>NC_080840.1:26958858-27564136 GCF_030435755.1 Ochotona princeps | reverse complement strand
CCCGTCCTGGTTTTCATGCCCTCCCACAGGACTAGTGACCCAGGAAGGGGGAACCCACTTTTTCCCTCCCAGTTCTTTCTCAGTCCCGGTTTATGCACTCTTTAGGTAGTTCTGTGATTTGACTTGACAGAATTAGTCCCCAGTGCCAGCTTCTGCCAGCTGTCTGCGGCTAAACCCAAACATCCCTCACCCACTCCAATTTATGCTTGCACCCGCAGGAATAATCAGCCCAGCCTGGCTTTTCCCTGATCTAGTCCACATGCAGCACACAGGTGTTGCAGCCTTGCTTAGTCTGGTCTGTCCTCATCCCAGCCCACGCTCTCCAGTGGGAGTAGCTGTCCAACGAGGGAACCTACCCCTTAATCCCCCCGCCAGCTCTGTCCCTCCCTTCCTGGATCTCACGTGTGCTGGTTGGGTGCTGCAGTCAAATCCAGTACAGGCAACCTCACCCTGGCATTCCATAATGTGTACTGGTTTTGTCGCAACCAAACCTGGCTCAACCCAAACTCTGTTCTGGTGTTCGGATTTGCCAGTGGATGGATGACATGAACTGATTCAGCCTGGTCTGCCCCTGACCCATGCCGAATGTGTGCCAGTGGGAAAATGTCCATGGCCTATTCTGGGCTGTTTCCTATCATGCTTCTTGTGCTAACCTGCAGGGACTGTGTCCTGCCAGAGGAGTTGCCCAGGCTCCTCCATCAGAACCCCTCCCAATGCCAGATTTTGCGCATACCAGGGGGTCCTTGAGCCAACCCTACTCAGTTCACCTCCTGTCCTAGCAGGAACAGTGGCTTTTCCTGGCTGGCTTTCACCCCATTCTGGTTCTTGTTGTTGGATGTTTCAGCCCAGCCATGGCTCGTCCATACCCACATAGAGCTCACACATGGCTCAGTAGGGGGTTGAGACCCAACCTAGTCAGTCCCACATCTACCCTGTTTCTCCATAACACCAGATGGTGTTGGGGTCTGAACCGGCCTGGTACATCCAATCCCAGCCCACACTAGTACCTCGGGTAATTGCAACTGTTTCCTAGATAGAACGAAGCCCCCATTCCAGCACTCGCGCCCCTTGGTGGGAACCTCAACCCTGTTAGGGTGTCCAACTAGGGGAACTTGTATTTCCACAGGGTTGGGCCCACACAACCCCATAGAGTCTACCCCCAGACCAAGTTCTCTCGTGTGCTGGATACAGTCTTGACCCTGCCAAATGTGACCACTCCACCACTCCACCCAACAGTTGAGTAATGATACCCATCACTGCCAAAGAGGTCCCCATCCATAGTATTGGTGTGGGCTGGTGTGTGACGATCAGTGATGTTCTAGGCAAACAGGCCATTTCTGTATTCCGAACTGGGTTGGTGTATCTGACTAACCGTAATTGTCTCCTGGGTACTTCCCTCGAAACCACCAGGTCTCAGTCCCCATGCATGCCTAAAACTTCCATGACCCTGTCACTGGGAATCACCCAAGATTCACTACTCACCTATACTAAAATTGGACTTAGTCATGGGTGTCCCCAGGCAGCAAACATATCTTTAAAAACCCCAGAGCAGGCCGCCGGGCGGCCAGCAGGCAAAGCCTGGCACCACATGTTGCACTGGCAGCCCTGGGTGAGGCCGAGGACTCGTTCACTGCCTTGTGGCAGTGTCTTTGGCGTGAGCCCCCAGCATTGGGTCCGACCCGGCAGGGGCACCCCCCACAGCCGCCACACTGTGAGGAGCGGCAGTTGCCCCCGAATCCCAAGGCCCGAACCCCTCCCAAACTCACCTAGCTGCCAGATATTAGCAGCTGGGTGGAGCTAGGAATTTTAAGCCAGTTCCCAAGTTCCCTCATGGCGCACTTACCCTGAGGAAAGAGCTCTCTTGGGTCCTGGGTGAGGCCGAGGACTCGTTCACTGCCTTGTGGCAGTGTCTTTGGCGTGAGTCCCCAGCATTGGGTCCGACCCGGCAGGGGCACCCCCCACAGCCGCCACACTGTGAGGAGCAGCACTTGCCCCCAAACCCAAGGCCTGAACCCTTTCAGTTCTCTTGACAAAGATTAGTTGGCTATACATGTGTAGACTCTCTTCTGGGGTTTCTATTCTGTTCCATTGATCTTCTCAAGTTCTGTACCAGTGCCAGATTGTTTTGATTACCACCGCGCTATAGTATGTCTTAAGGCCAGTACATGATGTTAGTGATTTAATTGTCATATGAGGAAAAACAAAGAATGTACCCAAATATTTTCAGGGAATCTTCTTTCAATTTCTTCTTTACAGACAATGGTCAATTATATTGTCATTTAATTGTTTTATTTCCAGGAGGCTTAGTTACTGCCTTTTCAGAGAGGATTAAAAAAATCTCATGTCAATTAGCAATAAAGAAAACCAGCCAAAAAGACCACAGTTGTTAGTAGGAGTTTTCATTACAAAAACTAGCCATGTTGGGGACAAGTCTTATTGCCACGTGGGAATTGACAAAGGAATAAGTACAAGTTGGAGGCACAGGGGATCTGCTTGTCATCCCTTCTGAACATCTTACTTTAATTGCAAGATTTCCCATACCCACTTTTACAAAGTGATTTATTGCAAGTAGTTACTAATTGAACTCCTGCTCTTTCCGTCTGTCATTCAAACTGCCACCCTACTAACATTTCTGAAACTTTGAACTCACTGTTTCCCTCTTTTGAACATTTGTTACTGAGTGCTACACACTGCCCAACTTCTCATCACGGGCCCCAAAGACTTGCACGGTTTCTAATCATCTCTTCTTCCTAATGTCCTCTTTATACAGAGCTGCTGATGTTAGGAATGTCTGTATTCAATTACTACCATCATTCAGTAAGAAAAGTGATAGACAAAAAAATAGAATAAAAAGAAGAGAAGGTGTAGTCTACTTGATAATATTGTGTATGTATTGATCTCTTTCAATCTCACAGATCTCAAGGACCACTCTCGCTGTTGATATTTTTCTCATTTAATCTTCATACACCCCATGGGGTATAACTGCTTTTATAATATCTGTTATTTTCAGGATTTATTTATTTTTCTTGGTAAGACAGATCAGATTTATGGAGAGGAGAGATAGAGATAAATTTCTTCCATCCACTGGTTCCCTCCCCAAACCATTGTGAAACCAGGAGCTCCTTCTGGGTTTCTCATGTTAATGCAGGATCCTAAAACTTTGGATCATCCTCTATTGCTTTCCCAGGTCATAAGCAGAGTGTTGCATAGGAACTGGAACAGCCAGGACCAAACTGACACCCATATGGGATCCTGGAGCTTGCAAGGTGAAGATTTAGTTACTGAAACATTGTGCCTGGCCCTATAACCTCTGTTCTGAAAATAAACAGGGAAACTCCAGGTTTTGAAATATTGTATAACTTACCCAAGGTGACATATAAATAGAGTTTTTATTTTATTTATCGATGCTTTTATGGATGTTGCCTGTATCTGGTGCTTTGTCAACTGAATAGTTCTACTTGATTTGTTATCCATTCTTAAAAGCTCATGTCTGTTAAAGCATAGACACACACACACACACACACACACACACAAATTTACAGGAAATGACTTGGTTTGTCTTCCCTTGCCCACCAAAAGTGTGACTATTTCTAGATACCCCAGTCTTCTCTGCCAACCTCTTCCATCATCATACTTACTACATTGTGATACAATAAAAGATTTATTTATCTTGCACTTTTAATCTATTGGTAATCCTTTATTGTAGACACTATATTTTCATTGTCGTTTTATCCTGAGTTCAGTATGATGTGCAGCACTCAACATTTTTGGAACAATTGAAGTCCATAAGGCAGATTCTAAGGAGAATTTTAGAGTATGTGGAACTTTCCCTTTTCTCAAAATTTGACATTCCTACTCCTTTTTAATGTTGAACTGGACTAACCTGTCTGCCAACAGTCAACTAGATGATTATGTAAATCACAGATGAACTCCGAAAGGTAGCAGGGAGCAGAAAAGGCGAAAATCGCTCTCCTCTACATTATCGGTTCATGCACCTTTGCCCACCCTAAAAGTGAAGGATTTTCTTACCAAATCAGAGAACACATTTTAAGGAAGTAAGGGGCATTTAGAAATAGTAAAGTACAGCAAGCATTTAGAAATAGTGAAATAAAATTTAAATTTTCTTTAAAAATACTAATTACTACAAGTATGCTAAGACTCAAGTGTCTTTTGTATTTCTCCTGAGCCTTTTTCTGATATTTTGCAAATACAGTCAAACCTGATTTCACAGCATGTCTAAGAGGCTGGTTAATTAGAAAACAGTCACAAATTCTATAGCCTGAGAATTTAAGGAAGATCAGCTGATAAGCACATGATCACTTTAGGAACCAGTGAGAGCTCCAAGAATAGAACTTGGGTCTTCTGACTGCTACTCCTCCAGCTACCTCCTTCTTCCCTGCAAAATGTGGTGGAAATACAGGCTGGTGCAATGGATAACTACACTGCCACTGTCAGTGTGATTCTATTTTTTTTCCATTTTCAGTAATATAGTTTTAAAGCACAAATAGATATGGGCTAAAGACCATTTTATAATATTACATTTTAAAAAGTTCTTTTGTATTTTACATTATTCACTAAGATACAGAAATCACACATTTACCATCCTTAATGATTTCACACATTATAGAATAAGTCACTAAATATTCATTATTCTGCTAAGAAAAGGGAAAAATACTATTTTTAATCAACCACTTTTGTTGTTAGATTGTGGTGGCTGGATTTTTCTTCCCTGAGTCAAAGTTAACAACTATATAATATAAAATTGATTTGATACTGTGGTAGGAAAATATTAATTATGTGTGACAAATTATCATCAGTGTGATCTGAAATATAGTATATTTATAATTCTCAATGCCAATATTGAGCAAGAGAAACAACCCCCTGTCTGAATTTATAAATGAGCATTAAGAGCTTACCCATTGGGCCCGGTGCCGTTGCTAGCGGCTAAAGTCCTCGCATTGAAAGCCCCCGGATCCCATATGGGCGCCAGTTCTAGTCCCAGCAGCTCCACTTCCCACCCAGCTCCCTGCTTGTGACCTGGGAAAGCAGTTGAGGACGGCCCAATGCATTGGGACACTGCACCCGCGTGGGAGACCCGGAAGAGGTTCCTGGTTCCCGGCATCGGATCGGCACAGCACCGGCCGTTGCGGCTCACTTGGGGAGTGAAACATCGGATGGAAGATCTTCCTCTCTGTCTCTCCTCATCTCTGTATATCTGACTTTGTAATAAAATGAATAAATCTTTAAAAAAAAAACAGAGCTTACCCATTAACCTCCTGTTTTCCACTTTACACAGGAAGTTGGTGGCTTAGCAGATGTCAACAGTAAGCAACAATAGACAAGGCTTCACACCATCTTTAGCTTCCGTTTCTGCAACTGCAATATGGAACAATATTAGTCTACTTCCCTATAACGTTACTGCAACGAAAAAATAAATAAGATGTGTAGTAAACATGGAGCTAGCTCAGAGATTCTTAAAAAAGAAAAGGATCTTAATAATATCACCATCTTCAGCTAAATAACCTGAGGCACAAGAATGGTAAAGGCTGTGCCCAAGACCATTTGGCTAGTAACACCTAAGACTGAGAATCAAGGCTGTTTGGATGTGTGTGATGGCGTGATGATGTGGTGGTGTGATGCTGGTGGCTTTTTTTATTTTTTGGCTCTGTTTCTTCACTTGGTCGACAAGATAAAACTGATATTCACATTTAAGGAATAAGAAGATCACAGAATATTGATCTGGAAGAGGTAGTAGGCTGTTTATCTTATGTCAGATTAGAAAATAAAAGGAGAGGGTGCATGTTTATAGAATAGCAATAATGTAAAAAGTAAAAAAAAACATATTTACCTAAACTTGTAGTACACAGTTAAATATCTATTATGGCTATTATTTAAATGCATGTAATTCTCAAAAACACATCCCTGGAGTTTAAACTGCACTGACGATGCCCGCATCAGAGTCCCCTAAGTCCGCTGAGGATCCCATGTTCTGCTGATGTACTTGGGAATCAGTAGGTGACCTTGCCACCCACGTGGAAGACTCAGTGGAGTGTCTGGCTCCTTCCTCTTGCCTAGCATAGCCTTGGCTTTGTGACCATCTGGGAGTGAAGCAGCGGATAGAAGTGTTATCTTCATCTTTTTCGCTCTCTACTTCTCTCTCTTCTTGCTCCCTGTTTGTCATTTTGCCTTTCAGTTAAATTAATATGTATATATTTGAAATTTTTATTTTCCATACTTCTGAATCCCTCCTAATTCTAGAATTCAGCAGCTCTCAGTGGTCGGAACTGTGGAGTGATGGCCCACTCATTCTGTCTCAGGCTTTCAAAAACGTAAATAAGTAAATGGCAATTTTAAACCTTCAGAAACAGTTATCCTTACAACATTTGCTTTACATTTGTCTGTTTATCTGATAGTATTTTTATGTAAAACAATTAAAATAGTTCTGTCATTTTTATTTTTAAATAGTTGCAAGCTGAGTTGCAAAAGATAGATTAGTACATTATGAATGTGGGCCTAGATGGAGAACATTTAGTAAAAGTGTAATATAAGGATACTTTAAAGTGTTATGGGAAAGTGAAATTGACACAGATTTATTTTTATGGAAAACACTTTGATATCCATGAGTAGATTATTCAAGACCCTTTGTACGCATGAGTTTTAATAATTTTTGCACAAATAATTTCATACCAACAAATTTTCATGAAGCTTTAGAAATTTCAGGTATGTTTTTCTTTTTATAGGTTTATTAATTTTTATTGGAAAGCAGGTTTACTACAGAAAGAGAGATAAAGATCTTCCATCTGCTGATTCATTTCTCAAATAGCCTCAATTGCTGGAGTTCAGCCAATCTGAAACTAGGAGCCAGGGTCTTCGTCTGGTCTCCCACATGGATGTGGGAGCCCAAGGACTTGAGCCAGTCTCTGATCCTTTGCTAGGCAGTGAGCAGAGAGCTGGATAACAAGTAGAGCAGCTGAAACAGTAACTGGTGCACGAATGGAATGTTGGTGCTTGCAGGTTGATAATTATCCTGTTGAAACACGGTGTCAGCCCATATATATACTTCTAAGATTCATTTTTTTGAAAGGCAGATTTACTGAGTGAAACAGAGATAGAAAGAAGGATCTCCCATCTGCTGGTTTACTCCCCACATGGCCACAGTGGCCAGGGCTGAGCAGATCCCAAGCCGGGAGCTAGGACCCTAAATAACTGCCATGTTCTTATTGCACTAGTGGGATGTATTTACTCAATTAAAGAAATATTTGGTGAAAGAATGCTATGTGCCAGTCATGAGCTAGGTCATATCATGGTCAACTAACAAGATTTAATTGTAATAAAGTCATATAAATATTCAGTGATTTTTAAAGATTTTTTATTGGAAAGGCAGATTTCAGATTTCAGAGAGAAAGAGAGACAGAAGAAGGAGAGACAGATGGAAAGATCTTCTATCTGCTGGTTTTCTTCCTAAGTGTCTTCAACAGCCAGAGCTGAGCAGATCCAAAGCCAGAAGCCAGGAGCTGCTTCTCTGTCTCCCATACAGGTGTAGGGTAACAAGATTTTGGGCCATCCTCTTCTGCTTTCCCAGGCCACAATAGGGAACTGGATGGGAAATGGAGCATCTGGGCTATGAACTGTTGCCATATGGGATCCTGGCGGATGCAAGGCAAGGACTTTAGCTACTAGGCTACCATACCAGGCCAAATTATTCAGTGATTTCAAACATGATTTGCTTGGGGAACATGTTGCTAACATATTACTTTCATTATCAACTGGAAGATCTCATCATTAAAGCCTTATTTATGTGTTCTGAAAAAATTTGTATGTGCACTATTGAGTACAGCATCTTATCTACTATTCCCCATCAGAATGCAGTGAAAGAAAATAACAAATACCAGACTTTCAATTTGCAAACAAAAATACAATTAGTGGGTCTAGTAATATTTCAGTTCATATCCAAGACAGTAACACCAAAAGTAACCCCCATGTTCATTAAGAAAATATCGTTTATATATTCCCAACACTTGAAAACCAATTGGGGAAGGTAGAACATTTCCTAGAAGATTTACAATAAAAATGACCCAGCATGATACAATTAGACCTACGCTTCAAACTATAGATTGGGTAAGGAAAATAGTATTCTTCATGTTTTGTGTTATAACAGATAATACCTTCCAATGTGTTAGAAGTAAACACCAAGATTTTAATGTGACTGTATATTGGTTTGATCTACCACTGCATAAAATATTTTCTGTGCCTTTTCTTTATATGGATGACTTTTGTAAAGCTGCTACAGCTTGCAATCTGTAGTTATCTTAAAACACCACTTTTTCTAAGCCATCTTTATCCATCTAACTGTTCTTTTTTTAAAAAAAAAATATTTATTTAATTTTTTTGCGAAGTCAGATATACAGAGAGGAGGAGAGACAGACAGGAAGATCTTCCATCTGATGATTCACTCCCAAAGTGACCACAACGGCCAGTGCTGTGCCGATCCGAAGCCGGGAGCCAGGTACCTCCTCTGGGTTTCCCATGTGGGTTCAGTAACCCAAGGTTTTGGGCCATCCTCAACTGCTTTCCCATGCCACAAGCAGGGAGCTGGATGGGAAGTGGAACTGCCGGGATTAGAACCGGCGCCCATATGGGATCCCAGGGCGCGTTCAAGGCGAGGACTTTAGCCACTAAGCCACCGTGCCGGGCCCCATAATGTTTTATTTTCAAACATTTGATTGCATTTGTAGCCTGACATTACTAATTAAAAGTCAAATATAAAGAACAGTTGGATGGGCCCGGCACTGTGGCCTAGAGGCTAAAGTCCTCGCATTGAACGTACCAGGATCCCATATGGGCGCCAGTTCTAATCCCAGCAGCTCCACTTCCCATCCAGCTCCCTGCTTGTGGCCTGGGAAAGCAGTTGAGGACGGCCCAAAGCTTTGGGACCCTGCACCCATGTGAGAGACCCGGAAGAGGTTCCTGGTTCCTGGCTTAGGATCGGCGCAGCACCAGCCATTGTGGCTCACTTTGGGAGTGAATCATCGGACAGAAGATCTTCCTCTTTGTCTCTCCTCCTCTGTGTATATCTGACTGTAATAAAATAAATAAATCTTTAAAAAAAAAGAAGAAAAGAAAACATTATGAAATAAAAAATTTATCTAAGAATAGCTGGTTTATCCTTGTTGGTTAATGCTTATTCTGCATTGCTGTTGAATTTAATTTAGGTTATATAATAGAAATACATGTGAAAATGTATAATATGTGTATTTTTTAAAGCAAAGAGGATACTTTATGTACTACTTTTTTTCATTTAATTTTTTCTGTGTTTTTGAAGCTTGGTATAATTATGCAGTCCATCATAGTTTTTCTGAACTCATATCATATAAAATCCTGCTTCAAAAAAACAACATATTTGTAAACACTGCAGAATTACAATAACTTACTCTTTGTTCCTATTATCATATGAGTGTTTTACAAGTAAGTCTTCAAAAGTAATTGACTTTCAAAATATTTCCTTCAATTATTTTACTTTGGTCCTGGTGCTCTGCCAATTCTGTCTTCTTATCTTACTCTCCATATCATTAAGCTAAGATACACATCTTCGTAACAAATATATTCATAGTCGCATAGCAATGGCATCTGAGAAGAATCAGGCTCTGAAGGAATGGGGAAAAAATCGTAGTGTGGAACAATGTTGGGCTCATTGGGTAATTTATTTTTGGCCTCGGTCACTGGGCCAGCACTTGATTGTTTTGAAATCTAGCTCTGGATTACTCTGTGCCAATGAAATTTATTCTAAGGGAAGGAATAATTTACAAGTTATGGCTTCAGCTTATAATTGCAGACTTTGCGTCCGTATCTATCTGCTGCTGTGCCATGAATCAGTCATAAGAAGATTCAGAATGTACTGTGCTGTTTCACATTGTCACAGATTCCCCTTGTTAGTTTTTGTATTTCTCAAAGTATCAACTTCCGCTTGTGGATTCTTTCAAAACTATAGAAGCCTACTACAAAAAAATAAGAAGAAAAAGAAAATATATACCTAGTCCCATAAATTCAACCTCAGTAGTCTCTTAAAGGTTTACTAAGTACCAAAATTCGTATAATTCATATAGGATTAATATGAATAAACAAACTCCCTTAGTTTTTTATTTTTCTCTAAGATTATTTGGTTAGTTACTTTTTTGAAAAGTCAAAATATGGTCCATTAAAACATTAACACCACCTGGAAGTTTAGTGAAAATGTGGTGTCACAGATCTTCTCCAAACCCAAACGAATATTAAGATCCTTGAGCCTGTGAAACTGTATCATGAAAAATATATATATATTTTAAAAGTATAAAATAAAACCCAAGGTGACTCAGTTTCATTTTAAAGTTTGAGAAACCACTCGTCTGAATGACAAGAGAACTCACGAATTATGACTTACACACCTTGTGTGAATATTAATGAAACACCATAGTGTAAAATGACACTTCTGCCAGTGGTAGATTTAGTCAGAAGACTAGTTCATAGGTTCTACCAAGGAATGAGTATTGATTTGTTTAGGGATGATAAAAGTATCTAAAAGTTATGGGTAAATGTGCAAATCTTTTCAATTTTGACATACATATTAAGCCATTATATCTAGAAATCACTGCAAGACATTTTATCAAGGAAAATAGCAGCAAGTAATATAAATAGAGCACGATTTTAAGAATTGTTGAATATGTGTGATCAGCCATTCTAATCTACTATTTTTTTATGACACTCAAGTTTTTCACTAATTGTTTTAAAGAGTAAAATAAATGGGTTTTTGCTTTAGAAATTTTATAAATAACTGTCAGAAAAAATGACTTTGTAAAGTAAACAAGGTTAATCATTTGACAGGATATCAAGAAATCTTTTTCAAAGGATTTTAAAGATTTGGCATAAGTTTAGATTTGAAATTGTATGAGTCTTGTACTGATTTCACTGTGTTTAGTTTCTGTGCATACAAGTGCAGACCAGGGCTGTTTAATGTTCTGTAGGAAACCCTGTAAGTTCCTAGGTGTTTCCCATGTAGAAATGCATTACTCTCAGTACAAAATAAGACCCTTAATGTATTTACTCAATGTAAATCAGACCTTTTGTATTTGTTTCTTGGAAATGGAGAAAAAAGTCGTTGCACAGGCAGTCCTGTGATAAAGTTTTTTATATTCCCGGGATCATTCCCATAGAAACCTGAGAACAATTAACAAAGTCTAAAGCATAAACTCAGCCAGCATCCCCAGACAGGTGAGCCAGGGGTATGTGGTATTTTAGTCAGTACCTTCTGTGTATAGATTGAGTGTGCAAGCTACCAAGAATTTGCCTCAAGAAATCTAATTTCAAATAGTAGTAGTTTCCTCTAGCGAGTTCTACACTTGGTTACCGATTTGAACTTGATGGAACAATCTTAAAAATTTTTTAAACTTTTCTTTAGACAAACGTCTATTAGAAAAAAATAAGTATTTGGAAAATAGACTAGCAGAAGGAATTTTATTTCTGGCTCTGAGGCAGAGATTTGCTGACATTCACTGACTGCCCTTTGCATCCCTTTAATACAGGTATGCCTCTGCATAGGAGATTTCATGCTTAGATGTGCATGACTTTTTGTTTTGTACAGAATTATGGTCTGTACCATTTCCTTCCTTATACGTCCAGTCAATTCTCAATCTTCCTGTCCCTTGGATTCTCCCCAACAGCAACTTCTGGAAAAAATCGTCTCTATGGTCATTACAGTCAATACCTCATAATCAAACATCCATCATTCCTTTGAAATTCTGCAAATATGCTCCATCTACTCCCCTACTTAACTTGTCCTGCTACTGTACCATATTATAATTCTTGGCTACTGAATTATGAGTGGAATAATTTGTTGTTTTTCCTAGATGTATTGAAGAATTGTTTTATTATAAAACCTTAGCAATATTTCAGGAGACCTAGAATTATTTGAGAGAAAGCATAGCACCAAGTTTGATGGTACAAAAAATTAATAAATATATATAGGATTTTATTTATTTTCCCTATTTTAAAAGTATATAATCCTGTTGAAAGACCTTTAATGAGTGTGTATATATATGTATATATATACATGCATATTTGCATGTGTCTATATTTATGTCTTAAATGAGTTCTATATAGAAATGAGATGGTAAAACAGTAATGCCAAGGATCAATTTTACCCAAAAGGTAAAATCAAGGCAGACATAAAAATAATGTTACTTATCCACTAATAAAGGAACCAGTGAATGTTACAGATGGTTCAAAGATAATTCAGACAACACATGTGTTATGGACTGGATTGTTAAAATTTACTTGCAGATGGGGTACAGTCTTTCTCTCTTGGGGAGGAAAATCAATTCAAAATTTACTGTACAGAATTTGCATAGACAAGAATGTCTGTTTAAAAAGAATTGTTTTTGCACCTCTGGCTTTGGCAATCTAGAAGGAAGTTTCCACAGAATGAGAATCAGATAATCCAGCAGATAATAATCCAGGCATTGTACAGTTTTCCAATGAAGTACAGTTGTGTTTTTTTTTTGTTTGTTTGTTTGTTTTTTTGAGTGAAAGAGAAGTAACAAGATAATCTCCTCAGGAGAGCAATCCACATTCCTGGGAGGATGTGGAGTTAAGGGGACATAGCTGATGTTGTTGACATTTTCAAGTCTGATTTATGATAGGTCTTTCAATATGATGACTTGGCCAGACATGGGTAAGAATCATGCATCATACCATAGTTTAGGATTGATAAATTTGTTTTTGGAGGATGTTTGAATCAAGGTGGTCTGAGTTCTAGTGTGTACACTTGGTGGATGCTTTCTATGAAAAGTTGCTTTGTCATTCAGGATGCTTCTAGAATGAAGCAGAAGTCAGTAACTTAGTAGTTTATTTCAGATGGTCAGTAGGACCAGTGGTTTTTATTCTAAGGGACAAATTTTTAAAAATTAGTACTATAGGATAAGTATAATTATGGTATTTACAGACTACTTTGGGAGCATAAAATCTTATAACCTCTTTGCCATCTGCCAAGTCAGTGATTCCAAGAATGTGAATGCCTTAATTTGGTTTATCTCTAGTAAATTAAAGAACAGGCATTATATTTAACAAGACAGCATTCCTCCTTATTTATTTTTTCTTTCTTCACACTCTTATTACTGACCTGACACATATATTGCACATATGTATGTATCATATATGGAAGTAATTTGTGGTTATTGAGGGTCTGTTACGTAAACACATATAATGTGTACATACAATATAAATGCATGTATTCCTGTTAATTATAATCTAAAGTCATTATAATTATGATTAGCCCCTAGGTAATGCAGATAACCCTCATTAGAATCTGTAGGATAAGCAGATCTCTGGTTAGAACTTTGCTTTGCTTTATACAAAACTCATGATCTCATCTTTTTGGGAGAAAGTAGTTAAGTGTGATTTTTTAAAAAAAACATTTATTTTGTTTTTATTGCAAAATCAGATATACAGAGGAGGAGGAGTGACAGAGAGAAAGATCTTTGATCTGATGATTCACTCCCCAAGTGAGCACAATGGCCGATGCTGCACCAATCCGAATCCAAGAGCCAGGAACCTCTTCCAGGTCACCCACGCTGGTGCAGGGTCCCAAGGCTTTGGGCCATCCTGGACTGCTTTTCCAGGCCACAGGCAGGGAGCTGGATGGGAAGTGGAGCTGCCGGGATTAGAACTGATGCCCATATAGGATCCCGGTACAAGCAAAGTGAGGACTTTAACCACTAGGCCACGCCGCTGGGCCCAAGTGTGATGATTTTAAAGCAAAGTGATTCTCTATTTTAAAATGATAGAAATTAGTACAGACAGTCCCCTACTGGGGATGTTTTAACTTCAAAATTTTTGATTTTTCAATGCTGTAAAGCAATACATTTTAATAGAAACTGTACTATAACTTAGAATCTGTATCTTCCTTCTGCTGTTGCTGTGCAATTGTAGTGTGGATAGCTCCTACTTGGCCCTGTGACCAGAAGGAGAAACAAGCAACACTCTACAGAATACAGTAGTGAAAGCATTTATGTGGAGTTACTCAATGCTTCATTATGAAATTGGCATGGTATTAGCTAGTTTTGCTAAACATGGGCTGATATTGAGTGTTCTGAGCATGAGTACGGTGGGATAAGCTAAGCTACGATTAGGCGTATTAATTACATTTTTACTTTGATTTTTTAAAAATCTGTGCTGGTTTATTGGGACATATACTATTTTAAGTCAAGTAACATCGTGTGTGTGTGTGTGTGTATGTGTGTGTGTGTGCATATAAACATCTGAGAGTAAGAGAAAGTATTCTTATCCACTTGTTCACACCCTAAATGTCCACAGTGACTGAGGTTTATAAAATTACAGGGAACTCAATCTGGGTAACCTAGTCTCTCATGTGGTTGGCAAGAACCCAACTGCTTGAGTCATCCCTGTTGCCTGTCAGCGTCTGCAACATGAGAAAGCCAGAGTACAAGCAGAAGCTGTGTATCAAAGCCAGTCTCCAAGACATGGCGCAGGTTTTCCAACTTGCATCCTAATCACGAAACTCTGTTTCCACACCTGCATGTGTTTTTAGATGTCTGAATAGCAATAAATCAATAGGAAGTAAAGACCTATCCTTTGAATAAAAAAAAAATCTGTTACATTGCAAATCAATATTTAGTAATATGTAGAAGTAAGTTAGATGTTGAATTTATATCATAGAAAGTCAAACCCTGTTATCTGAAATTAAAATTCTGCAAATTATTCAATGTTTTAAGTTCAAATTCTTGAAGAAATAGACCAGGCTTTTCTTAGCAAATATACCCTATTTGATCACAATGTTTTTTTGCAGATTCCAAAATCAAATATACTTATATATGTGTATATAATAAATTTACTTAGACTTATTCATGTTAAACAAATGTTAGTGTTCTATGAAATCATTGAAAAGTTCACCTCAATATTTTATCAGAATTTTCAGAAAGTATCTTCATGATGGTGGTAGTTATGAAATACATGGCATGACATGAGGCTAATGGAACATATGACGCAACGTATTCATTGCTAGTAAGAGTTGTGTCATTCTATTAGCAGTAGATTATTTTGTCTCCCATCCAAGTACTAGCCAGGCCCGACCCTGCTTAGCTTCCGAGATCAGACTAGATAGGGCACGTTCAGCGTGGTATGTCCGTAGACAGCAGTAGATTATGTTGTGTCTTCTCCTTTTGCCATGTGGACTTCGATCACACCCTTCATTCATTAGCAGGTTTCTTGGTGATACTTGCTAAGTCAAATTGGATGCAAAGGGGACTTCAAATAACAGTATTTTTAGATAAGCTGCAAGCTTTTGGAAATACTAAGTAAAAATGTGAGGCTGAGACAGCAAGTACACGTGGCTATGTTGGGAAGTGACAAAAACCTGTTCTACTTCACTGTAAAAGACATGAAGAGGTATCAGGTTCCATGGTTGCAAGCTGTTTCTAAACACAGACTAAAGTTCAAACTCAAAAAACACTATTACAGGATGAAATAGAGTTTCTTAAACAGACTAAAAATGTTTCTAGAGGCATGATGTGGATATGAGGTGCTTAGTTGTTCCCCACATCTTCTAGGCCAGAGTTCCTTGACATGCACACTTGATGCTGCATAATATTTTACGGTGTGGGCCATCTTGAGCACTATGAAATCTGGGGTAATATTGATTGTCCTCAAGCCATTACATTCTGGTAGCATACCTTTAGTTTGACAAAAGAAATACCTCCAGACATTGCCAAAATCTCCGGGGGTAGTATTTCCATATGTGGCAAGTGAAAATGAAGGATGCTTTGCAAAATTTGAATATTTGTTATAGGTTTGTCCTGTGCAACATTTAATATAGACTTACCCTCAAAAAATCATTCATTTTTCCTTTGAAATTCAAGTCTGCTGGAAATTTGGTTTATCTGGCAAAACTACAAGGATAAGGATTGTAAAATTTTCTCTAATTGAAATGCTGTGTGCTATGTACATCAGTAAATTAGGGGCAGAATATCTGAGAGACTCATTTTAAAGATTTACTTATTTTTATTAGAAATAATGATTTACAGAAAGGAGAGATTGAGATAGAAAGATCTTTCATCCACTATTTCGTTCCCCAAATGGCTGTAACAGCTGGAGCTGAGCCTGGATCCAAAGCCAGGAGCTTCCTGTGAGTCTCCCACATGTGTACAGAGCCCTAAGAACTTGAATCATCATCCACTTCTTTACCAGTGCATAAGCAGGGAACTGGATCAGAAGTGAGATGGCTGGGATGCCAGCTGTGCCCACATAGGATGCTGGAGCTTACAGGCTAGCCTGTGGAGCCACTGTGCTAGCCATCTGAGAGAGTATAGCAGTGTGTTTAACAGTATTGCCTTCCTTAACGTCTCTGACATTAATCACCTTTTCTGCAAAAGAGGATTTCTTAATCTCCCTCAAAGTGTACATTTTAGATTTAAATGAGATAACAGTAAAAGAACCTTAGTATAGTACATACATTGTAAGCAATTCTGACATGTTCGTTGTTGTATAATGGCCCCTAACAAGACAATGTCGTAGTATTTACTGTTGTCAGAAGTTATGGGAATAACTGAGGCCTGCAATAATTCCCAGTCTTGCTGTACATAGAAATCATTCAGGAGTGTCCTACTTGTTATCTGTATCCTAACGCATAGAGATTACTATTAAGTTCCATAGATGCACTAAAATGTGCAGCCCAGAACCATTCTTGAAGAGAAAGGTATCAGATCATTGGTGATAATAATAATGGAGAGAGAGTAAGCTCTGCTGAAGTCCATCTGGTTCTTTGGTTGTGGGAATGTGAATATTTAGATTAAGAGAAAAGGAAGACATCCATTCATTCAGCAAATGTGGTATCTGCGTTCCAGGCCATGTTTTAAAGAGTGAAGGTAGTCCTTATCCTCACTGAATACTAGTAAGGAGAGACAGACCATGAAGGATTAGGGTTGATTCAAGAGGTGACACGTATCCCCACGACTCAAGCTCTGACAACAATGTCACAAGTGGTATTATTGAGAAAGCAAAATGGGGACAAACCAGAAGTATTTGGCAACAGATTCTCTGAATTTAGCTATTATGAGAAACAAAAGTGGAAGGACATGTTACCAGACACAAAAAGGAAAGTGACACATAAATGTTAGAAAGTGACTAAAGTACAAAGAAACATCTAGGTAGCAGCATTCCATGCTAAAGGAAGTTTTGCATTGAAGGAGAACAAAGATGGGTGAGGTTCTCTTTTGAGGAAGTTATGCATTGTCTAACAGATTACGAAAATGCAGAACAAATTTAAAGCCTATTTTACTTTATATTTCTTAATTATGAATAAAATACCAAATAGTAAAGAAAAAAGAAAAAAGAATACTATAAAATTGAAATTTGTAGGCTAAGGTTTATGTGAACATTGAAATGTCAATGCACATTTGTATGAGTAGAAAATTCTTTGTACAGAAAACTGAGTTAGGAGGTTTTCATATGTGGGCACAGAAGTTTTGGTAGGAATCTCACAGGACCCATAGTATATTTGTGGAAACTATATTCTGTCCTACAACTGTCCAAATACGTAAAATGACTTAAGGACAGTAGAACTTCATTTCTCTCTACAGTGCAAACTTGGAATTACTGTGTGATGGGTGGATGGCTGTTCTGCAAGAGAGGATTCAGGAACCCAGGTTCTTATATCTTGTGGCTCTGCCATGTTTAGTAAATGGTTTTTCAGGTCACTAAGCTCATATGCCAAAGGTACGAAAAGAACATGGATGATGGCAAATAGAAGCTGTTGTGGGCATTCTTGTGAAAAACACACATCATATGTATAGTCCTTCCATTGCATAGAAACAAGTCACTTGAACACCCATGACCATAAAGGAAGCTTAAACATGTAGCATTGCCATGTGCCCAGGACAAACCAGAATCAGGTGTGCTGACAGTGCACCATTCTCTACCAGAGAGATCTGTCAGAAAACTGCTCTTACATGAAATCCTAACCTCAAAAAAACAAAAAATGAGGTTTGAAATGGAGCTGTCATGTATAGAAACCTTGCAGATTTAAAACTGCTGAAGAGTAGAAACACAAAGAGAGGTGATCGTTGGAGTCAGGACCTCATCTTCTACACATTAGAAAGACTTTTAACAAGCATGTGGCATTATGACAAATGAGAGCTGGGTGATGGTCTTATTTAGTGGATTCATACTTCTTTAGATGAATGTATCCAATAAATGGTAGCCATTGTCAACCTTAAAGGGAATCTCTTACATTTGCCTTGTGAATCCCTTTGACTATATTTCATTGAATGTTCTTATGAACAACTTGAGTAGTAACAAATTTGCCTCTGAAATACAGCATTGTCTCAGCATTGTAGAATATAGGTCACCAGAATTTTCTCTGAAAATTACCAAGGAGTAAATATTTTAAGCTTTTTGGGCCATAAAGTCCTTGACACAGCTAGTTAACTGTGATATTATAGCCTCAAAGTAGCTGCAGACATGGCATAAATAAATGAGCCTGGCTCTTTTTCACTAAAACCAGATTTATAGGAACAGGTGGGAGGCCAGATTTTGTCTATGGGCCACAGTCTGTCATTACCTGGTCTAAAAGGACAGGCTGAAGTCTGAAGGTAATTAATCTACATTTTCTCATCCAAGATGAAAAACACAGTGAGCCTAGCATGATATATATGTTACGTCTTATCAAATCACAGAAGGGCTCAAAGAGGGGCACTGTTGACTCTGATTTTAAAGAAAACAAATTCTCAATAAATAAATGGTAGTACATGTTTATTTCTTGATATTTTTCTTGCTCATATTACTTACAGTATTCTGACTGAGATTAGAGACAAGAAGAACCGAGCCATATGGTGACTAAGCAATCCAGTCTCAAGAAGGCTGGATCCCTCCAGAGCATATCCTATTATGGGCTGATGAGGAAGGAGCAGGGCAACTGAAATGTAACAAACACCATTGTTGTTTTAGATGGTGTTCTTTACACATGCAGCTAAAGCACACACACCATTTCTGTTCAGTCATTGCCAGAACTACTTTAATGGCCCCAAATCAGAAATTGGTATGTAACTTAGTATGAACTACAAATGGGGAAAAACACTTGGAAAATGCATCAAATCGCAGCTCTCAAATGTGAGTCATAACTGGAAAATGCAGATATCTGAATTTCTATCATAGAACTCTGGAAGCAAGATCTCTAGATATAATCGGGGAATTTTGATTTTCAAAAAAGTTTCACAGATGATTCTAATTACCCACAGAAAGCTGCTTCTGTGATAAAGTGCTTTTAAAGCACAGGAAGGAAATTCTTAAATCTGTGAGTTGAAAATTACTCTGGGTACAGTGGAAGGACAAACTGGAGTGGAGAAACTAGAAATAGTACACTTAGTTACACTACACGATACGTAAGACTTAAACAAAAAAACATAAATGATTGGGCTTATTTATGAGGTGTCAGCAGGACCACCTCAATCTGAGGGTCTGTCACTGTTGTTCACTGCCTGTACATTTGAAGAGTGACATATTCACTCTTCCTTTCTCTCGCCCAGAAACCAATAGGGTAGGTACATAGTAGCTGCCACCAGTCCTTATTTAGCTCACTCTATAAATACTGTTGGCTGTGGAGCCACTGAGAACTCTTTAGAGTCCCAGGAAATGCACCCTTCTCTCTTGACAGGTGACTGGAAGTAGTGATGCATTCCATCAAACCTGCTGTTAGTGTTATTGAATGGCAAGAAAGAATTCAGGGATCACATGTAGGTAAAGATGAGCTGAGGAACAAGGTGTATTTGCGAGCTAAGCATAAGGACACTTCAAGAAGAAACATGGGCATACTCCAGAAAGAGCTGCACTTAAGGAGGTTTGGGTTCATCCCTTGATGTGATCTGTGAGCACTGAGGATGATGGCTGGGATGTGGAATTTAATTGAATATTCCTAAAGATTGGAGTTTTGGTGAACCTTGAATATAGCCCATTCTCTCCTTTTTGGGGAGTTTTGGAAATACCATGGCATTAGATACGTGATAGTCCTAGGAATGTCAGCCACATAATCTTATGTTAATGACCTTAAAAATAGAAAAAGATCACCTGTGGGACAGAGCTGCCAGCAGATCTGGTTATTTTGAGCTGTCACAGGTTCTAGGCAGCAGTTTCATAAAAACTGTGGTTTTCTGCCACACAGAATATAGGCTGGGATTTAGGTGCTGCAGGGAGAGGCAGAGCACCTCAACTCTCTAGGTCATTATACCCTTATCTGCATCATTAGGGCAGCAAAGATTGGTTTTTAATACGGCTGTATGGCTGAGTCTCCTGCTTTCTGGAAAGACTAAGAATTAAAATTGTATCAGGAGAAAGTGATAGTGCCTGATTCTACATTACAATTAATGTTAGCTGGTGAACACTGGATCATTCCAAAATTGATAATTCAGGTTTGGATTTCTCTCTGAAAGGCTGAGTACCTTTAGGCTGCTGATGCACCTGGCATAGTTATCATCTCTCCTAAATAGCGTTTGGATTGAGTGGTGGGGATTCAGGCAACCCCCATACACCTTGGGAAGAGGAGTAGGTTTTCTGCCCCTCAAACACTATGTTCCGCACTTACCAGTTTGCTCTTTATGACCATGGCTGAATTAAGTAACATATTAGTAACAACTTGATTCTTCTGCCCAACACTCT
The DNA here is from genome assembly GCF_030435755.1 of Ochotona princeps. NCBI lineage: Eukaryota > Metazoa > Chordata > Mammalia > Lagomorpha > Ochotonidae > Ochotona > Ochotona princeps. The sequence continues at coordinate 27,543,442 of NC_080840.1, read as the reverse complement.
AAAAGAGATTATAGGACTTGGAGGCAGTTTTTCTTTTTATTGACATGCTTCATTCGTCTTCTGTTGAAACAACTCTAGATTAATACACTAGCACCCAGGAAGAAAAGAAAATCAACTACCTAATTACCAGTTGAAATCTGAATTTGGACATAAAAGTATATAATAAGTAATAATAGGTTCTTCTCAACATGTTTTGCCATTTGTTTTCCTTTCTTCTTTGTTTTTTAAAAGATTTATTTATTTTTATTGGAAAGGCAGATTTACAGAGAAAAGGAGAAATGGAAACAAAGAGGTTCCATCTGCTGGTTTACTTGCCAAGTGGCCACTATGGCTGCAGTCGATTTGATCTGGAGTCAGGAGCCAGGAACTTCTTCCGGGTCTCCCACATGGGTACAGGATTCCAAGGCTTTATGCCATCCTCTACTGCTTTCTGAGGCCATGAAAGGGAGATGGATAGGAAGTGGAGCAGCCAGGACACAAATCGTCACCCATATGGAATCCTGCTGCATGCACAGCGAAGATTTAGCCACTGAGCCGCTGCACTGGACTCTGTTTTACTTTTTTTTTTTCTAGTAATTCCAATATAAAACTTCTATAAAAATGTAAGTAAATGCTGTGTAACTTTAAATTATCTAATATTAATTTGTAAAATTAATATATCAAAATAGATCATTGAATAAATCCAAGTATGCACTTACCAACATTCCATGTTAAGTGTAAGCATCAACATTCTATTCCATTACTGCAAGAAGTTGCAGCAACCCTATTATAAAACATGAAACCCTATTATAGAATTAAGATGGGAAAAAAGTGGAACAAGGTTAGACAGGAAACATTCATCTGGATATAGAAACAGAAGGTAAGAGTAACTCCTCACTATCTGCACAATTCTATTTATAGATAAACAGTCTCCACCCCCAACCTCACAGAAGGATCAGGCACAAAAGAAACCTTCAGGAGAAAAAGAATTAAAGTGTTTGAGGGTTCTGATTGTTTCCTAATGACTTTAAAATTTTCTTGAGTTTTGACAACTTTAGTCCCAAAAGGCAGTATACTCCTTCGTGGCTGCTCAGAAATCTGAGTGGAAATACTCCAAAGGTCACAATTTAGGTATGGAGTATTGGGGTTATAATTGTAGAATTGCAATTATGACTTTCGAGATGATATAAAAATAGTACTGAAATAATTGTATAGTAAGTTAATATGAGTTACTATGACCTATCTTTTTTTTTTAAAGCATTTGACTTTTTTAAGATTTATTTTATTTTTATTACAAAGTCAGATATACAGAGAGGAGGAGAGACAGAGAAGGAGATCTTCCTTCCGATGGTTCACTCCCCAAGTGAGCCGCAACGGCTGGTGCTGTGCCAATCCGATGCTGAGAACCAGGAACCTCTTCCGGGTCTCCCACGCTGGTGCAGTAAGAGTGTAACCCAGGAAGATATTTTGTTAGACAGTATTGTAACTCATATTTACCAAGGATATAAGACATTTCAAAGTCTCTTAATGACATATTGCTTGTACTGGACTGTTAAATGTTTTCAATATGTATTCTCTGTATTCTACCAATAGGAATCTGAAGGACACAGTGGCCAAGGCAGGGGGTTACTATCACACTCCTACTCAGTGGTAAAGCTGGGATTTGAAGTTGGACTCAGGAACCAGGGTCTTTTTTTAAACTGTAAAATCAGATATATAGAGAGGAGGAGAGACAGAGAGGAAGATCTTCCGTTTGTTGATTCACTCCCTAAGCGGCCGCAATTGCTGGAGCTGCGCTTATCCAAAGCCAGGAACCCAGAGCCTCTTCCAGGTCTCCCATGCAGATGCAGGGTCCCAAGGCTTTGGGCCATCCTCAACTGCTTTCCCAGGCCACAAGCAGGGAGCTGGGTGGGAAGCCGGGAATAGAACTGGTGCCCATATGGGATCCAGGAAGTATGAGGTGATGACTTTAGCTGTTAGGCCACCATGCCAGGCTTGAAACCAGGGTCTTAATAATGAGCGAGTGCTGGCTTGGAAGCCAGTTGTACTGACTTTCAGGTGACATCAGTTGATATATGAATGATTCTCAGAGCACTTTTAGAAACAGTGGCTTACACATTTCTTAGGGGTGAATGAAAGGTACGGTCTCTGAAAGACGGTTGATAGGAGCTGAATGGTTGGAAGAAAGTCTTATATAAACTTCAAGAATAATTCTTGAATAGATGAATCAAGTACAGAAAACACACATTTAAAATTAAGGCTTCCTCTTATCCCTCAGTCATTCAGTTCTCACAAAGCAACCATTATACTAGTTTCTTATATCTTCCAATCAAAATATTACTAATATAAATATGTATGTGTATGTAGATAACTTCATTTTCTCAAAGTATTTACAAACATGGGAGGATACCACATGCCAAGTGCTGGTTTACTCCCCAAATGGCCACAATGGCCAGAGCTGGGTCAGTGTGAAGCCAGGAGCCAGGAGCCTTCTGTGGGTCTTCCACATAGATGCAGGGGTACAAAGACCTGGGCCAAACCTCTGCTGCTTTCCCAGGCCACACAGAACTAGATCTGAAGTGGAGCAGAACCAGACCCCATATGGAATGCCAACACTGGAGGTGGAGGCCCAGCCTACTGTTCCATGGCACTGGCCCCTAGATATATATATTTTAAATATTCTTCTATAATAAGGTGCAGCAAGAACTGTCTAATTGTTTTTAATGGCTGAAATATGTTCCATTTTATCTACATATAATGTTTTGCCATTTTCATTTGGACTTACAGGGTTTTCAATATGTGGCAGGTGTAGATAGAAAATTACATACTTGCCTATATATTTAAATAACAAGAAATGGAGCTCTAAAAATGTAGATTCTGCTAAATAGGCCTATAGAATTGCATTGCTCTTTCTCCTCTAATAATGGATGGAAAGGAGAGATTTTGCCCAGTGTCACCAAAGTATTAATACACTTTTGGCCATTGTTATTCTGAGGGTAAAGTAGTATTTATTAGCTGTTACTGCAGTTGGCATTTCTCATGTTAGGACTAAGAAATATTTCTTCTGCTGCTTGCATTTTCCCTGTCTTCACTCAGAATCCATTGCCACTTCTAACAGCAAGAAGACTAACCCTTTGCATTCCTTGGTTTTAGCTCTTATATTTATGCCTTTTATCTAGTTTGAATTGTTTGAATTTACTTTGCTATTTGGTGTCAAGTAAAGGGCTTTTTTTTTTTTTTTTTTTTTGCATCTGGATATCTGGTTATTTCTGTGACATCTATTGAGGACACCATTCTTTCCTCCATTAGACAAAGTTTGCATCTTTAAAAAAAGAAATTTACCAAATATAGTCATTGCTAAATCCTATGTCCCATTAGATCTGTGTGTTTTTCCTTCTGTCAGCACTATGGATTTAACTACTATAACATTACACTAGGTTTTGAAATAGAAATATGAGTCTTCTAACTTTGTTCTTTTAAAAAATATTGTAATAACACTTTGGGGCCCCTTAAAAATTCACACAAATTTGAGGATAGATTATTTCATATCTGTGAAGAACACAGTAGGAACTTGACATAGAATGTGTGACATTTGATCATTTAATAATATTGAGTTTTCTAATTCATGTACATGGGATAGCTTTCCATTTATTGAGGTCTTCTTTAACATTCTTGTTTCAGTGTGTGTGTCTTGAACTTCCTTGGTTTGCATTATTTCCAAGCTTTTTAATCCTTTTGACATTACTTTAAAAGAAATTATTTTCTTAAAATAATTTTGTAATATATTTGTAAAGGAATCTCTAATTATACAAAACCAGTGCATGCAGGTCCTTATGATCTCTAGAAATGTAGGGCTGCCCTTGAGCATACCATAGGCATGGGGACTGTACACCAGGGCCTATTGGGAACTTGCTGAATGAACGGGTGACAAACTGCTAAGGAATGAGCTTGAGTGGGATCTGAAGAGAGGCAGCAAATGTGGATTTGGTAATAGGGGAAAAGCTTAAAGTGAGGGAATATTCTCCATGATAGATCTGAAACTAGAGCATAACAAATACTCATTTTTAAAAGATTGAAATTATGCCAAACATCTTTTCTGATAAAAATGGAAACATTATAAATCATCAACAGAGAAATTTTGGAAATTCACAAATGCGGAGAATTTTAAAAATGTACTCCTAAACAACTGAATTGGAAAATGATTTATAAAAATATGAAAATATTGTGAAATAAGTGAAAGTAAAACTATTTTATACCAAAATATGATTTGTCAAAATATGTGAATGAAACTAGTGGATTGGTTAGCTGTAAAAATTGACTTGAACATTAGGGGAAATGATCTCAAACTAATAGCCTAATCTTTCACCTTACGAAACTAGCAGGTGGGGGGCAAGGGAACAAAAAAGAAAAGATGCGGCAAGCAAGTAGGAGGAAGGAAGTAGCAAAAAATAGCATGTGTGTTCAATAAACAGAAAGTAGGAAAAAAACTTAGAGAAAATTAATAAATCAAAAGTTTGCTCTTCACAAAAATCAATTAAGATTGACAAGCTTTAAGGAAGAGTAACCTGACCTACAAAAAAAAAAGGGAAATTACTCAAATAACGCACAAAAATATAAGACTGAAAGAGCTGATATCATCAAAGATATCAAGAAAAATAGAGAATACTATGAATGACCAATTAGATGAATTATATCAAATTGAAAAATTGCTAGAAAGGCAAAAATGACCAGAACTGAGTAAAAGAAAAATTGAAAATCTGTATGTATGTAGAAATTGGGTGGTACTAATAAAAAATTTTCCCTAAAAGAGAAACCAAGGCTCAGCCTTCTTCAACTGTGAATTCTACTACACATTTAAAGAAGTCTTGAAATCCAGAAATCCTCCCAAACTAGGAGAACATTCCTTTTTCTAAGAAACCAGTATTGCCCTAATACCAAAACCAGACCAGTACTTTACAAGAGAAGAAAACTGCAGAATACCTATGACATTGGCCCAGAACTCTCAACAAAATGCAAACCAGGTATATCTAGCAGAATATTTTGCCCATTCCTAAGTGTTATCTACAGGAAGGCAGTTTGTTTAACATGCATATGTTGATATAAACACAGAATATAGAACAAAAAAGGCACAAGATCATCTGAATTGAAGCAGAAAATCCAATATTCTTTCATCATATAATCACTCAAAACTTAGGAATAGATTGGTATATATTAAATTTCATAAAGGACATCAACAAAACATAACAAAAAAACCCTAGAGCTAATGACATACTTAATGGTAAAAGATTTTTCCAGAGTCAAAAGTGAAACAGTATTTGCTCTTGCGACTTCTGTTTGCTTTTATAATTGAGGTGCAGCTGGGGTTGATTGTGGATAGAGAAACAAAAGTCATCTGAATTGGGAAGGAAAAGAAAATTTTGATGTTTTTGTTTAGAGATGACACATTGATCTTGTTCATAGAAAATCTGAAGAAAGCCACTTCAATAGAATTTATGAATGAGTCCACCAAAGCTGTGAGACACTAAGACCACTGTTCATCTAATTGTTTCTATACAATAACAGTGACAACCTCTGTAGAAAAAAAGAATTAGGTTCATTATAATGAAAAGGCAAATAGATATGAATACTTAATGAAAGCGTAAGATTTATATACTGATAATTGTAAACACTGCTGAAAGAAAATGAAGGGTTATATAATTGGAATACTTAATACTGTGAATATCGCAACACCTTCCATACTGAGCCACAGATTTAATGAAATTCAAGTCCAAGTTACAGCTTTTCGTTTTCTTTAAGGAAATTGGTAAGCTAGTGCTAAAATGTGCATGGAATGCAAATAACTCATGATCTTCAACAAGCAAATAGAGTTCTCACTTCCCAATTTCAAAACTTACTTCAGTGCTACGGTAATCAAGAAAGCCTGGTTTGGCATGACTTCATGAAGAACGTTGACAGTCCATAAATAAAACCTCCTGTTTATGGTAGATTGATTTTTATAACTCAGTCTTAGTAAATGTGTTGCCAAGACAGGGAAAGGGTGTTTGAACTGCTAAGGTACCCATGTCCTATGTTTGAGTGCCTGAGTACAGTTCCTGACTCTATTTCCTGATGGCAGCTTTCTGCAAATGCAGACCTGGAGTAGCACTGGCATGGGTAAAGTACTTAGATCCCTGCCGTCACATGGGAGGTCCCTCCCAACTCCTAGCTCCAGCCTCCACTTTCGCAAGAGTTTTAGGGGAGAATCTGTGGGTCAGTGATCGAGCTACACTGTCTCCCTCTGTGTCTTGAGGTGTCTGTTAAAGAAAAACTTCACCAAAACTGCACCAATCTGAAGCCAGGAGCCTGGAGCCTCTTCTGGGTCTCCTATGCAGATGAAGGGTCCCAAGGCTTTGATCTGTCTTCAACTACTTTCCCAGGCCACAAGCAGGGAGTTGGATGGGAAGCAGGGCCTCCAAGATTAGAACCGGTGACCGTATGGGATCCCGGCTCATGAAGGCGAGGATTTTAGTGCTATGCTACCTCTCCAGCCCAAGAGTTGTGCCTTCCCCTCAAACCACAAATACCTGCAACTGGGGTGAGCCAAGCCTGAGCAGGTGTTCACAACATGGGTTCCTCCACATGGGCGGCAGGGCTCCAAGTACCCGAGCCGTCAGCTGCTGCTTTCCAGGCCTGCATTAGCAGGGTCTGGACTCCAAAATAGGATGCAGGTGTTCCAGGCAATGTCTCCACCATGTGCCAAAGGCCCGTCCCCAGATACTGTTCAGTAAGGATGGTAGGGATGTATGTGGCTGCTATAGGTGCGGTAAGAGCAAAGCGATTTTAGAAGGGGAAAGACATAGCCTATAACCAAGTCCAGCAAGGCACAGAAATTGTAAACCAGACCGAGATGTAAAAGTAAAATTTGAGGAAAAAACATGAACAGGAATGAGGATCTTTTTCCTGTGAAAGAAAGATCTGGAAAATTATATATACATACACACGTATAGGCTGAAGAGAAAATATGTAGAGAACAATAGAAAATTAGACGTAGAAAATATAGAATGTAAAATAAAATGTACCAAAATAGGTATAGAAAAAATATACAGCAAATATTTATAGAAAGAAGAAAAAAGTAGCAGATCACATTGGGTGGCCTCTGATTTTCTGGATGCTGGAAAAGGCAAACAGCATGTTCCAGTGATGAATTTGATTACTTCAGGATCATGATGACAGGTTCAGAGAAAAAAAAAATCAGGAGAATAAAAAAGCTGACAGCACAAATAAAAGGATTCTGTAAACACTTGGACTCAGCTGAGTTTAAATCAAAATTTAGAAAGCACTTAGTCGTCAGGGTTCTTTTTCTCCATTAGCATTATCCTTCCTTGAAACAACTACTAGTACTCATTTTCTTGCTACAGTTGAACACAGAAGTGCAGGTTTAACCACTTGTGAAAAAGACAAAACACTTTGGGTATGTCTGTGACAAACAGTAAATTTCAAGATGTAAACCTTGTTTTTGGAGTCCAAATCAGCCCATCAGAGTGACTACTTTTCAAAAGGATTTTAAGCAGTGCTAGGCTCCTCCTAGAACTCAGAAGAGGGGCTTAACCGTGCCAAGCTCCCTTACAAAACGGCATCCCTCTGATGCTATCAGAAAACGCCACTGACTCGGTGGTTTAGAAACAACACCAACGTATTTCCCACAGTTCTCAACTGTGGACTGAGGTCAGGATGCCCGCACTGTTGGGCTGTGGGGACAGATTCGGGTAGCTTTTCATTCCAGGAAGGAGGGCATAAAACGCCTGGGCAAACTCTATAAAGAGCCTGAAAGAGAACCCTCACATCTCACAGGAAGTCAACAGAGTAGTAGCTATCAGAAGTGATAGCTCTTTTCATTTGTGTCTGAATGGCAGACCTCCTGAGGAAACCTCGTGGCGACGGAGCCGGGCAGGACTGGAGTCCCGGATTGTCAGACTCTTAGCAGCTCCTCATCCCACGACCAACTTAAAATGTCACCACTTCCCTCCCTCAAGGCGCACGCAAACTTCAGGCCAGTGTTCGCAAGCTCATCTCGGGCTCCCCAGTGGCAAGCAGCTCGTCCCCCGGCCTCCCGGAGGGCCCACACTCCGCCCGGGGCCCCGGAGGGCCCACTCCCCGCCCTAGGGCCCTTCTCCCCCAGCAATCCTGAAAGTCCGGTCTGTCCCGGACGGGGCGGGCCGGGGCGGGGCGGAGCAGGGCGGGGCAGGCCTGCTCCACCAGAGCCCGGCGGGCGGGGGGAGTGAGCCTCCAGGACCCGCCCCACGGGCCCAAAAACCACCGACCTTCTGACCCTGAGTCTGTTCCGGGGAGCATGCACTTCCTTGGCAAGAAAAGTTGTTCCCGACTGCGGGTTTAGAATCGCCAGAATAAACTTTTCAAAAACTTCTGTCCCCGCTGCGTTCCCCCCACGGTGCGCCTTTCCTCGATGGTCCGCCCCGGGGCCCTGAGAGGGTCGCCCCCTTCTGCCACCCCCGCCCGCTGTGAGGCGCGCCGAGCCACCGCCCCCGGCGAGCGGGGGGCCGGCACGCTTTCTGTGGCGACGGCCGCGGAAACCGACGACCGCTGCGGCCCCCGGCCCGCGCGGCCTGCCCCGCGACAGCATGGACTACTTGACCACGTTCACGGGCAAGAGCGGGCGCCTTCTGCGGGGCACGGCTAACCGCCTGTGGGGGCTCGGGGGTGGCGGCGAAGCCCGGCAGGTGCGCTTCGAGGATTACCTGAGGGAGCCCGCCCAGGGGGACCCCGGGTGCCGGACCCCGCCGCACCACCCCCCAGCGCCATCCCGCCCGGAGGGTCCCGGCGAACCCACCCTTCGTAAGTGTCCCTGGAGGCTGACCCGGGCTGAGGGGGCGGGGGAGGCGGCGCTCAGCCGGAGAGCAGCTCAGGCAGGTGTGAGGGAGGAGGGAGACTGGTGAGGGAGGAGGGGGACAAGGGTGAGGGCGGAGGGGGACAGGGGTGAGGGAGGAGGGGGACAGGGTGAGGGAGGAGGGGGCAAGGGTGAGGGAGGAGGGGGCAAGGGTGAGGGAAGAGGGGGAGCCAGCAGGACAGGGGTGAGGGAGGAGGGGAGGCAGGAGGAGGACGGGGTGAGGGAGAGGGGTGAGGGAGAAGGGTGACGGGGTGAGGAAGGAGAGAAGGTAGGAGCAGGACAGGGGTGAGGGAGGAGGGAAGGCAGGAGGGGGACAGGGGTGAGGGAGGAGGGAAGGCAGGAGGGGGACAGGGGTGAGGGAGGAGGGAAGGCAGGACGAGTTTGGCTCTGGTGGCTCTTCCTGCCTGTCAGAGATTTTAAGGGAAGAATCGCTTCTTTTGCCCTCTTGTTCTGGGACGTGAATATTTTGAGTTAGTTATTACGTGTTTCAGTGTTTAGACACATGAAGAGCACCGTTGGGGTCACTTTTGCTGTTTGCCAAGTGTTCAGATTCACTTCCTAACTTAGAAACCCAACACTGCTTTGGGAGAGGAAATGGTTTGACTTTGCACTGGGACAGGTTGGGTTTTTCATCTGGAAAAGCCTGTGTGTTGTCTGTGAGACATCAGAATCTAGAAACTATTTCTGTTTATGCTGAGTGTTGTGTAGGTTTTCTTTCATCACAGTGGCTTGTGCAGTCTTTTTTAATCAGTCATAATGGCATGAAAATGGTAGTTTACAGATTTTTTTTTAAAGCACTGCATAATGTATGTTTTTTCGAATCTCTTTGGCTTCCTTTTACGTAAGTATGTAGCAAATCTAAGTGTAACTTTTATCTTACTTTTTCTTGTTGCCTGTTTCATGTGTTTTGGGGTTATGAGAGTGTGTGAGCTTTAGGGAGTTTAGAAAAGGGAGAAGAGGGCAAAACTAGCTCAAGGTCTGCCCATCATTTTAAGGCCGTGAGAACATCTGTGTGCAGGTATGTCACTGAATCCAGTGTTAACATGATTCGCTTTAGTAACATCTCCTCATTTTGTGTAAAATATCTTCTGTCTTGAGAATTTCTGCTAGGGAACTTCGCAGTCGTGAGTAAGGAGTAAGTGGTGACCCCTTTCCTGTCTGCTTATTCCGCTCCCCGCAGCGTGAACCAGGTGCAGAGCCCTTTTTCAAATGTGTGACCAAAGATGGGGAAGGAGTTTTTAAAGTGTTTGCATGAAGGACTTTTAAACACTAAGTTTTATGTTGCTGAACCGAAAATGTTTGATTTGTTCACAGCCTCTAGATAGATGAGAAATGTATGGGGAAACTTAACCAGAAGGAATAGCATGAACTGAATAGACTCCAACATTTACATTCCGGTCATTCATTCAAGAAACATTCATTGAACACACAGCTCTGACGCTTCAGAAGGCAGCTTCCAGCACTGCACACATTTCTGTGGAAGCTGCCCGTGAATTGCTTGCACATGCTTTAATATTTATGGTGCTTCTGGTTAGCAGAGAGGCCTTGTGATATAGTATGACCACAGTCAAATGACCAAGTGTATACTAGCTTTAACTTCCTGGAAGCATTTAGACAAGTTACTTACCTCTTTGCATAAGTGTCTTCTGGTTTGTGAATGAGGCTGATTGTTAGTATGTAAGGGCCTCGGTTCTACAGTTTTTTTTCTTTTGCCTCAGTTTTGACTGCAGGGTTGCTTTTTGCATTGGTGTCCTTCACAATGAGTGTCTGTAGCTGTGGAGGATTTCCTCTGTTTCTGCCTCTGACTGAAGGCTCTTCTCAGTTTCTTAGTGACAGCTGTGGCCGTGGCCATGGACAGATGTTTGCACACTTGCTGATTGGCTGCCCTCCAGGACACTGCTGGGTAGTGAGCTTGCCTCTCAGTGTTTCTGTTCAGTAATGGTGTTGATGAAACAGTTTGACCCTGAAAGACGAAGGGTAATCCACATACAACTTGGGCCAAGTGTTTCTGATTTTACTCTTTCTGGATAAACAAGCCCCGTGCTGAGCCGTTGGTAATACTGCTTCCATAGGTGGCCACTTTGACATCTTGCAGTGAATGCTGGTTCCACCGTTACACTCCTGAGGAAAAGCATAACGATTCAAACATATGAAAGAGATTGTCACCTCAAGATTTAGTTATTAGTAATTGAAAAGGAATTTTGAATTTTACAATGCAATCCATGTTTCTGCTTACGGAGAATATTTTTTTGCATATTATTTAAATGAAAGGCAGAAAGACAGGTCTTCAGTCTGCTGTTGGCTTCCCTGATGCCTACAGCAGCTAGGACTGGGCCAGGCTGAAGCCAGGAGCCTGGAACTCAGTTTCTGTTTCCTATCGGAGGGGCACGGATCCACCTGCTTAAGCCATCTCCTGTTGCTAGCAGGGTGCACATTAGCAAGAAGTTGGAGTTGGTAAAGGACCTGGACTCAGATCAGGACCTCCGATGGGATGCAGGCGGCTCGGGCAGTCCGAGCCAAGTGTCCATGCCAGTTAATGTTTCTCGAATTGGTGATTATCTCTGATGTATCTGTTTGGTAAGTTTCTTTTTTTTTTTTCTTAAAGATTTATTTATTTTATTACAAAGTCAGATATACAGAGAGAGGAGGAGAGACAGAGAGGAAGATCATCCGTCCTATGATTCGCTCCCCAAGTGAGCCACAACGGGCTGGTGCGCGCCGATCCAATGCCAGGAGCCAGGAACTTCCTTCCAGGTCTCCCACGTGGGTGCAGAGTCCCAAAGCTTTGGGCCGTCCTCGACTGCTTTCCCAGGCCACAAGCAGGGAGCTGGATGGGAAGTGGAGCTGCCGGGATTAGAACCGGCGCCCATATGGGATCCCGGGGCGTTCAAGGCGAGGACTTCAGCCACTAGGCCATGCCTCCAGGCCCGTAAGTTTCTTTTTATCTGGGTATTTTTATTTTTACCTCTCAGCTGGCTAAGATATTTATGAGATTGTTTAGTGATTGTGACTGTGGAAGTATACAGAGGTGAAATTTAAAAGTTTGTGTCGTTTTTCAAGGAATTTATAATCTGAGAACAAAGCCAGAAAGTGTATTGTATTGACTTGTGGCTTTGACTCACTCATTCCAACATTCTGGGGCACTGTTAATTTCCTTTTACATTGACAGCAAGAAAATCCTATGTTGCTGAATACAGGATTGCTGAAGGGGAGGCCTGCGATTAGCTCTCTGGTTACTGCTTCATTCTTGATAATTATAGAAAATGGGTAAAGTTCACTCTTGAACTTTAGGGCTTTTATTAAGTAAAGTAAGAGTGACTTTAACACTAGTGCCAACACAGTACTGATAGCAGAGGGCTTCAGAAGTTGGTAGAAAAAAATGTAATTTAGGGATATTTATTTTGGATTAAAAACTGTTTGAATTCATGTATCTTCATAACAGTCATTTTCTATGTGTATTTTGCATGTCACTTGTGCAGGAGATAAGCCAGACAAAGGGAGAACTTACATCCAGGGTGGGGCGGATCAAGCTAATGTGTACGCGGTGCTGTTGAGAGCATTGTGTAGTTTTATATTTATGATTTGTTTTTATTTTATTTTATTTTATTTTTTATTACAAAGTCAGATATACAGAGAGGAGGAGAGACAGAGAGGAAGATCTAGGCCACAGTGCCGGGCCCTACGATTTATTTGTTGCTGGACGTTTTTATTTCATATTTTTGGACCATGTCTGACCGTGGGTCACTGAATCCATGGAACCTGAAACTGCTGCTGTGTGAGGACTACGGAGTCAGAAGGCCCCTTCTGCGCATGCCTGCAGCCCTGCGTCAGGAGACTCTTACCTGGGCTTGTCCACTGAGCTTAGCAGAGCATCAGAACATGTTTGGAGGTTAAATTGCGTGTTGTAGAGAAAGGCCCCAAGTTTGTTTTTGTGTTCTAGCAGTCAATCCAATGAATGTGTGGCTGTGTGGTTAGTCTGCCCTGAGGCATGGGTTTTAGATGCTGGACTGTAGATTTTAGATTGTAGTCAAGACCTAGATTTTAGATTTCCTTACATTTTAGATTCTATTCGATAGAAATTTTTGTGGTGATGGGATTTTTTCTTTTTCAAGAGAATTTGTTTTCATTTCAAAGGCAGAATTACAGAGAGAGAAAGATCTTCCATCTACTGGTTCACTCTGCACACATGGTGGCAACAGCTGGAGCTGAACAGTCTGAAACCAGGAGCTTCTTCTGGGCCTCTCTCGCGGTGCGGAGTCCCAAGGATTTGGGCCATGCTCTGTTGCTTTCCCAGGTCGTAAGCAGACACAGGATCAAAAGTGGAGCAGCCAGCACGCGAACTGACCCAGCCCCCACAGGGGACAGCAATGCTGCAGGCAGAGGCTTAGCCTACTTTGCTATGGCATCAGCCCTGATGGGAATTTTTATTTTATATGTGATTGTTCAGTATGATAGCCACTAGGTAAATCTGAGCATTGAGTCTAGTGCAAATGAGGAAATGAGTGGAGGAATTTGAATTCTGGATTTTATACCTGTACTTCCCTATATGGTAGCAACTAGGGTGAAAGGATAAAGTTTATTAAGGTAATTATTTAGTGAAGTATAGTAAAGCACAGCAGGGACTGTGATGATGGGATCTTGCAGCGGAGGAGAGAGATGGGGTCCAGCTCCAAATATTGCATGTACAAGTGGAAATATTGCCACAGAAGGCAGTGGGAATAGGTGGGATGAGCATTTACTAAGAGGTGGCAATAGTAGTAAGGGGCTTTTGAGCTAAACCAGCCTGTCTGGCTTCTGGCTGAAACAGGCAAGGGAATTAGACTCCCTGAGGGCCAGTGTAAGATGAGAGAACTAATCAGATACCCAGGGAATGGAGAGTCAAGCTAAGTGACTTGTCAGGGTTCTTGCTCAAACTGAATTCTACAAGGAAGTGAATAGTTCCAGCAGGCTGGCCAAAGTTTGACTCAAAAAGTGTTTGGGGACTGACATGTGTACATCAGTTTAAGCTGCCACTTGTGACATGGCATCCTCCAGTCCAGCTTCTTGTTAATATACCTGGGAGGCAGTGGATGACTGCCCAAATATCTGGGCTCCTGGCATTCATGTGCAAGAACTGGGTTAAATTCTTCTTAGCTGTTGAATTTTATTTGGCTCATCTGTGGTTGGTGTTGCCATTTAGGGAGTGAACCAGCAAATGAAAGATATCTGTGGCCCAGCACCGGGATCCCTATAGCTCTGGTTCATATCCCAGCTGCTTCACTTCCCATCCAGCTCCCTGCTATGGCCTGGGAAAGCAGTAGAGGGTGGCCCAAAGCTTTGGGACCCTGCACCCACATGAGAGACCCAGAAGAAGCTCCTGACTTTAAAACCCCAGCCGTTGTAGCCATTTGGATGGTGAACCAGCAGATGGAAGATGTTTCTGTCTCTCCTCTTTGTATATCTGATCTGTCTTTTCAGTAAAATAAAATAAACTAAAAGAAAGCTTTCTTTCTGTTCTTCTGTCATTCTGCCTTCCAAATAAATGAATTAATTAAAACAATCATAAGCAGTCTGTTGTTAGATACAGACTTTCTAAAACAGCCCTACTTGTGTATTTGAAAGTCAGAATTACCGAGTGAGCAGAAACAGAGATCTTCCATCCACTGGTTTTCTTCGTAGATGCCTGTAGCAGCCAGTGCTAGGCCAGGCAGAAGCCAGGAGTCTGGAACTCCTTGCTGATCTCCTGTGTGCGTGTTGGGGCCAAGCATGTAGGGCACCTTCCACTGTATTTCCCCAAAGCATTAGTTTGGAGAGCTGGATTGGAAGTGGAGAGGCCATGATACTGGACTCCGGCACTCATATGTATACTGGTGTCACAGGCACCACCTTTACACACTGTGCTACAGTGACAGCCCCACATGGGCTCTGTTTTTAAAGATTATTTTTTTCATCTTCCGGAACAACTAACAGAGAAAGGAGAGGTACCGTTTTCTACTGATTCATTCCAGAAATGTTCCCAGGATTCCAGATATTACAGTTTCCTTAAGTGAATAGCAGGGACCTGAGCATTTAAGTCAAATTATGTGTGGAAATCCTGGATGCAGGTGTAGGAAATTGGATCAAAAGTGGAGTAAATGGTACTGTTATCTGGTCCAATATCCTGATGTGGGATGCAAATGTCCCAAACACAGATTTAAATTTAACTTTAAAGTTCTAATTTAAAATCTAAAGTTAAATTTAAAGTTCATTCCCCATCTCACTGCTTACATTACAGTTATGTCACCTAATGGCTACCGTGTTGTATAAAGCAGATGTAAAACATATTGCAAATTTTATTGGGCAACATTATTCTAGAACAGTGGGTCTCAGTGCTGGATGCTCATTAGGAATTTTAAAGTATACTAACGCCAAATGCCCACCCATAGCATTAAATCTAAAATGTGATTATAATTAAATATTTGGGCATTTAAATTTCTCAGGTGATTCTAATGTGTAACTAGGGCTTAAATGCTAATGATTTAGGAAGTGAAGGTCCACATCTTTCAGACTGTTTTAGTTAATAATGCTATCTCTGTCAGTGAAATGACAGTCTTGGATGAGTTTGGCAAGTTTATCTTTCTTCCTTTATAAGTACACGAGGTAGTCATTTGTTTTATGATGTGTGTTAAGAAACATGTGTGTTTTAGTTGTATGACAACCTCTGTGTACACTTGAGACCTTAAGAAAGTGGAGGTGACTAATGATGAAACATTCCTAAAGACTTGTGTGCTGAGTCTAAAGATCTTCATGTAACAAGATCCTAGTGAAATTTGTACTCTCAAAGTATTGAAAATTACGATGAACCATTTTAGTACCAGCCAGAGATGTTTGCACCTCTCTCCCATTTTCTAAGAATGAGTTAATTGGGAAAGGGGGTAAAAATAATACATCTTAAGTATTAAAAAAAGTTGTTCATTACAAAAATTAAATTTGGGCCTGGCACAATGGCTCAGTGGTTAAATCCTCACCTTGGAAGCACTAGGCTCCCATATGAGCGCTGGGTCATGTTCCAGCTACTCCATTTCTCTTCCAGCTAGCTGCCTGCTTGTGGCCTGAGAAAGCTGTAAAGGATGGCCCAAAACCTTGGGACCCTGTACTGTTGCGGGAGACCAAGAAAAGGCTCCTGGCTTTGGATGGGCTCAGTTCCAGCTTTTTCAGCCACTTAGGGAGTTAACCAGTGGTTGCAAGATTTTTCTCTTTCCCCAAGCAGCTGCAACAGCCGGAACTGTGCAGATCTGAACCCAGGAACCAGGAACCTCTTCTGGGTTTCACACATGGGTTCAAGGCCCCAAGGCTTTCTGCTGTCCTTGACTGCTTTCCCAGGCCACAAGCAGGGAGCTGGATGGGAATTGGCACTGCTGGGATTAGAACCGGCCCATATGGGATCCAGGCCGATGCAAGGCAAGGACTTCAGCCGCTAAGCGACCATGCCGGGCCCAACTGATGACAGTTTTTGTTTCTTTGGTTAAAGTAAGTCATAATTTCTGACGTCAGTTCAATGAAAAATGTATAGGTAACTTAATAAAGATGTTATAGTCTGTGACATAACTAACCTAGAAAAGAATTATATTAGTTTGACATAGATGTGAGAACTGTTAGTCTTAACTGTCAGCAGTAGGGAGTTATAGGAAACCCCATGTTTTCATCAGTTACTTAGTTTGAAAATTTGATCCCTTCAAAAGCTTGGTGACAGTGTCTCAAATTTTTTTTGAATGTGAATCTGTAAAAAAACCATTAGATCTTAAAGCCCTGCCTGGGGTCATGTGGTGCCAGCATGCTCCCAGGCGATCCTAATGCTGCCACTCCTTGGAACACGCTTTGAATAGCTGAGCTGTATCACTCTTTAATATCATGGGACTTTGGACCTAGAAGAGGGCCACCAGAAGTCCTTGAGTGTGTATTAACACTTAAAGGTGAGGTGGAGGAAGTTAAGGTTAAAGGGAAACATCAGTGGACAGGAAGCCAAGAAGAATTGGAGATGTTTCCGAAAGAAGTGAGAGAGTAGGTTCTCCAAGGAATTGGCTGCATACTCTGCAGAGGTTAAGCAAAATGCCATTGAAAGAAAAAACAAAAAGTCAAGTTTGTTGGTTTTTCATTCCAAGGCAAATGTAGTGAGCTGGAGAAGAGAGGTGATAGTGTAGTGCATTGTGAAATCTGTTGAAATTCAGCAGGTTAAACTACAAAAGAAGCAGAAAGACCTGGTAATACCTAGAGAATGGGTACAGAACTGAGGGGGGAATTGAAGTGTTTTATTTGTGGATAAGGAGTGAATTGTTGAGACATTTTTCAGTAACTCACTCTAGAGGAAATCACTTAACTAGAAAACCAATAATCAACTTATCTTGCTTAATTTATTTAGAAGATGCTTTTAAAGTATTTGAGATTTTTTTCCATCTCTGTTACTGTATTTGAAAATAGTGGCTACCAGTTCAATAATTTTAGGCGTCACTGTTTTATCAGTAGCTAATACCAAAATTATATTCAGTTATAAGTCTCTTGAAGTTATAATCCCCATTGATTTCTGTATTTGCTTTTTACCTCTGGTTTGCCTTTCCTGTTCTGCTACCAAAACATTTTTTTAGAAGTCTGCTATTGTTTTATGAGTTCTTTGCTGTAAAATCTTTCCGGAGCAGTGAGTTTGAGAAATTATCTTATGAATTATCCAAGATCCTGCTGAGAACACAACACAGATATTACTGGTATTACCAGTAAGTTAACTGGATGTGACTAGAAGATCTAAGTGAACGGGGAACAAAAGGGCAGGAACCCCAGTTTGAAATTCCACATTGACTGTAGAAATATGCACTGAGAGATTAAAGATAACTATGAAAGCCATGGACCTTTAGAAGGGAGTACATTGCAAAATGAAAGACAAATACTTCTTGACCACATATTATTTCTTCAAAAAGTATATCTAAAGTTAAGCTACTTCTAAAAGAACATTATAGGTGTTACTTTTACACTTTTGACTTAGCTTTAGCTGAGATGTATTTAAGCATGCCTTGATTATATGATACTAGCAGTTTATTTCCCATTTCTCTTCTATTTACCTCCTGATATTTTCTCAATATACTTGATGTTTTAGATTTTTCTGAGCTCTATAATTGATTGTTTTATGGCGCTAGAGAATTCCTCTTACTTTGGGCCTCAAAATGTTGTACTTTGTGGGAAAAATAAACTGGCATAACTGCTTTGTTAGGATGATAGTTCAGCTTTAGATCATCAGCATTCTTGTAGCATCATTAACATGACCTGTTACTGCTAGTGTTCTCAAATATTGGCCATCTCTGGAAAAATACTGCTTTCTATGTGTCAGTTTGTTTCTGTTCAACATTGCAAGCATAGTATTTGGCACATAAAGTATAATTAGGTACATGACACAATATGAGAAACGAAGAAATAGGGGCAGACCTGCAGGAACGCTAGATTTTGCAGAAAAATTTAAAATAGCTCTGAAGAATTTTGAACTGAGAACTTTGTAGGTACACAAACTACAGGGAAGTGAATATTCTAGAACTGAAAACTTTAACTTTCCAAACTAAGACCTTTAAGGATGGATTTAACAAGTTGGATAATAGAGAGGAAAAAATTAGTGATTTTTTTAAGTCATAAGAGTACATTTTAAATGTATAGAGGGCCAAAGACTGGGCAACTGTATTAGAAGATAAATAAGCTCAGTAAAAAGACCTCTAACTTACGTAAATGTGAGTCCTTGGTAGAGAGAGCATGGGCAATGTGGTGAAATGTTAAAACGAGAATGACTAGGATCCCAGAACTGAAGACACACTTTATTATGATCAGTTGTTTTAAAGATGTATCTGTTTGGCAGGGAGATGAGGGGTGCCAAGAGGGAGTGGGATAGAGAAGGGGCGGAAGTATTCCCTGGTTTGCTTTCCAAATGACTACAGCTGGGACTGGACAGGCTGCAGCCCCAGACTAGGCGTCTCCCAGGTAGATGGGCGACGACCAAGCCTGTGCCCAGTTACTCCTGCATTCACAGACACATTAGCAAGGAGCTTGGTGGAAATTGGGGCAGCCTGGACACAAACCAATACCCACTTGGCTGCCTGTGTTATATAGATGATAGCTCAACTACTATAATATGATACTGGTTCCAAAGAAAGATGTAAATTAGAAACTGAGACATCCTTACGAAGCCTTAGTGGAAATCACATCAAAGATAAATTTTTAAAAGCCATGCAAATATGTTTTAGACTTTTTTGTACTTAGGTGCATCTACTTTGTCTTTGCAGAGTATAGCTTATTTGGGGGGAAAAGGGTATCAGTTTCATTAAGAATTTTTCGAGCAACAAAGAGAACACAACACACAGGTGTTTCAGAAATTCCACCGTTCCCCCAAATTTCCACAGCGGCAAGGGAGGGAAACAGAAGGCTGGGAACTCAATGTGGATCTCCCCTGGTGGGCGGCAGGATCTGAATCACAGGAGGCTTACTGCTGCCCCACATGGCGTGCATTAGCAGGAAGCTGGCCGCTGGAGTGGGGCTGCGACATCACCACCACCAGCAGAAATCGCTAAGCTAAAGGCCCTCTTCCAGAAAACTATCAGTGCGCATACTGTTAGATTCACCGACCACCAGGAAAGAATAATTCAGCCATATATGTAAAAAGAATTGAGATGGCCTGTGTTTCAGGGAACAGGGTCACGGGCTTCCCTTCCCTGTGCAGCAGACAGACGTGAAGGAGTGGGCTGCAGAGGAAGAAGCGCGTGGAAGAGACGGGGAAGGGGCTTTTTAAACTCTCCTAGACACAGAAGCCAATACGGGGGTTGCCTCAGCCCTTATTTGGCGGGGGCATATGGGCTTGTGCCCCTCATTGGTGCAACCGTGGTTTCATAGCCTGAGGGGCCTGCCGGAATTCCACCATCCTTCCTGGTTGGAAGCAAACTCCTCTGGTTACCATGGTAGCCAGCAGATACATGTAACTTTTCACTGTGTTTGGATAAATACAGCTTTTCACTATGTTTAAATCTTGCTCAATGTTAGGTTTTTAGGTTGGTCTTTTAGAGATTTTTCCTTTTCTTTTAAAATGTTTAGTTAGAATGTCATTTTATCACTTCAGTACAGTTGTTACGTGAGTTATATAGATGAGGTTAATACTGCAAAATATAAAGTTAAAATGGGATTGTAATATTGGTGAGAAGTGTTCAAATGCAATGACTATTCTTGGCAATTAATCTATAATTGTAATCAAGTGTGTTCAAGTGTGAAAGCACATGTTCAATTCATTCTGTATAAACTAGCAGTGACTTATTATACTGAGAAGAGATGATTTATGGTAGCAGATCAAAATATTTGTGTGAAGACCAATGGTATGCTCTTTCAGACTTACTGTGGTTAATGTATCTTCAAATGTATTTTTGAAAATATTTGCAACTTTAAATATAGTTATTTATGATTAAATGGTTTAAAAGAATTGTCTCACCATTGAGTTCTTGTGTTGACAAATACTTATATTTTGAATTGCTTTGCATTTATTATATCAGGTCATGCAGATCAATTCCCAAAGCAAGTGCAAAAAGAGGACAGTTCCTTTTTTAACAAGTGTTTTTAGAGCCGAGAGTCCCAGGGCGAAAGCTATCTTAGTGGATGGGGATATGCCAAGGAAGCTCTTAGCAGCGGTCCTTAATAATAGTCTGAAAGAAAATGAATTTAATAGGAATTTTGCTTCATTTCTTTTTAGACACTGGCCAAAAGAAGACCCTAGACAAGAAAGATGGGAGACGAATGTCTTTTCAGAAGCCTAAAGGGACAGTTGAGTACACTGTAAGTTGCTTGTTTTTGGAAAACTAGCTCGTCTTTATAATAGTTTTGTTTGATTTTCTTCTTATTAATAAATCTTGAGTAGTTATTTTGAAAATCTATACTTTTTGTAACATTTATAGTAATAATAATTAAGTTCTTAGTTGTGTTTTTTTCTTAAAGAGATGATTTTTTTCCTTGAGGAGATACTTTGCTAAGTGACATACAAAGATTATTACTCCAATAAATCATAATTTAATGTAGATGATAATTTCTTGGAAATCATATTTCCTATGCTACAATTCTTTTTATTAGGAGAAACTGTAAGAAAAATATTTACTTCTTTAGAAATGTGATCCTCATTAAATTTGTAGCAATACTAATAGTGGCTGATGAAATACTTAAAGGGTAAGTTGATACTAATATTCCAGAAAAGCCTCTGGTATTGCATCATTTACATTCACTTATTGCTAAGTTTTTTAAACTCTAAAAGCAGAGTTGTCTTTTTCCCTGTGTTCTTGAAATGACCTTCAAATCTTCATTCAGTTGATTTTTCACATTACTGGCTGCTAAGGGATACTCAAGTATAAATTGTTTTGATGGGTGAGTTGCTTCATGTATTTTAGTTTATTTTATAGTATTAATATGTTGTAAAGCAGTTACTTGATCTGTGTGTTGTTATTTTGTGTTTCTCTAATGTAACTATTAAGGAGAAAACAGCAGCTTTAAACACTTAGCATTTGTGCATAACGTCTTATAGTCCCATTTGCATCATCAATATTTTTTGTGAATCCTTAACATTGAACAAATCATAAAAATTTCTTTATGCTGTTTTCATATACTATGTAACTGGCAGCTTGGATTGTTAAGTATTTTTTAAAAGGTTAAAAGCCAGATAATTTTGGATAGGATTAAATTTACTAGTATCTGGGGCCCGGCGGCGTGGCCTAGTGGCTGAAGTCCTCTCCTTGAACACCCCGGGATCCCATATGGGCGCCGGTTCTGATCCCGGCAGCTCCACTTCCCATCCAGCTCCCTGCTTGTGGCCTGGGGGGGCAGTCGAGGATGGCCCAATGCATTGGGACCCTGCACCCGTGTGGGGGACCTGGAAGAGGTTCCTGGTTCCCGGCTTCGGATCGGTGCGCGCCGGCCCGTTGCGGCTCACTTGGGGAGTGAATCATCAGACGGAAGATCTTCCTCTCTGTCTCCCCTCCTCTATGTATATCTGACTTTGTAATAAAATAGATAAATCTTTAAAAAAAATTTACTAGTATCAAAAGAATATTAAACATTAGTATAAACTTAAATTGAGCATATGTGTACCTTTGCTGCCTGGCTGAGAAATTGAGAAAATAATTCCAAACAATAAAAGATGCAATAGAACTTATGACTACAGCTAGAGCTTATGACTACAGCCACAGTACTGTGAAGAATTATAACATTTGATGACTTTTTACAAAAAGTATTTATGTGTTTGAAAGTCAGAGTTAGAAAGGAGGGAAGAGAAGAGAGAGAAACAGACAGACAGACCATCTTTACTTGCTGGTTGACTGAGCTGGAGGAGATTGAATGTACTAGCCAGGAGCTTCATCCAGATCTGCCCTACTAGGGCTGGGGCCCAAGCACATGGGTCAGCTTTCACTACTTTGCTGGATGCACAGCACTGGGTTGGATTGAAAGTGGAGCAGTGGGGACTACATAAGCTGTGACTATAAGGGATGCTGGAACTACCGTTGGTAGCTTAGCTTGCTGTGCTAAAGCACAGGCCTCAACATTTCTATTGCTTTTGAATTCAATTTATGGTTCATTTGATTCAGTTTATATTGTTTTATCCGTAGCCAAGGTGAATTTAAATTAAAAATTTTGACTTAGCATATTTCTAAAATATCTGAATGAAGCATAATTTAGTGTTTGGAAAAGCATTTGATTCTTTTCTCCTAAAATAAATCTCTTTATATTGCATTGTACTTTTGTTTGGTCCTTCTACGCCATTTAATATAGCTTATATACATTTCCAAACAACTTGTAGCTAAGATTCAGAAAATACTACACATAATTATTTCTTGTTAATTAGGTATTTCATACCTATCTACTGAAAGAGCCTTTATTAATTTTCCTTTTATCAAGCCCAGTAACTTCGTTATTTTGCTGTTTCTGCCTACTCAGCATTTGTTGCTTCTAATTTTATTATTTTTTAAAAGATTTATTTATGTTTATTGGAAAGACAGATGTACAGAGAGGAGGAGAGACAGAGAGAAAGATCTTCTGTCTGATGATTCACTCCCCAAGTGAGCTCAACGGCCGGTGCTGTGCCAATCCAAAGCCAGTAGCCAGGAACTTCCTTCCAGGTCTCCCACGTGGGTGCAGGGTCTCAAATGCATTGGGCCATCCTCGACTGCTTTCCCAGGCCACAAGCAGGGAGCTGGATGGGAAGTGGAGCTGCTGGGATCAGAACCGGCGTCCATATGGGATCCCGGGGTGTTTAAGGCGAGGACTTTAACCATCACACTATTGCCCTGGGCTCTAATTTTCTCTTCTTAAGGTTAGGGCTTATATAATAGTTTTTACAATATGATTCTGTGGCTCAAAAATCTAATTTTGTCTGAAAAATCTTCATTATACTCTCCTACCTAACAGTTTATCTGTTTAGGGATTTATAGATTGAGAGTTATTTTTCTATTATTACTCTGAAGACAGTGGAATTCATTGCCTCATGTTTTTTTGTTTGACTTATTTCTTTATTTTGCGAGAGATGGTAGGAAGAGAACTAGCAGAGAGGTTGCAGTGCAGGGAGACTGCGAGGCAGAGTGAGTGAGTGAGCTTGCATCCACTGGTTCACTCCCAAAACTCCCAAGATTGAGGAGGGCTGAGCTGGGGACTGGGAACTCAGTTCAGGTCTCCTAAACAAGTGAGGGATCCACAGATTTGAGCTATTACTGCTGCCTTTCCAGGGTAAACATTAACAGGAAGCTGGACTCAGGAGTGAGAGATGAACTTAATCCAGACTGTCTGTTATGGAATGTAGTCATCCTAACCAGCATCTTCGTCTCTAGGCCAAACACACACCCTTGTCCTGCGATTTTTGAAAACCTTTGTCCTCGTGCAGTAGCCTACTGGATAAAGTCCTTCCTTTGCATGTTCTGGGGTCCCGTATGGGTGCCACTTTGTGTCCCAGCTGCTCCACTTCCCATCCAGCTCCCTGCTGTGGCCTGGGAAAGCCTTGGGACCCTGCACCTGTGTGAGAGACCCAGAAGAAGCCCCTGACTCCTGGTTTTGGATCAGCTCAGCTCTGTCTGTTGAGGCCACTTGGGAAGTGAACCAGCAGATAGGTGGTGGATGTTTCTCTTGGTTTTTCCTTCTCTGTAAATCTGACTTTCCAATAACAATAAATAAATCTAAAAAAAAAAAATAAAATCTTTATCCATTTATAAACAACCACCTTTTTTTCCTCTTTGTATATATAGTCCTGAACTGCTGCTGTAAGTGTGGTTATAGATATATTTTATCTTTGCTATGTATTTTTCAGTTTAAGGAAATTGCATCCAAATGTAATGGAATAATTGGCAGCCATTTTTTTCTCTCCTCTTCTTTCTGAATTCTCTTCCAGAATCTGCTTTATTCCTGAAACTGATTATACTACTTTTTGCTGTCATGCTTTATTGACGAGCTGGTTTTTTTTTTAAAGAATTATTTATATTTGGTAGGCAGAGTTACAGAGGGAAGGCTAGAAAAATATTTATCGTACATCTGCTGGGTCACTCCCCTAATGGCCACAACAGCCAGAGCTGGCCAGAAGCCAGGAACCAGAAGTTTCCTTTGGTCTTCCATGTGGGTGCAGGAAACCAAGCCCTTGGACTGCCATCCACTGCTTTCCCAGGCCACCAGCAGTGAGTGAGATCAAATGTGGAGCAGCCCAGACCTGAACTGGTACTCTTAAGAATGCCAGCACAAGAGCTGTCCTAACCCACCAGGCCACAGAGGCAGCTGCTGGTCCGGTCTTTTGCTGTTGTTTTGATTCTAGTGTACATTTGCTTTCTTGTTTCTTTCTTTGTTTAGTCCAAATTCAAGTGGTCCTTTGTTTCTTTTTATGTTTCAATTGACAATGTGCTGCTTGGAGAGCTTTGTAACTTTCCTATATTAAATGAATAATTTTTTTGGTTATTACCTTTCTAGCTGCTTTTTCTTGCTTGCTTGCTTGTTTTTTGTTTTGTTTTTTACTACTGTCACCTCCTGTTTAACCAATGGTGATAAACCCTTTACCATCTCTCCTCCTGTACCTGCACAGTGACACATTGCATTTCCGTTTTCCTTTGGTCTGTTGTTTATCCAAGTTAGAATTTTTTGTCTGTATCAACTGCTGTTTCACCTTTATTCCTGTGTTATTGTCACCACATAATCCATGCATTTCTTCTCTTGCATATTACATGAAAATCTTATGCTTTAATCTCCTTCTTTTCATTTCTATTATTTTAAACCTAGTCTAATACATTACTGTCATTGCCTTTTATGCATTCATGCGTTTATTCCATTAATCCTGGTCCCATTGTCATAATATCGATGTCTCTTGGGCCGTGTAATTCCCTTGTTATAACGATTGGTACTTAATATTCCTTTTATTATAATCATTTCATAGGATCATTGTGAAGATAAATGTATAATTACTGCGTACTTTGTATAGTTACAGGCGGTAGCTTTTTTCTTATGTCACCTCATTATGGTTCATTGTGTATGGGAGAATTTTATGTAGATGGAAGGAGGCAGAACTAGGTTATTAACCCACTCTGTCATAAATTCAATTTTAGAAAAAAAATGAAGGAATTGTGTCTTTTGTGATTACACACACCACATCATATGCTTGCTTTTTACAACCTGATTCCAAATGGTTTTTCAATTCTAAATATATTTTTAGAACTCTATCTTCTAATCACATCCCAAAAAGATGTACTTGGTAAGATACACTGGATAGCTTTCTGTTTCCTAACTCTGTCTGTTCTCACTTTGAAGGTTCTTTTCCTTCTTTTTGCTTTTTAACTTTTACCGCCTATGAAGTCTTCTGTGAAACTAATGGTATTCTGTCCATATTCAAAATGTATTTGCACTAGTTTTCCATTTTAAACTACTCTGTTATGTATAACCTTTTCTGTTTACCCTCAACTAGATTTTAAATCCTTTGTATATTAAGACCTTCTAGTTGTGTTCTCTTCTGAGCTCTCAGTAATGCCTTTTGCAGAGAACACAGAGGGAATGTGATGACTGAGCAAATGACTTACTTTGAAAATGGTACCATCTCATTCTTGAGGTGTTTAGAAATAAGATCATGAAAGTATGCTCATGATTCAGAAACAGATTGTGTCCAACTTCGGTTCAGATGGCAGATTATATGTACACAAATATAATAAGAAGTTGCATTCCAAGTTTAATACAAGTATACATTCCTAAAATAAAGTTTTTAAATTTCTAGAATTACATTTATTTTTAGAAACTACTTAAAGAAATAATAACCTAACATATCTATAAAATGAAAATTATTTGTTTTATAAGTTACATTGCTTGAAATAGAGGCCCACATGTATTTTGGTGATGCATATACTGTGAAATGATAATTTGAGATCATTTGTAAACAAAAAATGATCTTTCTTAACAGTTAGCTCCAATGAGCATACTGCTTATTAATCAAATATAAGATTAATCCGTAAGTATATTAATGAACTTTAGCCCTGATGGTTTAGTTTTTTTCTTTGCTGTTTTAGTAGATTAATAGTTTTTTTTTTTCTTTTAAACAGGTTGAATCAAGGGATTCATTGAATAGCATAGCCCTGAAATTTGATACAACACCCAACGAACTTGTTCAATTAAATAAATTATTCTCCCGAGCAGTTGTTACAGGACAGGTATTATCTGTTTTTCTTACTGCGTTGATATTTAGAGATATCAAGTGGCAAGTCAAAAAGCATTCATTGCCTTAATAATGTGAAAAATTTGAGAATGTTATGCCTTTGCATAATGCAAATCACTCGTGAGGAGAAAATTAAATGGCGTAAATGTCTGAATAAATTTCCTAGTGAATACTGAAACTAAAAATTTTTTTTTCAGTGTAGTTTTCAAGAACTTTTAACAATATCTGAAGCAGAACATTTTTATGATTAGAATTTCTAGCACTTTTAATGGTAAGGCATCATTGCATATCAGGTTTTCAGCTTACTTTTCAGAAGCAACCAGTTACTACATTTATCTCTTTCCATAATTATTGCAGCCTTTCTATTTTTTGTGTATTTTGTTTCTTTATATTTAACTTCTGTTTTTGTAAAATGCTAGTTTTAAACAGTACTTTTTCATGTCTGTATCATTATGCATTGTATGGTATATCATTAGTTAATCACAATAATAGTCTTGCTGTTTTCTTCTAAAATGTAAACATTACTGTAATAAACACATATATATCTGTTTTTGTTCATATGTAACTCAATAAATTGCTAGAAGTAAAATTGATGACTTAAGGATTAGGTATAGTTTTAATCTTGTTACTTATCATGAAATTGTCCTGTAAGAGGAATCACTAATATGATAATTAATGTTTTCTTAGACTAACTCAACAATATCAATTATATCTAATTTTATTTTTATTATTTTTTTTACTTTGCTAGACTTTTTATTGTAATAAACATTTTTATAATCTGAAAATTTTTATTCTTTCTATTTCTTAAGGTCATTGCTCATGGTGAATCATAAGGTTAACGTTTCAATTTGCATGATTCTTTGTCTGAATGTTTTCTGACAGGTTTTATATGTTCCTGATCCTGAATATGTCTCCAGTGTTGAGAGCTCTCCATCTCTAAGCCCCATAAGTCCGCTGTCACCAACGTCATCTGAGGCTGAAATTGATAAGACCAGCGTAAGTATCCCTACTTTTCCAAGATGACTGTGAAAAAATCTTGTATACTCATTTTTCATGATATGTTTTCATGTGCATTGACTGTGGTAAAATAATATTTTTTTTTCCTTTTTATTTTGTTACTTAAAATTTTCAAGTCAGGTTTTGAAGTAAAATGTTGTTAAATCAGAAAGCTTAAACTGACTTATTTTCGATAGTAGTAGTGGTAATGATGATGGTGATCCAGAGATACTCATCAAATCTTAGAAATGCCATACATAATTTTCAGGATTTTAATTAATAAATACATTATCACAATAGAAAGTTCTTGTCCTATTTTGTTGTTGTTGTTGTTGTTTGTTTTTTGGGTTTTGGGGGTAAGAGATAGGGAGGGAGCACTCTTGATCTGCTGGCTCACTGTCCAGATTGAGAGAGTATGGGCAAAGAGTACTCTCGCATCTGCTGGCTCGCTCTCTCGCTGACTGCAATGGTCAGAGGGACTGAAGCTGGAAACCAGGAACTCAGTCCAGATCTCCCATGTGGGTGACAGGGACTCAGCTGCGTGAGATATCCCCTGCTGTCCCCTACAGTCTGCATGAATTAGCAAAAGTTGAAATCAGAACCAGGCACTCTGACATGAGATTCAGGCATCTTAGCTTCTAGGCCACTCAAATACTTCCCATTTGAATTTTCATTTTTAATTTTAATCATTCTTTCAAATGTTAACATTTGTTAGGAGCAGATGCTCTGTGTTACAATTTATAAATAAATTTCAAGGTACAAAACTGTATTTTGATAGAAATCTCTGGAGAAGAATTAAGTTTTTGTGTTTCTTTTCTATATATATCAATAACCAATTATAAAATAGTGACATTGTTTGTGTGCTAAGGGCTGTCAGTCCTTCATTAATGACAAGATTCCCATGGGAGATTTTTCTGAATGGCTCTTTTGACTTTTTTGAGATATCAGTATATGTTACTGATGTTAGCCCATAGTTATTTGTTTCTAACTCCTAGTTTTACACTTTTACTTTCTGAACACTAATATTGTCCCACTCTTTTTTATGGAGTATGTGATATATTACTGGTATGTATTTTCTTGTCCTTGGACTTTGCTCCCTTACTATCATCCGTTACTATCATGGGACAGAGAGAAAAACGGTATTTTTCAAATGTATATTTTTTTGATGCCTTCTTTTGTGTAAAAATTGTAGCACTATACTTTCGGGTGCATCCATATGAAAGGAATTTATTTGCATGTAGATGTCTGCATGTCTCTAGCATTGTGTTTCTGTGTTATAATTACTGGGTTTATGTGTCCAATACTCCATATATTAAAGTGTATACTCTTAGAAGCAAGGGTATTTTGTTTTATCAGATATAACTCCTATTTGCTTTGCATTGATTAAATAATGCAAATAAACATTTTATATGTTTTCCCCAGAAAATGCTTATATTTTTAGTAATGATTGATTGGAGTAATTTCAGGCGTACCTCTGAGTTTGTCCTCACTAGAACACAGCATATCTTCACAGAATGCTGTTATGGTTAGTAAACAGTCATATTGAAAATTATAATTGTCAGTGTCATCACTTGACCTTGTTATTAATGAAAAAGCACATATACACACATATTGTATTACTGTATTTCCAATTCGTTTCTTAAATATTTTGATGGTTTGTTTTAACATAAATATTTTGCTTCATCATCTATTTAATCCATCAAAATCCTGTGGGCAGGTAGTCTGTAAACTTCAGTTTGAGAATGGTCTGTGTTACTACAAAAGTTAAGAAGCAGTAAAATGTCTAATACTTTGTGATACAGTGTTGACGAACTCTTTGAAATTTAAAAGGACCTTTTCATGAACGGTTTCTGTTGTGTACCTAGTACTGAAAATAAGCTCATCTCCTTTTCTCTTAAGGATATTATGTGGTCTTACCAGGACTGGTGGTTTAATTCAAAAACAGCTACACCTGCATGTCTGCGGTGTCCTACTTGAGCTTTGTATTTACACCAGTCATGCGCCACTAAACGAAGCTTAGGTCAGAGATAGGCCCCGTTTGGGACTGTGGTCCTGATGACATCACCGGATAGTTGTTTCAGTTTCTGGAAGTGGACTCTGTGATGTCCAGTGACTGAGTCACCTCATGTGTTTCTTGGAACGTGTCACTGTCAGTGACACATAGCTTGTGCTTCTTATCCAAGATTTACTTAAAATTGGACAAATAACTTTGAGATATTTACTGAACAAGAAAGCAGTGCTGTTTTTTCATAGTAATTTGTTGATTCGAAAATATTTTGGAGGGACCTCTACAATGTGGTGAAAAGGATCAGCAAGTTATTAGGAAAGCTCTTTATTTGACTTTGGTAATGTACTTAATGTGCTTAGGATTTTGAATTGCTTTTGCTTTTCTGTTTCCCACCCTACACCCTCCGCCATTTTTGAAGAATCCTGACGTAGCCCACCCAAAAGAAGCAACTTCTGCATCTGCCTTTACTGGTATCCGACCAGCACGGGTTGTGTCTTCCACTTCTGAAGAAGAAGAAGCATTTACTGAGAAATTTCTGAAAATTAATTGCAAATATATAACAAGTGGCAAGGTAATGAATGACACTTTAGAGAAAAATCTAAAATCGTATTTCAGCCGATTATTACAGTAAGACACTTTGAAGTTTGTATTCCCAGTCACTCACATCAGCAACTATGTGGGCATTCGAAAGCTATTGACAATGGCTAACTCATGAGTATAATGGCCGCTTCTTACCATTTGGGGTCTGATGGTTTGTTGCACTTGTTAGAAGCTGTGGGGTATAAATAAATTGAAACAATAGACACAGTCACATCCTGTTCTTAAAAACTTCAAAAAGCACACATAAAAAGCCCGCTGCTGGGCGATGAGATGCTAAATTTTTTACACTTTTAATATAATACAAAAATAGAATGATAGCTTATTTAGTTAGTATCTATAACATAAGCTAGAAATTATTTGAGGTCTTTTAATGAATTATCAATTTGACATATTTGACATAAGCCTTCAAATTAGATTTTTCTATTTCTTTGCTAAAGGAACAAAAATCACAAAATGTTAAAAGTAAATGCGAGTTCCTAGCCAGCTTCTGTGACCACCTCACTTACATTTCAATTTTAGTTTATACACAACATATAACATTCATAACATAACATGTTATACATAACATCATATCATCTTAAATTAAGGCAAACATGTGGTATTTACTTTTAACATATTGGTTACTCATTACTATGTCAATTAATTCCATAATGATGTAAATTTTTGCTGATGGTATGTTGGAGCTTTCAATTGACTGGAATGATACTCTGCTGGCTCTGTCTTCACACCAGAAAGGGTATACCTAAGAAGCCGTTGAACTTGACTGGACAATAAGATGCTGGACTCTATGTTTGGTATACGCTTGAAATGGGGGAATCTCAACTGAACTTGAACTGTGGTTATGTAACAAGGTGGAGGAATCCACCGTGGTGGGAGGGTTTGGGGAGGGGTGGGGAGAACCCAAGTACCTATGAAACTGTGTCACATAATACAATGTAATTAATGAATTAAAAATAATAAATAATTAAAAAAAAATCACAAAATGTTAATATGTACAAGATTTCCCTAACATGCTCAGAATTTAAATCTGATTTATTATACATTGCTACTGTTCTAAGAATAAAAGTGTGATTTACAAAGAAAATATTACAAAGAAGCAGAAAATTGGGATGTTAAATCCAAGTTCTGCTTTGAAAGTGACAGTAACATGATACTGACTTTGGAAGTCACTCATGAGAGATATTACTTTATAAAGAAAATCCAAAAATTACAAACATTGAAATATATGCTATCAATTTCCCCTGTGTGTTGCTTTAGCTGTATCCATGAGTCTTGATGTATTGTAATTTTTATTCAGTTCAAAGTACTTTCTCTTTTTTTTTTTTTTTTTTTTTTAAAGATTTATTATTATTGGAAAGCCGGATATACAGAGAGGAGGAGAGACAGAGAGGAAGATCTTCCATCTGATGTTTCACTCCCCAAGTGAGCCGCAACGGGCCGGTGCTGTGCCAATCCGAAGCCAGGAACCAGGAACCTCTTCCAGGTCTCCCACGCGGGTGCAGTGTCCCAATGCATTGGGCCGTCCTCAACTGCTTTCCCAGGCCACAAGCAGGGAGCTGGATGGGAAGTGGAGCTGCCGGGATTAGAACCGGCGTCCATATGGGATCCGGGGGCTTTCAAGGCGAGGACTTTAGCCACTAGGCCACGCCGCCGGGCCCCAAAGTACTTTCTCTTGATCTTTTTCTGCAGCCTATAGATTATTTAAGAGTGCTAGTTCCTAACTACCAGATGATTTTCCAAATACCTTTCTGTTATTAACTTTTTTGTTGATTCCATATTGTCAGAGAAGATAGCTAACTGCTATTTGAAGGTGTTTTTTGTTGTTGTTCTTTTGTTTCTTTTTGTCCAAAATATGGTATTTCTGGGTAGTTACAGCTATGGTTAAAAACAATGTGTATTCTTCTGTTGGTGTATTTCACAAAATGTCCCTTTGTCACATTGTGTGATGGTATTGGGTCTTCTGTCTTCCTACTGATTTTTGTCTGTTTAAAAGTAGGGCTCGGCAGTGTGGCCTAGTGGCTAAGGTCCTTGCCTTGATCCCATATGGCCGCTGGTTCTAATCCCGGCAGCTCCACTTCCTCTCTGTCTCTCCTCCTCTCAGTATATCTGACTTTGTAATAAAAATAAAAAAATAATTCTTAAAAAAAAAATACATGTTTAAAAAAAAAAAAGTAGAGGTTGGAATATCCAAATATAATTGTGGATTTTTCAATGTTGTCCTTCCAGTTATATCAGTTTTTGTGTGTTTTGAACTCATATAAAGCTGGTTCAAGATTTTTTGATATATCTTAACGAATTGACCTGTCCTTACCAAAGACCTCTTCACTCTTGGTCATATCTTTGCTATGAAATCTGCTTTGATGGATACCAATATTCACCAAAGTATCCTTTGGTTAAGTGTTCACATGGTTTATCTTTAGCCATTCTGTTTTACTTTTAGTATGGGCTTCTTATAGGTAGCATGTGGTTCAGTCCCATTTCTTTGCAAGATCTCTGCTTTCTAACAGGGTAGTTATTGATTAGGTTAGGTTTGTATATACTGTCTGAATACTTGTTTCCTGTTTTTCCCAGCTGTCCCTCTTTTCTGTTGTTTTTTTTATTATTATTATTATTATTTTAAGGATTTATTTTATTTTCTAGGCAGAGTTACAGAGAGAGAATGAGATAGAGTCAGAGAGAGAAAGAGTCAGAGAGAGAGAGAGAGACACCCATCTACTGGTTCATTTCCTAAATGCTAGAACGGTCAGAGCTGGGTCAGGCTGAAGCCATGTCCAGGCAGCTCTTTATGGTCTCCAGTGTGGGTGCAAGGACCAAGCACGCAGGCCTTCCACTGCTGCTGTTCCAAGCGCTTTTGCAGAAGCTTTATTGGAAGTAGAGTTGCCAGGAACCTAACCAGGGCTGGTAATACAGGTGGTGCTCAAGCTGCTCTTCCACAATGCCAGCCCCTTCTGCTTTTCTTTACGTTGATATCTTTTAAGAGATAATTTCACTTTATTCATTTGTTGGCCTACCAGATACAACAGTTGTATATAAGGGTATTTGAAAAAGTTCGTGGAAAATGGACTAACAGATGTTAAATCTGATACAAAACTATTTTGAAATCCATGCAAGTTTTTCATAATATGATTTTTTTTATTAGTCTTTAAAATGTTTTGAATGTATACATGGATTTTTTGGGACACCAAAATTAACAAAGCTTTTTTTTTTTTTTTTTAAGATTTATTTATATGTGACACGAAAAGGGAGAGAGACAGTCCAGATTTGGCCAGGCCAAGATCGAGAGTCAGAACATCCATCTCGGTCTCTCACACAGATAACAGGAACTCAAATACTAGGGCCTGTCCATGCTGTCTTGCAGGTACATTAACAGCCAGCTGAACTAAAAGAGGAAATGAGACTCTATCCTAGGTGCCCATACATGGGGTAAGACATCCAAGCAGCTGCTTAACCCACTGTGCTATTATTTTTACTGCTAAACTTATCTCTTAATTCTATTTTCCATGAATGTTTTCAATTTCTAGTATTAGTGGCAGGTGTAGAATGTATAGACCATATCTTTAATACATGCATAACACATTCTCACTGTAACAACACACATGCATGTAGTATGAAGTCCTTAGAACAGTTTCCTCTCCTTCAGTGCCAGCCTTTTTTATTAATGTTACATTTTGATTTCTCTGTATGTTATAAATCCTTGAATACATTGTTAACCAGTTATACTTTAAAAAAGTAATAAAAAATTTAGAATTTTTTTATTATTGTTCTTCACAAGTTTGTACAAATTCAAGCTTCCATTTTGTTATCTATTTTCCTTTTACAAGATTCCATTTTAGATTTGTTACAGAGCAGATCAGCTACTGACACATTCTTTTCAATGTTTATATGCTTTTTTTTTATTTTTAAAGATTTATTCATTTTATTACAGCCAGATATACACAGAGGAGGAGAGACAGAGAGGAAGATCTTCCGTCCGATGATTCACTCCCCAAGTGAGCCGCAACAGGCCGGTGCGCGCCAATCCGATGCTGGGAACCAGGAACCTCTTCCGGGTCTCCCACGCGGGTGCAGGGTCCCAAAGCTTTGGGCCATCCTCGACTGCTTTCCCAGGCCACAAGCAGGGAGCTGGATGGGAAGTGGAGCTGCCGGGATCAGAACCGGCGCCCATATGGGATCCTGGGGCGTTCAAGGCGAGGACTTTAGCCGCTCGGCCACGCTGCCGGGCCCAATGTTTATATGCTTTAACAAAGACTTTCATTCTGCTTTAAAAATGATATTGTATTTAAGTATCATTTTTAAATTGTTTATGTGTATAAAAGCTTCTCGAAAAGTCTGCAACTTTTATTTTGTGTTAACCAATCCTCTTTGAATATTTCCCCTTACAGTTAGAACAGCTTTAAGTTAATAGAATAATTAAGTCAAGTTCCCCTGTATTTTCTACCCATAGTTTCCTTTATTATTAACATCTTGCATTTGTGTGCTGTATTGTTTGGAATTAAAGAGCCAACATTCAGACATTATGTCCATAGTTTACATATGCCTCACTCCTGTGTTACACAATTCTGTGGGCCTGAAAAATGTATGGTGACACGTATTCACATACAGAATAGTTTTCTTGTCCTAAAAATCCCATATGTGTTCCCCATCGACCCTTTGCTGCTTTTCTCACCCTGAGCTCCTGGGGCCTATTCATCTTTTTACTATCTCTATAGTTTTGTGACTCTATTGGGTTACATAGCATCATTTAGTACGGTTCTGTGAGAAACATGCTTTAAGATTCCCCTATGTCTTTGGTAATGTATCAGTTCATTGTTTTGTGCTGAAGCTTATTCTGTTGCTTGATTGTGCCGTATATATTTATCTGTTCTTCTTGAAGGATATCTTGGTTGCTTCCTGTTTTGGTGCTTTGTACCAAAGCTGCTCGAAACTTTCATGTAAAGCTTTTCTGTGTTTTCACCTTATGTGGGTAGTTTAGCTATTTCATGGAGTAGTAAGACTATGCTTAGCTTTGTAAGAAACTACAAGCTGTCTTCCAAAGTGCCTGAACTAGTTGTGTCATGTGTACAGTGGGAATTCCTGTTGTTGCACTCAAACCAGCATTGGGTATTTTCACTGTTTTACATTTTAACCATTTTAATAGGTCTGTGGTAGTATCTCTTGATTTTAATATGAAATTTCCTAATAAGATATTTATTGAACATCTTATCATTTGCTTAGTTCTTCTTAGATATTTTATCTTTAAGTTCAAGCTGGTTCTCATAGATTTTTCAGTATCTGTACTTGCCATACACAGGCTTCTATATTCTTGACTATAGTTATAGTTGTTTTAATGTATTTTTACCTACCAAATCTTTAATCTGTTAGTTGTGGGTCTGTTGCTAGTGATTTTTTTCTTTTTGTTGTCAGTGATAATTTGCTTGTTTCTTTTCATCCTTATTAATTATTAATTATATGTCTGATAGTTTTGCTGGAGGCTGAAGATTTTTATATTTGTGTGTGTGTGTGTGTCTTTGTGTATGTATTCTTACAATTTTGATCTGGGGCACAATTGTTTTCCTATACCCTTTGCTCTCCTGAGCCCCAACAGTCTAGTTAAATTTCCTATACACTATGATAACATGGTATATTTTTAAGCTTGGTTAGACAGGAGCAGAGAGGCCTTTGGTCCATAGCCAGTGTGTTCCTACTGAGATAACATCCTTTTCAATATTCAGAGGCCCTGTAAGTATGAGGATACTTTAAAAATATTTGTGAAAAAAATGGAATTTCAACTTCATTTTGCTGCACTGAATGTAAAATCCCATGTATATGAGGGATCTTCAAAAATTTTATGAAGAAAGCATATTACCATAAATCTTTACATGGATTGTTATAAAGTTGCGCCAAAGTGAAACTTGTTTTTGATTCAGTCCCCTATACAAGTTTTTGGTCTATTAGATAGAACACAAACTGCTATCTGGACTTGTGCTTTATTTCGTTTGTTCCTGTTGTGTGCCCTGTCTCATCCTGGGGTAGCAGCTGACCACATGGAGGTTAACCAGTACTTGGGCAAAAGCTTGATAGGAACTGTCTGTACATCAAAGCATTTTTTTACTGGTGAGCAGTCATTTTTTTATCCCTGCAGCTTAGAAACTCCACTCTGTATCTTGGGGGTAATTGTTAAAATTAACCTCAGATGTGTGCATTTATTCAGATATCAGTGAATTTCCTGGTGTTTCAGTATTGGTAAATGCTTATTCCATATATTCTAAGTGTGGATGTGAATGTGTTTCAGTAGGTTGTTTCTTTTAAGATTTATTTCTTTTAATTGGAGAGTCAGATTTATAGAGAAAGAGATAGAAAAGAGAGACAGAGAGAAACATATTCTATCCACTGGTTCACTCCGAAGTAGCCACAATGGCCCCAGCTGACCTGATCTGAAGCCAGGAGCCAAAAGCCTCTCACACTGGTACAGGGTCCCAAGGCTTTGGGCTTTCCTCTTCTACTTTCCCAGGCCACAAGCGGTGAGCTGGATGGGAAGTGGAACGGTCGGGACGTGAATCAACACCGTATGGGATCCCAGTGCGTGCAAGGCAAGGACTATAGCCGCCAGGCACATGTTCAGCAGTTTAAAACAGAATTAATTCTTGGCTAAGAGCAGTAATTCATTTGCAATATCTGAATAAAAATCTTTTGTAAAGATGAAAGTAAGGATAAGGTCATTGTCAGGATTGAAATATAATCTCTTAAGGAACTGGCTCTTTTATTCTACTGTGCAAAATATAGTGAGCATGTAGTAAAGACTATTTACATAACAATTATGGTATTCACAATAGTCAAATTATTATAGACTTAAAGACAAAGAATATAAACTTTTCTCCTTGATGATGTGGATACCCAACCGTAGTCTTCTTTAGTATTTACAGAAATAACTAAAAGTCTAAGCTAAGCCTCAACTTTTCTTTTGCTGATAGACTTTGTTTTCCATTAGAAATAGTTTCTGCTTAAGAGATTTGTCAGGTAATTGCACATGAGGAGATGGAAGTTGTTAATACTAAAGAATAATCTGTGCTACAGTATCCGGAGGTCATGTGGATTAAGAAAATACTTTAATTGCACATCACTTGCAATAGTCTTACTGTGATGATGTTACTATTCTGGAGTTATAAAACAGTATTTAATAGTAATGAAGTAGGAATGCTTTAGTGTGAGTTTATGGTCTTGGTAAAGTGAATCTTAAGAGTTATTTTCTCAAAAGATTTTTATGAATTTTATATTGTTTTTATGTTTCTATTTCCAACTTATTTAATGGAGAATAACATATTACCTTAACAGTTCCAGCTATATGGATACTTTTATTATACGGGAGAGTTAATAACCTTGAAGAATAGATAACACATTCTCTTAGTAGGAGTACATAGTGATAGTTTTTTGGAAATAACAGTGGCTTGGTCAGTGTAGAGAGTAGGTTCTTTAGGCCATCTTGTAGAACACTCCCAGACCTGGGTCCACTTGCTTTATGAAGAGCAGGCCCATCACTGATACTGGGATGCCAGCAGAAATTGGAAGTTTATTTTGTAACATGCAAAACAAAGAGTGAGTCTTCACTCAGTTCTCAAGCTTATGAGAGATTAAGGGTGGTGACTCTTACAGATTACAACAAAGGTTGGGTGGGCATGACTGCGTGTTCTCATCTGTTTGCAGAACTCATAATCTTCCTTTTGATGGGTCAGTAACAGAAGA
This sequence comes from Ochotona princeps, assembly GCF_030435755.1. Classification (NCBI taxonomy): domain Eukaryota; kingdom Metazoa; phylum Chordata; class Mammalia; order Lagomorpha; family Ochotonidae; genus Ochotona; species Ochotona princeps. The sequence goes on along the minus strand of NC_080840.1, from coordinate 27,505,582 downwards.
CTAATGTATTCCTTTTTGATGGTGGAGATTAGAGTCTACTGGTATATTGTTTGTTTTTAGATTGGTTTGTTTTTAGCAGGGCTTGCAGTTCCTGTAAAGCTCTTAGAGTCTAGCATTTAATATGGTTAAGTAACGATTGAATTCTGAACTTGGCAGGCTGACCTGACTTTGTGCCGCTTTTTTACTTTAGTGAGTTAATCTTTAGCAAGGAGTTGGCTTATTATCATCCGAGTAAAGACAGAGCTGCCAGACTGGGGAGAAACACTGGGGCCCACTGAAGTCTGTGTCAAAAGTGTTAGGAGGACCTGGCACGGTAGCCTAGTGGCTAAAATCCTTGCCTTGCATGTGCCAGAATCCCATGTGGGCATTGGTTCTAATCCCAGAAGCCCTGCTTCCCATCCAGTTCCCTGCGTGTGGCCCGGGAAAGCAGTGGAAGATAGCTCAAAGCCTTGGGACCCTGCACCCGTGTGGGAGACCTGAAGGAAGTTCCTGGCTTCGGGCTTCAGTTTGGCATAGCCCCAGCTGTTGCGACCGCTTGTGGAATGAATCATCGGATGGAAGGTCTTCCTCTCTGTATCTCCTCCTCTCTCTATATCTGAATTTATAATAACAAATAATAGATCTTAAAAAAATTTTTTTAAGTGTTAGGAGTAGGTGCTCAATTTCGCCTTCCAACTCAAAACGTAGAAGCACAGAGTTGAGAAGAGTCTCAGCAGTGCTGATGTGACTGGAGAATTAGAACATTACTGTTATGCTGGGTCTGTATATCATACATGGCTAGTTATAGTTGTCATAAAATGCTGTGAAGTAACAGCTAGAAATGTAATGTCATGCTAATAAACCCAGTAATCAATTCTAACTAATGCATCAGGGCAATTTATGAAATCGAGTGACGTAACATCTCTTAAAACCTGGAATTTACTTTTATTATTTCTAGCTGATTGCTTAGTTGCATTTCACAAATACACTTTTTTTTTTAAAGATTTATTATTATTAGAAAGCCGGATATACAGAGAAGAGGAGAGACAGAGAGGAAGATCTTCCGTCCGATGATTCACTCCCCAAGTGACCGCAACGGGCCGGTGCTGTGCCGACCCGAAGCCGGGAACCAGGAATCTCTTCCAGGTCTCCTACATGGGTGCAGGGTCCCAAGGCTTTGGGCCGTCCTCGACTGCTTTCCCAGGCCACAAGCAGGGAGCTGGATGGGAAGTGGAGCTGCGGGGATTAGAACCGGCACCCATATGGGATCCCGGCACGTTCAAGGCGAGGACTTTAGCCACTAGGCCACGCTGCCGGGCCCTTCACAAATACACTTTTTAAAGATTTACTTTATTTATTTGAAAGTTGACAGAGTTATTTGAAAGAGTTAACAAAGAAGGAGGGAGGAAGGGAGAGAAAGAGATCTTGCATTCGCTGGTTTGCTCCTCAAGTGGCCACGATGCCCATGGCTGAGCAGGGCTGGACTGCAGCAAGGAGCCTCTTGCATGTCTCTCATGTGCATGGAGGGGCCGTGTGGTTGGGCCAGCCTCCTCTGCTCTCTCTAGCACAGTAACAGGGAGAAGTATCAGATTGGTGACAGCGTATGCTGCTGATATGGCAAGTGTTAGCCTTACCCTCAATGCTAGAGTACCAGCCCCTATTTTTTCTCTCTTATGATTTATTTTGAAAGTAGCTGAGAGTACATGAAGGAGGGAGAGATCAGTCTTCTGTCTGTTTTTTTACTCCCCAGATGTCTGCAACAGCCAGCACTGGGACAGGCCGAAGTCAGGATGTTCGTTTGGGTCTCCCTTGAGAGTGATAGGGCTCCAAGCACTTGGAACATCTTGTGCTGCTTTTCCCTGGCCTTTCACATTGAAAGCAGAGCAGCAGCTGGAACATGAGCCACTGCCTGTATTGACTGCCAGCCTTGCATTTGGCAACTCTACCCATTATGCCACAACATAAGTCCCAACTTAAATTTACTGTAGGTGGGAGGGAGAGGTTGTATAAAATGGGTATCCTTTAAATGTTTTTACATTGCAGATAGCTTACTCTTGGGTATCTGCCTCTTCTGTTATTTCTGGCATGTGAATGTTCCCTTCAATATGTTACTATGTCTTATTCCCTTTTTGAACGTATGTTCCAGGAATACAAGCTGATACATAGAGATTTAAATTAAATAGTCAAAGATAAACAGGTTGTAATTTGTGCAAAGTCACTTCATGTTTATGTGGCCCGTGGTCTGAACTTCAGAAGATGTTCAGTTTTGGATCGCTTCCCTTTCCCCTACCAAAATGTCCTTCCAGTGTTGCACATATTTACTGTGGATGATAATGTCTCTTAGATGAACACAGTAGTAGCTTTTTCTTATTTGTAATTTGGGTAACATTTTCAGTGGGATTGGGGTTTTTTATTTGCTTGTTTTTTTAAAGTTAGAGTCTGCTTTAGCTTAAACTTTCTGTCCTTAAAGTGAAGCCAGGTGAACTAACAGAGTTGAATATAGGCTTGCATAGAGAAAAAAGACAGTTTTTTGATGTGTTTTTATGAGAATACCATAAATCTTAAATGTAATCTTTAGAGATAAATATATCATATGGCCTAACATTAGGATGAAATTAGAAAAATAGCTGTAATACCTTTTGAAATCTTAAACTTTGGGATTACATGTCACTTTCTTTTTTCATCATAGGGTACAGTCAGTGGTGTGCTGCTAGTTACACCCAATAATATAATGTTTGATCCACATAAAACTGACCCTTTGGTTCAAGAGAATGGCTGTGAGGAATATGGCATCATGTGTCCAATGGAAGAGGTGATGTCAGCCGCAATGTACAAAGAAATTTTGGATAGCAAATTAAAGGAATCCTTACCCATGTAAGAGTCATGTTTATACTCCTTTGCAATTTTATTACATCTAGATAGTTGGCCCTGATTTAATACTCTGAAATTCTTTTTAGTTTCATTATAGTTGCTTTTCATTTTGTCAGTAATGGAAAAAATGGGAATATTATTACCTGTTTTAGATTTGTGTATTTTATTAGAAAACTAAGTATTTGAAAAGTATCTTATATTACTCATTTAATGTAGTCTATACAATTTTATTTGAACAATATGTAGAATTCTAAATCACCTCTCTGAATCTCATTTTCAAGAGTAGGACCAGATTTCCTTAAAAGTGTCTGAAGAGTGTGAGATGTTAAATTTAGGAAGAGTCACGTGAGCAAAGACATGATGATAGCTAGAAAGGGTTTGTTTTTTCTTTATTAGCTTGTTTATACACTTCTCCAGAAAAATATGATTGATAGGAGAGGACACTTCAGGTTGTACAAATGTAGTTGGTTTGCCATGGAATATATTCTTTAGGTGATTTGTGTGATTCAGGCATGAGTCTACAGGTCTTGACCAAATTAATGACCAGTGAGAAAATGATAAGGAAAAATAAAAGGAGAAAATGATAAACTCTTAAGTATAGAAAAAAAACGAAGGAGAAATGGAACGGAAGAAACTTGCTAAGCAGTAGGAAAATACTTCTGGTCCCTCCATCCAAGACTGGGACAATGTGAAGTCTGGCTTTTCATTAACTGACACTGATATTTCAGTCCCTATATTTGATCACGTGTAGATGATGCCTATTTCAAAATTAAAACATGCAGAATAATTTTTAAACATAAAAGCAAGTTACTATTTCTGCGGATGACTGCGTGAGTCATTAGGATACCTGTGAAAGAATAAAATCTTTTATTCAAAAAGTCACTTTGTATCCAATACATAGTAGCTTGACTTGGTAAACTAATCTGTAGAGGCACAGATAATTCCTAGAAAGCATCATTATCCTCTACTATTGATCATACACATAAATTGACATCCAGATTTTATGGCAAACAATAAGGGTTGTGGGAGTGGGTTCAAGGATGAAACAAATGTGAGAAGTGAAGAATTGGGTTCAGTGAGAAAGAGGAAGATTATAGGAGCAGATCATGAGTCATTGCTAACATACTCTCTTTGTTTCCCTGATTTGCTCATGTGTTATAATGCTTTGGGTTTTCCTTATTCTGAACCATCCAGCTATTTCATAAGCCTGATCTAGGACCCTTCCGCCTTCAAATGACTGTTTCGTAATTCACAGTATCACCTGGAAGGTGATTTTCAAATTTAAAAATATTCCCCTGGAAGAAATATTAGTAAATCCTACCTTGATAGATAATTAGAAACAGCATTGAGCACCAAATTGAATCAATAAGTTAAGTGGTTTTACTTGATAATGTCATTTATAGTAAATTAGGTAAGAGATTTGATTGATTTTTCTTATGCTGCTTGGTAGTTAATTTCAGAAGTATTCTGCAGTTGTATTAAGCAGTAATGGCAATATTGGCAGAAACATTAACCTTTCAGCATATTGCATCTGAAATGAGTACTGCACTCATCTGGATTTGTTATGTTTATCTCTTACCCAAGGGTCTTGTAATAGCTAGGATATCACAAACTCCATATGTGCAGTTTGAGTTGATCACCAGTAGATGACACCATTGCACGCACGTTAACTAACACAAATCGCTTGTGTTAAGAGCAAATCAGTTGCCAAGGCAGCAAATAGCAATTGGATTTTTACACATTGATGCTTTAAAAATAAGTTTTGCATCTATTTATGAAAATTTTGCATGTTTAAAATTTGGAAAGGACTAAAAGGCACAAAAGGCTTACCCAATTCAAATTCAGAAATAATCAATTATTTTTATGTTGACTTGCTTTCCAGTCTTTTTTGTTCCAACTGTTTTCCTGTGCTCTTAAGCTGCATTTCCGTGTTACTAAATGTTTTTTTCTGACTTAAAAAAATGGAAATTTGGCTATGAACCCAATTATGAACCAGTGTTGTCTAGTATTTAAACTTTTTACCTAGTCAAATTCTCTTTGAATAGGTAGTTGTCATTGATAACTTGAAATTTCCTCTGAGTACCTTTGCCTCAGTACTACTCAGGGTTAGTTTTAAGTCTAGTGTTTGAGCCATATATTTTAATTTCATTTCTATTTGAATGTAAATAAGCACTGTGTGTGATTTGTGAATGTGTATGAAAAAACCAGTGTTTTTAAGTTTGTTAGAAGGTTTGAAATCTTAAAAGTGCCTTTTTACTTTATGTAATTTATTGATGATTAATTTTAAGTATAGAATAGCATCCTTATCCATAACCTATATCATGAAATTTTTTTCAAGTAGACAGTTTATAAGGAAATCTTGCGTTGATGCCTCTCAAATCTTAAACTGTTGATGCAAAAGCTTCCCTTAGTACTTTGGTCTATAAGAATATGTCCAGAGTTTTGTATTATGATGAGTCTTACAGTGTATCATTTTCCAAAAGCCTTCGAATGGTACTGATCTCATGTTCAGTCATAGAAAATGTGATATAACAACTTTGAAAGTCTGATAGTTTTTAATTTTGTTTTATGACAGAGAAATAGATCCACCATCAGGAAGGGACTTCTGCCATTCAAAGAAAGTGAAAGGGGGCGATACTGAGGAGGGAGAATCCCGACTCCGCGATGCCGGGAACGATAGTGCCAGCACGGCTCCTCGGAGCACTGAGGAGTCACTTTCTGAAGATGTGTTCACGGAATCGGAACTGTCTCCCATACGGGAGGAGCTCCTCTCTTCAGATGATCTGCGAAAAGATAAGTCCTCTGGTGCGTCCTCAGAATCCATGCAAACTGTCATTCAGGCTGAGGTGGGCTGTGCATCAGGCAAGTCAGAGTCCACTAGTGCTCCTGGTAACTTACCACCTCATCCTGCACGTTCCGCAAACGAAGCTGGCATTTCATCTCATGAAACTGATTCAACTAATCGTGCAGTGGCCACTAAAGATCTAGCTCCAGACAACTTTGAAAAAACATCAGGCTCACAAGAGCAAAGCACAGACAAGAAAGGCACCACAAATCAGGATTTTTCTCATGATGAGAATTCATTACACCAAGAAGATGAAAAAGAAAATACGCCTTGCCGGGAACCAGCAGAATTTAAGCAAAGACAGACTGTTAACAAAGGCAAACAGGGAAAGGAGCAAAGTCAGGACTCAGAGACAGAAGTAGAAGAGCTACGCAAACTCTGGAAAACTCATACTATGCAGCAAACTAAACAGCAAAGGGAAAACATTCAACATGTGTCACAAAAAGAAGCTACGCATAAAGTTGCATCTCCTGATGGACATGTGGAGGGTAAGTGTTAAGGAGTATGTTCATTGTGTATTGTCATCCTCTTTCTATGCTAACTCAAACAGCTGCTGTATCTTAGGCCAGTCTGATGGCTGGTCAAGCAGTTCTGATACACAATTTATGTACACATAATGAAAACATTTGGAATGTGTTTAAACTCTGTGTGTGTGTGTGTGTGTGTGTGTGTGTGTGTGTGTGTGTTTTAAGATTTATTTTACTTGTTGGAAAGAGAGATCTTTCACTTAGTAATTCACTCCCTAAATGGTCACATACCAAAGTACTTGGGCCATGTCTGGTTATTTTCCCAAATTCACTAGCAGGGATGCTACAGTTGCAAATGGTGGCTTAATTTGCTACACTGTGATGTTAGCCCCATGTGCAAACATTCCTAACAGATCTATCTTTAAATAATTTATTCATTTATATAAAGAGAGCAGATTTCATGTACTTCATGTGGTTTTAAGAACACACTGCCCGACTGCTTCCTTCCCTCATTCTCACCTTTCCTCCACCTTCCTTATTTTTCTTTTAATTTTTGCAATGACATGCTTTTAGTTTAATTTGTAATCACGTGTTTAATTATCTACCAAATAAATAATTCAACAAGCAGAAAATAGGAAGATGACTGTTCCTGAAGAGTATGTATACAAGGGCTAAAAACAGTAATCAAATTTTAAGATGTCAGTTTCACTCATACACATTGTTTTTTCTTCCACTGTATATATTAGGTACCACAAATCAGGAAACATGATATTTGTTTTTTGGGGACTGATTTCACTAAGTGTCATGAGCTCCACTTGTTTGTATCATCTTGTAAAAAAAGTGAGGGGGGGATTTCAGTCTTTTGTATGGCTGAATGGTATTTCATTGTCTATAATGCATTTTCTTTATTCAGTCATCAGTTGAAGGACATCTGGGTTGATTCTGTATCATGGCCATTATGAATTGGACTACCTTAAACTTGGGGAAATAGATAACTCTACTATGCTGATTTCTTTAGGGTAAATTCCCAGGAGTGTGATGCTGGTCTCACAGTAGATTTGTTTTCAGATCTCTGAGTACTTTCCATACATACTGCGTTTCATCATAGTTGAGGTAGTTTATGTTCCCAGGAGCAGTATCTTAGGGTATTTTTCTTCCATGTTCTCGCCAGCATTTGTTGTTTTTCAATTTTTGCATGAAAGCAATTCTCTGGGGTGAAGTGAACCTCATTGATTTTTATTTATATATATCTCTGATGGTTAGTGACCCTGAGCTTTGTGTGTGTGTGTGTGTGCAGTTTTCCTTAAAAAAGAAACAATAAAGTGTATTTATTTGAGAGGCAGAGATCTTCCATCTACTGATTCACTCCCAAATTGGAACACATGCTGGAGCTGGGCCTGTCCAAAGCCTGGAGCTCCTTTAGGTCCCCCACATGTGTACTGAGGCCTAGGGATTTGGGCTGCGCTCCACTGATTTCCCAGGTACATTAGCAGGGGTTTGGATTGGAAGTGGATCTGGGACTTGAACAAGCATTCATATGGGATGCCAGCACTACAGGCAGTAGCTTTACCCACTGTGCCATAGTGCTGGCTCCATTGTTGAGTTTCTTGAAATCCTTATAAATTCCATATGTTAATCCTTTATCAGCTATATAGTCTGTATTTTCTCCCATTTTGCTCATTGTCTTTGTTTATTGTTTCCTGTGCTATGCAGATGTTTCTGAACATAATCCCATTTATTTGTCTTTTATTGCTTGTATTAACTATTTTTCTGGGGTCATGTCCAGGAAATCCGTACCTATGCCAGTGTCTTCCAATGTTTCCCCTGTGTTTGCTCTAGTAGTCTGATGGTTTCAGGTATTCGGTTTAGATCGTCGATCCATAGTTGAATTTTAGGTAGGATTAAGATAGTGATCTTGTCTCATACTTCTGCATGTGGTGACCCAATTTTCCCAGTACCATTTGTTGAAATACTGCCTTTTCCCAGTTAATGATTTTAGATTATTTATCAATGATGTTTATTGTAGATGTGTGGATTAATTTCTGTTGTTTCTAAGCTGCTCAGTTGGTTCATGACTCAGTGTCTAAGATAGCACTAGTCTGTTTTGATTTAACTGACCTTTATTATATTTTGAAATCAGATATTATGCTCATGGTTCATTTTTTCAAATTACTTTAGATATTGGAGTGTTTTTGTTTAACTTTTTTTAAGACTTGAAAAGAATGTCCTTGGTAGTTTGATTTCAGTCATGTTGCATCTGTATATTAATTAGATGATATTAATTCTTCCAGGTGAACATGAATGCCCTAGCATTTGATGCATATGTGTTTCTGTGGTTACATCTCGCTGTTGAATTAATCCCCTAATCATTACATAGTACCCCTCTTAAGACAGCTCCGTTTACACTTTTTGTCTTTTTTTTTTTTTTATTTTTATTGCAAAGGGAGATTTACAGAGAGAAGGAGATACAGAGAGAAAGATCATCTATCTGCTGATTCACTTCCCAAGTGGCCACAAAGGCTGGAGCTGAGCCGATCCAAAGCCAGGAGCCAGGAACTTCCTCCATATCTCCCACATGCAGGCAGGGTCTGAAAGCTTTAGGGCATCGTCTTCTGCTTTCCCAGGCCACAGGCATGGAGCTGGATGGAAAGCACCTGGGGCATGAACTGGCAGCCATGGGGGATCCCAGTGTGTGCAAGGCTAGGATTTAGTCATTAAACCATTCTTTCATGTCTCAGTCTCGGTGTCTTTGTTGGTGAAAGCAGCATATAATTTCTTGTAGGCAGCATATAATTGGGTTTAATTTTTAATCTACTTAGCCATTCTGTATGTTTTACTATGAAAATTTAGGTCACTAATATTTGAGTTATTATTGGTAAGTAGTGACTTGGTCCCATTTTTGATAGATGCTTCTGTTAGTTGGTTTGGATTTCCTTTGCACTTTTTTTTTTTAAGATTTATTTATTTTTATTACAAAGTCAGATATACAGAGAGGAGGAGAGACAGAGAGGAAGATCCTCCATCCGATGATTCACTCCCCAAGTGAGCGCAACGGCCAGTGCTCCCACACAGTTGCTGGGCCATCCTCCAGTGCTTTCCCAGGCCACAAGCAGGGAGTTGGATGGGAAGCGGAGCTTCCAGGATTAGAACCAGCAACCACATGGAATCCTATCGCATTTAAGGCGAGGACTTAAACCACTAGGCTATGCCACTGGGCCCATTAAAAAACTTTTATTGAGAAATACAGATAGCAAAGATTGGTTTTGATCCATGGACAGCTGTAAATGGGCCCAGCATGCTTCCACTCATAGTGGTGATTTTGTATTTTTGCCTAGCAGGTTTATGCTTTCATATTCCTTCATGATACTGGTTATCTGCTTCTGTGTGGAGCATGTCCTGAAGTATACTATGTAAGGATGGCCAGTTTCTATTTGTATTGGAAGGTCATTATCTTTATTTTTCGTGTATACAAGAGAATTTGGCTGAATACCAAATTCTTTTTTTACCTTTTTTTCTTTTTCTTTCTTTCTTTCTTTCTGTCTGTCTGTCTGTCTGTCTGTCTTTTTTTTTTTCTTCTTCTATGGCTTGGACTGTATCTCTGTTCTCTTCTTATCTGTAGTGTTCCTGGTGCTCATGTGCCTGTCTTTTGCTCCTGGCTTTAGTACGGACTCTTACAGGCATTTGGGAGGGAACCAACGGATGGGAGCTCCTCCTCTCCATCTCTGCCTCTCAAAAAAAAAACAAAACCAAAGAGACAAAAGCAATGAGTACTCAGGATAAATAATGACATCATGTCCAGTTTTGTTTTATGGTACCATTTGCTTATGAAATTATAGAAATAGTCTTTAATTTCCAATATACTGTGTTTTTGCTGAATATGTTAAGACTTAAATGAGATTTAACATTTGTTACATTAATAATATTGGATATTGATCCTAGACTAAGTTGATTTACATATGCATTACTATTTTTAAAAATGTATTTTATTGAAAAGACATATTTGTAGAGAGGAGAGACAGAAAGAGAAAGATCTTCCATGTGCTAGTTCACTCCCAAAATAGCCTTCAGCCCAACTGAGCTGATCCAAAGCTGGGAGCCAGGAGTCCCGTCTTCGTCTCCTGCAGGGGTGCAGGTTCCAAGGACTTGGGCCCTTCTTCACTGCTTTCTTCAGGTCATAAGCAGAGAGCTGGATCAGAAGTGGAACAGCTGGGACAAGAACTAGCGCCAGTATGGGAAACTGTTGCCATAGGATGCAGGGTTAGCCTGTTGAGCCATGGTCCTGGCCCAATTTGCATTTCTAGTTTCAGATTTCAAACAAATTTCTATAATGGCTGAAGTAAGTTTACCATTGTAGCTATTTTAAAAATTGTGATTTTATATAAAATGTATCTTTAAATTTTCCATTTTTTAAAAGAATTTATGAATGCATTATGTTTTCAAAGCAGCAGTAAATGCATAACTAATATAACACAATTATCAGAAACAGATTGTATCAAAGAACTACCTGTATCACTGTATTGCTAGCATCACTGTTCTCATTATTCAAAAGATGGAATCAGCCAAGATGTCTATAGTCAGATGGACACATAGTGTGGAAAATATCTATCTTGCATATATATAACGCAGTGGAGCATTATTCAAGTGTAAAACATGAAATTCTACTATTTGCATTATGATAGATGCAATTGGAATGCATCATTGAGTGAAATAAGGCACACAAAGAAAAATACAGAAAAATACCACTTGTTCTCCCTTATATGTGAGCTAAAATCAAAAAAATCAAAATGCAAAAACAAGATAAATACATATCTGTATTGCTACAGATATGTTTATCAAACTTTGTTTTCTATCTTTGCCAAACCAGTGATTAAGTGTGACATAGTAAGTGTGATTATGCAAAAATTTATTATGTACGAGTAAAACAAATTTTTGTTCAGTCAGTATTTATAGCTCTTGAGTCTATTCCCTCCAAATTAGAATGTTTTTACTTGCTAAGCTCTTTATTTAGTGGAACATTAAGCCTTTAATTGTGATGTAAATTAAAAATACTCCTTTGCGTCCTATATTGAGGTGTAGTGAGTAAAGCTACTGCCTGCAGTGCCAGATCCCATGTGGCCACCTATTCAAGTCTCAGCTGCTTCACTTCTTACTAGGCTCTGCTAATGGCTCAGGAAAGCAGCAGAAAAAGCCAAAGATCTTGGGCCTCTGAACCCACGTTGGGAGACCCAGACGAAGCTCTGGGCTCCTGGCTTCAGTCTGAGTAGGCCCTCGCTGTTATGCTCATTTGGAGATTGAACCAGTGGATGGATGATCTCCGTCTTTCTGTCTGTCTCTTTGTCTTTGAAACTCTTCAAACAAATAAATTCTTTCAGAATTTACCTTTTAACTATCTTAAGACTCCATAATTTCAGTGTTATCCACTTCATTCATTCTGTCAGGCCAGCATCACCACCATTCATCTCCAGAACTTTTTCCCTATTTGCTAACTTGTAGCACTGAACCCATTAAACAAAAATTGCCATCTTTCCCATAGTGGCTGTCCCAGTCTTCTTTCAAAAAACAATATGTAAAGATTTAATTCAGTTTCTTTGCATCATCCAGCTGAGTCACTCTGAAGGTTTAAGGATTATATTCAATAAACTTTAGAAAATTCAGTTACCTAAAATAAATTCTAGAAAGGATTAACCAGCTTTTCATCTGTAATCTTCTTTGTTTATTCAGAACTAATGCCTTTTTTGAGATGTGTGTTATAGAAAATCTGTATGTTATTTGGAATTTTCACACAGAGGTGACCATTGAGACTATTTTTATTTCTTAAAAGTCTTGGTGGTAATGAGGGGAGGGGCAGGGAACCATGCTTGTATACATGCACAAAAATGTGAGAAGGCCTCAAAAAGTTCATGGATACTAAAGTTCATGGACATTGTACTAAATTCCATTTCTCAAGAACTTTCTTAATGTATGTGTATATGCAGTTCTATGTGTACAATTCTTACGTTATTTGTATGCATATGTACAGCTGGATTTTTTTAGTTTAAAACCTGGATTATGCTTCATATAGTTGCATCTTTCTTAACTAAATCTTTTGTCATGAACATTTTTATGTCATTGTAGTTCTTTTAAAATGAAGCTTATTGACTATTAGGTAGTTAACTTTTCCATAATAAGACCCTTAGTTACTATTAACAAAAGACATTTTTATGTTATTTTCCATCTTCAGTGCTTTAAAGAATGCTGATATGGATGTTTTTACTTGAATAATTTGCACTTGATAATTGCCCTATGTTTTTAACATTGAAAAAAATGGATTTTATAATCCTATAATGTGGATAAACTATTTGTAATAGATTTTTTTTTCGAGTACTGGAGATACCATTGTGAGGCAGGTTCTGTTATAAATAAAAAGGAGAAAAATCAACAGCTGTTTATATTGACATTTGATTCCTTCCTTTATTTTTTTTTTAGAATGAAAGTTATTTTTTAGACAACTAAAGTTACTCTAACTTCAGATTCAGTAGTAAGGAAATAATGTTTGACTTAAATTTATGACTTTTCTTGTAGTAAGCTGCAGAATAAAGAAACTTGTAACTACAGAATTCAGCTGTGAGAGAATATTGAAAACTACTCCTTTTAAATCTGTGGAAGCATTAGGGCTCATACAGATTGTGTCCCTTACTCATTGTTACACAGGACAAACAAACCGGGATGGGTCTCGCTCTCTTGACTTCCTAAGGGCTCTTTTCTTCTTAGTATGATCTAGTAAGTTAGTTAATGGACAGGTTCTAGAACTCAATCATATTATTAGACCCCTGTGTACATTACAAAGGCATTATTGGTTGTAAATTTAGAAATAATTCAGGCTTTTTTTAAATTTATGACACAGTTTCATAGGCAGTAGGATTCCCCCAACCCCTCTCAAACCCTCAAATGATTCAGGCTTAACTAACTATTCAGATAGGTAATTGAATCTAGCATATTGTTGATTGTTCCATCATGCATTTATATGTAAATTAAGACATCATTAACAGTAAATTTTGGGAGCCAGCATCCTGGGGTAGTAAGCTAAGCTTTCCCCTGTGGTACTGGCATAGCATATGGGCACCAGTTCTTGTCCTGGCTTCTCCATTTCCATTCCAGTTCCCTGGTTATGGCTGGGAGCGCAAAGGAGGATGGCTCAAGTTCTTGGGCCCTGCACCCACGGAAGAGATCAGGAAGAAGCTCCTGGCTCTTGGCTTCAGACCGGCTCAGCTCTGGCTGTTATGGCACTCTGAGGAGAAAAGTAACAAAGGGAAGACCTCTCACTCTCTGTCTCTTCTCTGTGTTACTCTGCTTTTCAAATAAAAATAAAAGAAATCTTTAACAAAAAAAATACATATTGTTTGTAATAACCATATTAAAGCAAGTTTTGAAAATTATGTAGACTTTTCTGATATTCTAAATACTGATACAAAATGTGAAAAATTTGCATATGTATGTGTTACTTATTAAGTACTGGCTTTACAAACAAAAGCAAAACAAAAAGGTCTTGATACTTTTATTCTTCTTCCCAATGCTGACATAACTTCAGTGTGTTAACTTGACTATTTAATATTTTAGTGTTGTTTATCTATTTTTACTTTTCTTGGAAAATAAATACATGTTCCACAAAATAATGCATTTGAGTACCAGTTAATTGAGATTTTCTTTTTTAGCTGTGTTTCATATTTTTTTTTCAAGATTTATTTTTATTAGAAAGACAGATTTACAGTGAGAAGGAGAGACAGAGAGAAAGGTCTTCCATCCACTGGTTCACTCCACAAGTGGCCAGAGCAGCCGGAGCTGGCCCATCCAAAGCCAGGAACTGGAGCTTCTTCTGGGTTTCCCATATGGGTGCAGGGTCCCAAGGCTTTGGGCCGTCCGCAACTGCTTTCCTAGGCCTCAAGCAAGGAGCTGGGTGGGAAGCAGAGCTGCTAGGACAAGAACCAGTGCCCATATGGGATCCCAGCATGTACAAGGAAAGAATTGTAACCACTAGGCTACCACTCTGGGCCCTGTTTCGTAAGTTTAAAAGTAAAATTATACAGTCAAAATTTCTTAAGCATGGTGTATGAGAATTAAATGCTGCTTACTTCTTATTTCTAGGTTCTGCACTTTTAAAAGAAAAGAGAAGGCATCGGTTATATAAATTCTTATGTCTCAGAGTTGGTAAACCGATGAGGAAGACATTTGTATCACAAGCCAGTGCTACAATGCAGCAGTATGCACAAAGAGATAAGAAACATGAGTATTGGTTTGCTGTGCCACAAGAAAGGTAAAAATAAAGACAAAATGACAAAAGCTTGACAGTGTGAGATTTCTTAAAATTATTTTTTGCATTACAGTACCACTTGCAGAGTACTTTTTAACAATATTTCTAAGCATTCTTGGAAAATTGAATTAGAAGAAAAGGTACTCTTGCATGAATTTCCTGAAGACATCTCAGACAATTTAGGGTTGATAGTTAATATTAATTATTTAAAATTATTTAACTCCTGCTTTATATTCTTGAAGTTTAGGAATCTGAGATTTTTATGAACAGTAAGCACGGTTACTTGCTCCTGCATAAGATGCTGTCTACTTTCTACAGTAATGTTATGGTTTGTTTCTTACGCCTCATGCTTGAAAAGGTATTGCTAAACCAAGTAATCAGTATTTCTTTATAGAAGACTTGCAGAAATCCTCGAGAAAATTACCTGTGAACAACTATTTGGTTCCAAATTTTAATAATATGCAGATTTTATTTTATTATCACAGTGATTATTGCACAGTGGATTAAAACAGTATAAATTATAAAGCATAATTATTGCACAAAAGTCAACTCTCACAGGAAATATGTATCATACTGAGATAGATGGTCCTTCCATTTAATTTATGTATTCATTAATGAGTGCTGTTCATTTCAAACTTTAGAGAACTTAGCATCAGTTCTGTTCATTCTTCTCTAATGATTACTAAGAGGCATTGTAAAAAAAAGTCAGTGAGACTGAAAGCTGTATTATAGTAATGTTACTCAGTCCTTAAGAAACGTTTGTATATATGAAGTTACTTTAAGAAATGTATTAGCAGTAAAATTAAAAATTAGTTTGTTTCCATGGAAAATTGAAATCCATGCTCTTTTTTTATAATACACATTTTACACTAACTTTGGAGGTAACTTCATGAAATTCCATAATTTTGTAACTGTATTCATCAAAAAATTATTTATAGTGGGCATTAGTGAACAGCACTAAAGCTCCTTCAGTTTTGTAGAAGTCAATTAGAAATCACCTGCTATGCTAAAGGACTCAGTCTTGACACTCCTTCACTGTGACAACATCAGAGGCAACCTAGTTATACTTTATTAAGTATGTAGTAGAGAACAGCGACTTGTAAGATAACTGTGTACATTCTTAGGCAGATCATTGTGAGCAAAGAGTCAGAAGATGCAAAAATTGAATCTTTAGAAACTGTATTAAGTGTCCAGGGGCTACTAGGAAACTCCTTATATTTTGTTTTGAAAAAATAAAGCTTTTGGAAACAATGATAAAACCCTTTCTCCTCCCTCTACCCTACTAAGTTTACAGTGCAGTGGCTATCTACCAAAACATGATCAGTTTGTAAAAACATGGTTTGCATACAAGAATATCTGAAAAGAATAGATCTACACTTGGTCCTAGCCAAAAGACCAAGAAGCAATAAGAATGGACCTAGATAGTCAAATTTGCCAGTGATGTTGAAATGATTAACAATGAAAACTAACTGGTTTAACCTAACACAGAAATTTAGTTTGTCTCATTACTCTAGTCTTTATTTTGATGTGAAAATTTTACTTATTCTCCCTGCACTTCAGCTCATATCCTTAAAAATTAGTATTATTAGGATCCTTTATTATAAGCAACTAAGTTGTGAAAATTGTATTTGATAGTAATACATTACTTGTAAGATAAAACTTAACCTTTTTTAAAATGTTGGCTAAATGTAAGGAATCACAACATCAAAAAATTTCATTAGATCATAAGTATTTCTAGAACCATTGTTCTTGTTATGTATTATTCAAGATTAGCACTTATTAGAATAGATCATTTTGTAAGCAATTTTCAGATTATTCTTGCTAGTTCTAATTTAAATCTAATAAAATAGAAGTTTGGAAAATATTTTATTCCCAAACATGTTTGTCCGAGGATGCAACAATAGTAAACAAAGCATTATAAAGGGAAACTAGAGATTTACAAGATGAGGTCATCTGTCTCTGAAACAGTACTTCACTGTGTTGTAAAGTTACGGGCATTAAATGTCAGCATGGAGAAGTTCTGCATGATGTCCAGTTTTCAAAATGAGCAATTAGTAAGTCGCTTCCTTGTGTTTTAGATTATTAGATCATTATATGAATAAGGTTAGTTGTAGATTCAGTATTCCCTTCCTGTTGCTACTGCCCTAAAAAGAAGAAATGCAAAATACGTCACCTGAACTGCTCAGAAACACGCCATGGAAAGTCTTAACACAGTTTTCTCACAAGTACTTTACAAAGCAGAGTTGCTTCTTTAGTTCAATGTCTTTTTTCTATGAAACAATTTATTTTATCTTTGTTTTAAGTCTTCAAGTTTCCTAAGGATACTGTATTTCACATGCACTAATACAATTTTATAATTCTTGCTCACGGAGTGGAATACTTGGTCTGTTAATAGTCACTTGTTCTAACAGGACAGACCACTTGTATGCCTTCTTCATTCAGTGGAGTCCAGAAATATATGCAGAAGACACCGGTGAATACACCCGGGAGCCTGGGTTCATAGTAGTGAAAAAGATTGAGGAGCCTGAGACAAACGAGGATCCCACCAGTGAGGCAGCAGCCAGAGAATGGGAGGTAAGGCAAACAGTGAGGTTGCACTAACCTGTTCGCTTTGTAAAAGTTTATATAAAGTTCAAGTTATCTTTGTGCAAAACACTACTTTTTAAAAGAGGATCAGGTTCATTGCTTATGTGTGCATGTGTTTACTGAATGAATCTCAGTAGTAATTTCGGTTTACTATTGCTTCTCATTTTGCTTTTGTTTTGACAAACTGGAAAAGCAGCCTATGAGAAGTAAAATGACTTAGTGAATTTTAGAGTATTTAATTTAGGAAGAGTTACATTATGACCCAGAAGCAACTAATTGCTGCTGTAGTAATTTTCATGAAACATTTATGTCAGATCTGATTTATATTCATTTAACTTCTGCATGGAGGTGATAAATGCAGTTGTTCAGAATATGTCTAAGTTAGAACTCATTTCTAAATTTTGGCTTTATGCATCAGCAATAATATTTTAAGAAAATAAGCTGGCGCTAATTTTATGAAATTGTAAGAATTTTATGTGCTCAGATTTACTAAACTTGATTAAATGGCTAAACTATTACTAGCAAATATTTTATAACCCCTGTTAGATCTGTCTTTCAAGTTTATGTTAAATTTTACATGCTCTATTTTATAGAATTGTTAGGTACCAGTTTGTGTTTTTGTTGTTTCCTGGGTTAATATTTTCTTGATGTATTATAAAATATAGAGCAGATGCTAAAATGATAAATGGAGTCCAGTTTTGTTACCCATTTGGTATTGTTTGTGATGTTTATGTAACATGAGTTTATTGTTTCTGCAGTTACATGTATAATGTTTGAAGGTATACATGGCATGTCTTGTGTAAAATGTGGATTTTGAATTTGGCTTTCTCTTTGTAATGTATACAGCATCATTTTCTATTGCACATGCAGCATAATAGATGGCAAAAAGCAATATACATAGAACATTTATTTTATTCTCTTAATACTTCAGCCAATTATTAATCTTTATGTCACCTTTATTCATGATAATCCTTAATGTTTATCAGCTTTAGGTTATGTAAATTTTAGAATATCCATAAAATTTCAAGTAATGTAGTATTTATAACACCTAACTGGCGTATGCAACAGATGTATTCATTTCACAGATAATTTGTGAATGACAAAAATCAGACACAAAAGAGTATATATAATAATATATAATCCCATTTACTTGAAGGTCAAAGGCAAATCTAGTCAAATCTGTTAAAGTAGTGATTATTGGAGAGGAGGGGGCTGCAAAGGGCAGGACAGACTCTGGAGTAGTAGAGATATGCCTGGTGTGTCTTCATCTGTGTCATTACATGGGTTTAAAAACACATGTCCTGAGTTTTGTTTTCGAGATTAGCTACAGGAGGCATTTAAAATAGCTTGGGCGAGCAAAAATGTGAGCCTGTATAAGGTAGCAACAGTTAAAGGGGAATCAAATATAGTTAGTAAAATATAATCTAGGTAATGCAGTAAGATTCAGTGTCGAGTAGTTATAGGGAGGCTTCTCATTTGGATAGCAAGATGTGTGACAGTAATTCAAATCAGGACAGGGAAGTGAGAACTCTTCCCTAATAGGATAGGATCACTTAATTTTGAAAATAATAGATTACTGACTACTTTGGAAACTGCTGACCCCCGTTATAATTTCTACAGAAAATTTTAAAAAAATGGATTTCACTCTACCTTTTTTTCCCCTTTTCTTGGTTAGATGGTTTAAATAAAAATAAAAATATTTAATTTTGGAAACATCTGATGGATTGTCCAATTTATTAGCTGCTGTTTAGCTACTCAAAATATGGTAAATCTAATTAAAGAAATGAATTCTTAATAATTTAAATTAATTTAAATATTTGACCCAGTAATTGAATACTTTTTAAATATATTCAGAACATTTGAAATGATCTACCTTTTCAGCTCTGAGTTTTATAAAATATAAATAGGATCCAGATAAATCTAAATAAAGTGCAGTTGTTTCCCATGAAAATTCAGTGTGTGAACTGAGATATGTTATAGAGTCAAATACTCTATTTCATACAGATACAGTTACTATTACTGTTACAATTGTAGCTAGAATCACTACTACTGTTGCCATTAAACATAAAAGATATGAATTAAGGAGGTTAAATGATTATAAGATAGTTTGAATAAAATATATCAAAGTTAGTTTTGCTATTTTTTTAAACGTGGCTATTAGAAAATTTCCAGTTGAATAGGTATGTTTTTATCTTTCATACAGTGTAAGTGCCTATTACTAATTGCCTAAAAAAGCATTAATTTAAATGTGGAAGTAATCTTAAGTGTTAAAATCACTTTTTAGTGACATGACTTTGGCTAGAACGTTTTGGAAGGTGTGAGTACCTCAAAGTGTGAAGAGGTGTGTAGTTATTTTCTGACTGGGGGTGACTAAGAAGTCCCGGGATTTGGCATGGAGTTACGGCTGTCAGCTTGGATGCCAGGCTGTTTAATTAAAGCTTGCTACTCACTGCCCTGCCTTCAGAGATGCTTGGGGGAGCTTTACTGTTCCTGGCTATCAGGTGGAGACACAAGATTTTTCACAGTTTTCGTGAATAATGATCACTTAAAAGATTTTGATGCAAAATTTTTTACAATTTTGCATTTAGCATCATGATTTATACGTTATAACATAAAATAAAAATCCAGAATTCTTCATTGTGAAGTAAAAATGATGCTGTCGGAAGATGAGTAAATCCGATGCCTTCGACAGGTCCCATGATGCATTGTTGAGTCTCCAGCCGATATCATACCTATCCCAGGCAGTCTCTTCGTGATCTCTACTAAAAGCTTATATTCCAGAGTGTCACGTATTTTGTCTATGTCACCAGTCTCAAGATGCTGACTGAAAAGGCCTCAAAAGGAGAGATTTTTAACCTAAAACAGTTTGCTCCTTACACTTTGGGTTGAGTTTTTACTGCTTTCAGAATAAGAACTAGGAGAAGTTTTCCAAAAATGTTTCATTTCTAAGACTTTTTGTATCAGATATAATTCTGTATGTTCCATATTTTAAACCTACTAAATTTTTTACATAAAAATTATTAAGTTATTAAATCAGTTTTAATTTATTTACTTAGTTTGCCCTCCCCTCCGCTCTAGGCCTATGATTTTGACTTAAAAATGAGTTAAGACTATGTGTCAGTAGGATAAGTAACATTTTAGTGTCTTACTTTTAAATGGTTGATGTTAAAAAAATTATGATTTACTCCCTACTTTTCAAATTTGTAAGGTAGTGCTAAAAAGATCATCTATTCAGTTTTTGTTTTCTGACAAAATCTTTTTCCTTTTTAAAAGCTTCATATCTTTTTCTCAGCCAATATTTGGGTTATTCATTGACATAGAAATGTAAATATGTTGACTGCTTATTACATAAACCCCTGTTTCATTATTCAGAATATTTTGGAATCTGACTTTCTCTTGGATAGCTTTAAAGATAATTTTTACACTTCCAGCTTTAATTTTTATCTAGTGTCCTCCATTTAGATTATATAAATGTAAAATATTTCTTCTTAGCATTTCAGGACATAAAATATATTATGACATTATTGGGTTTGGTTTCTTGCTCTTATGTGGCGATTGTTTTGTGGAGTGGATTCTGTTTTCATAGATGTCCATACTGCTACAGCTTCTAAGAACCACCAGATTAGAGATTTCATTGTGTAGCTGAATCTTATTTCTTAAGGTAGTGAGTCTTCTGATACTTGTTTTAACCTGTTTTTATTTTATTTGAAATGATTGCATTATTTAACTTGAAAGGCAGGGACTGACAAAGAACTCAGCCACTGGCTCACTCCCCAGATTTCTATAGCAGCCTGAGCTGGGCTCAAGATGGCAGTCAGGAATTTATGCTGGGTCTCCCACTGGGGAGCCATGGTATGTTGCCTTCAGGGTTATGTATTAGCAGGAAGTTGTAGTTTGGAGTAGTGTCATTACTCTGCTGCTGTCCCACTCAAGGGTGGGACACGGGCATCCTGTGTGGCATATATAACTGCTCATCCAAAAGCAAACCCTTCACATTTATTGTTATTATTGAAACACAAATAACGTACAGGGTAGCTCAGCATAGACAGCAAAATCTACATGGAACTGACTGCTTGAGAAGAAGGAACTCTGTCTATAGTAGTTAAACAGATATCGCATTTCTTGAAGAAAAATTTTTAAAAGGTTTATTTTATTTTTAATTTGAAAGGCAGATTATACAGAGAGAAAGGGAGATAGAGATCTTGCATACGATGGTTCACGCCCCAAATGGCCACACTGGCCAGAGCCTAGTTGATCCAAAGCTGAAAACCAGGAGCTTCTGAATATCCCACAAGGTTCTAGGGATCCTAGGCCTTGAGCCATCCTCTACTGCTTTCCCAGATCATAAGTAGAGAACTGCACTGGAAGTGAAGAGGCTGGAACACAAACTGGTGCCCGTGTGTGTGTGTGAATTATTTTTCATGATATAGTTCCTTAGGCTCCTGCTGTAACCATTTAGGAAATAAACCAATGGGTAGAAGATCTCTCTTTCTTTCTCTCTTATCTCTGTAAGTCTGCCTCTCAAGTAAAAACAAGTAAATCTTTGTTTTTTTAAAGATTTATTTATTTTTATTACAAAGTCAGATATACAGAGAGGAGAGACAGAGAGGAAGATCCTCCGTCTGATAATTCACTCCCCAAGTGACTGCAAGGCGGGGGCTGCGCCAATCCAAAGCCGGGAACCAAGAACCTACTCCAGGTCTCCCACATGGGTGCAGGGTCCCAACGCTTTGGGCCGTCCTCGACTGCTTTCCCAGGCCACAAGCAGGGAGCTGGATGGGAAGTGGAGCTGTGCCGGGATTAGAACTGGCGCCCATATGGGATCCCGGCACGTTCAAGGCGAGGACTTAAACCACTAGGCCACATTCTGGGCCCCAATATTGTGTGTTTTAATAAACACTCCAGTTGATTCTGATAAAACTAAAATTTGACTGCCACTGGTTTAGCTCTAAGGGCCCTTTCTTTCCAGGATTGGAGCTAACCAACTCAAAAACATGTGGTAGGAATGATAGCAGAGCAAAATTTAAACACATTCGAAAATTGAGACAAGGGACTGCGCGGAAGGAAGACAACACAATAAGCTATGCTATGCTTGATGTTTTTGTTTTGTTTAATATTGAATTCAGACCTTATTTTGGAACATAATTTTTTTTAAAGACGAAGTCTAACAGCAGGAACCCCATTTGGGTCTTCCACATGTGTGTGGAGACCTGGGCTCCTTGGCCATCGCTGGCTACTTTCCCAGGTCTAGAAACAGCACTGTGACAGTAGGTGCCAGTTTCGCAAGTGGTGTTTTCACCTAGTGTGCCATCATGACACTCTGGCTCTGCCACTCATTTTTTCCTTTTAGAAGATGTGACTGGAAATTGCAACACGTTTTCAAAGTGATAACTTTCTCTTACAAAACCCCCCAAATATTGTTGATGGTTACACAGGGTGACTCCCTGCTGAGGGCTAGAATGAGACCATAGTGCACTAGATGCGTAAGGAGACTGTAAGGTCTGTGATAGTGTACCTGATAGAAGCCGTGGGAGTAGACTGGGTACAACAAAGGGAAGGATAGCGGGTATATAGGAAAGGAAGATGGCTGGTGTGGCCTGTATTGTATACTATCCAGATGTGGATTCGAGAGTGTGTGTGTGTGTGTGTGTGTGTGTGTGAGAGAGAGAGAGAGAGAGAGAGAAAGATGGGGAAGGAAGGAGTTGGTTTACCCTAAAATGGAATCCTAAGATATTACTTATTATGACCTGGGTATTCTACATTAAAAAGAAGCTTCAGATAGTTGTAGCTTAAACATAGTTCTTTTTCATGTTTATAAACTTTAATTTCTGTGGTTATATTGTTGCTGAGCAATAAATACCCTAAAGTGATTGGAGCCATTGTCATAGAACCCCCAAACTGGATCCATTTGCCTGATGTACAGAAAGCTAATCACTGACATCAGGATGGTGGAAGAAGTAGGTGTTTTATTGCAAAGTACAGAACAGTGAGCTGGGCAGCTATTGTTAATTCCCTGGGATTCCTGCATAGTTAGAGGAGCAATTATCATAGCTTGAAATAGGGACTGCGAGGTGGGTGATCAGCTCATGTCCAGTTCCTGGTTGTTCATAGGTTCACTTTACCTTCTTTGATTGGCCAGTGATGCTTTGCTGTTTAGGGAATTTACGGTGGCCAGTGGGCTCCAGTTGGTCTGGGGGTTATGTGAATATGGCAACTGTATTCTGCTCATAGCTGGAATTCCCCTACACAGAAGACTCATGAACAATACTGGCCATTGCTGTTTTTATCTATTGAAGAAGCAAATGATTCCTTAATCTAGTTATTTGAACCTTGTAGGGTCAGCTAGATCACTGCCTTAAATCTGAATTTCTGTTGATAAAAGGCAGACACGGATACCTTGTGTCAAGAGAGACTGACAGGAAGCCGGGGCCTGCTTTTGGTTTAATGGAAGTTTGGTTTCAGTATTAATCATAGGTATAGCAATATAAGAATCTTCTTAAGAAATTCATTGTTAGAAAATAGTTTGAATTGAGTTATATAATTATAGGCAGAGAAATTTTCTGGTCACTTTGAATGTTTGTATAGGGGTTGTTTTTAGTAGATTAGCTTATAGTTTTTACATATTCTATGAAATTTGAGGACAGAAGGTCCTAAAAGAGCATCCTGCTTCTTGGAAAATGTTCACATAAAAGATGACATTTTAAAGGATTCTAAGCTGTATATAAAGAGCAGAATTCTACGATTATATGAGAAAACAAAAAATGTCATTTAAATCATTTGTGTACTTCTAAAGGGACTCTGGAGATTGTGCTTACAATGTTTTTGTGACTGATTTAGTTTTTTGTGTTTGAATGTACTGGTGTTTGAAAATGCATGCTCTGTGTCTTTAAACTTTTGAGCCTTTTCTTTGCACATTTGGGTACAGTGCAACCAAACTTAGCCTGGGAAACCTTCTTTTCCCTCCCCAGCTTTACAGTCTCCACTCAGGACTATCTTTGCAATGAATACTATTTAGTGATTAGCTCCCTGTCTTGTCAATCAAATCTTTGTCTCCAGCAAACTGTTTTGTCACTGTAGTAAGGCTTTGGTGCTGGAAATTTATCTTTGACAGAGAAAGAATGCTTTTGAAAACAGTTCTTACGTGATTTGATGTAACTTAATTTGCCGTGGGAAGGAAATGTCTCGTCTGTGGTATGGAAAAAAAGGCAGAAGACATCAGCCAGTTAATCACAAATATACTCTGGTAAATCTTAGTCAATTCTGTGTATACTGGTTATTTTATGGTGACATTATGTAAAACTATGCAATTTCAGAAAGTTTCAGCATTCAGAATATTTATTAGCTACATAATTGTACAATTGCAGAAAATACCTGTGAAGTTGTTTCTGTTAGTTCTAGGTATTTTTTAAAAAGGAAATTAATCAGCGATCATGATTTTTGTTTTATGAAAGTGTTTTTGGTTTTACTATTCTTCATCAAGAAGATGCCAAATCTTAATTGCTACCTTTGTTTTTACTTAAGCTTAACTTTATAAGAAAATATTCAGAATTGTTTTCAATGCTTAAAAATAAATTGAGAACAGAGTAAATTCATTTTTATTGACTAGATTCCAAACTAAATACTTTACGGCTTTATTTATAGGTTTAATTTTAGCCATTATTAAAAAAAGCTTTTCCAAAAGTTTCAAGTAATGCTACCTAATACAAAACTTATATTCAGGTAAAGGAAAATTTCAATCAGCTGTACTGTTTTAAGAATTTTAGTTATTTTTCAGAGTAAATATGTGGATTCTTTGTTTTAAGAATTTTAGTTATTTTTCAGAGTAAAATCTGTAGATTCTTCATTTAAAAACCCATTGGCCAGTGCTGTTTCTGAGATATTTTAAGATATTTTTAGTTATGAATGTCAGTTTCATTTTTGCTGTAATTATGAATGACTTCAATAAGCCAAATTATTAACTTATTACTGGGAATGGCTTTTGGGAATGTCCCAGACAGCTTGCTTCTCTTAACTGCTGAGTATGTTAAAATACCAGAATGATCTTGACTGGTGTTTTCAGTTGTAATCTCAGAATTTTTGCTTATATGCATCAGCATAGAGGAATTTAACTACCTGAAATGACTGATTTTTTTTACATTTGTGATCATTTATCAGATTAACCAGTGAGCATAGCTTTTTTTTCAAATCAAGACTAGTGATGCTATTCATCTATATGCATATTTTATATGTGTATATACATAATACACTTTCTGATTTGCAGTTTTAATAATTACTTCTTATTAGTTTGATGAGACTTTAGTATACTTTAATGTAAACCAGCATAATAACTTGTAGCTATTTTACATTTTGTGAGTCAGTATAATAGACATCTACAGTTATCATGTCCATCAGTTTCTGTCAGTTTACACAGGAGGCTGGTGTTTAGTTTTGTTAGCTACCTTACTTCCTGTTGGAGTGAACGTGCTCCTTACTGGACATCAGCTTTCCCCTGCATATGGTTTATGTGTATGTATGTATTGTTTCATGTAACATCACAGTGACTGAAATTTCATTGATATTCCCTGTTTCAAAGATGAGGAATTAGGAGCATTGAGTGGTTTTTGTCATTGTGTACAGATTGGCTCTCGCATGGTTTTTCACTTTTCAGAACGCTTCTGAAGGTTTTTCTAAAATGGTATATTAGGATTGATTCTGATGTATCAGTAAACTCAGGACTCAGCTGGCCAGCTGTTTTCCTTCCTGGGAGCTGTTGCGCAAGGAAGAGTCTTGAGAAAGTTGTGATTTACAGTGGGGATGGGAGAATGGGGTGGAAAGAAAGGGAGGGAAAGGGGGAAACCCTGTACCTACAAAACTGTAAAATGGAAAATAAGAATTAAAAAAGAAAATTGTGATTTAAAATAAAAAAAAACATTTCCTTCATTTGTTTCATAGATTTATGGTTTTGCTGAAATAGGTCTCTTTTGCTTTAAAACTGAAATTAGAAAGTGGTTTTACTAAGAGAACAGTCTGCTTTTTTTTGCACTTGGTATTTGAAATGTTTTAAATTCTTCATGTCAGTGTTCAACAGATTAGAAATTTATAAATCTCAGTGATAAACTGTCTTACAGAGTTAGTAGTAATAGTGCCATATGTTTAAACTTTGTTCGTATATATAGTGGGACATCTGAAGTTACAGTAATCTTGTGTATAAACCAGAAATATATTATTTTCATTTCATAAAAGAGTTAAGAAAAAAAGTTAGCGCTTAGCATCAATGGAAACCTACACGTTATTAACTGTCCTTTATTTATTTATTTTTAAAATACTATTTATTTTTATTGGAAAGGTAGATATACAGAGAGGAGAAGAGACAGAGAGGAAGATTTTCCATGAGATGATTCACTGCAGCTCTGCAGTGCAACAGCCAGAGCTGTGCTGATCTGAAGCCAGGAGCCCGGAGCCTCTTCCAGATCGCCCATGTAGGTGTGTGGTTCCAAGGCTTTGGGCCATTCTTGACTGCTTTCCCTGGCCACAGGCAGGAAAGTGGATGGGAAGCAGGGCTGCTGGGATCCAGACCGGTGCCCACATGGGATCCAGCACACTCAAGGTGGGGACTTTAGCCACTAGGCTACTGCACCGGGCCATCTTCATTAATTAAAGGCTGTTTTAAGTTTATTATGACAACTTCAGATTTAATCTGAAATCATAGGTTTACCAGAAGCTGTTCCTTTTTGTCATGCCCTTTTTGTTTTTCCATCAGTAAGTTGTAGTTTACATGAAAGTTCTTTTAGCATATTTTATAACAAAGATTTGTACTTAATCAAGTTAAAAAATCATTTAATTTTAATATTGTCATTTGTGTCTATTTTGTTATTTTTGTCATCTTTTTAATATAGGTCCTCATATTTGAAAAGGCGGATTTCTCAATTTTTATTTAGGCTCTAATGAAGGAGAAATAAGGAGAAAGAAGACTTAATTTGAATACAAAAATCCTTTTAGTGGTCTTAGCTGAAGATAACAAATAATGATATTACAAATATTTGTACTAACACTGCATAGTAAATATTGTTCTAAACTTGAGTAAACATACTGATTCTTTACAACGTTGTTAAGTATTTGTCATATTTTGCAGGTGAGAAATGAGAGGCAGTAATGTTCCAGCCAATAGGAGTCTGAGCTAGGGTTTGAATTTAGGTATTGTGGCTCAAGTCCATGCCCTTAGGCTCTTTGCCATACTTGTTCTTAAAATCTTCGAAATGAGGGCCCAGCGTGATGGCTCAGTTGGCTAAATCCTCAACTTGAAAGCACCAGCATCCTATATGTGAGCCAGTTCATGTCCCGGCTGTTACACTTCCCTTCCAGCTCCCTGCTTATGGCTTAAGAAAGCAGCAGGGGATGGCCCAAAGCTGTGGTACCCTGTCCGCACATGGGGGGACCCGGAAGAAGTTCCTGACTTTGATTGGCTTAGCTCCAACTGTTGCGGTCATTTGGAGAGTGAACCGTCAGATGGAAGATCTTTCTGTCTCTTCTTCTCTTCATAAATTTGATCTGCCTTTCCAATAAAAATAAATAAATAAAATATTCAAAATGAGAAGGAGTTATTTCATGCATTTAATATATCAGATTCCATTTTATGTGTATCTTATATATGCATGTATACAGTTTATGTCTCATAATTTATAAATATTACCATAATGCTAAGGGAAATGAGCCAATCCCAAAAGGTTAAATACCACATGTTTGCCTTAATTTAAGATGATATGATGTTATGTATAACATGTTATGTTTTGAATGTTATATGTTGTGTATAAACTAAAATTGAAGTATAGGTGAGGTGGTCACAGAAGGTGACTGGGAACTCGCATTTACTTTTAACATATTGGTTACTCATTACTATGTCAATTAATTCCATAATGATGTAAATTTTTGCTGATGGTATGTTGGAGCTTTCAATTGACTGGGATGATACTCTGCTGGCTCTGTCTTCAGACCAGAGAGGGTATACCTAAGAAGCCGTTGAACTTGACGGGACAATAAGATGCTGGACTCTATGTTTGGTGTACGCTTGCAATGGGGGAATCTCAACTGAACTTGAGCTGTGGTTATGCAACAAGGTGGAGGAATCCACCATGGTGGGAGGGTTTGGGGAGGGGTGGGGAGAACCCAAGTATCTATGTAACTGTGTCACATAATACAATGTAATTACTGAAGTTAAATAATAAATAATTAAAAAAAATATTATTTCCATTTGAAAATCCAAACATTGAGGGTTTTAAATGTGGTTGAATAAATTTGCGAAACTAATAAAAAGCAAAATTGAAATTAAGATAGAGTTCTACACCTAATTCCTCTGGATTATGCTGCCTACCTGTAGTGGATAGTTGCGAGGAATATATTAACTAGTGTTTATCTAAATAAAAAACTTTGTACTCTGGTTACAAAGAGCTGAGCTGAAAACAAGTTATAAACATAGCTGCAATATAGAAGCTCAGTGGTCAAAAAGTATATTATGTATGCAAGTTACAGGGCATAATAAAATGCATTTCCAAAGTCACTATCTGAATAAGAGCTACAACATCAGTAATACAATTTCATATGCCTGTGCTCTTTTTCTGTCGTATTTCTTCTCCAGCCGGGTAATTACCCCCTTGGAATTCAGCCTTATAATTTCCCTGACCTCTCTTTTTAAAAAGATTTATTCATTTGAAAGGGGGTTTCATAGAGTTTCAGAGAGAGGAAGAGAAAGGGGGAGAAAAAGAATTTTTCTGTCTGCTGCTTCTCTCCCCAAATGGCCTCAGTGACTGGGTCTGGGCCAGGCTGCAGCACTCAGCCTAGCACTTCATCCAGGTCTCCCACATGGGTAGTAGGCTCAAGCACTTCTGCTCTTTTCCAAGGAATCAAGGAATACTAGTGAGCTGGATTGAAAGTGCAACAGCCAGGACTCAAACCTGATTTCATATGGAACGCCAGCATTGCAGGCAACAGCTTAACTGTTGTACTACAACTCTGGTTAAATCAGGTTACAGAGAAGTTGAATGGAAGGTATAGGGAATTGCCCTGTACTCTGTTTTGCTTCAAACTCAGCTTCCCATATTCTTTTCATCCTGTGGTGATGTAATGTGGTGGTTGTACTTTATGAGGTATTACATTATCACTCCATTGTTTGTTAGGTTTTGTTCTTTGTGAGGTATATTCTATGGGTTTGGACAATGTATGATGACAAGTTCCACAAGTTACAAGATCACATAGTGTAATTTCACTGCCCTAAAAATTCCTTGTGCCATACTGACTTGCCCCTCATTACCTTCCCTTATACACTTGAAACCACTAATCTTTTACTATTTCTATGGTTTTTGTGTTTCCCAAAGTATGATATAGTTGGAATCATGTAATATGTTGCCTCTTCAGACATGTTTCTCTCCTGTAGGAAGACACATAAGATCCCTGTATGTCTCTTTTTTTCTGACAGTACATTTTTAAAATCACTATATGCTACTGTTTATAGATTATCAATTTGCTTATTCAAATTCATCTATTGAAGGATATGCTGATTGCTTCTGTGTTTAGGTACTTTTTTTTTTTTTTTTTTTTTTTAAAGATTTATTCATTTTATTACAGCCAGATATACACAGAGGAGAGACAGAGAGGAAGATCTTCCGTCCGATGATTCACTCCCCAAGTGAGCCGCAACGGGCCGGTACGCGCCGATCCGAAGCTGGGAACCTGGAACCTCCTCCAGGTCTCCCACGCGGGTGCAGGGTCCCAAAGCTTTGGGTCGTCCTCAACTGCTTTCCCAGGCCACAAGCAGGGAGCTGGATGGGAAGTGGAGCTGCCGGGATTAGAACCGGCGCCCATATGGGATCCCGGGGCTTTCAAGGCGAGGACTTTAGCCGCTAGGCCACGGCCGCCGGGCCCTAGGTACTTGTTTTTAAAAGCTAAATTTCATATGCTGATTTTGTGTGGTGTGAATTTTTAATATTTATATGCAAGATTATATTGTAAAGGTCAGGTTTAATGGTTTTATGAGAAACTGTCGATCTTTCCTAGTGGTTCTTCCAGCAATGAGTGATAGCTTCTGTTATCCACAGCTTTGTCAGCATTTCCTTTTGTCATTGCTTTTAATTTTAGCTATTCAAATAGATGGTTAGTGATCCATTCCTTGTTGTTTTAATTTGAATTTTTCTGGTGATTAGATGTTAAGTGTTCTTTCATATTATTATTTGCCACCTACATGTATTCTTTCCAAGATGTTTATTCAGCTCTTTGTCCATGCTTAAATTGGGTCGTTTGATTTCTTATTTTCTCATTTTAAGAATTCTTCATTTACTTCAGATAACAACCCTGTATCAGTTTGATGTCACGAAGATCGTCTCCTAGCTTGTCTTTCCATTTTCTTTGACGCTTTTCTTTCTCATGATTGTGCTTTTGTTATT
Source organism: Ochotona princeps (assembly GCF_030435755.1). Classification (NCBI taxonomy): domain Eukaryota; kingdom Metazoa; phylum Chordata; class Mammalia; order Lagomorpha; family Ochotonidae; genus Ochotona; species Ochotona princeps. Next base: position 27,475,135 of record NC_080840.1, on the reverse strand, counting down.
TTATCTAAAAATACATGTTCAAACCCAAGGTCTCCTAAATTTCTTTCTTCCTTTATTTAATATTCATTTTTAAAATTATTTATTTGAAAAGTAGAATGACGCACAGAAGTCTTTGTTGATTCATTCGCCACGTTCGTATACCCTGGTCTGTACCAGGCTGAAGCCAACAGACAGGGACTCCATTTGCATCTCCCACGTGAGTGGCAGGAGTCCCAGCATTTGAACTGTCTTCACTGACTTCCAAGGTGCATTAGCAGGGAGCTGGGATTAGAAGCAGGACAGCTGTTATTGAAATGAACTGTGCTTGAAATGAACTGTGTATGGAGGATTGTTTATTATTGTGAAGGTCTCTGACTTGATACAGGGATTAACATGTAGTGTTCAGATCGCTGGTTAAGGACTTATTCTAGGAGCTGGTACTGTGACTCCGAAATTTAAGCCACCACCTACCCCTGCAGCACCAGCATCCTATATGGGCTCTGGTTTGAGTCCTGGCTGTTCCACTAATAACTCAACCCCCTGCTAATGCTCCTGGGAAGACAGTGGCAGATGGCCCAAGTGCTTAATTTTGGGTCCCAACCCCCCATGAAAGAGACCCAACTGAAGCTCTTGGATCCTTGCTTTGGTCTGGCTCCTCAGTTCTAGCGGTTATGGCCATTTCGGAAGTGAACCAGCAGGTGGAAAATTTCTCTCTCTTTATCTCCTCCTCACTCTGTAACTCTACCTTTCAAATAAAGATAAAATCTTTTAAACTGATTTAATCTAAGCGTTATGGCACTAGTTTATTGATATTGCCCCCCCAAAATAAACCAACGTTGGCATTCATAAGCACAGCTGAGGTTTGGCAATTGGACAAACGTGGATGCTTTTGGAAATGTTTGTTCAAGTCAAGAATAAAAGCAGTTGGTAGGAAAAACTATCAATGAAAAAGGTTAGTAGTTTACAATTCTATTGAATGTTCATTTAATAAAAGGACCTTGTATTATTATATTTTTTATCTCCAAGTTTTTTCAGTAAAAATGAATTTATTTTATTTGAAAGTTAGCTGCAGTGCGAAGATGTCTTCCATTGATGGCTCTTGCCTTAAATGCCCACAAGAGCCAGCTGAGGGCCAGGCATAAGCCAGGAGCTTCATAAGGGTCTCACATATGAATATCGGGGGCCCAAACATTGGGGTCATCTTCCACTGTTTTTCTTGGACCAATAGCAGGGAGCTAGATTGGAAGTAGAGCAGCTGGGACATCAGCCTGCACCTGTATGGGATGCTCCTCTAGCAGACAGTGGCTTTACCCACTATGCCAAAATGTTTGCTGCTTTTTCTAAATTTTAAGTGGTAAAAGTGTAAGTTTCACAAAATCCCATTAACTCAATCAGTAAACTTGGAAATGAAGGAAAAGTGAATCCAAAATAATTAAATATTAAGAGGTGATATTTCATTTCAGAACTATATTCTTGCTTTGCATATCATACAGACTATTACAGAATTGAAGATTATGTAAAAGGGTGCTCTTTTATTCTGATAAGGTATTCAGTATAATAAATATTGTACCCTTTTTAAGGGACTAATTTCTGTTTATTGCTCTAGGAGGAAGCTAATGCTATATTATGTGTTTTATAATTGGCTGCTTTTAAGTATGTACATGTTTCTTTTTGACTAGAAGAACAGTAAACATTTGCTTTGTCAATGGAAATTTTTGATTATCACCTGCAAATATACTTTATTAGGAAGAGATTTTCTGTGCAGAAGATTTGTTGAAACTGCAACTTCACTGATGTGTTCTGTTTGAATGCTGTTTGAATTTACATATTTTTCTAAGTGCTGTTTTTATTTGATTCATCTTATTTTATTTGAAAGAAGTAATTTTATAAGTCAAACAGCACAGCTTTAACAAGCTAATTCTTATTGTTATATAATGGCTGTTAGATATGATAAGATGTAGTGGAACACAGGGTGCTTTCTTATCCCTGGTTCCTTAGTTCAACAATTCAGACTTACATTTACTCCCTGTTTAACATCATTTTGACTACCAGAGTAAAAGTACATGGCATGTTAGAGGGTGTTCTTCTTTCTACCAAATCTTTTGCTAAGTAAATAGTAAAATGACATCACCCACGGTTACCGGCAGTTACCTAACACTTTTGTCAGCCTGTTGTGCCATTGTAACAAGGGAAGTTTTTGGTTTCTTCTGGAATGATTTCAGAGGAAAATGCTGAAACAAAATGGCTATTAAGCAGTGGTATTTTTCGGTAGGACCTGAACATGTTCTTATTCATGGGTTTAGCAGCAACTATGAATTTTTCTCTAGTCTCTAAATGTTTGTCCATTTGCATTGAGATAGGTGGACTTTGCCTTTCTGCTGGCAAGTCTGTAGAAGTACTTGCTCAGGAAAACACTCTTCTCTGTGTGGGGGTTCTTTGGTAAAGGATGAAAAGACCTAAAGAGTAGCATTCGGCAGAGGTCTCCCACAATACTGATTTAACAGTGTACCCAAACCACATTATCCATGAAGAAGTTACTTTTAGCCAACCAGTATAGGTTTAATTGAAGGGTGTTGGATTCCTCAAAGTGTTTCTCAAAAAATTCAGGAGTACAATGTGGTATGTTTTGTAGAAATGCATTCATTTTCTGTTTAGGTTTGATCTTTTGAGTAATACATTCTGTATGGAGGGTAAGATTTACCAAGGATATAAAAATTAAGAATAATTCTAGTCCTGCCTTATATACTGGGAATCCATCTATTTATTATTTTTTTGACAGCTAGCAGTATCTTTCTATATTCATTTTCAACTCTCTTCCTCTATTCACATTTTTCTATCATTCATCAGGAAATAAGTGTGTATAGTTTAATAAACAGTGAGCATATAAATGTTACAAAAGAACACAAGTTTTAACAGATATGAATGAGGAAAGATTTGTAACATTAAAGAAACCTTGATGAACAAATGTTACAAGCTTAGACTTTTTATGATGATTCTGTTAACTCTTACTCTTAGTGATATAATTACATTATAACTAATCCTTTTGTAAGCCTAATTCTGGTGTTCGTCTATCTAGGGAGTGTGTTTGATGTGTGTTTCATGGTAAAAGGAGTTTTAAAAATAGGTTCAAAATCACTAATAACCAAAAAAATAGAAGGAATGCATAGGAGTAGATAAATCATAATTTGAAATGTTTGTCTGCAAGACTGTTGATCAGATAGCTTACTATGGAAAAAAGAGTGAAATATTACAGCCACTAAAAAAATTGGTGATTTTTAGTTTTCAGTACCTGATTCATTTTTCTTTTCTTTCACCTTATGAAAAATGTTGTTGTTCTTAATTGGCCTTTATTCAACACTGAAATTGGAAATTAGCTTCAGAATAGTTATTCGAAATGTACAAAATAGTTGATCTCCAACCCCGATCTTTTTAATATTAAAAACAACAATTTCAGCCCATGTCAGTTTTTAGGTGAATTGATGAAAGTGAGAAACTGTGGGTGATATAAATAATCTTTTTTAAGCATTTTCTAATTTAATTTTTATGAAACTTATTTTAAGTAGTTTTATTAATATTTCCTTTGTTTCAAGAAGAAATAGATAAAAAGGTGGTAAAATCCAGGTCCATCTAACCCAAGAACTGGAGAGCACAACCTGTTTGGGTATCTTTAGAAGTACAAAGTAAGCCCCAATATTTAGCACATTGTTGTTTTATAAAAATCAGAATTATAATGCTGGAATAGAAGTTCGTCCAGTTTCATTTCCCCTTTTCTACCATTAGATCATTCATAGTGTCCAACAGGTGTCCAAAGCTCTTCACACCTTGGTGTTGTTGCCAGTTCATTTTTGTTGGCTAAGACACGATCATTTTGAAATCTAGGCTAGAACTCCAGACTTCACAGGTGCATTTATTTTACTACATATTGTGGCCAGAGCTTTTACACATAATTATTCTGATTGACAAAAAAAGAAGACAGCAATCGGACATCCAGGAGAGTCAGTGCGTACTTATGACAACAGTACAATTTGCTGTGTTGAGATTGTAGTCCGTGGTATTCTGTCATGGTCTGAAAAATGTCCTGACTCTTGTGAACCTTAGAAGATTTGTCCATTTTTGTGGGTTTTATGTAACAGTGTTTATCTGTTATATATGGCTTTCACATTCAGTATTATCTAACAGTCTGATCCAGGCACTTGCTGGAGAGTTGTTAAGTTGTAGTTGCAAGTAACTGCTGTAGTACAAACCACAAAGAAATAAGGTAGAGGCAGAAATTACAAATATCCATTTATACAGTTGAAAGTTGACATACATTAGAAGCTCCTGTTGTTAGACATGCTTTTGAAAATCCAGTTTTTCTCTTTTTAAAGCTTGTTTTTCTTACTAATTTGGTTTTGAAATGAACTTATACTTTCCTTACCTATCTTTCCTTTTTTTTTCTTAATACTTGCCTATGTTACCTTTTTGTAGAAGTTCTTTCAGCATGCTCATTGCGATATAACAGGTGTCTACTCAGCTGGTTTGGAGGAGATAGTTGTAACTTCCGCTGTTTGTCAACTGGAAGACCTTTTGCATTTTAGATATTACTTTGATGAGAGCAAAGCGTGTTATATTTTATGTAGTGTTCCTTACATGAACGCTAACATGAAACTTTATACTGTCAGCCAGTTGGAAGTAGTGGTGAAGCTCTGCAGTGTGTATTGATTTGATTTCTGTTTGGTATGTCTAGGATTTTTGTAGTGTAGTGGGGAAAGACTGACTGACTACAGCTTTCTTTCCCTAGTTGCAATTCTCTTTGTGTGTCTCTTTCTCTCTCTTTGGGTAGGGGCTGTTTTTTCAACTGTCAGTGGAATTATTGTCTTCCTGTCTCCACATTCAGGTAGTGTCAGTGGCTGAGTATCACCGCAGGATCGATGCTTTAAATACTGAAGAACTGCGCACACTCTGCAGACGCCTCCAGGTGCCCCCTTCAGTAGTTTAAACTACTCAGCAGATTGACTGCTCCCTGTTGTTAGTGTCCTTTCTTAGGGCAAATCTCACATTTCAAAGATTTGTCCTGACTGCAGCAACTAAACATTGCTGTTAGGAAATTCCTTGTTTTACTAAATAATGGATCATTGCCCTAAAGAGCTATAGTTACCTTCTCTGTCATCTCTTCATTTGAAAAATATTCACAATTTTCTGTCAATCTGGAACTTTTCTCAGTGCTGTGTGTTTCTTTGAGTGATGAGTTTTCATTTAATTTTAACATTGGAAAAGTGTCTTCAATTTTAAAATAAAGTCTTTACAAAAGAGATTCAGAGACATGGCACTATGAAAAATTTTCTTAGAATTAATGGCTAGCAGCTAGACTTAAGTATTTTCGTCTTTTGAAATCTATTTCAAATGGGTGAACCTGACATCAAAAATCTTAATGGAATAAACTGTTTTTGTTGTTTGAGGTACTTGCTTGTGATTAGGAATATTTGGGAATGGAATAGATTAGCCACCAGAAAGAAGTACATAAAAATTCTGTGAAATTTAAAAATAAAACTTAAAAATCTTTGCTTTTTTTTTTTTTTAGAAATAAGAAATCGATGCACGTGAAAACTCATTTTTCAGTTTTGTGTGATTATTAGTTGTGTGTTTTCTTCTTAATACGTTTTCATGGCTTTGCAATACCTACTGATTTCGTTTCTTTTCTTTTAATGCTTCTAATGCTGCTTGGATTTTCTTTTTTTTTTTTTAAACTTTTACATCATCAAACTAAGGTAAACCATCATGATGATGTGAAAGGATTGTAATTTAACTCCTCATCAAAAGCAGTACATTTTCAGAACGTTTGTTTGACTCAGGTTTGATAAGAAATCTGTTAAAGGAACAAAACAACATAGCAATATTTCATTATTTTGTGGAATTATATTTGCTGAGCATTGCTACATTTTAGGTATCTGCTCTGGAAAATTCTGTATGGTTTCCAGCTTAAAAGCCTTATCAATAGTATTTTTAGTTTATATATTAAAAATGAAATTATTATAAGTACATAATTATAACAAGTAAGCTCCAACAGATATATGCAAGAGGAAGCATTTTATCTATGTTGTTTTAATAATTTTAAGAATGTACTGGGAATAATTTTGTCACACAAAAACATGTATTCTTTACAGTGCGTCATTTAGAATAAATTATGAGCAAATTAGCTTTCAAATGTGTTATTTGGTACACAATTAGGTTACAAGATTTCTCTTTAGAGAGTAAATTAATGAAGACTTTTAAAACAATCCATTTTTAAATGAATCAAATGCTTACATACAAATAAAAGCAGAGTTAGCTTTTTGTTCTATTAATTTTTTGTACAAAGGATGTTTTCTTAATTATTTTTGAATGATTTTATGTTTAGTATGAAAAATATCTTATGTATTAAAAGTGCAAATGGAAAACATGCCAGTTGAGCTATTCTTTGCCCTTCACGAGCTAATTAAAGGTTGCATGCATGTCTCCTTTTATACAGAAATATGGAATCTGTCATTCATTACTGGTCTTTCCTCATGTAGTGAATAAAAAAAAAATCTGCTTATTGTTATGTTGTTTTTATTCTGCATTGGATTCTCTGTTAGTGCTCAGTGGGCCACTTTTACATTGTAAGGGCTTTTATCCCTCTTTTCAAACATACCCCTGAAACATCTCATAGGCTAAAGTTTTTGAAATCATACTTTCATTTTTGTATTAATATGCTGCTGCTCTTTACTTTTTTAGATTACTACAAGGGAAGACTCAAAGCAGGTTGCTCCAGTGAAAGCAGAACTGGAGTCTGAATCTTTCCGGCCAAACCTAAGTGATCCCAGTGAACTTCTACTGCCAGATCAAATTGAAAAGGTATGAAATACCCAAAAATATACTTTTATTAGAATGCACTCTTAAGAGTAATATGGCCTCATTTGTACCTGAAGTAACAGGTTCACTGTTACTTCTCACTCCCATGAGGAAAAGTGGGCAAAATGCAATGACATTTGTCAGTCCACAGTGTTAGAAAATGAAGATAAACAAATGCTATAATAAATAAAATAGCAATTATAGGGGAAGCACTGTAATAATAAAATTTGGTTTAGTGCTGTGTTCTAGTTACTTGCTTTATGTGGATTATCCCGTATTCTAACAGCCATACAAATGGGATGATCTTATTGTGCACTTTGTTTAATATGTGAAAAATTTTGGGTAAAGAGAAATGAATGTGTTCAAGGTCACAAAACTCAAGTATAAAAATTTAATTTCGGGCCCGGCATGGTGGCCTAGCGGCTAAGGTCCTCACCTTGAACGCCCCAGGATCCCATATGGGTGCCGGTTCTAATCCCAGCAGCTCCACTTCCCATCCAGCTTCCTGCTTGTGGCCTGGGAAGGCAGTCGCGACGGCCCAATGCATTGGGACACTGCGCCCGTGTGGGAGACCCAGAAGAGGTTCCAGGTTCCTGGCTTCGGATCGGCGCGCACTGGCCGTTGCAGTCACTTGGGGAGTGAATCATCAGACAGAGGATCTTCCTCTCTGTCTCTCCTCCTCTCTGTATATCTGACTTTGTAATAAAAATAAATAAATCTTTTAAAAAAATTTTAATTTCAAATGTTGATTGTGTGGCTTCAAAAACCTACATTTGGACATCAGAATTAGCAGTCCATGAGGAATTTTTGTTAAGACTTGTAGAGGACAGAAGCAGGAAGTAATCCATATTCTACTCTGTTATAATCTGTCTGCCTTAGCATGATTTTTTCTTTTCCTAATGGACAATTTAATGTTTTACACCGTAAAACATTACTCATTTGTTGAACATCTCAGTAACGATAATGATAATTTCTACTGTTACTTTTGTAGTCTGCGTTTTATAAGAACCATTGTGTTCAAATTGGCATTATCAACATCATAGATATTGACAGTTAGTTATCAAGTAAATGCCTATTTTTTCTTCTTTCAAAGCTTACCAAGCATCTTCCACCAAGAACCATTGGGTATCCATGGACTCTGGTTTATGGCACTGGGAAGCATGGTACCAGCCTGAAGACACTTTATCGAACAATGACAGGTTTAGACACCCCAGTGCTGATGGTGATTAAAGATAGTGATGGACAGGTATGAACGACCAACTGCATAGATGCCTTTGCTCTTAAGAAAATTATCTTAACAGGAACCTAAAGCATATTCTTTTGATAAAAATTATTTCATTAGTATATATTGCTATGTAACTGATACTTGTGTATTTTCAACAAAAGGAATGCTGAACAATAAAGAAGATAGAAAGGAGCATGAACAATTAGAAGTTCCTGCCCTCCAATTACAGAAAAGAACGTTTCATTTTACAGTACCTCTAATGTTGTATAAAATATGCTGAAAATAGCAAGGACTCAGAGAGGTGGCTTACAGTAACAGTTGATCATATCTGTTGGGGGAAGATAAGAATGAGGATCATGAAAAAGGTGAAAATTGAAAGCAGTTTGAAGTATGAATGAAGTTTTGATAGAGATGCTCGTAGGAGGGTAATAGCTAGAACAAAACCTCAAATAAAAGAGAGAAATGTTACTTTGTTCCTGAAATAGTTGCCAGCATTACGTAGTAATGACATGGCGAAAATACATGTTAACTATACAAAAACACTATTTTGTGTCACTATTATGTATAAGATATTAGATTAATCACATTATATTATTTAATAATCAAAACCCAGTGAGATTGGGCTTTCCAATTTTAGTATATGTGCTGCTGAAGCGAGCACAAGATTGGGCTTTAAGATACTGTCGTCATCTCTATTCTACACAAGGTTGCATACACAAGAGAAAGTGTTTTCACTAGGGAAGAGGAGTGAGCCGCTGCAACAAGCCAAATGATAGTAAATGTCACAACCATGAATTAAAAGTCATGGATGGATAGTAACTTTCTTACGGTTCTGTTTCACAAATGAGCAGAATGGTGTGATGGTGATATCAGGCTAGTTGCTGCCATCAGGGTGTTTGGTCTGTTAAAACAGAAGGATGACCAGAGCTTCTAGGGTACTTACAGTGTTGTTATATTGAGCTAATTGAAGTTTATCTGGTTTATTTGTTATAAATTTTAAACTCTATGTCTATATTTCATATGATTATTGCAGTGTTTCAAAAATAAGGAATTTTTTTTTAAAAATTGAGTATTTATAATAATGAAGTCTTTTAAAAACTTCAACTACGCAGCTAGAATGCCAACGCTGACAGTGATTATAGAGCGCATCTATCAAGCTCTTTTATTCCGTTTTTTATAAGGCACAGAACACTGAAATGACTTGTGTAGGTCTCCCATTCACTTAATAAAGCATTTTATGTGTGTCTTATAATTTACAAAAGACCCAAGACCTGCTCTGGTGCAGGTTTTTAAGTGATGCAGGAAAAAAAAAAAAAAAGCATACTTGCCTAGTTGTAGAATGTTTGCATGTACTGGCGGATTTTTGCTTCCCTAGTGCCGAGGCCCATACAGCATGTTGACCTAATGATATACATACCTTGTGCATGTTTACTCTCCAGAAATATGTTAGCCACTTTGTAGAATTGTCTATTTGATGGAAAAAAACTTATTTCCTCATATATTGTAGTAAATTAGATCCTATACTTGGACAGTAACAGGAATTATAAATCTGGTGATCATTGAACAACTATTCACACTATAGCGGGTGCCAGTTTATTCACACATAATTTACGTAAAATTTATGTAAGCATTTATGATGGGATAATGCTGAATGGAACAAATGAGTAGTTATAATATTGAGCAGGCCTCTCTGTCTCCTTAGGTTTTTGGCGCATTAGCATCTGAGCCTTTTAAAGTGAGTGATGGCTTTTATGGTACAGGAGAAACTTTTGTTTTTACATTCTGTCCAGAGTTTGAGGTAAGGACAATTATTCCATTATTCTCTTTTTAAAGACGAAACATGTTCTTAAAGTCACACGCATCTATTTCCTTTGTTCCATCTTCGATCCCTCTGAACTCAGCTTTCCTGCAAGTAGAAAGGGGACCATAAGAAACAAACAAGGACCTTTGAAAATTAAATGAGAATTGTGTAATATATATAGTGCCTAACATGGCACCAGTGTATGTCACAGATTCAGTAAAGGTTATGTATCTTTTTCACCCTTATGTTTAGGAATTATCATTGTGAGATGCCTAGAATCTTTTAATAAGTAAATTTAATGAAGTAAGTCTTAAAATTTTTTTTAAATATTTAGATTTGAAACAAAAATGAGTAACTTATGTTTCTTTATCTTGTTGGCTATCTTTATCATAGCTTTACTAACTTAATTGAATACACTCTAATACCCATGAGATCTAAAAACCTGAAGTTATAAACTGATTTAGTGAACATGCGCTTTTCATAAAACATTGAGTGCAGCCCCAGCATCTAACTTCACTGAAATTAAGCACGTAAAAATTCCCTAAAAGATGAAATTATATTTTGATATTGAGAAAAGGAATCAGTAGAGTTGGTTAAACAAAATAGAAACAAATGATTTGGGGGAGTACTATTAGGACTAGATTAGGAAGGATTTGATAAAGCAATAAAGGTTTTCTTAACAAACATAAGCTTAACTGGCCTGTGAATTCACTAGTGGTTTCCATTCTCCCCCTAAAATCTGTTGTCAGCTGACAGTATTTAGTCCTTACCGATTTTTTAAGCTCCAGTTTTGCTTGTTCTCAGTCACTTTATGCTCTTGTTACCTGACAGTTGTACTAATATAGTAAACTAGATGATGCTTGATATTTGTGCTATTATAACTAAATCATTAACTGAAGATATGAGTGTTAAAGTTTTATCAAAAATTGTAAAGAATACTTAAAAAATATCTTAATAAGGGTAAAGTGCTAGAAATTGCTATTAGGTTTATGGAGAAATCCATACAAAATTATAAAAATATTAAAAGATATTAAAAATCCAGATTTTCCTTGGATCTTGGATCTCTTGCTTACTTTTAAGCTCTCTGTTAGTTTGACAAAACTGAAAAATCGTAAATACACACATGAACATATTTGTGTGAGAATAGCGTTCAGCAAATGTACACAGAAAGAAAAAGCCTTGGCCCTACATCAAATAAGTGTATGTCAGAATGTTATGTAAAAATAGAAGTTGGGCGCAGCGTGGTAACCTAGCAGCTAAAGTCCTTGCCTTTCACGTGCCAGAATCCCATATGGGCTCCAGTTCCAATCTTGGAGGCCCCACTTCTCATCCAACTCCAGCTTGTGGCCTGGGAAAACAGTCAAAGTCAGCCCAAAGCCTGGGACCCTGCACCCACGTGGGAGACCCAAAAGAGGCTCCTGGCTCCTGGCTTTAGATTGGCTCAGCACAGCTCCAGTCGTTGCAACTGTTTGGGGAGTGAATCAGAGGATAGAAGATGTATGCATTTATTATTTTTATCTGAAAGGCAGAGAGCTCCCAATTGCTGGTTTACTCATCGATGGCCCAAAGTGGCAGACAACAGACTGCTGCCTCTCACAATTCTCAGGAGTGGAAAGCTGGAAGCCAGGCCAGCTTGAGGGCTCCCACGTACACATTCTGATGGGACGTACCAGCACCCTAACTGCTAGCCCAAACACCCTCCACCCTGTGAAGCTTGCTGTGTGAGAGTTGGCATCCCCACCAGTCTAGAGTTCCCTTATCTCTTTTGGGTTTTGGAGAACAGACTCTGTATAGTGGCCATAATCATTTGTATATTTAAAGCTTTTTTTTTTCCCATTCATATAGGTCTTTAAATGGACAGGAGATAATATGTTTTTTATCAAAGGAGACATGGATTCATTAGCTTTTGGTGGTGGAGGGTGAGTCTTCAGCATTCTCTCATGCCATCAGGTTTTTCTTTTAATAAACTTTGAAAATACATGTGCTATATTGACAAAAACCAATTATTTTTTGAAAATTTCTGCATAAGATTCCAAATGTGTTTATTGTTACATTATGAGCATAATATGTTCACAGGAAATGCATAAGTATGAGTTTAAAGCTGGTGATAAAGAATTGGCTTCTTCATTTTACACATCATTTGTATGCTTTTTATTATAATTCATCTTTTCCTTTGGAATGCAGTAACTTTGTGATACTTGAAAAGGAAATGTTTCAATAGATTTAAACTTAACAAATTTTCAAATAGCCATGGTGATGTGCTGTTTTTTCCAAGTTATAGAAACTGGTACAATTGTTGTCATGTTATTCTACTTGGGCTTTGTTTTTTTGGTTTTGTTTTTGTTTTGATTGATATTTTACAGAATTATCTTTTTTCCCTACTAATAATTTTAGTGAACTACTAAAGCTTCAGGGTATTTTGGTTTGTTTTGGTTTGGTTGTTACACAATACAATCAGTAATTTCATTCTTTCGGCATAGGATGCACTGAGAAACTTTGTCCTTTTCTAATTTATTTGGAAGGCAGAAAGAGAGCGCTTCCTCTGTTCCACCCCCTAATCCCTCCATTTCACTTGCCAGATGCCCACAGCAGCTGGGACTGGGCCAGACCGAAGTCAGGAGCCTAACACTCAGTGTGTGTCCTCCAGGTAGATGGCAAGGAAATAGTACTTGGCCTGTTACTTATTGCCTCACATTGTGCGTAATAGCAGAAAGCTGGAATTAGAAGCAGATCTGGAGCTCAAATGCAGGCACTACTACGTGGGATGTAAGCTTCCTGAATGATGATGTAAGCACTTACTCAAATGGCAGTCCGCCATCCATGTATTTTCAGATCTCCTAAACTCTGGCTCTGCTGCTTTGTTATCTCAAGTAAAATTGAGAAAGTCTCCAAGGGATATCTTAGAGACATTAATTATTCGTCTTTGCTTCCTCTCTCTTCAGTTACTTAAAAAAGTTCTGCCTAGGTAGAAATAAATCCCCAAAAACACATTTCATATCATAACATTCCCATGTTACATGTTCCTATTAGATAAGTTGAATTTTATTATCTACTAAGTTCATACTATACCTGGCTTTGCTCTTATTCTCTGCTTGATAAAGAATCTCCCAGATAAGGATTTTTGATAAATATTCTAGGTGAAGAGTCTCAACATCACCATTTTATTCATTTAAAGTCTTTAGGGATGGTTGTTGTGGCTCAGTGAGTCAAGCCTTTGCTTGTGATACCAGCATCTATGTTGTAATTCCTGGGACTGGGTCTTCCTACTGTTGTGCCTCGGGGCAGCAAGTGAAGACTCAGTTATTTGATTTTCTTCCGCCTGTTAGGAAGACCCAGATTGAATCCCTGGCTCTCAGGTTTGTCAGGGTCCTGTCCCTGACTGTCTGTGTCTCTCTCTCTCTGTCTCTGTCTCTGTCTCTGTCTCTCTCTCTCTCTCTCTCTCTTCCTATGTTGCTCTGCTTTTCAAGTAAATAGGTAAATTAAAAAAAAATTTTTTTTCCCTAAATGTCCATAGAAAATGCTGTAAAAATGACTTTAAAAAATGGTAAGTTTTTTCAGACTGAAGTTTTCTGGTAACCACTGTCCTACCCAAGAAGAATTACTATTACAAGCTTAGCATGTAAGAAAAAAAATAGTTGTTTGTATTGTGATCCTCTTGGCAGTAAAATTCTTCCTGGGACAGCCATTTGGTGTAGTGCTTCAGAAACGGCCTTGGATATGCACAACTCACGTTGGAGTAACCTGGCTTGATCCCCAGCTTTGCTTCCACTTTTAGCTTCCTATTTATGTGTGCCCTAGGAAATAGTGGGTAATGGCTCAAGTCACTGAATCCCAGCCACCCCCAGTGGGTAACCCACCTTGAGTTCTGGACTCTTGGCTTTGAGCATATCTTGAGCCCCAGCTCTTAGAATCATGTAAGGAGTGAATCAGCAGATGGAAGATTCTCTCTGGCTCTATATATGCCTCTTTCTGTCTGTCTGTCTGTCTGTCTCTCTCTCTCTCTCTCTCTCTCTGCCTTTCAAATAAATAAAACATTTTTAAAAATAAAAACTTGTAGAAAATTGAATTCAATGATTTAAATATATTGTTCTTACTAAATATCTTAAAGCAACAGGAATTTTAAGTGATTGGAAGTTTTGAGGTGTACCAGGTTAAGCTGCTACTTTTAAACCAACAGCACATCTCTGAATGTTGGTTCAATTCCTGGCCGCTCTGCTGCTTATCCAGGTCCCTGCTCTCTGTACCTGGGAAAGCAACAGCAGATGACCCTCCTGCTGGATCTGCCACCCATGTGGAAAACCCAGGAGATCTGGATCCTGCTTCCCAGCTCACCTGGCCCATCCCCAGGCATTGTAACAACTTGGGAATCAACCATTGAACAACACTTTTCTCCCTTTTCTCCGCTACCTCCTTTCTCCGTCACTCAGCCTTTCAAATAATTTTTTTTTTAATAAATTCTTTAGTGTCTTTATGTGTTTAAGAAAGCTACATTAAATATATTAAAATCATAAAACAAAGAGTAGTGTCTGTCTCAAAACTAATTGTATGTGAAGTCAAATTTTAAAAACTCATTTGGTACCTATTCTCTAATTTTATAAGGAATTTTGTAATGGAATATGAGTGATAAATGTTTGTTAGTATGGAAACGAGTAAAGAGGGGTTTGAAGAAACTGATGATTTGACGGTTGAGGGTGCAGTAGTAAGAGATTGTTGGTTTTTTGTACTACAGAGGAGAATTTGCTCTTTGGCTTGATGGAGATCTCTACCATGGAAGAAGCCATTCTTGTAAAACCTTTGGGAATCATACGCTTTCGAAGAAGGAAGATTTCTTTATCCAGGACATTGAGATCTGGGCTTTTGAATAAATGCAGTGTTGTCTGTCTTAGCAGGATAAAGGCCCAAACCTGACATGGACAAGCATTGTTTGGAAAGTTCAAGAAGCAATACAATGTAACATGTCACTTGTGCTTTAAAATTAATCTGCATCACCTTTTTTTTACTGCTCTCCTTTTGGTGTTATTTTCAAATCATGTTCTTGTTCCAGAATTCTTTAAGTTTAGGCCATGGCCTGGGTCTATGTAGTGTGCTAGCTTGGGCTTTCTAGGAAATTTGGTAGTATTTTGATCGTAGGTACCACCAACTCATTGCCAGTTCACATTATCTTGATCTCCTGATAGGATGGTGCTCTTTTGTTGAAGTTGTTTTGGTTTATTGTTTTTGTTTTTAAAATGTATTGGTTATTTTGCTAGAGCAGTCTGGTGGTTTGAGGACATGAAATGTAGAGACATATGTGTCTGTGCAGTTGGTAAAGGCAGCTTTTGGACGTGCTCATCTCCTGAAGGAAAAGTCACATGCCAAAATAATATTTACTGCATTAGAGTACAGAATACTAGCTTTGATTTGCACTACCACACTATCTTTATTAATTGTGCAGGTATTCTCAGTATCATTTTATTAAAAATGAGATTTGAGGAGAATAAATCACAGTGTGCAAGATCTGCAGGTTTGGGCAAGTGCTTTTGTCACTGAATTATCTGATAAGGAGCTATAAAATGCGAAGGAGAATGAGAACTTAATGATTCTATTGGTTTTAACATATTAAGAAAATATTCACATATTTGCAGCTTAGTATAGGGCATTATCATAAATGCAAAAACTATGAAATAGATGCATATTTCTTGAACATGCTGTATCAGGTATACTATTTTATAGTTTTGTTGTTTTAGCTTTGTTGCACATGAGATCCCCAAATTTAAGTCATTCCTGTTCAAAAGGGAAAAAAAAATCTTGTGATTTTTTTTTTGAGTGGTATGTTATTAATTACCATTAGCTTTTGCTCTTATTAAAAGGGCAGTGGACATAGCCGACGATATTATAACTTAGTAGACTTGTTGAATATGCAAACTTACTGTCAAGTGACCTCAAAAAAATGAAAAGGTAGAATACATTAGTAGTTCTTATCCTCTTTTGTCGGAAACCAGTAAATAAGCCGTTGTGGCAATAACTCTTCAGTCAAATTTCAAAGCTTCATGTTATGCAAAAAGGAAAAAAAAGCAAATCCTGCTGTTATCCATGTTGACAGTGACTCTGTGCTGAAGTTTCAGCTATTCAGATAAGCATTGTATATGTTGTAAATTAATGTGTAAAAGTAGTTTTGTTCTTATAGAAAGTGTTCATTGCCAGATTGCTTATAGCACTTTAAATTATTCTAAAAACAATATTAATAAGCCAAATATGTTGGCTTAGGTAGACTTAGTTGTATAGCATTCAGATACATTTAGGTCTTTTGAAAATTTAAATGTCTAAAAAACATAATACTAGTAGAAAAAGAACATGTAATATTCTGTTCTAATATGCTACTGCAGAACATGAATGGAAATAACAGGGCATCCTTTTCTTGTCTATGTAAAGCTCCCACGTTACAAGTTAGTAACAGTATATAGATTAAATGTTTACAACATAGGGAATTGTAAATAAATTTATCAGTTATTTTCTCCCCTTTGGTCTTCCACAGCAGTATTATTGTCCTTGTTGAGATGACTAATCAGTAAAGAAAAATAAAAATCCTGTAATGGATTTCAACTACAATAAGGTCATAGTGGTATATATTAAATAAAATTAAATATATAACTATAAACTTGATTTTGGATTTATTTTTTAATCCTGTTGGTATACTATTATGATTTTTTTAAATTATTTATTATTTTTACTTCATTAATTACATTGTATTATGTGACACAGTTACATAGGTACTTGGGTTCTTACTATTATGATTTTAAAGTTTTAGAAAATGCTCTTGTAACCTACATGTGGTGGTGGTGGTGATGATGAATGATGGGAGTAATAATGAATGTAGCTAACAGGAACACCAACATTGGAAAAAACGGTGATGGGAGTAGACTTGACAAATAAGGCAGGACAAGTTGTTTAATATGTTAAAAGTCTACTGTTTTTATTTTTTGGTCAAAAGAACAAGGCAAGGTAAGCCTTATATCACATCTCTTTTGTTTGCAGAATCAAGGAATTTGTATATTTTTAATCTCATTGAAGCAATTAAGAATATATAAGTGACAATTTGACATGATCAGGTCTGTGCTTCCGAAAAAAAATCTCTGAAAAATAGATTAGTAGAAGAAAAACTAAAGATGAGTAAAATGATAAAGAGAAATGACAAAGCTTGGATAAGAATAGTAGTAATGGTGATTAGGCATGAATTTGAAAGTGATTTGGGGATTACAATGAACAGAAATTGATTATCAACTGGGTGTCACTAAGGAAGAGCTAAGGAAACTAAGGAAAGCTCTCAAGTTCTTGGCTTAGGAACTTGATATACTATCCCTCAGATGGGCAATAAGCATCAGAAGATGGCAAGCTAAGATGGCCAAATAGAGTAGGTACAATCACTGCATATTCCATTTTCAAAGATAAAAAGCTTTTAGGAGGTGCTGGACTTCTGGTGCAGCATGCTACGTCACCTCCTGCAGCAACAACATCCCATGTGATTGCCAGTTCAAATCCTGGCAGCTCTGCTTCTGATCCTGCTCCCTGCTAATGTGCCTGGGAAAAACAGTAGAAGATGGCCCAAGTCCTTTGTACACTTGGCTCATGTGAGAGACCCAGAAAGTTCCTAGTCCTTTTCTTTGGCCTGCCTCAGCTGTGGCTGTTTTGGCCATTTGGGGGATGACCCAGCAGATGGAAAATATACTCTCTCTCTCTCTCTCCCTCCTTCCCTCCCTCCCTCCCTCCCTCCCTCTCTCTCTCTCTCTCTCTCTCTCTCTCTCTCTCTCTCTGTCTCGTGTGTGTGTATGTGTGTTCATCCCTCTCTGTGTATCTCTAATTTTCGAATACATCTAGGAGAAATGAAAAGAAAGAATGGACAGATGGAAAGACTAGAAAATCAGCAAATCTTAAAGTACTTATAGAAGGTGGAAATAGTGATATGTGCAGAATAAATTAAAAGTAGATACATAAAATGAGAATAATAAAATTACAAAGAATAAAATCCTAAAAATAAATTACAAATGACATTCAATGCCTAACAGTAGTGCTGTATAATCAAATTGAGATTATTATAGGAAAACTACAGTAGTTAGTTTCTTTAAATTGGTGCAGTTTATTCCATAAATGGAAAAAGAAAAGGGAACTTTTAATAATGATCTATAGAAGCAAAAGAAATATTAATTTCAGCACCTATTTATGATAAAAAATTTGGCACATTAGGAAAAAATTGTAACATGTTAAAAATATCCTTGAACTAATATTATATGTTCTCTCTGATATAAGGTAATCTTCATGCAGAATGCAAAATTTATTTATATATATATATATATATATATATATATATATATATATATATATATATACAGGTAAGCATGCATGTACTTGTAGTCATCTAGAGAACAGTTTAATAGAGACTGTCATTGAGATGTGAAGAAAACATAGTAGTGTGCATCTCTGCTTCCCAATCGAATGTGTACTCCCAGTGAAACTGTTTACTGTACCTTGACAATAGGATGCTGGGCTCTGCTATCGTCCATGCCTACAATGTCAGGATACACTTAAATAGTAGAATGATAGACTTATGACTGTTTTTGAAAGACTATACTATTATAATAATGTAGGGGAAATCATTGAGGGGAGGGGACTAGGGAGGGAGGGGAGGAGAAATCACAGAGCCTGAGAAACTGTCATAAAATTAATTAAAAAGACATACTTGAAAATCATTCAGAGAACATACTTAGTGGTGAATTACTGATGACTCCCAGAGGTCAGAAACCAGATGGTGTTAACTACAATCACTACTTCTATTTGGCATTTTTCTTTAGATTCTAACTAGTGCAAGAAAAAAGGCAAGAAAAAGAAAAATGCATAAGCACTGAAAGGAAGACATTTAAATGTTTTTCTTTTAAAATACAGCGTGATTGTGGACAACAAATTCTGAAAGTAAAATATTATCAGAATCACTAAATGATAGTTCAATATTCAGAAAACAGAAATAGAGCAAGCCTGCTTGCCTTTACAAGCAGCAAATAAGAAATGAAATTTTAAAAATTGCCATCTTAATGTCATTGAAAATATGATTTATAACAAAAAAGACAGTGTTAGGAAGGCTATCCCGTATTTAGGATTAACAAATGTTTAAAGATGTCAGTTCTTAAAATTCAAATTGGAAGTAAAAGCCTCTCCCAGCCACATTTGTGGAAAATAAGCTGATTCTGGAGTTTATTTGGAAATACAAAGGTGAAGAATAGCGAAGGCAACAGTGAAGAATGAGGACAACGTCTTCAATACCAGATACTATGAAGTATTAAAAAGCTGAGTCAAAAGAATGTGAGATTGATCCAAAGTCCAGAGACTAGCTGATTGTTTAAAAAATCTGTTTAAAGTTGACACCCCTACTCAGCAGAGAAGATGGTCCTTTAAATAAATGCTGCCAGAATAATTGTATATCTGTACGGAACACAAAATCTTGACTTATTTCCAGCAATGGAAATAAAGACTATGCATGTAATTTTGAAAGCTAAAATAATATAAAGATGACTTGAAAAGTAAAGAAGAGTACCTCTGTGATCTTAGGGCAAGTATGTATGTGGAAGAACTTAAAAATAAAGCAAGATGAAATTAAATGTAAGCTTTCTCAACATAAGTTCCATAAAGTTTATAAAGTGATGCCAGCCATTTTATTCATCCCCCAAAAACTAAGGATGCTAAGAATTTAGCCATGTCAGTGCAGCCTCATTTTTTTAAATTATTAGCTGAAGACACTTTAAAGAAAGCACCAAAGAAGGCTGATAAGATGCATTCCTAATAGTTTCCTGTCAAAACTCTCATCGTTTTGATGCGGGTAGTGAGTTGGAGCACTGTTGTGGAAGGACTCTCAGAGGAGGCTTCCTCTGATGTTTCTCTGATAACAGCTTTGTCTTTCTGCTATCCTACTTGCTTTTAGTGGGTGTTGCTATTCTTTGTTGTTCCAAACGAAACAAGCAAAAAATGCCTTGCCATCCCTCCAAATCGTTGCTATGACCTCTACTGCTCAATGGTCCTCTTTGTATTTTTTGCAAGATTTAGAGGAAGAGACAGAAATACAGGTTTTCCATTCACTGGTTCATTGTGCAAATTGTCAGAACAGCTGGGGCCAGAGGCTGGGCTAATGCAAGTAGTGAGAAACACCACTCCTGGATCTTCCACCTAGGTGGCAGGGGCCCAAATACTTGGGCCATGCTCTACTGCTTTTCTAGATGCACTAGCAGATGAATTGGAAGTTGGGCAATGGGCACTTGAACCAGCACCCATGATTGAGATCATGACTTCCCAGGCTGCAGCACAACTGCCACACCAAAAAGCTGACCTTAAGAATCAAGATGGCGGAATAGGGTAAGGACACGTTTAAATGGACGGAAAAACATTTAATCAGGATGAAGCAGAGAGGACATATTCCAGGAAATACGAGAGGACAGAACAACAGCAGAGGGGCACCTGGAGACTGACAGACACAGGAAAGCAGCAGACACAATGGTGTGGTGTTGCAGTAACTGATACTCCAGCAAATTCAGCTAACGGCAATCTGAACTCTACCAGCAGCCAGAAATCCACCAGCAATCAGGTGGGAAGGGACTTTCACTGGGAGCTTGGGAGGTGAACCCAGACAAAGAACTGTCCGTCCTGCTGGTCCGTTTGATTTGACCAGCAGCAGAGACAGAGCAGCAGATCACAGACAGGCAGTGCGAGAACAGGGCAGATTTCATAGCCCAGTCAGCCCCCTAGAACTGCATTAGACGCAATTTTGCATAACGAGGCAAGGGAAAGGAATGAGCATACACTGGGCTGGGAATGAACTCATTTCTGACTCAGTGAACTGCAACAACGTGGCATTCTACAGGTTCCACCCAAGACAGGTCTGGGTAGCCCTCAGATCTGACGGCCAACAGATCAAGAACTGAAGTAGTGGTATGTCAGGCGCCATTTTGTATACTGTGGCAAATGCATTAGGACTGCAGGGGACAACAGTGAACTGCGCATGTGCTGAGCTTGCGAGAACTCACTGAGTTCCATGGATTGCACTGGTCCCGCAGGAAAATAATACCTACGGCGGCATTGTACAGGTCAAAATAGGTCCGTGTGGCACCAAGACCTAATGTCCAGAAGGTTCCTGCAAGATCAACGCCACCAACAACCTAACTATATAGGACACCTGGTATCTCTAATCCCGGGACCTGCTTGAACAGGAAGTGGGAGAAAGGTTGCAGAGACAACGCTGCAGCCTCAGCATGATATCACAGGAGGAGGAGAGTGATGAGACAAGAGCTGGGGCTGTGGAGACCACAGTGGAAATCTGACATAAGAACCCAGATCTGGAACTCACTGGAGGTTGTGGCACAAGTGGCTGCAAGGAAAAAGTTGTGTACCAACTGCAATAAGTAAAATCGCATTGTAGACCTGTGGGTGACACAGCTTAGAAACCTGCCCCAAGGAGAAGACTGTGCTAACCAGAAGTACAATGATCAAGAGCAAAAGAAGAGACAAAGGCACAATGATTATTACCGAAAACTCCCCTGCAAAGGAGCAAACCCTATGCCAACCTCAGAGTTAACTGAGGAAGACATCGAGAAAATGGGGGACACAGAATCCATAAGACTCATTTAAAGCTTCTGGTCAAAAATGAGAAGCTCATGCAGGAGTTCAAAGAATTTAAGGAAGCAATAAAGCAAATCAAGACTGAAATTAAGAAGACAGTAGAGCAAATTAAAAGTACAGTGGAGAGTCTCCAAAATAGAATGAAGCAAGCAGAAGAAAGAATCTCAGAATTGGAAGATATTTCCTGTCATCCGGGGGAAGCAAAGAAAAATCTGGAAGCAGAGCTGGATCAGGCCAAAAAAAGTATTCAAGAATTGAAAAACACTAGTAAGAGGCCAAATCTAAGAGTTATGGGAGTCCCAGAAGGTGCAGAAAGAGAAGCTGAGTTTGCAAATGTATTTAATGAAATAATAAAGCAAAAAGCTGACCTCTGTGATCCTCTGACTTTGGTTGGACTCTTCCGCCTCTTGGTAGCCATTGATTTGATTGTATTTTGTCTTCAAGATCCTACTGGCGAAGTCATTTGCTTTCCTAATTCTTCAAAGATATGCTGTAAGTTCTTGATTGAGTCTACTTATCTGAAACTTGGATTGAAAACTCTCCTCCTGGGTGCCAACTATCCAGGCACAATAATCGAAAAAGCATCATTCATGTAAAAGGCAGCTAACCTTAAATTTTGTTTTAAATACATATCTGAGGAAGGGCTCATGCACAATAGAAAATATGAATACAGATTAGTAAAAGTTGCACAGGAGACACAAGATTGACTGGCAATCCCAAGAATATTAAAATAATGCTGTTTGTAGGAATATGTGAAGTGAAATAACTTAGAACTTTTTTTGGCAGCATCTACTGAAGCTAAGCATGTGAATACAGTTGATGAACAAATTTATTATTTGGTCTGTGCCCAACAGAAATATCTACATTTGTTTAGCGAAAGATATGTAGATTTGTTTTCACATTGCTAGAATTCTGTAGGTATACTCAGAAATACATCTCCCTCCTGTTTGTTTCAACTAATTTCTACCCATTCATACCCAAAGTTGATTTCATTGTCTGATTATCTTTTTCAAAATACACATCTAGCCATTTTGATGTATATAATTCTCTGTGTGTGTATGAAGAAACTCCAGTTAATCATTTTGTTTATGTACTTTATTTGATCTTTTTTTCTTCACATATTAGGTTGTTGCCAGGATTTTACATTGAAAAAGCATAGTATGGAATGCATACGTGTTTTCATATTTCTTGAGTGGTGTCCTCAAGGGAAATTTTAGCAAAGGTTTTATTGTTCAGAAAATAAAGGCCATAGTGACTTTGCTGAATACCAGCATGTCGTTGAAATGTAGCCACGGAATGTGGATACATCACCCTAATTGGGATAATAGGTTATACCTCTGGGCTAAGAAGTTGGGCTCTGTGGCACATTTGTAATTATATAACTATGTGCTTACTAATAAGAAGAAATGAGAATTAAATATGAATATTCTAGGTATCCCTTGGAGGCCTCTACAGGGCCAGTTGGTCTCTTGCATCTTTTCTAATCTCTGAACAGAATGATCTGGAGAGAGTACAGCATTTCTTACCGAAATGTGAACTCCCATGGAATCTGGGCAACATAGAAATATTCCTACATCCTATGAGAAACAGCTCTTGCACTTTCACAGTACACCTGTGAGCAGTAGAGAAAGAAGGAACTAGATTTGGGGAAGAGAAAAGGAAAAAGCAGAAGGCAAACCAAAAATAAATCTGTAAGACTGTAGGAAGGAAGTAAATTCTGAGCTCAGATTCTGGGTGGAGGTACAAACAGAAGGGACACAATGT
Source organism: Ochotona princeps (assembly GCF_030435755.1). Classification (NCBI taxonomy): domain Eukaryota; kingdom Metazoa; phylum Chordata; class Mammalia; order Lagomorpha; family Ochotonidae; genus Ochotona; species Ochotona princeps. The sequence goes on along the minus strand of NC_080840.1, from coordinate 27,451,883 downwards.
ATATTTGAATATCAGTCATGCAAAACCCTTTGAATACCTGATGGGAAAGCTTGGAAAGGAAACTCCCAAAGTCGGGAAAATCAATTGTTCATTATCTGCTTCAGGGCTGTGAATTCATCTAATAAAATTATTTCATGTATCTTGGGACAGCTATAAAATATGAAGACTTTCACTGGCTGTTGCCACCAGAGTTCTGGGGATATTTATTTATGTTCCAAGTGTTCAGTGTTTCCAACTACAGATTTTCCTGTGACAGAGCTTTTGAGATAATTATTTGAATAGAGAATAGTTTTAGATTGCGATTAGAAAACAATATGATGAGTGGTCTTAGAACTAAATGAAAGATATCACACAAGAATAATACTCAGTAAACAGTCTTCAAGCCATTAGTAATCTCTTCCACAAGATAGCTCCTATAATGTTTCTCACAAAATACTTGCCAGAGTGTGCTTGTTACAAAGCATCTGTTTTCTTAGAAGAGAACTAGCCATCTCTGGTAAGACCAGGCCTGTGGGAAAAGTTTAGTTCTGGTGTAAGCGCTCTGAGGGCACTTTTCATCCTTGAATCCCTGCAAACTGAATTTGGAATGAACCTGGGTCCATGCCTGCATACAGTTTATTATTTATGGTTGATTGTGATGGGACACTTGAATCCCTTTTCTAAATACTGTGATACAACAAGGTTAAGTTGTGTTTGTGTAAGAAAATGGTCTTGTGAAATATAATCTGAAAATAATATAAAAAACAAAAAATATATAAGAAAGTATGGTATTTTTAGGATAATTGTCTTTAAATTTCCACTTTATTTTCACTGTTAGGACCGAGAATTATGAAATTCTCCTTAGAGAAATTAATCATTAATTTGTAATCATTATATATAGGAATAATATATGTATTTTCTTCTTTGTGAAGCTATTAGAACTTTGAAAGGACATAATACATTAAAAAGGTAATTTGTATAATAGTTTAATTTTATTTCATTTTAAATCTATCACTCCAAAATGATAAATACCTATGCAAGATATGAAAGTACCAAAATATCAAAGTGTTTTGATAACTTTGCTTGAAAACAGTAAGACTTATATTTTGTTCACTTTGTTTTTAGGATTATATAAGGCACACTTAAGTGTAATTAAGGAGAAGGTTGACAGTTGGCACATAAATGCCAAAAATGTTTTTTCTTGCTATGCTATTACCCCTGCTTTTCCCTTATTTTTGAAGACTAATATTTGTGTTTATGACTTTTAGATATTTACTATATTTTTTTTCTGTTAAAATATGAAGAAAATTTTCTCAGATCTGTTTTTAATTTACCACTGGTTCTGTAAGTTCTTCCATAGTAAACATTCAAATTCACAAAATTTTCTATATTTCTCCTTCATTGTGTGTTGACATAAATGTAAGCCTCATGGGTTACTGAAGTTTTAAGGAAAAACTAAACTTCTGCAAGCAGTCCTTCAAAGGCAAGTAAGTCTAAACCCCTCACCTCTGCACCACTTAGAGGGAACGTGACTATGTATGTGCAATTTCTTTGTTGATACAAAGACCGCCAGTCATGTTTTTTTTTTTTTTTTTTACATGATTGGTTCATATCACAGTCAAGACTTAACCGCTGGACACTATTAGGATCCAGGTCCACAAAGAAATTTCACCAATTTTCTGAAAACTTCATACATGTACCTATTTTGTAAGTGATGCTATGATTAACAAACAATAGTACAAAGTGAAACTTCTTTAAAACTATAAGTTTATCATACTGGTTACTCAAAACCATGTCAATTCCATAATGTTGCAAATTGCTGTTGATGTTATATTGGGACTCTTAATTGACTGGGATGACATTCTACCAGCTCTAACTTCGGACCAGAAATGGTCTCCCCAAGAAACTGTTCAACCCATCTGGACAATAAGTAGCTGGACTCTATGCTTAGCATACGTTTGCAAGGAAAGAATCTTGATTGAATTTGAACTGTAATACTACATCAAGGTGGAGGAATCCACCAGGGGGGAGGGGTGGGGGGATTCCCAGAGCCTATGAAACTGTCACATAATGCAAAATAATATATATATATATAATATATATATATAATAATATATATATAAGTTTATTTTACCATAGGGAATTTTTTCTGGAAACTGACACTGGCATTATAATATATTCTGCTAAGCTTGTGTCTTAAGTCAACATGCATCTTAAAATAATTTTAAAATGTTATGATTTCTGCAATGGGTTTTCAAATATTTTTGCATAAGAATGTTAATTGAAAGTTGAAATGTGAGTACTGTTATTATATGTTAACATTTTTATGTGTTTTCTGAATGCTTGGGGTTTGCTTTATTACAGCCTTCCAGCTTCCTCATGGAAATAGATTTTCAAAAAGTCATGTATGTAAAAATTGTTTAATATCTTCTAATATGTCGCAAAGCAGTTTGCCTTTTAATTTTGAATATATTAGCATTGAGCATGAGACACCAGTGGGTCACTTTGGGCTTTTATTGTTGAAGATCTACTCAAGTAGCGTAATGACAACATGGTCATCTCGGCCTTGCCACAGCATCTCTCCCTCGAAGTCGACCAGTCCGTGTTTCCTGGCACGCATGAGGATGCCCACCACTTTATCTGAAATGCGAACGTATCTGTCAAAGAGCTCTCCAAAAGTCACCTGGATCTTGCCGTCCCGTCTGTGGCGAGCCATCGTGCGGATGATGAAACACATGTCCATGATCTCCCTGTAGATGTGCTCTTCAGCCCGCTTGGCCCGCTCTGCCGTCTTGGTTCCCTCCTTGGGACGGCCGTAGCCCTCGTCTCCTTTGTGCAGGCGGGTGGACATGGCCAGCTGATAATCAAATTCCTCACTGAATGGATTGAGCTTCTGGGACTGGATGTGTTCATCAGCCCACTGTTGCCATCTCCCTTTCAGGTCACCCACTTGGCTGTATTTGCGCTGGGCTTGGCAGTTGAGATTCTCTGCAAATCTGCTTGCCCTAAAGGAGAAAGGAGGTGAAGAATTAAGAGGTGCTATTTTAACACCCAGCTACTTTTGATGTACCCTGGTGCTTCCCACATCTATGAATCTTGATGTAAGTCTGTTTTTATCTTTAGGTTTCTTGTAAGAGATGTGTAAGCAAAGTTCAACATACTGTATCTGAAGTAAGAGCACATGCCATGTTCCCACCACTGATCTTATTTTGCTGTATGTCCTTCTAGATTATTTTTCTATGAATAACAGTTTTCAGTGTTCTAAATGAAAGCAAACTTTTTCCCATTGTAAAATGAATGCAAATTGATGTGTATACGGAAGTTGCATGTTAAGGTTTTAAAATCAGAATCTTCACTGTAGTAGAGAATTCACTGATAGGGCACCTAAAGCAAATTTTTTCTGAAGCTTAAGTGTCACCACACCACACACATGTCATAACATTGTCATATGTAACTTTTCATCTACATATTTTTAATGACAGTCAAGTACCACAAAATAGAATATCTGGTTATACAGATAGAAAATACTGTTAGCAATTGTAACATTTACTGGGCAGGAATTTTTTTAGTTTTCATTCCTATTCTAAGAAGTAGGTACCACCTGTTCCACTTCACCGCTGAGGAAAGTGAGGTCAGGTAGATTAAGTAATTTTTTTTAAAGTCAAAACTGTTAACTGGTAGAAGTGGAATTGGAACCAAAGTTACACTGGATCCAGATCCTGGCCACGGCTGCTCTAAACTTGCTTTAAATCAGTGGCAAGCATAGGATCCAAGGACAAACCTCTCTGACGCCAAAGTCAGTGTTCTGTTAGGGAACAGTGCCACTCAGCTTATAGGTACAGTACCAACTAGTCATAAATGAGTGAGTCGTGTTTCAAATATGTGTGTAATGTTGAAACTTGAGATAAAGATTCTTACTTAACAGCCAAAACTGTGACAACAAAAATGGCTTTGGAAACTGTAGACCAGTATTGTCAAGAGGCTGCAGGCCTAATTTTAAAATAGGCAAAATTTGTGTTTGGAAGAATCTCCTTCCATTACTCTCTCTGTGGTCTTGCAGTCATTCCCCAGGTCTCTTTGCCCTTGCAGGTAACCCCAGATTAGCCCTCATGCTCACGAGTGGCCCACTCTCACTTATCCCCAACACTAAGTTGTCCCTTGAATGGAAGCCTTGGAATTGAAGATGTTAGATGACCGACATGCCTGAGCTGTCACAATTTGTCATTCAGAATGGATAGAAATGGATCGTATTTGGGCACATCTCACTGCCCAATAACTCATTTCATGAAATTTGGTTATCCAAATGTAGGAATCAGGGAATTCATGTTTGCATTAACATTGTTTTCAATAGTGTAGTCCTTCGTACACTATTGTAACAATATGGGAAGAATCTGACAGGGGGTGGGAGTTTGGCACGGGGGGAATCCCAGCCTATACAAAATTGTAAAAATGATAATATTGATAATAAATTAAATAAGTAAATAAACGTTGTTTTCAGAACATTTCCACTAGATGGCAAACTTTCACTAATATCAGCATGAATGCCTGTGTTATGAAAGTGCTACCCTGTTAACATTGCTTAGCTGTTAGAATAGAATTAGGAAAATAGAGCTACACGTACTACTGATATTTTGCAGCACATGCATAAAGTATATGAGAAGTTCATCAGAAAAAAAGTTAAATGTAAAAAGTAAACAGTTTTGTATAGGAAAGGTTTTCAAAAAGTTCATAGAAAATGCAAATTATGAGACAGTGAACTTGCCTTTTAATTCCATGTCTCATTGAACTTGTTGAAATAGCCAGGTATGTATAGGAAAAAAAATGTTAAGGTTTAAACTAACTGGAGGTAGGATAGGTTTCTCAGCCGTTCTGGTCCTCACCATCAGCTGCCTTCCCCTTTAAATGTCACTGTGCAGCCTCCCATAACGTTAACTGCTCACTGAGTGTTCAAGGGAGAGCAGCCACCTTGCCCCTCAGAATCATGGGGATCAGGGACAGGGATAGCCTTTAGTAACGAGCCCCAGACCATCCTGGCAAAACCCACCCCTCATGCCCAATTCCATGCTGAGGCATAAATGAGGAATTTGAAATCCTTCAGAATGGAGTAAATGGTGAAATTCATGAAATCGTACCTGCCCCCGAGCATCGTCTGTGATTTTGTCCTATTTCTAGGATCTTGCTTTAGAGTACGCAGCTTTTAGGAACTTTTGGACACATTAAACAGTTTTGTGTGCCAGGCTCTGTTTTAGGTACTAAGTCAATAACTAATAATAAAAAAAAAAAAAAGCAAGAAAACATTCATGAAAAATAATGGAATATTATAAAGGTTTCTGGCACAGTTGCCAACTATTTAAAATGCATTGATGGGGCCAGCACGCTGTTGTGAGTTAAGCTGTGGCCTGTGGCACTGCCATCCCTCCTGAGCACTGGTTTGAGTCCTGGCAGCTCCGCTTCCCATCCCTCTGCCTGCTAATGAGCCTGGGAAGCAGAAGAGGGTGGCCCATATGCTTGGGCCCCTGCCAACATGTGGGAGACCAAGATGGAATTTCGGATTCCTGGCTTCAGACTGGCCCATCCCCAGCTATTGTGGCGAGTGGGGAATAAACCACTCGATAGAATCAATCAATCTCTCTCTCTCTCTCTCTCTTTCTTTCTCTAGCTTGGCCTTTCAAATTAATAAGTAAATATCTTGTTTTAAAATATGTATATGCACACAGAAGAATTATATAGCCTATTTACAATTGAAAATAATTACATAAGAATTCTGACATTTTTTTTTTTCAGTTTTTGGAGTTTCCATATGGGAATTGATTTTACAACTTAAATTAAAAACAGGAAAATGAATAAATAAGCACTCAGACGAAATTTTTGAGACTGATTCTTTCATGTAGTTTTCTCTCCTCCTAGTTTTAATTACAAACTTAGAGTTTGAGGTTTCAGTGCCATTTGAGGCAGGAATGAGAGTTTGGTAAGTTGTAGGAAAGAGAAACATTTATTTTCTGAAAGAATCCTTTTCTGAATTTTAGTGTTCATTTGTTACATTGCCAAATTATAACCTCTGAAAATAAGGTGATAGGAAAACAAAGGAATCCAATCCAGCAAGCAAGAATTAGAATATGGGCTATACCAAGGCAAAGCAAAGCAAAACAAACAAAAACCCGAAGAAGAAATAGACTTCAATGGGTATTTAATTTTCTATATCTTATAAACATACTTTTTAAAATTTTTTCCATTTTTTAAGAAGCTTGAAAGTATCAAGTTTAAGTCAGAGTGAGAGCATCTTTTGCCTTGAGTATCTTTTGGGGGATTTAGTACGTATGCTGCCGAAGCGAGCACATTTAGCAGGAGAACTCATGCCATATTATCCTGGATTGATTTTTTTTTTAAGTCCCAAGCCAAAAATGTGAATAATTCAAACTGAACTTCAGGAAGGCAATCTAGTATAAACTGAGAGAAAGCAAAGCAATGCTCAGTGTTTAACATTTTACCCTATTTTAGGAAAGCAATACTGAATTCCAACCCATCTCAATTCTCCATTACTCAGCAAACACATTTTTGTTTCATCAGTCAGACTGTTCTCCCTGTCCTGCTGTGTCACAGGTTGATAATTCCACTAGAGATGATGAGCAGTCTATCTTGGAAAGTCTAGCTCCATTTTCTGAAATAATTCTGCAGGTTTTTTTTGTTGTTGTTGTCAACTGTAAAAATGGTATCTTCTGGGAAAGCAGCACAGAATGACACAAAGCCTTGGGACCCTGCACTCCCATCGGAGAACTGGCAGAAGCTCCTGGCTCCTAGCTTCAGATTAGCTCAGCTCCAACCATTTTGGTCATTTCGGGAGTGAACCAGCAATGGAAGATCTTTCTCTCCTCTCCATAAACCTAATTATATTTTCAATAACAATAAATAAATCTTTAAAAGAAAAGTTCCACTTTCTGATGTAAATGGTGTGTGTGTGGTGTGATGAGAATGTGGGTACCGATTAAATCGTAACTGTCAAGTTAAATGAATAGTGACTGAGTATGTGATGAAATCCACAGGAATAAAAATCCTAAAAGATGAATTCAGTCACAAGTAAGTTCACTGGCACTAAAAATAGTCTCTGAAGTTCTTCACCTGAATCACTGGTTTCAAAATGCCATGAGAGCATGCCAGGTGAGCTTTGGAGCTGATGTGCATAAGCCTCCATGAAGAACATGCAGATTACTCTGGTTGTCCTTTCCATAGACCCTCCTGTAGAGGTAGCATGATTCCTTTCTCTGCCAGGAAAGCGAAGAAGAACGACCAACTTCTCAGAGAAATGTTGGGAAGAGTGTTCTTCATGCTTCTTACTGTGCCCCATAAGAACTACAGCCACTTTGATTAATGGTTTCATGGCATTTTTAAGGTCATGTTTAATCAGGAGTGGGGCAGGTGCATACAAAAGTGGTGTGAGCCTCTGCAGTCAGCAGTTGTTCTCTTTGTCATGAACTAGGTCGGATCCAGGCCTGTGGTTGTCCTTGCAGACTGAAACTCCTTAGAGCGCATGGTAAGCATGACCAGTTCCAAAGCTGGAGGGAGGTAGGTGGACGCCATACTTTTCCTTCCGTTTCTTGTGAAGCCTTCCAATACCTTTAGCTTTGTGGGTTTCTGGGATTTTATTAATTAAGCAGACTTTGATCTCTGCATGATTCCTTGAATCTGTGCTCCATGAGAGGAAGTCTGTTCTAATGGTTAGAAACATAAATTCTGCATCAGACGCCCCATGTTCATCACTTTCTAGCTCTTTCACTTACGTGTTTCTTAACATCTTCATGCCAGGTTCAGTACCTATAAAATGGCATGTCCAGCTACAACTATGGAATAGAACTTGAAGGATAGGATGGATGAGTGATCAGTATTCCCATCTGGGAAGAAGTATCAAATTGCCTTTGTCCAAAGGAATTGGACCCAGAAGTCACACACAGCCAAAAGACAGTGCTTTCAAAATAGATGAAATATAAACCCTTTTCATAGTACAGTATCAACTAACAAAATCACTATTGATAAAGAATTTGTTGACTTTTTATCAAACTTGATTTGGTTGTTTTTATTATGCATGGAATATCTCAACTACCAAGAAATTATTTTTCTACTAATTTTCTACATTTTTATTTATATGAAAGGAACAGAATTCATGTATTTTATATATACAATTTGAGAACACAATGGCACTTCTACCCTCCCAGCTCACTCTCTTCCTTTATCATTTTTCTTTTAATTTTTATGACATTTTCAATCCAGTTTATAATCATAATCATAACTATCCACAAAATAAGGAATTCCACAATTAGTAAATAGAGAAAAAAAACCACTGCTCCTCAAGAGTATAGACAGAGGGCATACGCAAACCTCAAACTAGCAATTTCACAAACTTGATTTAGTACCCTGTATATTAGTTACCACGAATTGGAGAAAACATTATTCTTGTCTTTTTTGGACTTAGTTTATGAATCTCATCAGTCATACATGATGGAATACTACTCAGCCATAAAAAAATAATGAAATGCAGTGTCTTTCCACAGAAACATTCCAGATTTGTAATTTTCTCCCTAGTGGCACATATAGGAAGAGAATGGTGCCTGCAATTAAGTAAGTAAGCGAAAAAGCAATTTCAACACATGTTACTTTCATTTCTCAAGCAATATTTGGGAGTACCGTCTGACAAAATGTCCCAATTGGTGTCTACTGAAATTTCATGGGCACAACTAGGATTACAGCTGACATTAAGAGCTGTAGTTGCTGCATGCAATATCCTGGCACTCTGTGTAATTTACGACTGAGAAAAAGGAATCAAAGAAGGAAAGGAGATTTAATCACCTCTCCCCAACCCAGAGAGACAGGATGTAGTCATTTTGAGGGGCTGGGGGCCACCTAGCCTGGCCCTCTGCCTTCTAGTGGGTATAGTTGCTAAGGAAATCTCCTTCATCTATTACTTTACATAACTAATGTAAAAATAATTCCATGAAATATGAATTTTCAAGTCTGCTTTTTTAGATGACACAAGTGATTCAATATTTTCAAAGTGAGCCATATCTCAAATCTAATTCCCTTATATAAAGCTTCTATATGTTTCCCTCACAATGCACATATACAAGCCTTCAAAGAGGCCTTGATGTCGGTCTTGTTTTAGGTAAACAGGCCAAAAAATAAGTTCTAGTGGCAAATCCCTGGTTCTTGGCCCATGGGCTATAGAACCCTACCCATGGTTCTTTCAGTAGTTCTCTATCTTCCGTTCCTATTTCTCAAATGGATACGATTATATTCACTCTGTGAAGAATATTGTAGAGATTAAATGAAAAAGTAGGTGAAAGTACTTAGACAAATGTCAAAGAAGATAATGGCTCTACTATGCATTTTAGAATTGGTCCCACTGTCATCTTCAGGCTCTGAACAATTTAAAATGTGTTGGCATGAAGATGATCATTGTGTTTCTGCCAGCTTGATTCTGTTGTGCTCTATGATTCTATGACTAGCCACACCACACAGACTTCAAAATCCACAAGATAATTTTGACTGTGATTCCTTATGGCCTGGTACAATGGTTGCATTGGTAACAGGTTAGTAATGCAAGGAGAGACCAAGTCCAAACATGAACGCATTCTTAAAGCACAGCGTTAGCATCATGTCCGCTTTCAAAACATTGCACACAGACTCACATCCCAATTTTGTCACTAACTTTCCAGGAAAACTTTCTCTCTGAAACCCAGTATTCTTGTTCATAAAAGGGGCCAATGCCTGCCTCAGTGGACTGGGAGGATTTAGAATGTAAAGCACCTAACATATTGATTGTATACATTTATCTGAGTTTGTTATTTTTTGAAAACTTGCCATATAGTAGTTCTGATTCTTTCAAGACACATTTAAGGTCACAAACTCTAAGTACTTTGTCAGAAAGAGTAACCAGTTTTAAAAGACTTTAAAAAGCATACCCTACAGAGAATTGGTTTGTAAGTGTTATGAGATATGTGACTTTTATCCTACTTTCATATCATGTTTTGAGGAGTGAGATTTCCTGACTTTATATTATGTGAAATTACAGCCTTGAAATAAATCATGTGTTTCTTGTGTAACAAAATGTTTCAATTGTGTGTGTGTTTTTCATACATAATGCTTTGGGTTGTGATGTGATCTGTCTCATTACAGAGAGGACACTTTTTGAAAGTTTGACAGGTTGCTAAGCGATAACATCTGTATGAATAAGTTTTCATATATTGAGCATATGTGGTAGTCATTGATACAGGTGCCTGGCAGCCCTCACATTGTACTGTCCCAGTCTAATAGAACTTATCCCCAAGTATTAACTGTTGCTGTCATTTTACAAATGAGGAAATTGGTGTAGAAAAAGGACTTGTTAGAGGCAGCTATGAGATTTGAATGTGGACCTGTCTTGACTCCAGAGCCTGCTGTCAAGTTAAATAGCAGCCTTCCACCTGTTTAGAGAATCAGAGATCTGGGCTGAATAGGCACTATTTGTGCAGGTTCATTTCTGGATAACATAAATAGATTTGGTACAAGTGAAATCTTTTCCTAATAGGCTGCAAGAAATCACTTTGCTCTACAGAAAAATAAGCCAATTCGTTACTATAGAATTAACTTAAAAACGTATCCAAGGCTTCATCTTTATGGGGGTTACAACTTCAGACAGCAAAGAGAAACAAAACAGTGGAGACTTTGACCCAAACGTGCGGGCAGAGCACTCGCCTCTGGCCCAGGAACACACCTTCCCTGTGGAACTCACTCCCATCTGTGCCACTCCTACCCTGGTAGTACTTGCTGTGTTCGCTGGGCTCTCTGGATTATGGGGCTCAGTATGATTCTGGTATAAGGAGTGCAAGGATGCGTTCACTTACTGACAGGGCAAGGGACGTTTGATCCTGGCAGCAGCAGCCACCTGCACTCCATCCTCAGGCCTCTCCTCTGTCTCCCCTCCGTAGCCACTGTCCTCCGTGTCTATGCTGTCGCTCTTCCACGTGGGCACCTCCTGTTCCATCTCTTTCCAGCCTTTGGTCAGCTCAGACACCAGGGTGCCACATTTTCTCCTCCGAGTTGGGGAGTCATGGCTGTGGAGAATTCTGTCAATATCGTTCTCTGGCTGGTCCGGTTCACGCATGTGGCTGTCTTTCTCATACTTTTGGCTGAGCTGGCTCATGTCACCTCCTCGCTCATATGCCTTGCTGACAACTGTTTTGGTCACCTCCTTTCTTTTGATGTGCGAGATCTCGGTGGCATCCTCCGACCTTTGTACATCTCCGTGTCTCACCGGCTCTAGGGCTGCAGACTCAGGGGAACTCTGAGCTGTTTGGTGAGAATTGGGGCTAGGTACTGGTTTGGGAGCCTGGGATGAGTCCTGCGTCCCTCCGGGCAGCCAGCCTGCCGGTTCCTGGGCTTGCCTTGTATTGTTCTCATTTGCCCACTGCTGCCAACCTCGGGCCAAGTTGATAACCAGGGTGGCTGTACGGACCTTCCGGAGGGCGCTCTTGGCTGGCCCCTCCTCTCTTTCCTTTTCTCCCGGAGCCATGCTATCCGTGTCTTCTCTGCTGATTGCCCCAGCTCTGGCTAAAATGAACGTGGCCCGACGGAGTGCCTGTGACTTAAATAGAAACGGAGTGGGCAATGCAAACGCAAGCTTGGTGATAGTGGAAACTATGGAAGGCATTTCTTGCCAAGATGTGGCGCCTGTGCCTGAAGCTGTTCTTTTTTTAAACCCTGACGGCTCCTGTTTCATCAGAACAGAGACATCTCTGCTGGTGAAGGACAGCAGTCTGCTCACTCCCTTTCTTCTCCAAGTGCCAGAGTAGAAGGTACTAGATGAAACCATGAGCTCAGCCCTAGGCTTTTCTTGATGTTAAGATAAAGCCCTGTAATTTATGGGAGGCTGCAGCATGTGCACAAATTGTGTTGAGCACACAAGAGACTTTGCATTTAATTTTAACAGCTCTTTATGAGTTCCTAAATACTGGTGCACACGTGCTACCCTGGCACATACAAGGCGAGAACTTTAGCCACGAGACTATCATGCCGGGCCCTAGAATCATTTCTTAAAACATTTTTGTTGTTTATAAGGATCGTTTAAAGCGAAAGTAAATATATATCATCAGAAGTTTATTACCTTCATTCTCTGTTTTTAAACAAAGCAAACCTCCATTGCAAAATTCAGATTTATTGAGCAAAGTCATTTTTCATACCTCAAAAAAAAAGACAAATATGATACTTTTTTAAAGAACTGGGATGAATAGTCACATAGATAGCAAGAGAACCATCTATGCAATATATTAAACCAGTGTCACGTTCTCAGGGCTTAGCACTGAAGTAAGACATAGAAGAAAATGTCTGGTAGGTGTTGGCAATTCAGTCTTGACATGCAGTTAACTGTATTGATTGAAAACCCCTGTCTATGGGTCCAGGGCGGTAGCTTAGCAGCTAAAGCCTTCATCTTGCATTCACTGGGATCCCACATGGGCCAGTTCGTGTCCTAGCAGCCCCGCTTTCTATCCAGCTCCCTGTTTGTGGCCTGGGAAATTAGTTGAGGGCGGCCCAAAGCCTTGGGACCCTGCACCCGTGGCCTGGAAGAGGCTATAGGCTCCTGGTTTCAGATCAGCTCAGCACTAGCTGTTGCGGCAACTTGGGGAATGGACGAAAGATCTTCCTCTCTGTCTCCTCCTCTCTGTATATCTGACTTTCGAAGAAAAGTAAATAAACCCGAGAGAGAGAGAGAGAGGAAGGGAGAAAGGAAGGGAGGGAGGGAGGGAGGGAGGAAGGAAGGAAAAGAAAGCCACTGTGTAGGAACATTAAAAGAAGGTATTAAAGTTAGCTACTTATACTTACGAGGCATGTTTATTTGGAAAAAAAAAAAGTGTTTTTGATTATGATGATTAGTTACCTCCTCGGATTAAAACATTTTGAAAAATAATTTGGTGTTCTAACTAGAAATCTGTCATTACGTCTGAAGAATTCATGACATGTGATGTTAATTGAGGACAAACAATATAGAGACAAAACCCCTTGTGGTTAAGAAGAACTTGGACCTCAAGGAGAGAGAGATATTACAAAGATTTAAGTCTGAGTCTGAGATTTCCAGTATTCCTTGTGGGGATACTGAGTACAGACTGTCTAGTTCCCAGATCTCCTTTCTTGAAAGGCCTAGGAAAGGGTGCTGAGGTTCCTCTGAGCTGCTTAGCACAGAATCTGGCTAATTCACAGCTCTGGGAAGCTGCTTTTCCTGCGTCTCCACACGCACCTGTTCTAGATTCAGCCCTGACGAAGGAGAAATGGAGACAGTGGAGCACAGATAGTCTTTCCTGTATTAACAACCATTGCAGTCAGCTGCCCGGGATGTGTGGCTGTCCGCAGACGAGCTTGGCGAAAAACAGCACCCCAAGAGCACGTCCTGAAAGGAGCTAATCTTGCTGCCTGAGCTTTAGCCTCCGTCGGAACTTCAGTCTTTGACTTGTACTTCAACAGAGGAGCGTACCCAAATCCTTCTTCTCCACAACTCCACTCTGAACAGTCCTTCCTTGAAACAAGGTTTGTATGTTTTACTTCTTTCACTGTGGTTGGAGAATCTTTCTCCAGGTAGGCCCAAATTCTTAGGAGCACTATATTCTTCTACTTTAATATGCACTATAAATGAAAAGGATACAAAACCTCAAAGACAAAACACACTTGAAAGTGGTTTCCAGTGGGAGTTTCACAAAATGTAGGCTTTGAAACTGTAGGTGAAGATGCAAACTTTGATTAATGAAGGAATTGTCACCCAAGAAATGTGTCATGAGTGCTTTTTGAAAAATATTTTAGCTACTGGATCAAATGTCAGTACCAGAAAACGGAGGGAGGTGTATTCACACACATCTACATGATCAGGTCATGCCAAGCCTCAGAACCAACCATATCATCTTACTAAAAAAACTCCAAGCCCATATTTGCCAAAAGCTGTTATAGTTTCTTTTCTAGAAATAAGCTTTCTGATGTGTGTTTAAGGTTTATAATAGGAAGTTTAGGGGATATACATAGTAAAATGGTTACAGCAGTGCTAAAAATCAATATATTTCATAGTTGCTTTTGTAGAATAACCACAAACTTACACTTATCTTTGTAGCAAAATCACCAACAAAATTTGTAAACAAATTCCTTACAAAATATGCATCTAGTTTATCTCTAGACTTGCTTACCCCACACATCTGCCCTTTGTGTTCTTTCACCAGCATCTCCGCATTTCATCCCTGTTCTCTTCGACTTTCTGTCCTTTCACAGAGGGATCCTCTGTAGGGTCCCTTCTCTGTGCATTTCACCCCAGTGTTTAAAAAACCACTTGGTATCACGTCCTTCCCGTTATGGCAAATAGTGGGATCTCATTCTTTTATAAAGCCTGCATAGTATTCACATAATAAGCAGTACATTTTCTGTATGCATTTATCTCTCAGTGGACTCTTGGATTGTTTCTGTATCTTGGTTATTGAGCTTAATGCTGTGATGAAAGTGCACGTGCATGTCATTGAGCTGTTTTGATCAGATGGTGGCGTCAGATGGATCTCTTTCAGCAGTGTTTATTATGTCTCATCTTTTTTGAAGGCTTCCACAAAGGCATGTGGTGGCATTTTATAGTGGTTTTAATGCACATTTTCTAAACTAGTGATGTGACACTTTTAATCAACATTTTTGAATTTTAATACCTTTTGGTCACATGTTTATTTCCTTTGGAGAAATGTCTTCAGATTTTATATCCATTTTTAAGCTGTGTTGTTATTCTGCTGTTGAGCTGTGTTTTTCACAGATTTTTGATACTAACATTATAATATATTTACAACTATTTTTCCTAGACCAAGTATTACCTTGCATTTTGGGTTTTGTTTTGTTTGTTTCTTATTGTTTGTTTCTTTGCTATGTGGGAGTCGTTTGGGTCAGTGTTACCCTCCTGTGTTATTTTTCCTTCTTGAGATTGAGCTTTGAGCATGATATAAAAAAGAAGTCTTGCCAAAATCCATGTCCAAAAGATTTTTATGGTTTTGTATCTTAAAACTAGATCTCCTGGCTATTTTGAGTTGATCTTTGTGTATAAGATCAGAGTCCAATTTCACTGTTTAGTTTTTAGAAATTGTTTTTCACAGAAACACTTATTAAGGAACTAACAGGTCTACATTGTGGCCTTTTACTACCTTTCTTGATAATTAGTTGACTGTATAAACTTTCTGAATTCTCTATTGTTTCCTTAGTGTTTTAGCTTTCACATTAGTGCTATACTGCTTTAATTAATACAACTTAGTAGTTTAATTTTTTTAAAAAGATTTACTTATTTGTATTGGAAAATCAGGTTTACAGAGAGGAGAGACAGATAGAAAGATCTTCTGTTCACTGGTTCACTCCCCAAGTGGCCTCAGTGGCCGGTGCTGTGCTGATTCAAAGCCAGGAGTCATGAGCCAGGCACTTTTCCTGGTCTCCCGCATGGGTGCAGGGCCCCCAAGGTTTTGGGCCATTCTCTACTATTTTTCCAGGCCACAAGCAGCCTGGGACAGCTGGGACATGAACCGGCACCCATAATGGATCCTGTCGCTTGCAAGGCGAGGGCTTTAGTCAGTAGGCTACGGCGCTAGGCCCAGTAATTTAATTTTAAATCAGACAATATGATGCTTTCAGTTTTGTTTTTCTTTCACAGTGTTAGTGTGGCTATTTGTTTTGTTGTGGTGATGGTGTTTTGTTTGTTTTAATGTATTTATTTAATTTGAAATAATTACAAAGAGAAGAAGAGTCAGAACTTCCATCTGTTGAGTCACTTCCCAAATGGTGGCAAGGGCTAGAGCTGAGTGGATGTGAAGCCAGGAACTTCTTCCAGGTTTCCCGCATAGGTGCAGGGGCCCCAGAACTTGGACCACCTTCTGCTGCTTTCCCAAGCCATCAGCAGGGAGCTGGCTCAGAAATGGAACAGCCAGAATGCGAACTGGTACCAGTATGGGATGCCTGTGCTACAAGTGGAGCATTAGCCAGTAGGATTATGCAACCAGGACTGAACCAGCACCTATGTGGGATGTTGCCATCACCTGTGGTGGCTTTATCCAATATGCTATAATGCATGCCCCATTTTTATGATTTAAGTATACAAATGGCTACATTTACACACATAACACACACATATATATATTATTTGATTTTTTTGAAGTTGTCACAAATGGGATTTCTTTTTCATCAAGGGTTTCATTTGTATGTAGAATAACTACCAGTTTTTGATGAGGGTTTTGAATTCTGCAATTTTACTGAATTTACTTATTCCAGTAGTGTGTGTGTGTGTGTGTGTGTGTGTATAATGTTTAGCATGCATTCTTATATAGGATCATGCTATCTTTATATATAGTTTTCATTTTTCCCTATGATTTGAGTGTCTTATTTTTCTTATCTGCTTTTTCTCACTATTACTAACAATTCTATTTTAATGAAATTCGGGAGGGAGCATCCCTGCCTTGTACTAGATCTTAGAGGAAAAGCTTTTGGTTATTCTTCATTGATCTGAGGTTGACTGTGAGTTTTCATAAATCACTTTATTATGTCAAGGAACTTCCCCCTCCATGCAATCTTGAAAGTTTTATTTTTTAACCAAGAAAAATGTTAAATACTTCAAATGCCTTTTCTGCGACAGTTGAGGTCATCATGTATTTTTTAATCTTTTACTAGTGTAATTGCAGTGAAATTTACTCCATGTTATTGGGTTGTGTACACTGGATGTGGCATGATTGTAGGCAAGGAGGAAAAGGGCATAATGCTGAACAAATCCAGTCTACTTTCAAGATTTTATCAGTGTATTTGAAAGAAAACTGTGTACCAACACTTATTTTAATCATTGACAAAACAGCATTAGGTATTTGAAAGAAGACTGCATAACAACGTATTTTAATAGTTTAGACAAAATAGCACTAGCAATGTAAATAAAACTTTATGGGATCATTGAACAAAGTGTAACTGATTTTATTGGATGGCTATCATGAGAAAGAGCTCACAAAAATTCTCCCTCTATGTAAATCTTAAAGGTAAGAATGATTTTACCAGGCCTATTGATAAAGGTACTCTAAGGTGAAGAAACGGCTTCTAAAATGTTACAAGGCATGAAAATAGGAAATATATACTTAGAGACCTTCTAATGGCTCAAAGGACATACCACAGACTCTAATAACTTCAGGGTCAGCAAGATAACTTACAGGTGTTAGGAGAGTTAGTTAAACCACAATATGGAATTGTGAGGACTGTGGAAAGCTAGCAAAAAAAGAAGTTTCAGAAGAGATCTTTGGGTCAGTATTGTGGCTTCATGGGTAAAACTGCTTCCTGCAATGTTGATATTCCAGAGGGAATGAAATAGAAATACAGGTTCTGCAGGTTAGTTTGACCAGAGGCATGTTACCAACTTCCTGAAGGTTCAGTTCATTCAAGTATAAAATAAGTATTATCAGGTTGTCTTCTGGAGTTCTGTGTGATGGTTAAATGAGTTAGCACATTTAAAGCATGTAGCACCATGCAGGGAATATAGAAATGTTCAATAAGTTGCTACCATTAATAATATCTTGATGTTTAGACCTAATATCCAGTGAATTAGAACTGCTTATATTCTGTTTAACCAAGGATAGGGTTGATACTAAACCTGGGGTTGGAGTGATCTTCAGGTAGGAGAGTCATGCAGGATTGGAAGCTCAAGGGAAAGCTTATTTATAGTGTTTTATTTTAAGCTAATTTATAGTGTGACTTTTAAGGTTGCGTCTAGAAGGCTTCTCTCAGCCCTGTGGATAAGGTCAGGAGAGGTCTCAACTGCTTGGTAGTGACAACCGAAGAGTGACACATACACTCCCATGAGCCTCCTGGAACACAGAATCCAGTGGATCCCAGGCACTAGAGATCAAACGCAGGTGGTAAATCATGCTGGGATAACCCATGGAGCTTTCAGAGGCACAGGTGGTGTAAGTGCTGCATCTGCAGCAGGGTCTGGGTAGGATCCTGGCTCCGAGCTGAGCTAACATAAAACAAAGCGGAGAGCCACAATTCCAAGCTAAGATCTAACAGACGTTCAGTGTGCAGGTTGTAAAGATGGGATGGCCAGTGGCCACTTAGTTTCTGCACAGATTGAGCTTGAATTCTGAGTATTTTAGTATCCTTGGGTCTTGGTGAAGTCCTTTTTCTTCTTGATCCTAATTGGCTTAGGGTTTATGTGACTTGATGTCTCTGGATTTTTCCAGCCGTATTAGGTTTCCATTACTTTCTCTGAAGTATGAGAGAAGGAATTCTTGGGAAGTATTTGTGCTTCCAGTTTAGAGGTTCATGGTTCAAGAGTGGACCCCAGTAGTTTGGTGTCTAAGAGGCCAGCAGTGCTGGGCTGTATGTGGACTAACAATCACATGATAAACCAGGAAGGAAGCAGAGAGAGAAGGCCACATTCAGCTCAAGGAACCAGCACACTCCTGAGAACGAACTTTGGAGGGCTAACTCCTTCATGACCTGAAGATCTCCCACTGGCCCATCTTTCTAGATGTCAGAGTTCCAGCAGGCCTCCAACATGGCCCATGAGCTGTTAGCATTAATCCATTAGCTGTTCACACACATCTTTGGGGTTTGAACAACTGTACAAGTGTAGGCAGCCAAGGCCTCTTCAACCCACAATACCAGAGCCCATGGTGCTTCCTGGGAGAAATATGTGGAAACTTATAAGATTGTACTTATGCTATTCTCTCACACAGTGATGACAGCTTGTAAGTAAATGACTTAGATTTATAGACTACATATTAAACCTCTGCTTGAAAATGCAATATAAACTTATATTTTAAAACCAAAACTATATATGTTGTGAGAACCTGAAGAAAACATCAGAGCACAAATGTCACAAAATAGTATGTAATGAGCTGTGGTCACACTGACTTAACTGAGCAAACAAGCATATGATTGTTATATCCGATTACATCTGAAAATTGTATCAGAAACTGGTTTACAATTCTAACTCAAGTGTAGTTTGAGCAAGTTGCTCAGTCGTCACTACATTTGTACCTTGAAATTGGCTTAGTTCACACCCATTTAACTCCATACTTCACTGATTTAGTTTAGCACTGACAATCAGCTCCACCAGCAATACCCAGTAGAGTATACTGTTCCTAGCTTCTTTGTATTTTTGATTGCTCAGAACAGCATACTGAGTATGGCACCAATTCCTCCATGTCCCACCCTGGCCCACACAGTTGAAGGTGAGTAGAAGATCATGTAGAAATTGGTGCATCCCACATTAAAGTGTTGACCACCGAATGCAGGTATTGCTCAGTTATCTACTTCATCTTCCCTTTGCATCAGCCCTGGCTGGCCATGTCCTACCGGGCGTTTCATTTGCTCTTCTCTAAACTTGCACTGCATCTCCTCTCACTCACTGTGATTGCCTTTCTACACCTGCCCCACTGTTGCCAGTCTCCAGAGAGTGCAGGCTCATGGGGCCCACACTGGGGCTGCGACCCTCCAACCTGGAAGCAAACAAACGCTTCCTTCCTGAGAAGCTGCTGTCAAGTATTATAAGAGACCTGAACTCCACTTCCTGCTTTTCAGCATGCCATCCATTTTACTTAGAAACAACGGTATTCCAGAAATTTTACTCTTGGGTCTCCTTGTCAGGCAGCATTTGTGATCACATGCCCGCCGCGACTGAGCCACCAGGGCACCAGTGAAACCCAATTCTTGCACTTAAACAACTCCTCCTCCTGCCAAGTGCACTCTAGTAGATCTATTTCTTCTCCTTTGTCACAGTTTCTACCTCCCCATGTCCTTGCCACTATGCACACCTAATAGTATTTCCTTTACTTTAACACCACTTTCTTAACTCCATATCCACCCCATTCTTCTCTTCCCCCACCATCACAGCAAAGTGTTTTCAAGGAATTTTGAGTACTGCTTGTCTACATTTGTTTCCACTTATTTTGTCCTGAACTCAGTCCAAACAGCTGTATCTTCACAATTCACTAAAACTTCTCTTATTCTATCACCAGTAACTACACATTGCTAAATCTGTTGATCAGATGTTGGGCCTATTGTCAGCACGTGGCACATCAGCACCACCACACCTCCTTCAAAGACTTCCTTTACTTGGATCCTGGGTTAAACGACACTCTGGTCTTCCTCCAGCATCAAAGGGAGCTCTTCTTCAGCTCCCTTGTTGTGTTACCTGCTAATCTTGGCTTCTCAACCATCTAGTGTACAGGACTCAGCCCATGCCCTTCTCATTGCTCATTCTACATTCACCAGCCTTGAGGTCTCAGGCTATATGCTTTTTTTTTTTTTTTAAGATTTTATTGTTATTGGAAAGCCGGATATACAGAGAGGAGGAGAGACAGAGAAGAAGATCTTCCATCCCAAGTGACCACAATGGGCCGATGCGCGCCAATCCGATGCCGGGACCAGGAACCTCTTCCGGGTCTCCCAAGCGGGTGCAGGATCCCAAAGCTTTGGGCCGTCCTCAACTGCTTTCCCAGGCCACAAGCAGGGAGCTGGATGGGAAGTGGAGCTGCCGGGATTAGAACCGGCGCCCATAAGGGATCCCGGGGCTTTCAGGGTGAGGACTTCAGCTGCTAGGCCACCGTGCCGGGCCCAGGCTATATGCTTTTTTAAAAAGGATCTATTTGTATTTGAGAGGCAGATTTACAAATAGGTAAGGAAGGACAGAAAGATCCTAAATCCACTGATTCACTCTCCACGTGGCCACAAGCCAGAGCTGGGCTGTCTGAAGCCTGGAGTTTCTTCCAGGTCTCCCATGTGAGTGCAGGGGCCCAAGGACTTGACCCAGCATGCACTGCCTTCCCAAACACATGAGCAAGGAGCTGGGTTAGAAGTGGAGCAGTGGGGACTTCAGTAAGTGGCCATATGTGATGTCAGCACTGCAGGTTGAGGCTTTACTGTCTTGCCACAGCACCAGTCAGTATTATGCATTCTTTGTGTTGATAGTCACATATCTGCAGTCTGATCTGTCTCTTAAGTTGCAAGAATATATATTCAATTTCTTGCTGCATATTTTTATTGGTGTCTAATGGTGAGCTCAAAGTTATTTTGCACAAAACTGAACTTGCAATTTTCTTTTCAACTTGACTTCTCATAAGTACTCTTTTTTTTTTTTTTAAGCTCAACGTCAACTTTGTTCCAGCAGTTTTTCAGACCAGAAACTTTGAAGTAACACTTAACTACTTCTCTGCTCCTGGTCTACATCCATTACATCCTGTTTGATCTGCTTTGAAATGTATTCAGAATTTCATATTCCTCACCATTTTTACCACGATGAATCACCTCACACCTGTGACACAGATTATTGTATGGTCTCTGGAACTAATGCATATGTTTCTGTTCTTACCCAAAGCATCAATTCTTAACATTAGCCAGATTCTCTCTAATGTGGCTGTGTTCAAAACCCTTCTGTGGGTCCCATCTAGTGCAAAATCCCCACAATCATCTGTGAAAGCCTACCGCTGTGCTCTCTGGTTGATTGCAATGCATTACTATCCATCCTCTTTCTCATTTTCGCTGCCTCGTGCTAACCTCATACCTGCTTTGGGACTGCTGCACCAGTTCCTTTGCATTGACCTCACGTTTCTCATCCATCTTGGCTGCAATGTCTCCACATATTCAAAAGGTTCATTCATTTTTTTTTCTAGATGACTTCACTCTCCCCTTTGGAGGAATGCTTCCTTCTTTATAACAGCACCCTTTTTTTGTCCTTCTGCAGCAGAAACTGTGAAAGGAGTTGCAGTGATGTTATAGAGCTAAATAGGAGCAGATTGTTGACTGATCTATCATCTTGAAAAGAAGTGGAGACTTTATCCTACATATTGCGATGTTTCAACCTGCAGAATAGCATGAACATCATTACATTGTAATGAATTCACTTTGTTGTTGGGGTAGAAGATACATCGATCACACAGAAGCAGAAATAGTAATTAGGGAATTGTGCAAATAAGCTAGGTAAGAGATAAAAGCCTACTTTAAGTTTGTAGCGGTAAAATTTGAACAGAGGATGTACAAACTGCAGGTAAAATTAAGAAGTGGGGTTGATGGAATTTGAACACAATTAGATGTCAGGGTGCAAGAAATACAGGCATTCAGGATACGTATTTCAAGGTATATGGTTTTTTTATTCACTAAAAAAAAAAGTACAGCAGATTGGGCAGCATAATAACTAAATTGGCTAATCCTCTGCCTTACAGTGCCAGCATCCCATATGGGGGCTGGTTAGTGTCCCAGCTGATCCGCTTCCCATCCAGCTCCCTGCTTATGATCTAGGGATGGCCTAGAGCGTTGGAACCCTGTTCCCACCAGGGAGACCCAGAAGAGGCTCCTGGTTTCTGGTTTTGGATCAGCTCAGCTCCAGCCATTGTGGCCATTTGGAGAGTAAGTGAGCAGATGGAAGATCTTTCTCTGTCACCTTCTCGTGTAAAATTTCCCTTTCCAATAAAAATATTTAAAAAATAGAAATGTGGAGGATAGGCTACAAGCTTAGAGACTTGGCAAAATGTTGTGCGTTGAACACATTGACTTGTCATCTGTAGGACCTACAGGGGAACTTATAGCCAGGAATCAGAACTCAGGAGAAAGGCCTGGACTGTTAGATTGAGTAGGGTCTCGTTTAAGATCAAATGAATTTCATTTCAAATCACAGATCAAGCAAGAGTTACAGCAGGAGCGATCCCTGGAACTTCATGGAGTCAAGGCTATTAATGCCTATGCTGTCACACACATTCCTTTCTCCTCGCTGTCCACCCCCACCCTGAAGCATGTGACACCACTAAAAACAAGCTTCTTACAGGGATCTAAATATAGAATTCCTCAGCCCTTTCAATCTGAACCCATCAAACTTTCCTTTCCATAATAGTCAAGTGTCTTAGAAAAGTCATCTAGACTCCTTAATTCATCACTTCTTGTTCACCTCTCAACTCCTGCATCTCTAGATTCTGGCTTCTGTGCTCTTCTCATCTCACTCTAGTCAAGGTCACAGATTTAAATTGGAGAGATTTATTCTTTCTATAATGTTTGGTTATCTTATATACAGTCTCTTACTCAAATGCACATATGCATGTATGTACACACATGTGAATATACTTTTCTGGGTATGTGGAGGAGGAGAGAGTCATGACAAATAATAAGTTTGGAAAACTAGAAGGAGATACCCAATCATAATAATGTCACATTCATCCAACTCATGAGTAAGTATGTGTATTTCATAGAGTTGCAATCTGCACCTAATCCTAAGATTTGGGGCTAGAAATATTTCTGTCAATTTAGGAGTGTCATTTTGAGGAATCATTGCTGAAATATCTCACTTTTCCTTTCTAAAAGTATCTGAAAGCATTAGTTAAGTCTAAACAAACAAACAAAAAAGCTGACTTGTAGCAGCAGAATAGGACAAATTTAATCTGTACCTTGAGTATTGACCAAAAAAAAATTATCTGGGCTATATTAGAATCCATCTAGCAAGAAGTGAAGGAGAACATTGGGAAAGCCTGGCAGAAATAGGTTACAGGAAGATGCTGAAAAAATACATATTTGAAAAGAAAATGTCCACTTCTGCTGAAAATATCTCCATGGCTTATTTGCTACTGTGAGTGAAGGAGTTGGATGGCAGCATTAACAATGAAAATCTTCTTGGTCTTCAGCTTCGAAAAACAGTGGAGTTGAGGATGTTGGAGACAGACCATGAAACTACACACAGACTACACGGATGTGCAATATTGGCAGGAGAAAAATCACTCTTTTTATTTTTTTGTTTTTTTTGGCAAGAGCATGTTATTTGGACTCAGACACCTGGATGCTACTGTGGTCCATTTTCCCTTGCTAGAGGAGTCCCCTTAAGTGATGACTGCAGAAAAATTCAACTTGCTCAATGGCATGATTTTTTTAAAGAGCACATTATCTACCCAGAGACACACAGAAAAGAATAGTAAGCCAATTAGCCAAGAGTGTGCAGTAGAAGGAAAAAGAAGTTGCTATAGAACGTATAAAAATGTGGACCTCTTGAAGGGATAAAGATAAAGATCACCTCTATTATATAAGGTACATACAAGAATCGTGGGGAGAGATGGCAAGACATCTTTGAAAAAACGAGGTGGCTGATGTGATCATTCTTGACCCCTGATTATGCCAGGCCCTTTGCTGTCAAAGCCGTGGTGCTGGGAAAGAAGGAGCCAAGTTGCTGGTGTCTAGCCAGGTTAGGTGTACCCAGCCCCAGTTCACACTTGTGCCAAGGGAGATTGCAGCCATATCCAGACCAGAACGCAGCCCCATTCTGGCCCCCACACACTACCAGTGGGAACCCCAACCCAGCAAGGGTGTACTCTCAGCACCCCAACCGATCCTATTCCCAGCCCTAGACTACCTGTGTGCCAGTGGTTGCTCTGACCCAGTTGGCCTAGTCCTTCACCTATCTCAGCCTTTGCCTTCGATGCTGTGGCCTAGTATCCCTGGCTCTTGCAGACCAGTCAATGTAAGAGCCTGGTACGGCATGGCCCATGCTCCATCCTGATTTCTGTTCTTCCTTGTGAGTTGAGGTTTGCTTGGCCCTGAGTGGTCTGCCCCCTTCCAGTTACAGCTCGGCCCACCCCACATCCTGTTTTAGGATGCACATTCGGGTGCTGCTACCTTGACCTGCCCAGACTGTTGTCGATTCCTGTACCCATAAGTGATGGCAGGTTCCATGGTCACACCTAGCTCAGCCCATCACTACCCCAGCTCATGAGCTAACCAGTGGGACTTGAATCTATTTCCATAGGATTGAGCCCACACTTCTGCTAGAGAATCTACCCCCAGACCTGGTTCTCTTGCGAGCTGGTTAGTGTCTTGACCCTGCCAACCATGACCTGTCCCCCGTTCTACCACTCTGTCAAGTCCTGGTACTTAGCCCTGCCAGAAGACCCCCATCCATAGCTTTCATGTGGACTGGTATGAACACTTATTTCTTACAGTGTTAAAAAAAACTAATATTGCATCAGCAATGGAAAAACAGCCGAATTTATCTAAAGACAAGGATATTGTAATAATATTAGGAAAGAGAGGAGAGTGAACATTTCAGCTACACCTATCCTTAAAATGCACTTGGAGAACATGAAACTCCAAAGAGAAAAACAGAAAACATGCAAAAGCAAACATGCAAAAGGAAATTCCTGATCCAGCAGAAGACATGGAGGATGTAGACAAAGTCAGGATGAGGGGAGGATAGTATTCTAGAGTCTCTGCCAGACCATGGCCTTCGAGCCATAACTAATAGGCTGTGAGCATAAAGTTTATATGAAACATAAATGAATTTAATATTTAGACATAGGTCCCATCCCTAAGATATCCCATTGTGTATATGAAAATATTTCAAAGTCAGATTTTTTCCCCTCATATTAAATTCTTCACTCACTCATAGGTTATACAGTGGCATCATTCAAGAAGGTTCTTGATTTTCTTTTTCATTTCTTCAGGAAGATACTAGTCATCCTGTAGCACGTTATTTAACTTCACAATGTAGTAAATTTCTGTTTTTCTTCCTGCTGTTGATTTTGTTTTGTGGCTTTTCATTTAAGGGGATGTATATTAATTAAAAATAAAAGAGTTAATGGTAATAAGTCTTCAGATATAGTTCCATTTTTTTTTTTTTACAGTTTTGCATTTCCCAATTTCCCAGTTTATAGGAACCAGTCTCCGTTTGTATGACAAGGTCTGAAAATGTATGTTACTCTGACATTTCCAGGCCTCCACAATCCCAACATAAATGCAGGCCTCTTACTCTTTTCCTCTGGTCCTGCGCAAGAGCCATGCAGCTGTTGGCCTGGCATGACCCCTTTGCACAAGTTTGACCTGCTACATTCACCCATCACAAACGTCTAGGGGTACCAGAAGGAATACAGAGCTGTTGATGTACTCTTAGGGAAAACTGTAGTCAAAAATATGGATACACATACATGCTTCCAGGGGGTGCTAGGAGTGTACCCTAAGGGCTTGTCTTATCCCTTCCCCCAGTCTCTGTTTGCTCAGGTAACTGTCATCAGTGACCACAAATGCCATGCCTTAGAGTACAAAGTTATTCTTTCACATGTCTTGGAGGCCAATGGTGAGAAATCAAGGGACCTTTTTGGTCACTCTCTACAGGCTCTGGTGGAGTAGCCTCCTGTGTCTCTTCCACCTTCCAGTGTTAATGAGCTTCCCTGCCTTGTGTCAACCTCCCTCCAGTCTCTGCTGCTACATTGTCTCCTTCCCTCCCCCACTGTGTCTGTGACTTCTCTCTGTTTTTCAAGATATATTTATTTTTCTTAATTGGAAGTCAGATATACAGAGAGGAGGAAAGACAGAGGAGAAGATCCTCAGTTCACTGAATCACCCCCAAGCTGCCGCAACGACAGGAGCTGAGTCAGTCCTAAGCCAGGAGCCAGGAGTTTCTCCTATGTCTCCCACGCAGATGCAGGGTCCCAAGGCTTTGGGACATCCTCTACTGCATTCCCAGGCCACAAGCAGGGAACTGGATGGGAAGTGGGTCCATCGGTATTAGAACCGGCACCCATATGGGATCGTGGCACATCCAAGGCAAGGACTTAAGCTGCTGGGCTACCATGCCTGGCCCTGTGGCTTCTCTTTTAAATGGATCAAACCACCTCCCCTTTTTCTTAATAGGGCACTTGTCTTTGGGTTTAGAAGGGACTAGGTAATCCAACATGGTCTCATCTTGAGATCCTTCTCTTCATTTACATCTGCCAACATTCTTCTTCCAAATGAATTTACTTTCACAGCATCTAGGAGTTAAGATCAGAGCATATCTTTTCTGGGTCACCATTCAACCTACTCATTACAAGTCACCATGTAATTTTTTTCAGCATCTTATTGTGCTTTATTCCCCTCTCTTTGTATTGTGTTGGTAAATTTTGGATCAAATTGGGTTAATTAATGTTATCAGGCTACTTGATGTTCATGGATTGGTTACTTCTCCCCACTTGAATTATTCACCCAAATGTGAGGTATAAATATTCATTTGAGGTAATGGTTCTACAGACCAGATGAAGCAGAGAATATGAAGCTATTAAAGCAACTGAATGATTGCATGAGATTGCATCATTGTGTTTAGCACCCATGACACTAGAGACCAGGAGGACCCCAGTTCTTGAGCGTACAGTTGTACAAGGGGAGTGTTCATCTTACTCCTCTGCCCTCCTGTTTCCAGTGCTGAGGTAGACATCCCAGGCTTGCTCCAGTCTCAGAATATTGGCTTTGCTTTGAAGGCCTGACAGACAATTGGAAGTTCAGCATTTTAAGATGTAGAATCCTGGCAGGGGTTCTGAGTTGTGTTCATTTGAGAGCCCTCTGACACATTGTTTCTTTGTTTAACTTCCATCTGTCATTTAATACCACTTGTGCCCACCAGGAGAAAGGAGAGGCTGAAGAAGTTTAAATGGTGAGGATCTAAACACCTTTTTTAAAAGAAGGCAGATAACAGCTTCCTGTGGGGGAGTGACTAATGAATGAGCAACTTTGGTTTGATAAATCTTCAGTCTTTAGCTAGACTGATGTTTGTTTTAGTTTGGTCCAGGGAGAAGTTTTTGTTGTTGTTGTTGTCAGGATAGTCATTCTCTTTGAACACACACACACACACACAAAGTGTATGCTTTGCCTTTTTTTTCTGCAGTAAGAAAGCATTCCTTTGGAACACTTGTGCTAGATGAAAGTTCCCATGGTAGTCCAATTTAAGAAACCAGTAAATTAGGATCTTATAGTGATGGACATACACCTTCGTCTAACTGCAGTAATCATTTTGCTATGCATGTGTGGAGCAAAGTATCCCTGTGGGCACATATGAGTACTTCAGAAATTCTGGAAAATGAAATTAAAAGACAAGTTTATTCTGGTACAAAAGAAAAATTGAAATTCACACAGATTTTTCCATAACATGCATACTTTTGAGGACCTCTCCTACATCTTAAATTTACCAGAATACAACAAAAAATACATTCAAAAATTAAAAATAAACTTCTCCAATTTAGTAATGGTTTAGATTATAAAGTGACACTTTTCCCACAACCTTGAACTTGTGGAGAAGGTGAAATTCTTCCCCTGAGGAGTGTTTCTTGCCTGGGTAAGGGAGGGAGGACATTGGAGTGAGTCGGAATGTGCCTGCAACTTGATTTGCAGGTCAAGTAACCCATGGGAAATAATATTCTGTGTTCTACAAATGTGGAAAAAGGCGATCATATGTTGAGCACACCGACTGACTTTAGAATTCCAAGGATTAATGTGAAACAGAAGTGAAACTGGACTCATGTTAACTCGAGAGTGCCGTAAGTGGTTGTAAGTACTCAGCCAGGAGCTTATGTCAGTTTTCTGGAGAGCTGGTCCCCAGACCTGCCTACACCATTAGCATCCTTAGGAGGTTGTTGACATGGGAGATTCCCAAGCCTTTTTCCAAACTGACTGATTAAGACTCTGCACTGAGCCAGCTTCTCAGATGGTTAGTATGTAAATGAATGTTTGAGAAGCCCTAGTCTAGGGCAACAGACAGATCCAGGGTAAGCCCCATGGATTCCCACATACAGCTGTGCATCAGGCATGCCATCTTCTCCCTTTGAGTAGTGTGGGTGAGACTGACTGACTTGCAGTCAATGGAGTGTTAAAAAGGTGAAGTGATTTTGTGCATACATCTAATGCCTTAAACTAGTTGTTGCTTTTCATTTTATTTGAAAGGCAGAGAACAGAGACGGAGAGACAGGGGAAAAGACATCTTCCATCTGCTGCTTCAAAGCCAAGATGCTGAATCCCAGCCTGGGTCTCCCATGTAAGCTGCAGGGACTGAGTACTTGGGCCATGTTTGCTGCTTTCCAGGGGGTGCCCTAGCAGGAAGCTGGGTTAAAAGCAGTGTATGTGGCTCCAATGACCAATAAAAGCAGTCACCAAAGCACTTACAGGAGCATCCCGAGCTATAATTTAACTGTTATGCCTAATACCAACCACTGTGGTTCTAAGTTAAAGGAATGGTACTATGGTTAGGAGTAACTTTATTGGATGAAGAGCTCTTAAAATGGGACTTTAGCCTGGCACAGTCACTGGCTGTTGTGGGCATTTGTAGAGTGGATTGGCATATGGAAGATCTTTCCGTTTCTACCTTTCAAATAAAATGAAGTAAATGAATAAATAAATACTATTTTCAAAATATTTTTAGCCATGATAATATGTGCAGAGTAGAGAGTAATATAACTTAACTTGGTAAGTGCTCACATTTTACTATTATTGCATTTACCAGATGCAGAGAATGACAATACCCTAATGTTTGAAAACTACCTTTTAACTAGGCTAAAATAGTATGGATGAACTTAAGTGAAGGCTGAGATGGATTTTATCAGTTCTGTTCACCTATTAGACCCCATGTACAAGTTGGTTAAATTACAAAATGGTAGAACATGTACTGTTATCTATTTTCTGGACTATAGCTGAAGCTATGGAGAAAATGGTTTGCCAATGAGGAACTACAGTCCTGACTGGGGTTGAAATCCAGCCCATACCCTCAGCTATTTGTTGTGCAGTCGAAGCGCATGTTCAAGCAGAGGACAAACCGGTCGAAACAGACATTTCTCAGCACAAATTTCACTTCTTGCCTGTATTTCTGTCTCTCTAACCTGCCAGCCAATAGATTGTCCATTTTTTATCCTTGGCAGAGAATTCATTCGGAGACATATAAAATGTGGGTTCTGATCACACATGATCGCTTGTGTTGTAACAGCAGCGCGGAAGTAATAGTCACTCTCAGAGTGGTTGAATGGCATCCTGGCTGCCACTGAGGCAAAGAGAAGAGGCGATGAATTGCCTTCTTTTTCTGCCGTGTAGTTTCTTAGCCTCTGCGGGAACCTTCATGTGCAGTGCAGTTCCACGCACTAGCTCTCACCCACCGCTGTATTTTTGTCAATGCCTGTGTTGCCTTCTGCTTGCAGTGACCTTGCATGTTGTATTTGGAATCGTGTTGAGATGTATTTAATTACAGTGCCCTTTCAGGATATGTGGATGTAGCAGCCCCCTGTTACTTTGCTCTGTGTTTTGAAGCTCAGTATGCATACAGATGTGCTTTTTGTTCTCCTCCACTGGGGATGAATTGGGTTCTCAGCCAATGAAGCACAAATGGGAGTTGCTCTATAACTGACCTTTCATAAATCATCCTCTGCTCCTTGCTACCAAATCGACACAGTCTTTTCTACCCCCAGAAATCTTTTCTGAGCCAATAGAGGATAAGCTAAAGAAGCAGGTTTGTTTCTTTTTAGTGCATGTTTTACTTTCCACTCCATTACCAACTAAGGGTTTACGTTTTGTTGCTAATAATGCAGACCTGTCATCCGCACCTTAACCTGCTGAGGAGGTGTCTGAGTTCTGCAAACGCTAAGTTTTCCTCAGATATTCATAATGATGTGATAAACTATGTATAGATTCTTTCATTCATTAATCAGTGTACCAGTCTGGATAAATACAGAGTAAAGTCTTGTCTCAGTAAACAAGTATCTGTTTGTATCTCACATAGATTGAACTTCCTGGCTTTGACTCTGGCCTAGCTCCAGCTCAGCCTAAACCCTTATATGCATTTGAGAAGTAAATCAGCAGATAGGAGCTCTCTACTGATTTGTCTTTCTGCCTCTCGAATAATTTAGAAAGCAAAAAAAAAGTATTGGATTTGCTTAGACTGATATGAAGGGGCTGAAGGGACTGAATCTATCTAAATTGTGTCAACACAATGCAATATCAACACTGGTGATGATGATAATGATAGAAATAGATATACGTTCTTATAATTTCTGCTAAGAATCTCAATTCAGCAGGGGGTGTTTAGTATAGTGGCTAGGATGCAGCTTGGGATATCCACATCAAAGTGCCTGGGTCGATTCTTGGCTCTGCTCCTAATTCTCATTCTCAGCTTCCCTGGGTGGCCATAGATAATGGCGGAAGTACTTAGATCCCCAGCACCCATGGGGGAGACCCAGAGAGTGTGTCTAGCTCATGGGTACAGCCTTGCCATGCCTGAGTTTTGCAGCATTTGAGGATGGGAGATCTCTGGTTATCTCAGCCTCTCTATGTCTCTCAGTAACTAAAAAGGCAATCATGATGTACCTTCTTTTATTTCAAACTCTGCAAGGACAAACTACCTCTGCTCCATTCAGTTCCTAAAGGTAAGTTTCTTCATGGGATGTAAAATTTGGGGTGTGTCAATACCTTTTCCAGGAACTGCTGAAAAACACTTGCTGAGAGAGGAAAGGGACATGAAAGAAGTAAGGTCTCCACATATATATTTACTTATTTGATGATTTATTTACCTACTTGAATGGTAGAGTGGCATGAAGGGAAGGAGAGGGAGAAGGGAGAAAGAGTAATGGGGCCATCATCCATTGCCTCCCCCAGTATATTATCTGGAAGCTGGTTCTGAAGTGTAGAGTGGCCAGGACTTGGACCAGGCACTCTGACGTGGAATGTGGATGTTCAAGGTGCACACTAAAATCCACAGCTTCTACATATGCTTTGAAGTAGTATTCAGAAAGGACTAGAAATAGCAGAATGGGTTCTTAACGTCAGAACTTAGCTAGCAGACTACAAATATTGGTGTGTATTACAAACTGACTTTAAACATGGAGGAATAAGGAATTTTTTTATCTTCTTCAGAAGATAAAAGCAGTCTGTGAATAAGGTTGAATTTACTGAACCGTATTTCTTTAAGCAAGGGAGAATTAGTAACTAAAAATAGAGATGACTGAATGCATTTTCGTTCCTGTCAATGATGGTATAACAAGGCTAAAGCAAGACTTCTTGTACTAAAGAGCCCCCTGAGATCTCCAACACATCCTGCTGACTCCACCGCCAAGGCTGGTGCTTAGAGGAGCAGACCAAAGTGTAGAGATTGAAATGTTGGTGTCTACTTCAGAAGTTATTCAGAAATGCCATTTTAGGACAGGGTAAACTCAAGGTGTTCACTACAGGGCAAGATTGATTATTTCTCCATTCTGTGCTGCCCGCTCTTACATTCCTAATCCACATGTTCCAAGTGGAACTTCCTGCTGGTTGGTAATGCCTAGCCTACATGGAGAAGATGCATATGCTGGTATTCTTAACGAATGGCCAGTTTTCACTTTTGTTCAGAGTGTGAAATGCACACCTAGGTTACCTTTATTTCTCAAGTATATGTTCTGATTATAATGCTGAATGCTATTGGTGACATTTTATTTGTTCTGTTGCAGTGGCAGACTGTATCAGAAGTCATAGGATCACACTTTTAGTCTTGTCATATTCACCCTCTGTACTTGGTTTGGAGAAACAACACAGATGCCGTTTTAGTCTGACATGCATTTGGTTGCCTGACTTTTCTGTTCTAAGTCCCTTGGGGGAAAACTGGGCTATCAACAACTTCTTTTAATGTTTCATAGCAACAGGCAGAACGTGTTCTTATTCACATGTTTTACCAGCCCTTCTCTGCCTTCTTACCCCCTGCCAACACTGCTTTGCTCAGCAAGCAGCTGTGTTGTGGTTAGAAAAGGTGGCCTCCTAGCAGACTCACTGACTCAAAGGCAACCTGGA
The DNA here is from genome assembly GCF_030435755.1 of Ochotona princeps. Taxonomy (NCBI): domain Eukaryota; kingdom Metazoa; phylum Chordata; class Mammalia; order Lagomorpha; family Ochotonidae; genus Ochotona; species Ochotona princeps. The sequence goes on along the minus strand of NC_080840.1, from coordinate 27,419,339 downwards.
GGCTAACCGGACATGATTGTGAGCCTCCATCAGGAATTTTTTGAACTTTAGTGTCTTAGTGTCTTTAATCTTGCAGAAAACTGGTGAGGAGAAACCACAGCAGAGAGGCATTTATACTTACCTGGGTTCTGAATACCTCTGGAGCTCCCAGCTTATACTGGGACATCCATTAAATATGGAAAGGAAGCAACATTGCCTTGAATGTTACAGCACCAGTCAAAATACAAGCCAGGGTGTATATCAGAGGCGAGTTCCTGTGGTTAGATTACCATTTTGTAATGCATTTAAGTGAAAGTAATCTTTTTACTTTAACCAGGCAAATGCTTAACGGGGGTGAATAAAAATGTAAATAAAAGCAAATAATACTTTGAAAGGTGTAACCATGAACTTCCTATATTTAAGTTGCTTACTGGAACTAAAGCATTAAAATGGACAGATTCAGATTTTTAAAATTGTTTCTCAGGCTCTCAGTGTTTCTTTCCTGGATGGCAACTAATATTTTAAAAATTAAACCTGATGTGTTTTAGTGCCGTGATTATCCAAGAAAATTCACATATTATTTCAATGTAATCCATAACAATTCTCCCACTTGTCCAATTAGCCGGGCATTACTAACAGTGGCTGTTCCATGGCCATTCCTTTATCACCTACTATCTTAGTGTGTTCAGGATGCTATCAAATATACAATCAACTGACGGCTCATAAACAGCTAATATTTCTCAAAATCATGTATCTGGCTAGAGGGTCATCTCCTGGCCTTATCCTCATGTGGTGGAATGGATAAGACCTTTCTGGGGTCCCTTTTATATCCATTAATTGCATTGGTGAGGCCTCCACACTCAGCACAAGACCACCTCCCAAAACTTAGTGTTGTTCTGCTTTAACCCACCACCTCAATAGGTAGTATTTCAACATACAAATTGGGGTTGACGCTACCATCCATGCTTGTTTAGTCCTCACTTCACACCTCAGTCTTTGATCTGTCCTCTACATCTTCTCATATATACTCACTGAAGTAAATGGAGACCAGTAACCCTGTGATAAGCCTCATAACGTTACCAGTCATCTGTAAGATGGAGGTGTTGATGCATCACGACTCCCTCACTTTCGTTAGTATGAAAGCAAAAGCAGAAGCAAAGGATTTAGCTTTTGGAGTGCCATTCTTGCTATGCTTCCTGTAGCAATGCAGGCACCATGGTGGAAGCGGTCCAAGCCACATTATTTGATCATAGGAAGGCATTTTGGACAAGGGTTGCAGCTGTGCTGTCAGTACTGTCAAGAGTGAACTGTGTTGAGTTTTCTTGGATGTACAGCTCAGATGAGCAATCAGAAAACTCCAGCCCCAGCTGAAGTCCTTGCACCCACATGCGCTCCCAAGAAAGGAACCTCCTGGACATTTCTGGACTAGGACAAAATCCCTCCCAGATGGTAAAATTATCTTGCTTTCAAATAGGATAAATGCTATCTGAAACCTAAAGACTTATTAAAACTTCTGAAAGATTTAAGGGCATCTTTTAGGTCTTTCTAATTCAACAAGAAGTCTTTAAAGAATATTGAAAGCTCTGTATCTTCCATAGTTACCAGGGTTAAAACATAGGCTACAGATTTTGGGAATACTTATACCAAAATTGTATCCATTGTTTATCTGAAATTCAAACTGCCCACTCTCTTATCTGCTAATTTTTGGCAGCCTAGAGCTATGAGATTGATCTTCATCCAAGAAAAAAAGGCTTCTCTCTACAGGACTACTTATCACTCCAACCACGTTATCCCTTAGCAACATGGAAGAGCAGTGTAGAAAGTAGATATGCTGGGAGCCATCAAACCCATCTGTTGAAATGCTGTTAACTCTCAAGGTCTTCTACACAAATATTCATGTAACTGAGTCTCATGTAAGAAATTTAAAAGCACTAGAACTTGATCTTTGGGAAAAAATACATCAAAAGCAATCAAAAATAAGCTCCCCCCCCCAAAAAAAAATACAGCATTGGTCTCTGAAGGCCATAAGGAGGGAAACAACTAAAAGAACTTGGATGACACAACCACCACAATGCAGCTTTGAAGTTCATGGTTAAATAACACCTGTTACGCTTCATTGCGGGAATTACTTTGTAGCCTACAATTGATTATCACACAGGGATACTTTAAAATGTTTGCTCAAAATGCTACTGGAAGATCGCTTTATTTTAGCAAAACAATTTTGAAATGCAATTTATGTGAGAACATCTTCACAGTGCCCATGGGAAAGGTGTATTATGAGAAAACTGCGTGGATTGAAAACATACTGAAGTAAACATCCTGCAAATCTCTTTTTCATTAACTTTAAAAAATACCCTTGCAATATCTAATTTAAATCTCACTGGTAACTGTGTGATACCCTGTTTTTGAATCCTATGAACCTTAATAGTAACTGTAGTTCAATAACATTAAGAAGTTGCATACCAATTTTCATTTTACATATGTAGACGCTGAGGACCAAGAATTTATGTTAATTCCTCACTGGCAGTTATATATATGAGCAAGCCACAAAATGGGCATGGAAAGCTGACTCCAAATTAAGTGGCTTCCCCAATTATCATGGAACTTCTCTGAGAATTCTGTAGGCAATGGAAATAAAATTTTAATCAAACATTTATTTATTTGAAAGAGCTACAGAGAGGAGGAGAGACAAAGATCTTCCATCTGAGGGTTCACACCCCAGATGCCTGCAATGGTCGGGGTTATGCCAGGCTGAAGGTAGAAGGGTGATGTTTCTCCCATGTTTGGTGGCAAGGGCCTAAGCACTTCCACCATCTTTCACTGCTTTACAAGGCCATTAGCAGTGGATTGGAAACGGAGCACACGTTTGTGATACCAGTGTAACTGGCTGTTAGGTTAACTGATTCCAAAAGCAATTTTTTAAGAAAATTCTCCTAAGGGAGGAAGATGTTGGTTCAGCTAGTATTGTTGAGCACTTACTATTTATACTTTGAGCACAAGAGGAGTTGTTTTGCATATATTTTCTTCACCTGAACTACCAGTAAGTTCAAATAGAATCAGGATACCTGCATCTCTACTGTCTGGAACAAAGCCAAAAATATGGGCATCAGCACAATGGCATCGCAAGCTAATTATCTACCCGTGCCACCAGCATCCCTTTTTGGCCTCGGTTTGAGACCCAATTTGCTCCACTTCAGTTCTATCTCCATATCTGCGACCTGTGAAAGCAACAGAGAATGGCTGAAGCCCTTGCGTCTCTGCACCTATGTGAGACACCTGGAAGAAGTTCCTGGCTCCTGGCTTCAGATCAGCTCTCCTCTGGCCTCTCTCTCCATGTAGCTTTCGCAAGTACAATAAATACATCTTTCTTTGCTTTTCTTTCTTATTTTCTTCTAAAGCCAAGGGAGGCCTACAAATGTGCTGGAGTGTTCAGAATTGAATCTGACCGCTGCTTCTGAGGCAGTTTCCTGCTGCTGTGTTTGAGAGACAGCAAATAATGGCCCAGATGCTTGGACCCGTGCCATCCATGTCGGCGATCCGGGTGGAGTCTGGCTGCATATTGAGCCAGGGCTGGCGGTGTGGCCCTTTGGGGAGGACTGACAGAGAGAAGATCTATCCCCTCTTCTTTGTCCTACTCTTTGTTGCTCTGTCTCTTCAAACAAATAAAAGTAAGCTTTGAAAAGTAATGTGTGGGGTCCAGTGTGATAGTGTAGCAGTTAAAGTCCTCGCCTTAAGTGTGCCCGGGATTCCATATGGGCACTGGTTCTAATCCTGGCGGCCCAGCTTCCCATCCAGCTCCCTGCCTGGGGCCTAGGAAAGCAGTCGAGGATGACCCAAAGCTTTGGGACCCTGCACCCATGTGGGAGACCCGGAAGAAGCTCCTGGCTCCTGGCTTCTAATAGGCTCAGCTCTACCCATTGCGGCTCACTTGGGGAGTGAATCATCAGACGGAAGATCTTCCCCTCTGTCTCTTCTCCTCTGTATTTCTGCCTTTCCAATAAAAATTAAATCTTTTTTTAAAAAAAGTGTGTGTGTGTGTGTGTATGGTATAAGGCAATTAAAAGTCAAGTACATGTATAAAACTGCAAAAATAATTTCTACCTTTTTTTAAGATTTTATTCATTTGAAAGACTGAGTAGATACATGATGGAAACAATATGGACATAACAGTATTACCCACTCCCCTATACCCCCTGAACCTTTTTTTTAACCGTAATTAACTATGTAAAGATTGTCAACAACAATACAATAAAAAAAAAAAAAAAAGGCCTAGTAATCCCCAGAGAGACAGACACACACACATAGAGAGACAGAAATCTTCCATCTGTTGTTACACTCCACAGATGACTGCAATGGTTGGGGTTGATCCAAGCTGAAGCCAGGAGCCAGGAGTTTTGTCCTGGTTCCCTGGGTGGGTATGGAGCCCTAAGCACATTGGGTTGTCCTTTGCTGCTTTCCCAGGCACATCAGAAGTGGAGCAGAAGGGCCTGAATGAACACCCATTTGGGATGCTAACATTACAGGCAGTGACCTAACCGGCTATGTCAGAGCTCCTGCCCATCCACCCCTTTTTTTTTAACCGTGTATAGTTTTAAAAATATATTCAGTTACTATCACTCACATCCATGCTATATATATATATACACATATATATGTGTATATATATATATATGTGTATGTGTGTGTGTGTGTTAAAGAAATACTAAAAGTTGAAAATCTAAGGAAGTTTATAAGATAATCCCAAACAGTATAAACCGAAATTCCAGAAAATTCTTCAGTGGACAAGTATCTTTAAGCAGAGGTCATGAGCATGTGTCAGTCCTTTTATCAGCCTTCATGCATATGGCACATGGCACTTGTAGAAAATCTTGGTTTTACTGAAACTAAATTAAGTACAGTTTGTCATAAATGCGCAGTCAATATGAATGTGAATATGCTACTTACTCTCTCTGCATTTTCCTTTCCTTTTGTCACTATTCAGAGCATATCTATTAAGAAAATGAGAAAAGAAGTTGAAAGGAAGTGTGAAATGACAGCTCACAAATATCACTGCAGTGTGTAAGGGCGGCATGTCTGCTGCTTCCCTGTTGAGGGCATTTCTCAAATGCTTTGGCTGAAATGCCACCCTGCCATTTGGAGCTGACAACTGTTGGTTGTCTGCTTGTCTCTTATTTTTCTCTTGTCTGGAAATAGCATCTCACTGTTTCTCTGGGAAATCATTTAACTCCCTGGCCTTGTAGCTGGGTGAGACAGAAAACCTCACCCTTGTTCTCATTCTCTGCCCCGCCCTGAGTGATTGGTCCAACAACGGAACATGTTTATGCTCCCTGCCAGCCTGCCCTGCCCAGCCCCACCAGGGGCAAATGGTTGAACCTCTTCGTACAGGGAGACACAATACTGGAGTTTTGCTTTGGATTACTGGAAAGGACAAGTTCGTTTGTTTGTTTCTTTCTTTCTTCCCTTCCTTCCCATCCTTCCCTCCCTCCCTCCCTCCCTCTTTCCTTCCTTCCCTCCCTCCCTCCCTCCCTTCTTCCCTCCTATCTTTCCTTCCTTCTTTCTTTTGATCTTTTTTTTGCCAAATATAAAGTAAGCTTTTTAAGTTTCATCATTTCACATGTAAATGTGACTGACATCTGCATAAAGGAAAGCAAAGCCAAATAATGGAGTCAGAGCCTTGACAGCACCTTGGTCAGAACCATATATCAAAATGTTACACCCTGCACCCTTATTTCAACTAATTCCCATTTTATGTAAGCCACCCTCCATAGACATTTTATAATCGAAAATCAAGTAACAGTCATACTCAAATGAAAAGTCACTCAAGAAGAACTTTATAGGAACAATCAGAATTCTGCCACAGAAAACTTGCATAAAAATTGATTCTTTTCACTGCAATTGGCCATTAATCCTTTTGTGCCGTTCATCTCTTGGTACTAGCTGGTGACTATGAAAGGGATCATTAGCCTATATAAAATGACTTGTACTTTTCATGTGCTCTGATTAAGGGGAGGGATTTTGCTACACCTAAAAATACCTTAGAGTCATACATCATACGACAAGAGTTAGTCCCCACCATTTCTGAGATCCAAGTGCAAAATATATGTAAGCAAATTGGAAACAACTCACAGAATTCCATAATACACAGTCCAGAGTCAGTTTTTGAATTAGAGTAAGTGCAGCCTATCTATGTGAATGTCAAATAGGAGGAAACAAGATGCCTCATCTTACCTTCAAATGCTGTTGCTCAGATGCTTCAAGTGTTATGTCATGGAGAAGCTGCCATTTAATTGCCAGTGATAATCAGTGGGATCCTATGCCAAGCCCTGGCATGGGAGGGTGTTACTAGCTGTTCTGCTGCTGTTGGGAAAATAAATATTGAGACTTCTCAAAATGGAGTTTGGGTTCGGTTTTTCTGCCAAATAACTTATCCTTCAGAATCAATAGTTAGCATATTGTTACAGAATCCAATTAAAAATTATACAGTAAATCTAATGATCATGTGTGACATAAAAAGATATAGAGCTAATGAACCTGAGCATGCAGAGAGAAAGTCAGCCTTTTGTCTTTAAAAAAAAAAAAGATTTCTTTATTCTTTGATTGGAAAACCAGATTTACAGAGAGAAGAGACAGATCTTCCATCTGCTGGTTCACTCCCCAAGTGGCGACAATGATAGGAGCCCAGCAGAACCGAAGCCAGGAGCCAGGAGCTTCTTCTGAGTCTCCCATGATGGCTCAGGATCCAAAGGATTTGGGCTGTCATCACAAGGCTTTGGGTCACAAGCAGGGAGCAGAAAGGAAAGTGGGACCGCTGGCACATAAACTGGTTTCCATATTGAATCCCAGCGCATGCAAGGCAAGGACTTTAGCCACTAGGCTACCGTGCTGGGACCCTCAGTCTTTCCTGTTATTCCTAAAGTAATTACTCCTTTCTCACATCTTTCTCAAATTCCATATAGACATTCTGTGTACTCATCTGCAGGTTTAGGTTTACTTACTCCTGGGTAGATAACAGATCATATCTTTGGCAAGTCTACCAATCAACCTTCCGTTAGACTGTGATTTCTTCTGTATTTTAATCAAATTATTCTCTAATATCTCAAGCATTCTTTTCAGATATTGTTTTGCCTTGTCTGTAACTACCAACTCAGCAAAACGTTTTGTGTGTGTTAAACAGGGAGAGAGGGAAAGGGAAAGAAGGGGAGGAAAAGAGTAGCTGAAAGCAGGGAGGGGAAGGACGAGATGGGAAGGGGAAGGGGGTGAGGGGCGGAGAGAGTGGAAAGGGAAGAAGACTAGACAAGGGAGAGTAGAGATGAGGGGATCGCTTATAAATACATGTGAGAGGCTCTCGGCCATATCCCAGACTGGAATCTTTTATCTGCAAAGAAAAGGGATAGCCAAGAACTAGATGTTAACTGCAGTGAGGGATGAAAGGCCATAGTCAGATGACTTGCTTGATGAGTCAACAAAGGAGTATGTGTTTACTTGGCCAATGCCAGGGGAAACACAAGCTCTAATGTACTTTGTGTTTGTTGTATTTCTTGAAATAGACTTATGACATACAAAAGAACTTGGACTCTGTGGTCAGGCATTTTTAGACTGACACTTTGCCACTTCACTATTTTTGACCTCACGTGACTTTCTGAATCTCATGAACCTCAGGGCTAAGAGTGCTGAAAGGTTTCGATGTGATGATGTCAGCAAAATGCTTAGCACCCAGAGAACACTCGATGATTCGTTGTTAGCAGAGGAGCCCACCTGAGAGTGCCCTGTGCACTTGTTCAAGCTGTCAGTAGCTGCTTGTGCATCAAGCATTTCTTGAGTAGTGGTTGAAATGTGAAGTGAAAATCTTGCTGTGATTTTTAAAGTGCTTAGTTGTTTGTTTGAAAGAAAGGGAGAGGTGGGGGCAGGAGAGGGAGGGAGAGAGGGAAAGAGAGAGAGAGACGTTTTGAAGCCAGGAATTCCATCTAGGTCTTGGTGACAGGGGCCCAATGACTCAAGTTATCACCTGCTGCCTCCCAGGGTGACCATGAGCAGGAAGCCCGGGTCAGGAGAGAGCCAGGGCCGTCACCCACGTCCTGGGGTACTCACCGATGTCTTCACAACTGTGTCAGATGCCCATCCCTTGACACAGTTTCTAATGGACACAGTACTAAGAATTGGAATTGTGACAGGCATCTAAATTCTAAGGCAGAATGACATGACCGGCTCAGCTCACTGCATTCTCTGCTTTTCTTTCATTTTTGAAGATCAAGCCCAACTAGAAGGGTTACAAGCCCAACTGGAAGGGTTACAAGCCCAACTAGAAGGGTTACTATTGGTTTAAAACTAAGTATCTCCAGTCCTTTGAAGAGGGGTAAATGTGTCCTTAATGGAACAGAAAAGAAGACTAAGGTTTCATAGTTTCTTTTGCTTTAACAGAAGCCATGTCGAGAGACCTGAAGGTTCGCTAGAAGCACCTCTGTGCTTACTTAACTTTTCTGAGATTAAATAAATGTTCCCCTATTTTGCTCAGTATTTATAATTTGCTGGTAAACTCAAAAGTATCATTGCCAAGAAAGAATATGTAACATCCCATTTTTCCTTTTCTTTCTATGTGATCTAATTTTAAAATTTCAAGGCAATGTTTTGATTTATTTGTAACCCACAATAGAATATATTCTAAAATCAGTCTTTGTATTACTGAATACAATGTGTAGCATAAAGACTTTGTTCTTTTTATATCCAGCTTTTGAAATATCTTTTACTATAATCTTCAAAGATCTCAGATGTTGTAAAGCTATCTGTTTACATTGTTATAATTAAATAATTCAAATCTTTTTAGGAAAATTCAAACATAGGTAGTAGTAAAGAGTGTACAATAATCTTGATTTATCACCTAGGTTCAAAAATTGCAAGTTCAAATGTCCAAACTTGTTTTATCTACATACATAACCACGCTCCCTCACCATTGTCAGATTATACTACAATGAAAATTATTTTTGTGATACATATTTCAGCCTCTCTTCCTAAAAGACAATTTTTCTCATTTATTTTTAATATCTCTGTAATACCATAATCACACTTTTAAAATGAACAGTATTCTTTAAGTTCATCAATCATCAATCAGGATTCAAATTTACCAAACTTACCATACTTTTCAGAAAACTGCAGCTTCATTTACCAGAGCTAAGCATCTACATCTGTGGCCATCTGCTGGAGGGCCTCTCTGTGCTCCCCAGAATATTTGGCAACCAAGTCAGTCCTCTGGAGTTTCTACATCGTCCATGAAATTACTGAATACCAAGGCTCAGGCCGGCCGCCAGCTCTGAGAAAAGGGCAAGAGTAGTCACTGAAAACCCACAGTCATTGGAGATAAGATTGATGGGTAGTGAAGGAATCTGAGAAAACATTTTTTTCTCCTAAGTAAGCTTAGTGATATAGATGTCATTAGGGAGGTAATGCCATTGGTTACAACTGTCTTCATAATCTGTGTTGTTTTCCATCATGTAACTTTGAAACTAGGTGGTGAATAGAGTCTAGAATCGCTGCCTTTCATTTCGAAGGATTCTCTATAATCAGCTGAAAGGAGAGGAGGAGAGGATATAACCTTCTAGTATAGAAGGGAAGTGCTAACTTGCTATTACTATCCTCACTAACCTCACTCTCCATGTAAGACTACACCCTGACGAAAGTGCTGATTGACAGTCCTGCCCAAGCCTGTCCATCATGCTGGAGTGAAGGAGCTTGTGGTGGACCCAGATATAGGACCATGCAAGATACATCATCAGGAGGGCCTCTGTGGGCAAAGATGGAGTCACACAGCGGCTGTTGACAAATGAGGCATGGGGAAACTCATTGACTCCATCATCAGTGTCAGCGACCTCTAGGATGTGTGGGGAAAAGTACCTAGGGGAGACTGCCACCTGGCGCTTCTAGAACAGGCACCAGTGGACTGTTGGATAGAGCTTGCTGCTGGCACTTGCTTGTCTCCCCTATGTGTGACTTGCTTCTACTACACTATGTAGACATGGAAGGGAAGAGGAACCTTCACCCGCCTCCTGGCCTTGTTGCTCAGGATTCCTTTCTGTTCTTCTGCAATGGACCACAGGCACCTTCTACCACTTCCTCAAATAACATTTTGAGGTTCCACTGTGACCAGTCCCTGTGTTGGTGAGTGTTGGTTTCATTCTAGGTACTTTCCCTAAAGGAAAGCTATTTACTCATTCACTCATACTCACGAATCGTTTTTCCTAGCGTGCTGAAATGGGGCAAACCGGAATATTTGATAACACTTTTGGAAGTTGGTTTTATGCTAGACCTCAAACAGTTTCTCAGGACACTTGCAAAAGTGCTGCTGAAACGGTAGAAGTTGGTTAGTTTCCATAGTTAAAGGCGAACACAAAGAAAATGATGTGAAGTCAGGAACTCTAAAACTAAAACCAAGTGAGGAAATTACGACAGAAACAGACAGGGACCTTCCAAGACTTCTTGGTTCAACCCCCTAACAATGTTGATATTGTCAATGATTTTGCTATTAAAGATGCTGTCATTGAAATAGAAAATGGGGAAGAAAACCTACTAAAAACTTTTATTACAGAGTGAAAGAGTGGGACTTTTGAATATGTCTAAGGAAAGGAAAAAGTGTTTGGTCCTAAATGTTCACATGATTGGACCATAGTTCTTGTGCTGAGACTGGGGTGCAATTAATGTGGCCATGTTTTCATGCATTCCTCACATATTCATATGAGGATTATGAAATTGTTTTTTGGTCTGCAACAAATATTAAATGGATTGAAGCTAAAATGAAAACAGCTAGGACTGTGCAAATAAACAAATGGTAAATATTTTATGTTAGATAGTGCTGTTATGAGAACAGTGCATACCCCCAAGGGCGGGCTACTGGATGTAAAGTTTCTGAGTGTCACATGGGGAATTATTTTATAGTTTTACAGCAAGAAAGACATCATTCTGTTTGATGACATAGATGGAATTTTCTGATGAACCCACAGAATGGACTAAAGATAAAGCTTTTTATAAAAGCACGTCTAAATCAAGATAAAAGCAAAGCACTCTTAAAATTAACTCAGTACCTCAAGGAAATAGAAAAATTAGGTGATCTTTTGGAGTTAAATTCAAAATATTGGGAAAAGTAGTTAGATGTTATGCTGGCAGTTATTGAAGATAGTTGGGATCCTTGAGGGTTTTTTTTTTTTTTTTTGCTTCTATGCTAAAAATTAATAGGATAGTGCTGGACATTGAAGCAAGGACTAACTTGCTTTTATGTGGCCTTTCAATATTAAAAAAATTATTTTTCTCTATGTGACTAAAGGGAGGGTCCTCTTGAATCTGTTCCTCTTGAAAAACGTGTTCTTGGGCCTGGCAGCGTGGCCTAGCAGCTAAAGTCCTCTCCTTGAAAGCCCCTGGATCCCTTATGGGTGCCGGTTCTAATCCCAGCAGCTCCACTTCCCATCCAGCTCCCTGCTTGTGGCCTGGGAAAGCAGTCGAGAATGGCCCAAAGCTTTGGGACTCTGCACCCGTGTGGGAGACCTGGAAGAAGCTCCTGGTTGCTGGCTTCTGATTGGCGCAGCACTGGCCGTTGCGGTCACTTGGGGAGTGAATCATCAGATGGAAGATCTTCCTCTCTGTCTCTCCTCCTCTCTGTATATCTGACTTTGTAATAAAAAATAAAATAAATCTTAAAAAAAAAAAAACATGTTCTCCATCATAGTTGCTAATTTTTTTTCTCAAAAACAGAGAAGAATGTGTGATTAATGATGTCATTTTGTGACTTTGGAAACAGTTTGGTGTTTTTGTCTCATATTAATAATATGTGAATAACTCTAAAATAAACCCATCTTGAAACTCATATCTTTCCCTTTAAAACCAGAAGAAAAAAGTTTTGTATAAACAACACAGTCTGTATGCTTAAACTTGTTGAGGAATAAAGGCAAGGTATGAAAGTTTGTGTCTCTTTGGTAACTAACTACAAACACTTCTGCCTAAAACCATTTCCATAAAAGGAGTTAAAGGCAATAAATTTTTTCAAGAATTACTTATTATTTGTATTACAAAGTCAGATATACAGAGAGGAGGAGAGACAGAGAGGAAGATCTTCCATCTGATGATTCACTCCCCAAGTGACCGCAACGGCCAGTGCTGCGCCAATCAGAAGCCAGCAACCAGGAGCTTCTTCCAGGTCTCCCACACGGGTGCAGGGTCCCAAAGCTTTGGGCCATTCTCGACTGCTTTCCCAGGCCACAAGCAGGGAGCTGGATGGGAAGTGGAGCTGCTGGGATTAGAACCGGCGCCCATAAGGGATCCAGGGGCTTTCAAGGCGAGGACTTTAGCTGCTAGGCCCCCGCCGGGCCCTAAAGGCAATAAATTTAAATATGGGACATATCACCACATCAGCCCTAGAAAGCACAAACAAAAAGGATTTGTTCCATGGCAGTTTTACCTTGTATCAGTGCTAATATTGTTTCTGTGAAGATATCTAGCCCTACTTCTACAAACATATATTATTTGCAGCATGTAAGCCTGAAGATATTTAATGTGATCACATTAAACATGGGGTCATGTGCGTTAATAGTATTGCTTTATACAGTTCCTCTCTTTGAAAGGAATTTATTAAATAAACATGGTGTATGTTGTTCTTTTAGGACTATTCAGTGGTGTAAAAAATTATCCTTTGTAAAAACAAAGCAAAACAAATAAGCATAGTCTCTATTGACTTTGGCTTTCACACTTCTTCTGAAGCATTCATTCTTTGTCCACTCTCCCATTCTTCCTTGGCTCCCAGCTTACAGGCCCATGCAAGTCCCACCTCACCCAGTGGGTGAGAGCTACTGCCATATCCCCTGTAGTGTTCTCTGCTTCCCCTGTTACACCTCACTCGGACAGTTGCCTTCTTTCTTGCATGTGCTCTCTGTTTGACTGGGAAGGTCTTAATAATCAGGGACCGTGTGTTCCTCACTGCTCTGTTCACATTACCTCTCATGGTCCCTGACACATGTGAGTTCTTAATACATATTTATTGAATAAAAGAATGATCTCAGCTTTATCCTAAGGCAAAGTGTTTAAGCCAAAATACTGATCTAGCTTAAAATATACATGAGGCATACATTATTAGGGTTGGGATGCTAACTGGGTCACAAAAACTTACCTAATGTTAGAGGAACAGGAGGCAAGCAGTAGGGGACGGTGGTTCCTTCCTTGTGCCCTACTCACCTTTGCTCTGACCAATGACTGACACAGATGCCTGTCCAGGTCCCAGTCATGGATGATCGGGCAGAGGTGGGAGGGGGAAGTGCGAGGTCACTCTGGGCTGGAGAGAGTTGGAAGTGGTCTCTGACTCCCAAGAACCCAGGTCTAGGAGATCCCAAGGGCAACCGCCCCTTGGAGTTGTTACACAGCATAGGCTGTTTGAAGGATGGCTAGTGCAGGTGATGAGTTAAATTAGGGCTGTCACAGACACCATTTTCAATAAATGATGCTGTAGCTGCTTCTGAAATAATCCAAAAGAGACCTCTCTGTCTTGAGCAGTTGGCATTTAACAAGGACATAAAGAAATTTTGTGCATGTTGCTATGACACCCCATTACCCCAAACTCCCATTTATGGCTTCTGGTTCTGGAGAAACACAACTCGGACTCAGGCCCGACTGAAGGAATAAACCCTGAAGGCATGTTAACAAAAAATTGCAATGGTGAAATTCTTTAGTCTTCCCAAAGAGATTGTGACAGCTTAATAATGTTATGAACTAATTGACACATTAACTATTTAACTATTAACCATTAACTATTTGCTAAAGATTTGAACTTTGCATCACCCATTTGAGTAATTTCTTTATTTGGGTCAATAGGATGATAACTTGTGTATTTTGCTAGGGTGGATTCTTTCATTCCTAGTTGCTGTCAGTTGAATCAGTTGAATTCATGAGCTGATTTAATCACAGGTTATAAAAACTGAATCAGTTGCTCTGTTTAGTTTCTAAATCACTTCCTAATTTTAGATCATTACCATATTAAAGAAGAATAGGTAACCTTTAATTACTTCTGCATTTGATAGCCCGAGGGGCAGCGCTTAGGGGTGTGTTAACCAAAGTCCACGCCTGGAAGTGAGGGACTGGCTGTATGTGAGCTGCCTAACTTGATGGAACTTTTTATTTTTCTCTCATCTGTTAACTTTAGCCCAAGCTAATTTGGAGAATCTTGAGGCACCCCCCCTTTGAGTTGGTAGCACTGTGATGACCTCCGCCCTTATTGGCCTGAGGTCTGTAATTTGAAGCCACCTGCAGTTGGTTGTGTTCCTGTGTGACATTCCAAGAAGCCGTGCCCTTAAAGTAAAGCCACAGTACCTTGCTCTTTTTAATGTCATTCCAAGTCACATTGCCAGCAGAAACATTTGACTCATGCAAAGGGAGCTTGCATTTAAAGTAGGAGAGATTACAGGGAATTTACCTAAAAGGGACCCTATACCTAACTCACTTGGAGGTGTTTCCCTGATCCAGTTTGTATTCTCCCCCACACCGGAAACACAAAGGCCTATGGGATTGACACATATTCTGCTAGCACATACTTTGAACATTTTTTGTATCCTGAAATATCAAAGTTACCCATATAAAACAGCTTCATCTTTTTCTGTAAGAGATCTTTGGGATAGAACAGTGGCTCTTAATCACAAGAGATTTCATCTCTCAGGCAACAGGTGGCAACATTTTTTTAAGCTTTATTTTATTTTTATTGGAAATTCTATATACAGAGAGGAGGAGAGACAGAGAGGAAGATCTTCCGTCTGATGATTCATTCCCCAGAGTGGCCACAACAGCTGGAGCTGAGCTGATTTGAAACCAGGAGTCTGGAGCCTCTTCCAGGTTTCTCATGCAGGTGCAGGGTCCCAAGGCTTTGGGCTGTCCTCGACTGCTTTCCCAGGCCACAAGCAGGGAGCTGGATGGGAAGAGGGGCCGCCGGAATTAGAAAGGGTGCCCATATGGGATCCTGGCACATGCAAAGTGAGGACTTGAGCTGCTAGGCTACTGTGTGCCTGGCCCCAGTTGGCAATATCTTAATAGTGTGTTGATGTCACAGCAAGAGGGCTGTGATTGGTATCCATGAAGAGGCCAAGGCTGCTGCTAAAAATCCTACAATGCA
Organism: Ochotona princeps; assembly: GCF_030435755.1. NCBI lineage: Eukaryota > Metazoa > Chordata > Mammalia > Lagomorpha > Ochotonidae > Ochotona > Ochotona princeps. Next base: position 27,404,233 of record NC_080840.1, on the reverse strand, counting down.
TAAAATATCCCTTACCTCCCAACAAAGAAATTTCTGGCTCTAGTATTCATAGCACAGAGTTTGAAAAAGCACAAGTTACAGAATGTTTATTTTTAACTGACTCCGACTTCAGTTACTGTGTTAGGCAGTGTTCTGAAGTCTGATAATGTCTGGAGTTAGGAAAAAGCTGTTGCTTATTAAAGTCCTCTAAATCACATCCATGATGAATCCACGTGCATCTCATCCAAGATGGGACTATTTCTTCACATCTGTTTTTTCCACATTCCTAATGAAGAGAAACTAAAAAAGAAATAGGGATTTGTTTTCCATTGCTGCCATAATAACTTGCTATACATTAGTGGCTTCAATCAATACCAAATCTTGGTCTTAGAGTTCTGGAAGGCAGAAGTCTAACATGGGTCTCTGTCAGTAAATCAAGGAGTTAGCCAGGCTGCATTTCTGCTGGAGGCTCTAACATAACAGAATATCCTTTTTCCTTGTCCTTTTCTTCCCCTGTAAACTGCCTGTGTTCCTTTGCTTGTGGTCCCTTCTTCCATATCAAAACCAGCAATAGTGTAACTGGGGTCACTCTCAGATAATCCGGAATAAACTCCCCTCCTCATGATCTTTCACTTACATCTGCTTAGTACCTTGTGCTGTGTAAGGTAACATACATATTCATAGCTTCCAAAATTATGATGTAGATACTTTTAGGTACCAATATTATGATTGTTATTACAGAATAACTTTAGCATCATCTAATTTGAGCCATGAATATGACAAGCTAAATTGGGACAGACTTTGAGCACCATGTTGACGTCAGCCGGGGTGTGATTTCCTGTGAGGAGCTCAGTCCCAGCTTTGTAGAGATGACTGCATTTGCCTCTGAAGGAAATGGACCATTCATTTGTCAACCATTTTGGAAAGACATCAGCCCTAAGGGAATCTTACACCAAGAAGTGAAAAGCATTTTATTCTCTTTAAGTTCTGGGCTCCCCTGGCCTAGACCTGCAGGTATGCATGGTGAGGCATGGAACACTTACAGTGATTGGAAGTAGGATTAACCTCTGGGTCTGACATACAAACCTAGGATAGAGATATCATAGAAGCTTGCTGTGTAAGGTGTGTGGAAAGGAGTAGAGACTGTGAGATATCTGTGAGCTACTTTTAGAAGAGACTTCTGTTAAAAAGTAGCACATTTCGGAGCCCAGCGGCGTGGCCTAGCAGCAAAAGTCCTCGCCTTGAACGCTCCTGGATCCCATATGGGCGCCGGTTCTAATCCCAGCAGCTCCACTTCCCATCCAGCTCCCTGCTTGTGGCCTGGGAAAGCAGTCGAGGACTGCCCAAGGCTTTGGGACCCTGCACCCACGTGGGAGACCTGGAAGTGATTCCTGGTTCCCAGCTTCGGATCGGCGCAGCACTGACCATTGTGGCTCACTTGGGGAGTGAATCATCGGACGGAAGATCTTCCTCTCTGTCTCTCCTCCTCTCTGTATATCTGACTTTGTAATAAAAATAAATAAATCTTTTAAAAAAAAGTAGCATATTTCCACAATGCTGTGAGAAATGGAGGGAAACAGTGTCTGTACTACCTATTGCTTCGAAGATCAAGCATGGTTTCTGTATTACCTGGAGATGACTATTGTATCAGAACCAGCCGGTGGCTGGAAGGATTTGGGGAATGTTAATTTTCTGTGTCAACTTAGAGTGACAGTTGCTCAGATAGCTAGTTGGACATTATTTCTACATTGGGTGAATGTGCTTCTAGAAGAGATTATCCATCGAATCAATGGATTAGATAAAGAGTACTTTCATCAGTGTGGATGGTGCCAACCAATCCATGAAGAACATGAATAGAGCAAAAGTAAAGGTGAATTCTCTCTCTTCTCACACTAGGATATTAATTTTCTGCCCTCAGACATTGGTAATCTTGGTTCTTGACACTTTGGACCTCAACTGAATTATGGCTCTGGGTTTCAAATGGCACATTACTGTACTTCTCTGCTCCCATAATCGTATGAGTCATTTCCCATAGTGAATCTCCCCTTATATATCTCTCCATATCCTGTTGGTTCTGTTTCTCCAGAGAACCCATTTACAGGAAACACACAGGCTAATGAGATATACAGAAGCTGTGAGAAGAGAAAAATCTGGCAAAATAGTATATACTAGAACACTGATGGGTTCCAAATATTGTGATTTAGATGCTAATGGGGAATGCAAATTCAGAGGTTCTGCAGTTAGGATATTAATGTTTTATGCCCAAATCTGTTTAATAGTAATTGCTATATGAATTTGGAGCATTTGGGTAATAAGTGTCACTTTTGATTCATATAGGACTTTCTTAAATCACAAAAGTTTGAAATGTAGCACTGTGGAGATTATATTAAGTTTTTCATAGGGCAAAACTGACTGGGTGGGCCTTATGGGAAAAATCTTGTGCTACTCATACGTCTAGGCTTTCTCTCTGCATGTGGTACCTTAATGAACTCATGCACCAGCGGCCACTGATGGTTCTTAATGTAGTACTTTGGCTTACCGTCCAGTGGGAAACATTGGCCCCTGACCTCAAGGATCCCAGAAGGCAGTTTATGTCCACTGTGATTCTATAGCATTCAGACTGTGCCTGGAAAAATCACTCTACATTTTCCTTTCCTGAATAGCTGCATCAGTGCTACAACTGTCATTAACCATCTGGCTAAATTTTGGTGAATTCATTTTATTGATCCTCAATTTCTCTAAGTGAGGGGGGGCAGGAAACTTTAATGTAATTTCTGGTTCTAACATTCCACCTTATTTTTATTGTACAAAGTATTGCTTCACCGTGTGATGGTTTTACCAACTCTATTTAAAATTTGTTGAAGAAAAGTACAAAAGTCACTTGACTGATTCCCAGGAAAGTGTCTTTTAGATCCATTGACAGGTAACCAAACTAATGCTAGGATGGCTCTTGAGTAACTTTGCTCTACACAACATAAAATTCATTGCATATTAATTTCATTCCACTTTCTGGCCATACAGGAAAAGAGAAAGTAGTTCTAGGGTCCAGTATCGGATAAGAGTTTTGCAAAACATAGGAAGGACTGTGATCCCCTTCCTTTGCTCTTCCCTTCTGACTGGTCTTCTCTTTGAGCTTCTTGGTTAGACACATGTGTCCGGTCCCAGAGAATTCGTCTTCTAACTAACGTTGCTGTCTATATTCTCCAAAAGGTTTGTTAATTGCATTTTTCTCCAGGACAGCACACGCAGCTGCCTTTCCTCTTGTGCTTGTTTTTAGCTACAGCGTGTGGGTGATGACAGAACCATGCTGGTTCACCAATACCAATACCCAAAGACACCAAGCAGTGCAGAGTTCACCTGCCAGAGCATTTGACACTTGTGTCCAGAAAAAGGCACCAGTTGCGAAAGCCCTGTGAGACACACTTTCTCCTGCACACTGGGAAAACTGTCCTGAATTCTAAATTAGTTTGATATCTGTTCTCTCAAGAAAACAAAAAATCTGTGGTAATTTTGTGTGAAACAATAGCATAGTAATGCTGTAGGAATAATTCATCACAAGATAAGGGTTTTTGGTTTTTCCTCCTTAGAATTTTAGCTGAGATTGGGAGACCAATTACTTATAGATATATATTTTGATACAAAGACCCTGCCTCATATTTAATAGTAAAGATTGCAATTTTCAAACCCAAAGAGACCGGCTCTTTGACTAGACCAACCATGGCAATGGCTTTCAACTATCCTTCCTTTCGCTATGCCTCTTGGATCACCTTGGGGGAATATTTCTTTTCCGCTGATAAGCAGAAACCCTTTTGTAGTTTTAAGCTTACCCAAATACTATAAGTAAGAAGGCAGAACCATTCATTCGGGGTTTGATTACTGAGAGGAGCAAATTAATTAGTTTACCATTGCAAGAAAGTTCTCTTTCTAGGAAGCTAGTATAGTTAAATGTGGAGGCTTGCCAGAGTCGCCCCAAAGCAGACATGAAATCTGATGTGAGATCCTTTGAACCCAGAGACTTCTGCAGCCCCTTAGGGAAGTGCTGCAGATTTGAAAACTGCAACCCAGTCCCGCAGTGTGATCTAGGCTGGGGGGAACCCAAATGTTTCAGTTGACTAGTTTGAGAACATTAATAGGAAGAATCAAAATAGTATGTGATAATATTTATTAAAATATTTATTCTTATTTTCTTCATTAACTGCCTTAATTGATCTCCCCCAGCAGTCTAACTTCCCTAGACTTCTCCATCCTTGCTGTAAGCATCTTCCCCTAGTGCTAAAGGAGAGTGCTGCTTTCATGCCAGAGTAGAGTCCATGCTGAACGCACCATAAGACGTTGGACAAGAAATGTAAATGGGCAATAATGAATCTGATTTGATTCTGCCATTATTTCTTCATTCCAGAACCGCCTGGCAAATATTTCCCCTCTGATTGTTAGCAAATGTATATAAATGTCAACTTAGAATTTTTTTTGCCTACTTCAGGTCAATTAGTATGTTAGGTTGATGTTTCTCAACTTTGGTTAGGGCAGGGGGGGCCTAGATTTTATGGTTCTTTTTAGAACACCATGAAAAAAAGTGGATTAGTTAATTACATTGTGTCAAGTAAGAGCGAACTTTAAATTTGTAGCATAAAATCACAATCTTGAAAGTAGCTCTCCATGAAATAGTGACCAAACCAACATTTTTTCAAATTTTCCTCTTTATTTGTTACTTGTATAACCTTGGTTTTTATGCCTCTAGTCCTTGACAACACAAGTTCAGAAAGGATGCCAAGAATGTAATATAAATAGTGGTGAGACAAACTAGAAATTGAGGAGACAATGTCCTTTATATTTATATTCAGTATTTTCTGTAAATGTTGAATTGCTAGCAGTACCTTTTTCATCTTCAAAATTATTTTCTCCTTCTTCTTCTCCACTGCCTCCGCTTCCTGCTTTTTATTAGGAGAATGCAAGGGAGCTGCTGACTGCTGGTTAGTCCCCACACCCCAAATTCACACTGTGGTTGGAGCTAGGCCAGGCGTAAGTGGGATGTCGGGAACTTCAATCAGTCATGCACATCAGCAGCAGGAATTCTGCTGCCATCACTGCTGCTTCTCAGATCAGGGCTCCCGCATTAGCAGGAAGCTCAAGTTTAGGATCAAGAGAGTCACTGAACTCAAGGTGGGGTGTGTGTGTCTTCACTGCTAGGCAGGGTGCCTGCCCCCAGCCTTTTATTTTAAAGATAAAAAATCTTCAGCCCAACTTGGGATAAATCTGAATTGCAAGAGACAACACACTGATAATTTATATTTTGGGTCTTGTGGAGGGATGCAAAGGAAACATCTCTCAATAAAAATGGAGAAAGGGAACGCTTCCGGAAGCTTCCATTCTCCTTTTCTCTAGTCTGTTTCTCTACATTTACAATGTTGGAATTTTTTCTTTCTCTTGTTTATTCTGCAATGTTTTTTTTTTTTTAGCTCCCCCCATCTTGAATCTGTCCCACCCTTCTGTCTGCCTTCTGTGACATGATTGTTAAGTCAATTTTCATGTTGCTTCTCTGACTGTCTTAATGGCTCCTTATCCTTTATCTGTCTCTGGGATCAGCTGCTCCAAACTGGCCATATCTCACTCTCACCTGTTCTGACACTTTCTCTATAGCCACTTTAGGGTGGATTCACAATTTCCACACCTTCTAGCTGGAACTCAGTCATAGGAGCACATCTAGCTGCAAAGATGGCTGGGAACCATGGTCAAGTTCTTACGGTAGTGGAAACAGCTTTAGCAGGACAGTTAGCAACCTGATATGCTTTTCTTTAAATCTCCTAAGGTAACAATTATATTCCAATAAGTAAAACACTTGGTCATACAGAACCTTTTCTGTTATCAATGAAGAGAATGGCTAGCACTGCTTCTCTGGAAAGTTCTTGGTGCTAATAAGGAACTTCTCGTGCAGCAGGTAAGCCATGCTTTAACGGAGACAGGAACCAGTGGAATTCCCCAGCCACTATTTATGGAGTCCCGACAAGGGTTACATTTGCTTTCTTCAACTGGAAAGCAACCTAAGCCAACTGACCTGAATAATGGGGAGAGGATAGTATTCCAGCATGAGTGTGCAAGCATGTGGAAGTGATGCTGCCACTTGGAGACTAGAATTCACCCAGTGTACTGACAGAGATGGAGACAACAATAACCTTCGAAGCCATATGCTCCTGAGGTGGACCCTCCAGGGCCATGTCCAGGGCAGCCTTTGCACTAACCTGCTAACCTTCCTGTTGAGAGAGGAACTCAGTTCATCAACAGAGAAACTTTTGTGGTGGACCATTGCAGCTGAGGTCAGTCCGTTACTGTAGATTTGTTAATACTTGAAGAAAAAGTTTAAATACTAATTTTCTATTCATTTACAATGTTATAGACCAAGGTAAATTTGAATATCCTGTTTGCAATGTATTTGAATTACAGGCTCGAGGAACCATAAAATGGAGATATTGGATTATAGAACAAGTACTTAATAAAAAAGATAATTACAATGAAATCAATTGAAATGACATATACATATTTATATATTTGTCTTAAACTTGCTTGTTTAAAAGTTTGCATAAAATAAATGTTTGTTGTCTCAAGGAAAAAACAACCTTGAACCTTCCTGCTTTCTTTTACTCCTTACATCTGGTTTCTACTGTTTCCAGTTAATTTCTCATGTTAATATATTATGTTGTATTCATAAAGCACATTTAAAAAAATATTTACCACAGTGATAATGAATAGCATAGTTTCCATGCCCTAAAATTGTTCATGGTTTATGTGGCAATTTTGTAGAAAGTTTTCTCTCAAATGTGAAGTTTTTAGAAATAGAAAGTCTGTTGTGTGTGTGCCAAGATTTGACCAATGGTTGACATATTGAGATGTTCAAAAAAGGTTGTTGAACTAATTCATAGATCATAAACAATTGAGACTAAATGGTATCTTACTTTCAGCCCATTGCTTCAATTACATATTTGATTCTCCCCTAAAATATTCCAGTATTTGATTTTCCAGTGTCTGCTGGTACTGAAAGGCTTTTGTTTATGTTTTATTTAGTTTATGCAGGATATGACTTTCCCAGTTTTCTTCTTTCATCATGAAGAAGAAATAAGTGCATCTAACCAGGAAAAGCCAGGGTATGTGAGCAGAAGTAGAAAGAAGTGATCATCGGGGAAGGAGGCAGTCGTATCAACAGGTTACAGAAGGGGTCTAAACTGGTCACCTCACCTAGTAGTGCCCATTCAAAACAGAGGGTCAGTAACTACAGCTGTTTCAGGTTTGCCAATTTTGTCCTCCAATTTAGACACGTGCCTTCCATCGCCTTTAATAGGAGCCATGTGTGTATGGTTGGTGGCAGTACTTATCGCTCAGGAAGCAAAGTGCTGAGTTCCTGCCACCCACCCACATCTGTGGCTTTAATAAGCCACAAGCAAATGAAAAACAAATATGCTCCTGGCATATTTGGAAAGCAAGGAGTGTTAACCAAACCAACCAAAAGAAAAAAGAGGATTAGGGGGGTGGAGACCTTGCTGGTGGGCTGCTTAGGCAGAAGAAAAAACCTGGCCTGGTACACTTTGGCGTCTGTTCCTGAGGGGCTTGGTTGACACATTACAGATATTTATGAAACACAGTGTTAAGGAGATAATAGCAATCTTTAATTAATTTTCCAAACAAACACTTGCTTGAGTTCCCAGAAGTTGTCAGGTAGACTATGTTAACCTTTTTCATATTTTCAGCATTGCACCTTGAGGGGAAAAAAGGCTTTTTCATTATTTTAGTCAAGAATAATCATGGTCTCATTAAAAAATATCTGAACTGTATAGCAGTCAGTGGTTAGCAGCAATGCACTTCACGACAGGAAACTTTTTACAATGCAAAGCCATTTGTGGGTGCCAAGTGGAGTTTAGCCAGTAGTCATTGATGGGATTCCTTCCCAAGACATATTGTTCAATAAATAAAAGAAAATTGTAGAACAATGTATGTATAAACCTTTATTCAACAGACAGGATTATCTGCAAAACGTAATTCTCTCAAAAGCCTAGGTTTGTGATCTGTTTGCTGTGTGTCAGTTCTAGTCTTGATAAAACTAATTATCTTGTCTAGTTGGTGCCCTGGGATTTAGATGTTGGCCAGAGGATCCTTGAGGGAGCTATGCATAGCTGATTAGAGGTTAGATGAATATTCTGAAGTTTGATCTGTTTAAGGCAACTCAAAAGCCTCAGCTCGTTTTATTGTCCCAACCTGTCATCTAGGGACTGGCTCTTTTCCTTGCCAGCGATAATTGTTGTAGAGAGTTCACAGGTTGGGATATCTAGATTTGGGGAGGAAAGCTTTTGACTCCTCCCCCTGGTTCTCTATCTTATCTTCTGCTCTACTTTTAACCTCAAATTCCAACTGTAGCCTCAGGCAAAGGATTTAGCAACGCTGACTATGGGATGAAAGCGGTGGACTGACTTAAATACCCTCAATTACTTGGAGTCAGAGTTTTCCTTAGCTAAGTGTTATTTAGGTTTATCCCCAAGCTAGAAGGTACCTGCACAGTTACCTAATATGGTAGCCTTTTTGGTTAGGCACATTACTTGTATTTTCAGGTAAAATAGTGAGTCAGCCACCTTGTGTAGCAAACATTGCCAATTTCGTAGCTTGGTGAGGCGATAGATATCCTTACTACCAACTACACATCACAGCCCAGTCAATTCCATATTTATAAAACTCCCTTTTTAAGAACTGGCTTCTGTATTAGACGTAACTCTCAGCTGACACAAACCGAACTGTCCTCTCCGTGTGTAACATGGTATAATTTTCTTGAAACAGAGATAAATTCCATCAAAAGTTTCGTTTGAGGTAAACCTTAAGTAACCACATACCAGATGTACTTTATTTTCACCCGTAAATTTCATTTCCTTGTTGTTGGCTTCATTCTCAGATTTCTTATGATCCTTTTGGCAATTACACATGTTTTTGTTCATGAAAAAAAATACAATGCATAGATTTCAAATGTTTGTGTTCCAAAGTAATTTTTCTTTTAATTTCATGTCCCAGGAACTTTTTTGAAGTACCCTGAGATTCCTAATGTTGGCATCCTCAAATGAAAAAGAGATCTTCTTAATCAACAACACAGTCTTGAAATTGTTCCCTTTCCTCAGTTGGCTCAGCTGAGACGTGTGTTCATTCTAAACAGATCCTGTGGGTTGCAGCTGATCGGCCACGTCTCCCACTCAGCCCCGGAGAAAGGGCTCATCAGCTGCAACACGGCTTTGCAGGGTCGGGGGAGTTGGTTTGCCTAGGAAAATGTATTTTATTAATGGGAAAAGTGATAGGAGAAATTGATCAAAGGAAATAAAATTTTAGCTAGGAGGAATAAGTTCTGGAGATCTATTGTGTAGCATAGTGATTGTAGTTAGTAATAATGTATTTTATACCTGAAAATGGAGTTCAAGTGTTGTCACAACAAGTCACTAACGCACATATTAATTAGCTTGATTTAATGATTTTGACATGAGATACAAAGTCAGAGTTCTTTCATATGCTGATTCACTACCCAAATGCCCACCACAGCTGGGGCTGGGGAGGGGGTCTCTTGGGGTCTTGGTGTTTTAGCCAGATGCTCTATCACTTGTGGGGTCAAGGTGGCTGGTCATCTTTGATGATGACTGAGGTCCCCAAGTGTGTAGATTTCAAGAGAGAGCAGCAGGTGGTAGTCGTATGGCTTTGGTAGTGGTCAGATCGCTTACATGACTAAACTGTGAAGTCACATCTGCCACATTCTTTTTGTTAGGAGGGTTAGTATAGTTGGCACATGATGAAGAGAAAGGGGGCTAGATCCCACCTCTGATGATGGAAATGCCAAAGAATTTGCAGGCATGTTTTGTAACCACCACGTAGTCACACTTGCTTCACTTTTTAAAAACCTTGATCATAGCATGGAAAAAAAGAAACCCCCAAAACTCTGGTCATGGTAAAAACCAATAATTAAGTCCAGTGACCATAGAAATAAAATGTTCCTTTAGAGCAGTGTCAGGCATATGGAATCATTTGAATGCCTGAAGCCTAGAATTTTTCTTGGTGGCATGAACCAATATTCTGTTTGTGGTTTTGCTGTGGAGACTGGTAATCACCTCCAAAGATAAAATGTGTGTGTGTGTATGTATATATATGTGTGTATGTATGTATATATATGTGTGTGTATATATATATATGTGTGTGTGTATGTACATTTTTTTCTTGTTTGGAATCCCCTGGAAGGTCTGAATCTGATGGAATTTCATTTTGGGGTCCAGAGGACTTCATTAGTTGGGAAGCCAAGGGGCGGCAATGTTGAGATTCAGGGAGAGTAGAGGCTCCTGTTCATCTCTGAGCAGGATCTGATAGAAAATGTCCAAGATGGAGGCTCCCAGAACGTTGTCCACAGCGTGATGAACCCTGCACTGTGACTTCGCAGTTCCCTTTGTGTTGTCCTGCCTACTTGCAAGTTTGTTTTCTACAGATTCTCAGGCTCTTCCTTCCATTGTTTGGCTCTTGCACCAGGATTCTGCTCAGAAGGCTTGTCTGAGGATGTCCTCTGTTCTGCTGTAACGGAAGGGCCATGAGGCCGTAGGTCTGCCATACATTTGACTTTTTCCCCAGCCTTCGCCGGGCCCTCTGAGTGCCTGCCTCAGTGTCTTAGTATTTACGTAGCCTGATATCACCCTTCATTGCCCCAAGGTTGGTCTCTTTGGTCCCTAGCATGTGACCAAAGTGGTAGAATATCACCTTCAACACTGCACAGGATGCACTGATCTATGCTTCTAAGGAAATGAGCTCCCTAGGAGAGTCACTGAGGGCTGGAGCCCGTAGTTGCCTGGGTTATCATGGAAGTAGGTCCAGCTAAGATTTCTGATGCTGCACTTCAGCTGCAGCTGCTGCTGTAACAGCAGCCTCATGAGACACTCAAGTCAGTCTACCCAAGTGGTCCAGTCTCGCGTTCCTGACCTTCAGGAACTCTGCAAGATAATGTTTATTGTTTTTTGGTTTTTTGCTGTTTTAAGCTGATACATTGTAGATGAATTTGTTACATAGCATTTGGTGATCTCTTTTCTGTCCTTACCTAAACCTCTGTCTGCCAAATAGGTGTGCAGTGAATGCTAAATGAACGAATGAATGAATGAGTCGCCTCTGGTCCTCAAATGTCTCATTGTCTCTCATTGTGCATATTTGGCTGTTGTGAGAACTTTCTTTGCTTCTGTTGATTGTCTCTTCTTTGTATGGAATTAAAATTACCAAGAGCAATTATTTAATTTCAATATGATGTCAGAGGTATAACCTACATAAGTGCATTAATACATTTTCTGTATATGTATCTGTATGTTTATATATGCCCTAGATTTTTGAACTGTATTTCACATCAGAAAGGCTTCATTTTGCTAATAAGTTGGATGGCTTGTGTCAGTGTGCACATCCAGATGCTATTAGAAAAACTGATTTTCCTCCCCACTTATAAAAGAGGGTATTTGACAGCTCATGTTATTCATTAGTTTTTTTTTTCTGTGTAATTTTCACCTTTTAAAACCAGTCTATCTGATATCTGGCAGTTATAAAACATTTAGAAATAGGGTCATAGCTGTACCTTCTCCCTTAGAGGGCACATATCAAAGCCAGTTGCAGTTTGTGTGACATTTGACTCTGTATTAAATGAGGGTGTTTTGGATCTGCATGCCTGGGTTACACCTTCTGTTCTTTATGTATGTGCTCACAACTCAGTGAAGTTTAAGCTAAATAGAGAAAGTGGCTGCTTTGGAGTGTTTGTTTTGTTTTGATTATTAACAAGAGGTGAAAAGATGATGGTAATTCTCACCTAGAGCTACACTTGCGGCAGATTCCCTGCTTTCCTACCTCCATACTTGGGGCCCACATGGCCCTTCTTTTATGCAGCACAGCCCAGTCATAGTGTCCTTGTTTGCTGAGGGAAGCCCAGTGTCTGGCCTTTGTTTGACCATGTGGTAAGTGAAGAGCTAAGTCCCTTCCCTCCTGGGGCACCTGCCGTTGGCCACAACTACCTGTGACTTGACAGGCTGCCAAAGGCTGCTTGTCTCCACCCTTCTCCTGCCAGTATCACATCTGTGAATAGAATGCTGCTCAATGCTCGTGTTTCTCTAAAATTGCCATTTAAGAATCTGAAGCAAAATCATTTGCATAGTGCACGTAGAAAAGAATTCCTGGACATCAGCCCCAAAGTGGTAGCCTAGTGGCTAAATCGTTACCTTACACTCACTGAGATCCCATTTGGGTTCTGGTTCATGTCCTGGCTGCTGCACTTCCCATCCAGCTCCATGCTTTTGGCCTGAGGAAGCAGTCAAGGACAACCTAAAACCATGGGAACCTATGCCCCGTGTGGGAGACCCAAAGGAAGCTCCTGGCTCCTGGCTTCAGATCAGCTCAGCTCCAGCCTTTTCAGCCACCTAGGGAGTGAACCAGTGGATGGAAGATCTTTCTCTTTGTCTCTCCTTCTCTTTATAAATCTCCCTTTCCAATTAAAAAAAATTTTTCCTGGAATTCTTCTGTAGCTATGATTCTCACACAGATGTGAATTTCCCAGAATGCTGGCTCTGAGCCCAGGGAGCAATGTCTCTGATCACCATTTTATCAGAATAAATTTACCACTTGCTACTTCCATAAGCAACATGGTCTTTTGTTTTTGACTCCCGAATGTTTCATTGGGTAACTGAGGTAAATGTTCTCTGATAGAATGAAAAACATTGAGTCCATTTATCATGATGTTCACAGACATTTTGATATGAGTAAATTTCTGTATTTGAGATTTCATTTTTGAAAGATATCAAACATGTCCAGAATGTTGTTTCTTTATGAACTTTGAATGCAAGTGGTTTTAACACTACCCTGCAGACTGGTTTTGATTTCTGGCTTGCACTGACACCTGGTGGCCTCATGCTGCATTGCTGTGAGGGGGAAAGAGCCCTTCTGGGGCTTCTGTTTTGGTAGGATAGCAGTTGAGCGTTTTCTGACTGTGAAGTGATTTCTCACACCATCAGTGTATTTCTCTGAGAGCCTCTTGACCTAGATTCCGGTTTGCATTTCCAGTAATGAGGGCTTCGTGTGTTTTCTGAAGATTACCATTAAGACTTATGTTTCTATTAAAGTTGAATTATTTTTCTAATTTGTATGGCCCTTTGTCCCTCATTATGTATTCCTTTTGGGGGAGAAGCAAAGACGACATGACTCATCAGATCTGTCTTGTTTTCTAGACCCTGATCTACCTTCGTAACCAGATATTTTGTGTGTTTAGGGAGAGGATGAATGAGAGATAAGGGGTTGCTGTTTTCCTTTCATAAAGGAAGTTAGAACATTAAGGATGAGTCGTGGAATTGAAACAATGTAGAAATCGTCTCTAATTTTTTTTGGCTAACTTTTTGTGTGCCATTTAATACATCTTCTGCTTTGAGTGCCAAGAGGTGCAAAACAGATCCAGGAAAAACAAATAAACTTAAATTGTTTTATTAGCCCCAAACCCAAAGATTTCTGACTAGTAATTAGGGCAAAATTAGAGGCTTCCTACTTCCTTCATTGAAATCTAGTTGAGCTGGCCCTGGAGAAATTTGGGGCTATAGAACATGTAGTGACCTAATTCCACTAGCCACTTGGAGGATCACAGACTGCTTAGATAGCCAGATAGGTGGACAAGGAAAAGAACCATGCTTCTAAGAAAGTCTATTTGAGTGTTAACTCCATTATAGCCTTGGAACGGTGTCTGACACGGGTCAAATGAAATCTTATTCGTGGTACATGGAGAGCCTACAACACTTTTTGTCTTAACTCAGGGATGATGTAGGAGGTTCATGGCTGTTTCTTGTGTGTTTCTACTCCTTCCCTATGGAGTATCTAACCCAAGGGTGGAGCTCTCGGATAGGAAATCATATACCTTGACTTTTCAGATTGTCATAAATGTTCAAAGTGAGAGGAAGAGGGATGAAAATTTATGAACAAATTACATGAAATTTATATATGTTAACAGGGTTGACCTAATAGCAGTGAAAAAGTAAGTTCCATTAAAAAATTCTATGGGAATTTGAATAAACTGCAGAAAAAGTATGCATAACTTTCCCATAAAAACAAATTTAGGGCTAAAACTACTCTTTCCATAGTGATAAAAGATAAAATTGATTATATATGCTCCTCCAGATCATTAGTACTTATAATCTGGGGGTTGGACTAAAAAGACGGAAGAATCTTTGAGGAAGGCCTGAGAATGAGCTGGAAGCTACAGTTTAAGAGTACAAAATGGCAAAGTGTTTACAATTGGAAAGGATCTTGAAAAATTCATCTCAGTTTGTCATTTTTCAGGTGAGGAAGCCAAAGCCATAAAGGCAAATAGGATTTTTCTCACAGTTGATTGAGTTCATTAGTAGCAAAAGAGGATCAAAACCATGTCTATTTCCCATCAATGTGCCCCTGGGGGTCCCATATAACTTTTCTATTATTGTGTGCATCCATATATTAATTAATACAATTGACATGTATGACAAACTCTCTGCACACCTAGCACAATTTTAAATTTTTTTGAAAGTTGTGGCATCAAAATCCTTGCCTCTTAGCAAATAACAGTTGCTATTGTCTTTTCTTGGTAAACCAATAGGAGGTACAATCTTTTTCCATTGTTTTTTGTTCATTAAGCAAGTTACTGCAAGGTAGATTCTTATTTTATATCAGTGGATCATGTTTCCAGTGTCTGAGTAAAAACTCTACTGGTTCTAAAATTTTTCATGTGGTTTAATATTTGTAGAACAGATTGGAGATGCTCCTGCCCTGTCAGGACTCAAAATAAGTAAAAAGAAAAAATTGTGAGAAAATGGCAGAGTTTGAAGCACAGTAGGTTACAAAAGAGGGTTTAGCAACTCCTGCAGTCATGGCTTTCAGGTTTGGTTGTAGGTTGGATATAAAGTCTAGAGTATCTGATTTTTTTGTGTTCCTCAGGTGAGGGAGAAGGGTGGGAAGATGTACATGTTTATGTCTAGAACAGAACTGGTATAATCTGGGTATTGCTCGACGCAGTATTTTACACCCTTAAAGTTGTTTGGGTTGGTCTCTCTTGTTTTCCTAAACTTCAATCTCATTGTGATTTAAAAAAATGCAAGGTAATAATTACCCAGAATGGGGAGATGTCTGATTCTGTAGTGCTCTATGTTATTTGTCACGCAGTTTTGGCAGACATTGAACACAATGCTAGAACAATACATCCTACTTGAGTGAGATTGACATTGTTGGACTTGGTTCTTGTTTACAGCCTTTGTGTACATGACTTTTTAAAATTTTGTTCTATGATTTTCTAATTGGTATGTGTTGATATCTTAACCTAATATGGTGTTAAGCCTGTGATTGTGAAGTGAAATCGAAGAATATCCTTGGGAAAACTAGAAAAAGAAAAAGAAAGGAGGTGGGTGGGTGAGGAATGCAGGCAGGATGGAGGGGACTGTGGGGTGTATTCTCAGATTGAATCCTCAATTTGTGTTGTGAAATATGTGGAGTTTGTTCTCTTCATATAAATAGCCCAAAGGAAGACACCCTGTATTTCCAAGAGCCCAATGTTTTCCTCTTGCTCTGTAGTAATACCCTGAGAACTGAAGGTATATCTTATCCATCTTTGCATTTACATCACAAGGTACACAGTTAATTCTATAAATAAGTAAAAATTAAATCTGAGAAAACAGAAGGGACAGATGAGCCTAGAATGGGGAATGATTGTAGGTAACTTGTGAAGGGTCTTGACTAAATATAGGCAGACATATGGTTGATTTTCCAAAGAGAGAAAATAATACTTTGTTAAGTGTTTGAATCGGAACCTGTAATATGGACTAAGGCCCAGGAAAGCCTTGTGACCTGCAGTGCTGAGGCTTCAGTGTGGATTTCCTGAATCCATCCAGGATAGGTGGAGTAGTGCTAGGTGTATTTAAAGGAGTTGTGAATTGAGCGTGTGTTTTCCTAATTCCGCAGCATCAGGTGTTGTTGTCAGCTCTGCTGGGATTGGATCATGGAGCTTTCTGGCTTGCATTCCTGGAGTGCCCAGAGTACTAACTGCCTGGGATTTTTATTAAGGAGAGATCCAGTAGCCTTATATGCCAGACTTGCAGGCGGCAGAGTTGACTTGCTGCCATGAGATGGTAGCAGCCCTGGCTTTTGTGCTAACTCACACAGGATCATCCTGTATCTGTGAGGAAGCATTGGTGGTGTTTGGGAGCAAAGGAAATATTTTTGTTGAATATTTTCCTTATGAAAGGGCCTAGACCCTTAATCCACTAATAGTCTATGGAGACATTATGCTCTGTGACTGTTTTCTCAGTGTGTGAAAAGTATTCTTTGAGAGGTATTAAAACCTTATTAAGGATGACCACTACTCTTGCTATACTTTTGTTCACAGTTGATAGAATTTAGCAAAAGGTAAGTACTAATGGAGCACTTGTGAACCCTGGATTCCTCGGACAGGAGAGAACAAATACCTGTATTAATTAGACTTTCAACAAAAGAGAATGTTTAGTAGCTGCTTAGATGCTGTGCCTGGCCACCATTCAAAAATGGTAATGGAAGTATTAGAACCGTTAGATCAAAGTACCATGTACTTTCAAACTCTTGTCTTTAGCGTGATGCACAGTCCGTTCCATGTGGTGTTCAGGGCTCTGTATCATAAGACCCCAAGCTTCCTTTCTGGTGCCTTTATGCATGACAGGAATGCACAGCTCTCTGAATTCTTCCGTTATGCTTTCTGAAAGCACAGATTTTTAAAAGTTGGAATAAAATGCACACAAAATGTAACATTTAGTTTAACTGTTTTAAAGTGTGAATTTGAATACATTGAGTACATTTGTGCTGACAGCCACCACTGTGCTTAGTCCTGGATTTTTCCCATCAACACTAACATAGATCGGTACCAGTTAAGCATCACGTTCCGGTTATCCCTCCCTGTTATCACTCTCGGCAAATCTGCTTTCTGTTTATGAATTTGCTTATTCTGGGTATTTCAAATCAATGATGTCAGAATAAATGGCCCTATCTGAAATGTTTAGCTTCCTCCATCAAAAAAATAAATTTGAATGCATGTATCCAAAGTGTATATACAAAAGGGTGTTGTAAGGTATAAACGCATGGTAGAACAGATTTTCCCACTGTGGCAAGAACCACTCTAATCTCATTCAACAAAGATCTAGAACACAATACACTGTTACTAACTCCAGTTCTCAGTAGACCTTTTGACTCATCCATCCTAAATATTTCCTGCATTGGATCCTTTGATCTATACCTCCTCACTTGTTCAAATATAGTTTGATTCTGTTGAAGAAAAAGAGGCCTTTTTTCACTTACAAGGGGACTCTAAAACAAAGAGTTGAATATATAAAGATGGGAAACAGGTTTTTTTCCAGCTAATGGTTTTAAGATTCATCCATGTTATAGCATGTGTCAGTATTCAGTCCTTCTCGTCTCTGAATAGTGGAGTCTTTCATGTGTATACTGTATTTAGCCATCGATTCATTATGGACTTTTGGATTATTTCTGGATTTAGTCTACTGCAGAAAGAACTACTGTAGACATTTGCATATACATCTTTGCATGCTTGTTTTCATCCACGTGTAACAGTACTCGTTTCCTTTTCAGGGTTTGGTTGCGGGACCATTAGGTGATACCCAAATCTGCAGATGATCAGTTCCTTCCATAGCATGGCAGAGTATTTTCATATAGCCTAAGCGTACACTCCGTCGAATTTCATCTCTAGATACTTACGATATCTAGTACAGAGTAAATGTTTTATAGTCATTGGAATATGTTTCCTGGGGAATAATAGGAAAAAATCTGTACATGTTTGGTATGGAAACAATATTTATCTGAAGATTTGAAATTTGTAATTGATTGCATGCACAAAACATGGAAACTACAGATAAGAAAGGTCAAATACATCTGTGTTTTAGCAAGTGTATATGGTTCCCAAATAGCAAACATGCAGTGTACACCCATGTATTGTAACAGACAAATGTGTGAATGGACCACGTGTAAGAATGGGCATTTTCTGGGAATCTCACTATTCATTCGCTTGTTTTCCAGGGTCTGTTTTGTCTACTTATGTTAACTCCCAAGTAAAGAGTTTCTATTTTGCCCCACAATTGGGTATGCATATTATTAAAACTGTCAATTCATTTCCTCTAGTAGATGGACTCTGATTAGTGTTTAAATATCCCAATTCCTGTTGGTTTTGCTTCCTCAGCAACTGAACTGTAAGGACATGTCTGCCTGGCATGGTTCCCAGGTTAGACCTCAGCTCACAGAAATAATTTTGTTCATTTATTTGTCACTGAACCAGGTGCATTTGGCAATGGACCTGTGCTTTGCTGTGTCATGACCACTGTGAATCTAAGTTGGTGTTTTAATTTTGATTGACT
Source organism: Ochotona princeps (assembly GCF_030435755.1). Classification (NCBI taxonomy): domain Eukaryota; kingdom Metazoa; phylum Chordata; class Mammalia; order Lagomorpha; family Ochotonidae; genus Ochotona; species Ochotona princeps. The sequence continues at coordinate 27,385,838 of NC_080840.1, read as the reverse complement.
ATACTCTGATAGCAATCCATTTTGAGTTTTCCCTTGTAAACAAACTGTCACTGAGCCAAGTTGCTGAACTCTAACGAAGGGCCCAGTCCTTCATTCCAGTTGATTGGCAGACACATTGACAAATGTGTGCCATAGCAAATGACATTGTTTGGGTCTGTGCCTTTTCCCTCCAAGGCTTACATCAGGACACTAAGATAATAAATGAGGGCAATAAATTCCAATGACTTCAACCTGACATCTTAGGCATATCCTGCTGTGACTTCATCTGGGAGAACTAACTGTGCAAATGACATAGTGAAGTGGGAAGATGCCTTTCTTACCTTGCTGATTGCTTGACAACACATACGTATGTCCGGCCCCGATTCAAAGCATTCTTCAGAATATGTGAAAATTTGTTACAGGATTCAAGCTTTGCAGTTTGTTATCAATGCTCTGAACTTGGGTAGTTTTTCCTATCTGTCATCTCATAACCTTTCATAAATCCTTTTTTTTTTTGCTAATTTTTGCTTTTTTGTTTTTGCTTTTTTGTGTGTGTCTGGTTAATTTGGGAACTTTGCCTCACATGGCTTGTCATTTGATTCAGTGGTAAAATAATCTGACCCTCTTGGAAAAATTATAAACTTTGAAGATGAAATTGTCACCATATGCTGGGGAAACCAGGCCACTTTTTCCAGTCCAATGTGACAACCTTGAGCCTGAGATATAAAGCTAATGGATGATGACTGGTATCTTCAGGGAAGATGATAAAAAGTCCAAAGAAGGTAAAGTTGGTTGGTTTCTTTCTTTCTCTTCTCTTCTTTTCTTTTCTTTCTTTCTTTCTTTCTTTCTTTCTTTCTTTCTTTCTTTCTTTCTTTCTTTTTTACTTTTCATCTTCTGTTAAATATATTTATTTTAAGCTAACAGATAACATTTTCTGTATTTATCATACACATGTTGTTGTCATTATATATAAATATATAATGATACTGTTACTTTAATGAATGTATCATCTTGTAGTTATTTTTGTGATGAGAACACATAAGAAGCATTTCATGTCTTAATTTTTCAATTACATATGTTTGTCATTTACTGCACTTACCTTGCTCTAATTTAGTCCACTTACCTGTCATTGTATATAATCTCTCAGCACCATCTATCCCATTACCGCCTGAACAACCCTTTTCACCTTCACCACCATTTCCCTCCATACTCATTTGTTGCCAAATGCTTCATCCCTGTCAGTTTTGATTAAATAAAATAATGAAGACATAATTTGAAAATAAAGAGAAAGCTTAATCCACTAGTGGATAAAGAAGCTAGCAGAATGGGGATCTCAAGAGCTTCTGTCCCACTCAGGGAGGATGGCCTGAATCAGTTCTTAAGGAGTGCAAAAGACGAGTTCGCATGCTGAGGAAATGGCTAACACCAGCCACGTCTAGAGCATCAGGTGCTAAAGCCAGTCGCGGGTGCACTGATTAATTCTGTGGTCATGGAGACTAGGGAAGCCCAGATCACTTTCTTTTTTCTTTTTCCTGATTACTTTATAGCTTCAGGTCCCTTTCCCATGAGTAGTTGCTGAAATTGTCAAGAAAGTATTATTTGTCTGAGCAGATACTCAAGTTTATCACAGGCCCACTGGTTAGCTTTTGTTCCAGACTTTGAGAAAGAAAGAACATTGTATTCAATATGATTATACTATGAAAATATTTTTGCCTGATTCCATATTCCATAAATGAGTGACAACATATGGTCAGTGACTTTCTGTGTTTAGCCTACTTGGCATCATACCTTCCAAAGTCATCTATGTCACAGATGACAGGATCAAACCAATTTAATGTGGTATTTTCTTACTGTAGCTGAATCTGCTGCCAATCCAGCCACTAACTTTTTGCTAACGCTTTGTTTCATCTTAGCTTTATGTGTCAAAAACTTTTTTATACATTTGATTACAGGCTTCAATCTTATACTGCATCAAAGGCTTTGAGATTGTATCTCAAATTCTGAGGTATTTACCTGGATTTTATTGGTGCTTTCATGTCCTTGGTGAATTTCCAGTGTGTTTAAAGAAATATTATTATAGTAATAATTTATTTTTTGGGAGTAAATGTGCTGAGCAAACTTGGAGATGATTTTCCTAGGTTTATATAATTATTTGAGAATCAGAGGCAGAGAGAGATGAGAGAGAAGGATCTGTTATCCACTGGGTAACTACTCAAATGCCTGCAACAAGCAAGGCTGTTGACAGCGTTTAACAGGTTATAGTTAACAACCAGGGACTCTGTCCAGGTTTTCCCACATGGGTGTCAGGGACCTGTATGGTTAAGCCATCATATGCTGCCTCCCAGTGTGCACCTTGCTGGGAAGCTGGGTCTGAGGCAGGTGCAAGAGTTGGTCCCAGGCATCCTGATGTAGGATGTAGAAAGCCCCAAGTGGTGGTTTAGCCTGTTGCGTCATAGCACTTACCTACGATACATGTTTTATAACGGTGTTGTGTCTAAAAATGTGTGAATGATTGTTCTTGTCATGTAGATGGTCTGGAGAATGTTGTGTGACTAACAACTAAATGTCCATTACAAAATTCAGTGGAATCTTATGTCAAATCCATCGCATATTGGTTTTTTCTGTTGTACCAGCTAATTTGTTTGGAAAAGAACAACATAATATACTCCTTAGGCAACATTCAATTTTCAGTAAAATTTTACCGTTTGTGAATTCTTTTTGTTGTTTGGGCAATCAAGAATTTCACTGGATATGCACCATGAGCCAATGAAAGAATTAGGCATTAATAATCTAATAAGCTGTCTGAGGCTTCTGTTTATTGTATGTATTTAGCTATAAATTCATGTATTATTGAGAGTATAAATACTCAAAAATATACATATATACATATGCACACGCGCAAATTGGGTTTTGTTCTTTTTGTTGTTGACTTATGAGGTTTCTTTATATATTTTATAGACCCTCATCAGGTATAATATTCACAGATATTATTCCCCATGGTGTGGGTTAGCTTTTCACTCTCTTTTATGGTATTCTCTGATACTGAAATGCTTTTCATTTTGTTGAAGTACATTTTGTTGACTTTTATTGTTTGTTGGTGGTACAGATTTCCCGTTGTTGTTTTCCAAGCATTGTATAGCTTCAGCTCTTGTGCTTAGGTCTTTGACCAGTATTTTGATTTTGCCTGTGAATACCCAGCATTGTAATCACCATTTGGTAAACAGCTCAGTGGTTTGCACATTTTCCTATAACACTTTCTACTCACTCTTTAACCAAGATACAGTTCTCCCTGATGATCTTACTTTTTTTGTCTTGTCTTTTCTATTGATCACGGAAGGGTTAGTACACACAATGTTTTCTTCTCCCTCACTGCTGCCCACAGCTCTTCTTGGTGTCTTTCTTTGTATGAATATTACCCACCGTGGCACCTCTCTATCCTCATTACTACTGTTCATGAATTCTGCAGTAACCCTTTGTTTCTTTACTCTTACAATCCCAAGATTGCAATCCCTGCCTTTCAAAAACTATTATTGATGTATTCTCAGAAGTATCCAGAAAGATAGATGTAGACATACCTAAAGAGGGTCTCTGTGTGTGTGTGTGTGTGTGTGTGTGTACCAGGCTAATGTGATTGCGTGGCTAAGATATCCTATGATATGGCATCGGCAAGCTAGAGCCCCAGGGAGGCTGGTGGTGTAGGACCTAGGCAGGCTAGAAGGCCTGAGAACCAAGAGAACTAGTTATTCACCTCTCTAAATCTGAAAGGCCAAGGTCCAGCAGGGCCAAATCCCAGAACAGGAGGTGAATGGTCCAGTTGAGCAGGGGCAGTACATTCAGGCTTCCTCCTGTTGTGTGTAGTCCTTCAGTAGAGCAGGTGATGCCAACACTGGGGAAGCTGGGCCTCTTTTCTCAAGTCTACTGACTTCAGTACTAATCTCTTCCACAACATTCTTTTGGATACATTCAGAAATAATGTCTTATCAGCGAGCTGCGCAGCCCATCTGAGTTGACAGTTACAATTAGTAAGGGCATGAGATGGTATCACTTTCTGAAACAGCTTTCTTTATGCTTAATATGCTGCAGTCTCTTCCTTTATTGCATACCCTTCTATCCTTCTTTCTCAAGCTCTTCCTATTGTTGGACTTTATTTATGACTACTTTGCTATTTCTGATTCCTCCAAAAAACAACATACATCTGAAAATTATAATTTTAAATTTTAATTCAAAGACCATACTTAAAAACTTCTTGTTCAGATTCAATATGCATTAGTATTTTGCCCCCAGGAATGATCATTTTCTAACTTTTTCCAATATCATTTAAAAACTAATTTTTATTCTAATTTTAGTGTATGTGCTGCTGAAGCAAACACTAAAAATAATTTTCATAAGTCACTTTACCTCCTAAATATTGCTGTGGGTATTTCATAGGAAGAAAGATTTTCACTTATATAATTAAAATTTCAGGACATTTATTAAATATTCTTTCTTACTTAATTCAAATGCTTTGACCAAATTTCTCCTTGGGTTAATGCTATTTTTTTTTCTCCTATCCTGTAGCACTATTCCACCAGCAATCTTAAAAAAAGGCATCAGGTTCCATTAAGGTATCTGCTGAGCTCTGTTAATATACACGGAGTTGAATGAGTGAGTGAGAAGCTCTGAATGATCCCAGAGGATTCATTCTGGTGGGTCTTGATGGTCTCATAATAGTTTAAAATTGTATGCAGATCAAGTTTCTTTACTGTTCTTGCTGCTTCCTAATGATGTAAAATGAATTGAGTTCACCCGGCTTTGAAGTTGTACCTAATTCTTTTTCATTACTACTTACGAATCAAGTGGATGGAAAGACCTTGCATTTGCACGGCTGCAGTGCACACTGTCATTTCCCATATGTCCAGTCACCAAGGGTTGCCCTCAGCTCTGTTGTCTGTGACGGTGCCACATGGGGCCAGCCCAAGCCCCTAAGGAGAGAATCCTGTCTGTAATGTCTGTGAGTACAACTCTGAATGCAAAATGTGCGGATTCAAAATCTAGCGTTTAACTTCCCAGATGTGGGACCTTGGCAAGCAAGGTGGTTTTTCTGAGCTTCAGTGTGTTGATCTGTAAAAGGGTGTTGATAAGTGTGAACAGTACCTGACCCATAGGGTATGGTATCACATACACGTCATGCATTTGGCAAAGCACCTTGTAATAACTTCTCGAGAAATGTTGTGTTCTTGTTCCCACGTAACCTGCATGCTTTCTGATCTAAGCAAAGATTGATGTCTGACCGTAATAAAAGACTGCAGGTCAGCATTATGGGATTAAAAGAAGAAAAGTATGATCAACTACATATTCACACACTGGCACATAACAGAGAAATGCATTTTTGATTCCTTTCTTGAAGCATGTGATGTGTGATGAGACGACAGTGAGTCAATTGGTGTGTGCTTTCACCTTATAACTCACAGATCCCTTCCACAGAGGTATTTGGGCTTGGACATATTCTATAGTCTTCAGATATTGTAACAAGCTTTCTTTGTCATGAAGTAACTGATGTTTTATACTCACCGATTTCCTCTGTGTTGTCATCAGCCTCCCACTTCCTCCCCTGCCATTGCTAAGAGCTTTTTTAAATAGTGTCCACCTCAAAATACTTTGCGCTTAGGGGATTTGAAAAAGCACAGAACCATTTTGTGTGCAAGGAAAAAAAAATTTAAGATTTTGTAGTCCAGGCAGGCTCATGTGCCGGAACTTCTACTGCCTTCTAGAAGTGAGTGGTGTGATTCCGTTGTTCACTATCCAGGGAACTGGTGAGATGTCTCAGTAGGAACCCAAAACGATTTTTGGTCGTGATTTTTGTCTGGTGGGTGCACAGTGATGCCAGCTGAGTAGACTGTGTCCTTCTAAAACCCTTCTTCCTTGTAGGTGACCATGATCTGGTCCTCACACCACTTTCTCCTTTATAGAACAGGAAATGGCACACTAACCCCATGTTTCAGTTTGTCATTTTCAACAACACTTAAAACTAGCTATGTTTTTATTCCCATGTCTCATGCTGTATGCAAATATTGAATAAAAGGATTTTATTCTGATTTAATGTATATATCATATTCCTTATTTCCTGATAATATGGTGCCATTTGTATTGGGTATAGAGACTCCATTGTATTTGAATGAAAGGCAAATCCTTTCAGGCAAGATAATGCTTCACACTGAGACACCTCACTAAAAATCCTTGTTATTTGTATCACCAGGAAGCATTCTCTCTGCCCCATCTGAAACTCAAGTAGCTGTTGCTAGGGTTAAAACTTTCCACCTGCTGACCAGCAGGATGTTATGTTTTTATGTTTTTTAATTGCTGTATGTTTACATCACATACAGAGATATTAGACAGAAGTCATTGTCCATTTAGGGTACTGAATCAAAATGCCACAAGCCAAGTGTCCTAGAAAGAAGAGCAATTTACTTCTCACAGTTCTGGAGACTTAGAAGTTCAAGGCCAAAACCCAGGAAGGGATAATGTCCTGTGAGGACCCCCTCTCTTACTCACAGATCTCCAACTTTTCACTAAATCTCCACATGATTGATGAGGCAAGGAAGTCTGTGGGGTCACTTCAAAAAAGACACAGTTCATCATGTCCCATTGCTTCACACCATCATACTAGAGGTTAAGAATCAACAGGTGAATTTTGGAAAGACATTTACAAGTAGTATGTGTTCGGGGAAATGATTAAACAGAGAAGAGTGAATGGTTTATGACTTTTATTTTTGCTGAGATTATTTTGGTTGAAAAGAGAAAAAATATCAGATTAACTATAGTTAGAAATTTAATTAGAATGATTTGGGGTGTAGCACAGGACAAAGATAGGTATACTTCTTAGCTTTAGGATGTACCCTTTAGTGAGCCCTAAGAAGACTCATATTTGTAAAAAAAAAAAAAAAAAAAAGACTCATATTTGTCTGCTGACCCTTCAGTCTGGTTAGGGGAATGTTTTCCTTTTACCAGACACCATCTTCCTTTGCTTCCCTAACCACATGGTAGAGCAGGACCACAACCCCAGGCTGGTGTGTCCTACTAAAGATACACAAGAAAAACTGTGTCAACCTCTCTTGATTTAAGTCCAGATTCCCGAAAGGAAGGAATCCAATTGGCCAGCAGGCAGGTGGCACTGTTGTAAACTGGCGGCTCCTCAACAAACAGCTTGGTTGCCGATCAGGCTATTCATAGCAGAGGAACATGGGCCACAAAGTGATCCTTTAGGATGAGAGGGTCCAAGTTATCTTTCTCAAGCCAGGTTTGAATTTAGAATTATCCAGTTGTTATTATCTTCTGAATTCTGAAGGCTCCCCAGACTCTCCTTTCATATAACTCCACTTAGGTCCAGTTTCGAAGAGCATTTGATGAGTCTGTTAATCTATAACATTGGCCAGTTTTGTTCTCTCCTCTCCCCTGTCAAGTCTTGCCTTAATAAACCTACATGTTCCAAAAGTATTGGCATTCTCTGCAATCATTGTGGTTGCTTTTCTCTGAACATTTTTCACTTTATAAATTGGAAGTTTTGGAAATTATTTTTAGTACGAAGGTGGTGTTACTTATTAGGAAATTCTAGATGGCCAATCAATTGAAGTTTTCCAAAAAACAAATTTTACCATATTATAGTCCATGTCTGCTGGTAATCAAATATGTTTTATGCCAGATCATGATATATTCAAGAAAAAATATTTTTAATCAATGCTTGAAAAATAGCCAAAACAGACAGCTCATTCTTTTAATTTTATTTATTGATGTTCTTTTATTTGAAAGGCAGAGAGATTGGCAGACACAGAGAAGCCTTCCGTCTGCTGCTTTGTTCCCCAGGTGCCCTCACCAGCTGGCACTGAGCTTGTCCAGAGCTAGGAACCAGCAACTCAATCCAGGTATCCCATGTGGGCATCAGGGGCCTGCCTACTGCTGTTATTTATTGCCCCCTCCGCCCCATTGTGTGCGTTAGCAGGAAGGTGGGTCAGAGGTTGAGTAGCTGCAACTCAAACCAGATCTGGCTGCATGAGTGGTACTTCAGTCATTGCATCAAACACCCATCCTAGACAAGGGATTCTAAGCTAGTAGGCGTGGCCGGTGGGGAATAGGTGGGAAAGTTACATGAAATTCTGTTAGCTACCCGTCTTAGGGAGCTATTACGTCATTTCTGTAAGGAATTCATATCCAGACCACCTTGGGTGGAGCTTGCACAAAGTTGGCTCAGCTTCACCTGGAGACTCAACTTACTTTGGGGATTGATTTCTTTTGATTGAGAGGGAATGCTTTCTTTTTCCTATTTCTTGTTTCCAAATGTTTCTTCTCCAGTCTCATCCTTTTGCACAGATTTTATCACACATCTTTTCTTCACATCTAATTCTTCTCTCTCCCCTACCCCATGAAGTGTTTGTTAGGAAAGTGTGATAAAACACATCCATCCCATAAGCCATGTTGTAAGATGTGTGTGGAGCAACAGACTATATGATGCTGTGAGTCTTTGAGTCAGTAGGAAATCACATACTTGACATTAGGTACAAGTCCGAAAGCAAACAATTAGAGGGAGAACTTCTACCCTGTCCCAAAAGTGGACCTCATTTGTACACAGCCCTTTGTTTCTGCCATTAATCTTTTTTGGTAAGATTTGTTTATTTTTATTTCAGTCATATACATATGTCATATATGCAGTCATATATATATATATATATATATATATGGACATATATATATATGTATATATATATATATATGGAGAGAGAGAGAGAGAGAGAGAGAGAGAGAGAGAAGGAGAGACAGAGAGGGGAAGATCTTCCGTCCGATGATTCACTCCCCAAGTGACCGCAATGACGGAGCTGAGCTGATCCGAAGCCAGGAGCCAGGAGCCTCTTCTGGGTCTCCCAAATGGGTGCAGGGTCCCAAGGTGTTGGGCCGTTCTCGACTGCTTTCCCAGGCCACAAGCAGGGAGCTGGATGGGAAGCAGGGCTGCTGGGATTAGAACTGGTGCCCATATGGGATCCCGGCCAAGGCAAGGACTTTAATGGCTAGGCTACTGCACTGGGCCCGTTAATCTTTTTGTTTCTGGAATTGAAACAAAAAAATGTTTCTCTTTGCTTTTAACATTATTTCTCTTTCACATGTATCAATTTACTTAAAATTATTTTTATGTCTTTTACCACAAAAAACCCAAGTGGTGTGTCTTCAGAAATCTTACATACGAGAGAGAAGGAGAGACAGAAAGGGAAGATCTTCCATCTCATGATTCACTCCCCAAGTGACTACAACGGCCAGTGCTACGCCGATCCAAAGCCAAAGCCAGGAACCTCCTGCAGGTCTCCCATGCGGGAGCAGTGTCCCCCAAGGCTTTGGGCCATCCTGGACTGCTTTCCCAGGTCACCAGCAGGGAGCTGGATGGGAAGTGGAACTGCCGGGATTAGAACCGACACCCATAAGGGATCCTGGGCATGCAAGGCAAGAGCTTTAACCAGTACGCTATCGTGCCAGGCCCAATTCTTCTAGACTGTTTCCTTGTAAGAACTGTTCAAAAGTTCTTATCTTTTCTCCCACAGTCTGAGAAAAAAAATCTTTGATTCTATACCATATGGTAAGTGAAAGCACTTTTAAAAGCTGGGTGAAGATGCTGTTCAACAAAATATAGTAGAACATGTGACACGTAAACTTTTGCTAATCAATTCATAGACCCAAATCAAAAAGAGCTGTGAGAGGACTCCAAGAGGAATGCTAAACTCAGTCTAAGTACCTGCTGCCCCCTGGAGGACACAATAGGGAATGGACCAGAGGCTGTTAAGTCTGACTAGCTCATGCTAACAGCATGGCCAAAGACGAGTTACAACACTTGGTGGATTTTAAAAAGAACAAGAATTGAAGCCTTCTTTGCCTCCAGTCTAGCTTCCTGCTAATTAATACCAGGGTGGGAATGGCACCCGGGTTGGGGGTGGGTGTAGAATGGAGGTGTAGGTGCGGGAGGGGTTATTGTAGAGAGGGGATAAGGCAGCAGGTGGCGGCTGATACACGCTGGTCACCCACAGGCTAGACTTGGGCAGTGTTCCTGGTTTCTGACTGCAGCCTGGGCCAGCCCTAGCTGTTGCAGGCAGTTGGAGCAGAGTGGTGGTGGTTGAGGTAGGAGGGGAGTGTTGAGGCTTAACTAAAAGAGTATCTTCTCCCCACCCTCTGTCACTCTGCCTTTCAAGAAAGTTAAATCTAATAAAAACAAACTTTTTAAGAAAGTCTGTGTTGCTTTTTTGCAACAAAATTTTAGGACTGATTGTAGTGAAGCAACAGTGGTAAGAAAGCGTAGGCAAGGACTTGGAAGGCTGCTTACCTTGCATGATCAGTGTGCAGAATGGCATGTGCTCTGTGTGTGTGTGTGTGTGTGTGTGTTGCCAAAGGATTCTAAACACAGTCTTGTTTTCCTCTTTCCCCCTCTCCATTAGATGCTTTCAGCATCTCTGGTGTTCTCTAGAGCAGAGCCCATTTCTCTGTACTCACCGCCGATCCCACTGGGGATGCTTTGGGCATCTCTTGGTGTCTGGCACTCAGTGGCGCTTTCCGTGGGTGCCGGGTGAACAGGCTCATCCTGCACTGTGCTTTGTTGGGTGAAACCTCTTCCACGTTTTAATTTTCTTCCCTGTCTGTTGTGTCTTTTTTGGAAAGTCATGGATATTTTTCCCTGCCATGACCAATTCTCTTTGAGTCTGTTGTGTTGCTCGTTCTTTGACCCTGGAGTTCTCCACTGCCTGTCTCCGTTCCCTGCTTCATCCTTGGAGATGCCTCCAGTTCCCACACTCAGACATCTTGTCTTTTTCTTGTGCTCACTGCCGCCAGATAGGGGGAATACTTCCATAATTATGGACACATTTTCCATTTAAGGACCTAACAAGCATGCATATACATCCTGGGATTGACAAAGTCCTCAGGACATGATGTCAGAGAAGCATGTCCAGGGGGGCATTTGTTCTGTGTGGGCCCAGATTCCTCGGGATGGAGTGGATGATGAATAATGACAGAATTTTTCTTTTGCTTACTTGGAGAGTGTCACTGATTATATTTCTATTTCCCTTATTGTTTCAGTTTCATTTGAATAGTCCATAGATCTGGACAAATGCTGAGTTTGAAAATCTCTTCCTAATCCTTTTGAAAGCTCAAATTTCCTGCTAGTCACCATATAATAGTAACCGTGGGCCAGACATTATTTAAGGTGCTATAAACACAGTGATTCGTTTTATTCTCAGAGCTGCAAGAGGGGGAAAAACCCTACCATTACTGTGTTGCAGAGATGAGACAACACAGAACTATAGCGTGTATCTTCTGCACAGTGACAGAGAAGTTTCCATAAACCGTGTAGCTGAGTAAGAGAACTCCTAAAGTGGTTGAACTGGGGTTGGGACTTAGGCATGGTGCTTCAGAAACTGAGCTCAGAACCATGAGTTGGGACAAGATCCCAGTGAACAGCACGGGGGCCGTGGCTGAGAGGAACGTTTCATTGACTTCAGGAGGAATATCAGCTGGCAGGACTTGATTTGGGGCTGTGGCCATCATGTTGAATGTCAGATGCAGGCTTTAGGGACAATGTGCCTGCGCTGCTTTTGTACAAAATGCCCAAGCGGAAGAGAAAACACAGAGAGCAACAGTGGAGTTACTAGTTACAAGATTCTGGAATCAAGAGGAAACATTCTTGAATTGGAGGGACATCTACCAAGAACACAACAAATACACACAAATAAAATTTATGTTTAACAAAATCTGATAAACAAGACAAATTATTCTTTTTAAAAGACTTGTATATTTTAAAGGCAGAGTGTCTGATTTGGGGGTACAAAGGAGAGAGCGTGAGTGAGCTAGTGAGCTAGGTATGTTCACCTGTTGTTTGACTCCGCAGATGGATATGGTGGGTGGGCTGATTGAGACAGATGCTTGGAGCCCCACCAGGGTCTCCCACACAGGTGACAGGGCCTCAAGTACCTGGACTGTCACTTACTGTCCTCTGAAATACATCAGCTAGGAACTGGATTGGAAGCAGGGAAGCTGGGACTTGAACCAGTATTCTCATATGAAAAGCCAGTAATAAAGGCAGAGGCTTGTTACACTGAGCTACAATTCTGATCCCAAGAAAATATATTGTATAAAAATATGATGCACACACGCACATCCACGTATATGATAGTAACAGGAGAAAAGGACTAATTTTAGTGTGGGTGAAAATGGAAAAAAAAATTTACCAAAAACCTAAAAATGAAATAGCATTATTCAAAGTTCATTCAAAGAGTGAAGACTATATCAATAATCTACAAGTCCTGTCAGAATTGAATGCTGAGCTTTCATGATTAGAAAACTGAGTAGTAAGAGTAAGGTGTGAAAACATCAAGGTTTATTAACCAATAGATAAAATGGGCTCACCGAGTAGCAAGAGAAATCATTAAAAAGAAGAAGAAGTAAGAACGCTCTAAACAGCCCTGATGATTTGCTAAATTTTAAAGCCAGAGGGGAGTATTTAGAGTTCAACCAGAAAGAAAGTCAGAAACAAATTGGTGTAGTTATCAATGAATTGCAATGGATCTGGGTACTTCTCTGAAAGATTAGCCCCTGAAGGCACAAGATTTGCAAAAAATTGTGACCCAAATCATCTCATTAAACATGGATATGAAATGAAAATGTGAATGCGTGCAATATGGAATATGTGAAAATGACAGTTTCATCAAACTAGAGATTCAAACATTATACCACCCATCTACTGCTATAAAGCCAGATTAAATATCCATTGGAATAAAATATTAATTACAAACTCAAAAGAGGAAGGACAAATCATACCATAAAAATATTGATGTTAAATACTGAAATCAGAAATATATGGATAAAAGTGTAAATTATTGTTGTAAACGTAAATGATATAAATATAAAACTATGTCCAAAGAGAATATATAAAATAAAAATGATTTATGTCCAAAAAGTCATGTTATCTATTTGATAAATAGGAACTTGGTATGTGGGCGACAGTTGAAGGAAAGAAAAGCCAGATTCCTTAATGTTGAAAATTATGAAAACTGGTTTCAAAAACACTTTCAAGTTATTTTTGAGTAACTTTTAAAAAAAATTTATTTTTATTGGAAAGGCAAATATAGAGAGAGACAGAGAGGAAGATCTTCTGTCCACTGATTCACTCCCCAAGTGGCTGCAATGACTGGTGCTGCGCCAGACAGAAGCTAGGAGCCAGGAACTTCTTTCCGGGGCTCTTGTGCGGGTGCAGGGTCCCAAGACTTTAGGCCGTCCTCACTGCTTTCCCAGGTCACAAGCAGGGAGCTGGATGGGAAGTGGAGCCGCCGGGATTAGAACCGGCACTCATATGGGATCCTGGGGCGTTCAAGACAAGGACTTTAGATTCTAGGCTACTGCACTGGGCCCTATTTTTAAGTAACTTTTAATTGGTAAATTTAGAGTAAATGTAGCAACAGCTTTCAAAGTAAAATATGGAAACAAAATGAAAATTATATCCTGTGAGTATATTAAACTCATATAAATAAATAACAAATTTGGTTTGGAATTTAATAAATTCAAGTAGATTAAAGTTTTAAATGAGAAAATCTCAAGTTCAATAGGTGCTCTTCCAAGGGTGAAAATACTAAGCAAAAAAAGGTGTTTAAAGAATGGTAAAGATACATTAGGATATAGAATTTTAAAAAATATAAAGAATAAGCTTAGTTTACCCCTCCACCCTTACATATCAAAAACATGTAGCAGTGTCAGACTGTTCAAACATGTCATAAACGAAGAATGTAGATAACATTTCTATTCTCTGGGAATATATGTACTCCGATTCTCATAGAAAACATTCAGGTATTGTCACTCATAATTACCCCAGTGGTCTCAAGTTGATAAGTGGGATGTGTACTCCAAAGTAACTGAGTTCAGGAGGAATTTTAGAACTGATATTTCTAATGATTTTTTGGTCTTACCTTTTTCAAATTTATTCACATTGATACTACTCATACAGAGTAGGTTCTTACATATATTTATAAATGTATATATTTGTTGGGAGTACATGCTCAAAATGTTCACTAACAGGGCTGCATGATTCACAAATTTGAGGGTGGTGCTATGGACTGGTAGGTTGTCTCCACCTGTGGAATTCAATACATGAGAGCGGTGTGCCTTGACTGACTTTCCCTCTGTACTGGTCCCCCCTCTTCTTCTCTGACCTGGAATTGTTCCCTTGAATGCCCACTATACATTTATTTTCCTCACTTCTACATCTTAGCTTCTTTCATTATCTTACACTACTATTATTAATAATAATTATTAGTATAATTCTCTTAAGGATTGTTATATTTTAGTTGAAATCAGAGTTAGAAAGAGAAGGAAAAAACAAATCTTCCATTCATTGGTCCATTCTTCAAACGACCACTAAGTCCAGAGTTGGGATCCAGGAACTTTCTCCTGGTCTGCCATGAGGGTGCAAGGTTCTAAGGCCTGTGCTGCCTTCCCAGGCCATTGGCAGGGAACTGGGTCAGAACTGGAGTAACTAGGACTTGAACTGGCACCCATATGGCATGCCAGTACCACAGGCAGAGGCTTAGCTGGATACACGACTTTACCAGACTCCTCCGATGACTTCTTAATGTTTGCTTACATTCTAAACTCTTACTGTTGATCACGTGGTAATCCTTGCTTCCATTTTTCCTCTTAGTACCTTTTTTCTTTTTTCATTATGAGTTTTATGTATTTACAGTCTACAGTATGATAATTCAATACATATATTCAGTGTGAATATCATTTGGATTAGCATTGCCATTTCTTTAAATATTAGTTTTATGAAAGATGATAATGAATAATAGAGAACATGATGTCATTTCCTTAAATGAATATAATGTATGCTGATCAAATTAGAATAATTAATGGTTTTCTTTCTTCATCATTACCCTATGATTGGAGGCTTGCAGCATTCCTATTCTTTTTGTTCAGAAAATATATACTAGGTTATTAGGAACCACAGTTGCTCCCTAGAAATGTATTCCATCTCCCTGTGACTTTTACCTGTTACCCAATATTCCTCAACCCCCATTCCATGTACCTTTCTATTTTCCTTCTTTAACTAATCACTCCCTTATCATGTCTAAAAATTATGGAACATGCATATGATGAAAAAACTATGCATGAATTTCAAATTTTTTCTTTAAAAAGTTCATTTTGTAATTCTATCTTTTCATGAATGTTTTGGATTTCCCTTGTATAGGTTTTCCTTAAGACTTCAGGAAAGATTACATAGCTGAAACCCAAGACTTTGGGTTCTGTTGTTATACCTGCCAAATAGCTCTAACAAGAAAAGGTGATTCCTGAGGCAACTAGTGACATTAGTAACAGTACTGTCAGATAGAGTTTTGCCTAGACATGCTCTTCCGCACTCTTATTACATCCAGCCTACTCCTCCTGGGATCTGTCTTAGTGTTTTCAACTTCCACTGCAGTGCTGAGCAGAGACCTGTGTGAGATCCATCCCCCACCCTTCCGATTCTGACAGTGCACAGATGCCCCCACTCCTTTACCCATCAAAACTCTCAAAACTGACCGCTCCTCCCTATGCTTGCAGACCCTGCTTCTTCCCATTGACCTTCAGCACCCGCCTGCAGTAACGCTAGATCCACATACCTATCTGTCTGCCGCATCATTACCCTTCCCCAATCTCTTCTCCACAGGAGGCCAGAATGGTCCTTCTAACACTCGTCTCTCATAATGAGGCCTGAATGCTCCAACACTCATCTCTTATAATGAAGATTGTACAGTGGGATTCCTGATGACGAAGTCTGTTTTCTTTGGCATTGCATAGGCAGGCCCAAGATGAGCTGGCCTCCTTTAGCATATCCAGGATGATTAAACGTAAGTTTAGTCTTGTCCCTGGTAGAGATACGTTCCATGAATGAATATCTTCCTGGACTCATTGATGGTATTTACCACTAAAAGCGTTGAAATTGCCTTGAAATTTTTGGTCTTCCAATTGGCTTATATGTCCTCGTAGATGGAGAACGTGCACCCAACCTCATTCTGGGAACGGCAGCCCTTTGTATGGGGCACATCGCTCAAAGGTGCTGAATACTTGGTCCATGAATAGACTTCTCTGGAAATGACTCACAGCCTCTAGTGGTTCAACAGATGTATTTTTCATAAAAAAATACTTGTTGGGTTCATCTGTGTCTCTCTGTGCTTTCTAATGGGATTTGTTTGGAATAATAGGAAAGCAGGGAGAGAACAGAAGTAGTAAAGTTTGACAGGAATAAATAACTGGAGCAAAGTCACTTTCCATTTCAGAAAACAAAACTGGACACATGGTACAACTTCCTGCATGGAGAAGGAGCCAGAGAAGAGTAAAAGCTCCTAAGTGTCAGGGAGGTCATGTGTTGCTGAGCAGAGAAAAAGTGACAGGAGATTCTGGGAGAGCTGTTTTCAATGTCCATTCCAGACTGAAGCGTAGTCTTTCCTGTATGATGCATTTTGCCGAGGTTTTTTTTTTTTTATCTTTGTTCTTGGACTTTCCTCTCCTCTCACAGAGGGGACACTTTGTTCTGAGTACCATCCGGTCCTTTCCCTTACAGCAGTGCCAGCAGGGACTGTTCTGGCTGGGTGACATTTTGGGATCCCACAATCCAAGGGGCTGTTTTGTGGTTGCCCAATAACTAAAAGACCCTCCTTAGTGATCAATGAGTAAAAGTCTCCTGTCATTAAGAATTGTAGTATGTGCTGTTGACTTTCAAATACCTGCCAGACATGCATATGAATCAACCTGAAGTAGAATCAGAATATTAATATACTTTGAACCTGAAGTTTTCGAAGATCAGTGTCTGAGTTCATAGAAAATGTGAATTGTGCATACCATGCTTGAATTTAAAAAATGAACCAGGAGAAACATCATTTTTTCAAAACCTGGCTGCAGTAACACTAGATCAATGTACCTACACAGATAGAGGGGAAGGAGGGGGAAGAGAAAGAGAGAGAGAAAGAGAGAATAATATTCTCTGGTTCACTCCTGAGCCAGGAGTCTCTTCCAGGTCTCCTGTGTGGGTATCAGGTGCCCAAGGACTTGGGCCATCCTCTGATACATTCTTAAGGTCATTAGCAATGGGATTGGTGGCAAGTGGAGCAGTTGGGATTTGAACTTACATCTACATGGGTGTTGCAGGTGTCACAGGCGGCAGCTTAACTCTGCACCACAAAAATGGCTCTGTAGTCTTTTTTAAAACAAAGATTATTTTTAAGCATCAGAGAGGGAGGAAGGGAGGGAAGGAGGGAAGGGGGGGGAGAGAGAAAGAGATAGATATAGAGAGAATCCCTTCCATTTGCTCATTCATTCCCCAAATGCCCACAGCAGGTAGCAATGCTAACTCCAGGAACTTATAGATATAGATCATGCACGTCTCTCAAATAGGTGGCAGGATCCGAGAGCTTGAGCCAACATCTTTTGCCTTCCTAGGTGCCAAGTGCATTAACAGAAATCTGAACAGAAGTGGAAGAAGCAGGATTTGGACCTGGAATTCTGATAAGTGATGTGGGAGGCCCCAGCAGCAGCATAACCCACAGCACAACACTTACCTTATGAACTTTTTTTTTTTATTATTGTATGTTGCATTATGCAACACAGTTTCATAGGCTCTGGGTTCCCCCAACCCCTCTCATAAACTTTTAATTTCATTTGTCCACCAAATTTGTGAAGCAGTCTCCAATATGCACAAAACCTAATTATAATTATCTTCAAGAAATTTATTTTATGCAGTTCTAATGTCAAATTTTCTATAACCTTTGTATGCACAGCAAAATAGTTTTATTTCATTTTATTTGGAAATTTACCATGAGTTTTCCCTAATCATGATAAAGCTAACCACGGATTACAATGCAGTATTTAATAGTTGAATTTAAAAAAAATGTGACATTTCTGTCTCAGTTTGGATTTTTGTCTTCCTAGGTAATTTTTTCTAGTATATTATTTTTTATTGGGTATGCATTGTTTTACATTGCCTTCTTTTTGTTTCTTCTTTATATTAACAATTAGCTATTTCATTTAAAGTTAAATTTTTCAACATATTATATTTCTTTTTTTTATGGTGTTCTTTTTTTTTTAATTATTTATTATTTAACTTCAGTAATTACATCGTATTATGTGACACAGTTACATAGATACTTGGGTTCTCCCCACCCCTCCCCAAACCCTCCCACCATGGTGGATTCCTCCACCTTGTTGCTTAACCACAGCTCAAGTTCAGTTGAGATTTCCCCATTGCAAGCATATACCAAACATAGAGTCCAGTATCTTATTGTCCCGTCAAGTTCAACGGCTTCTTAGGTATACCCTCTCTGGTCTGAAGACAGAGCCAGCAGAGTATCATCCCAGTCAATTGAAAGCTCCAACATACCATCAGCAAAAATTTACATCATTATGGAATTAATTGACATAGTAATGAGTAACCAATATGTTAAAAGTAAATGTGAGTTCCCAGCCACCTTCTGTGACCACCTCACCTATACTTCAATTTTAGTTTATACACAACATATAACATTCAAAACATAACATGTTATACATAACATCATATCATCTTAAATTAAGGCAAACATGTGGTATTTAACCTTTTGTGATTGGCTCATTTCCCTTAGCATTATGGTTTCCAGTTTGGCCCATTTGGCCACAAAGAACTGCATTTTGTTTTTTTTAATAGCTGAGTAGTATTCCATGGAGTAGATGAACCATAGCTTTCTTATCCAATCCTCTGTTGATGGGCATTTTGGTTGCTTCCATGTTTTTGCAATTACTGATTGTGCTGCTATGAGCATAGGAGTGCATGTTGGTTTCTCATAGAACAAGTGTTCTGGATATATTCCTAGGAGTGCTATTGCTGGATCATACGGTATGTTGAATTTGAGTTGTTTGAATATTCTCCATACTGATTTCCATAGAGGCTGTACCAGCCTGCAGCCCCACCAGCAGTGGAGTAGGGTTCCCTTTTCCCCGCAACCTCGCCAACAAGTGTTGTTGGTGCTTTTATTCATGTGGGCCAGTCTTACTGGCGTTAGGTGGTACCTCATTGATGTTTTAATTTGGATTTCCCTTATTGCCAGGGAACTAGAGCATTTTTTCATATGCTTATTTGCCATTTGGGTTTGTTCCTTTGTGAAGTGTCTGCCCATTTCCCGTGCCCATTTCTTGAGTGGCTTGTTTGTTTTGACACTTTGGTTGTTTTGTAGCTCTTTGTATATTCTGGAGATCAGCCCTCTATCACCTATGTCGTGTGCGAAGATCTTCTCCCATTCTGTGGGTTGCCTTTTTACTTTGTTGATTGTTTCTCTAGCTGTACAGAAGCTTCTTAGTTTGATGAGGTCCCAATTGTTTATTTTGGTCTTGATTTCTACTGCATTTGGAGTCTTTTTTAGGAAGTGAGGGCCTACCCCTAAGTGTTCCAGTGTGTTTCCAACATTTTCTTCCAAAAGTTTGAAGGTTTCTGGATGTAGGTTTAGATCTGTTATCCATTTAGATCTGATCTTAGTGTATGGTGAGAGATGTGGATCTATTTTTTTGTTTCTGCAGGCTATCAACCAGTTGTCCCAACAGCATTTATTGAACAGACCTTCCCATTTGCCTGGATTGTCGTTTGTCTTTTTGTCAAAGATTATTTGGCTGTATCTGTGTGGGTTTCCTTCTGGCGTTTCTATTCTGCTCCATTGATCTTCCTCTCTATCTTTGTGCCAGTACCACGCTGTTTTGATAACCACTGCCCTATAGTATGTCCAGAGGTCCGGAACTGTGATTCCCCCTGCTAACTTCCTGTTCTTCAGGATAGTTCTAGCTATCCGTGGTTTTTTGTGCTTCCAGATGAACCTTTGGATCATTGTTTCCAGTTCCATGAAGAATGTTTTGGGCAATTTGATTGGGATTGGGTTGAATGTATATATTGCTTTTGGCAGTATAGACATTTTAATGATATTGATTTTACCTATCCAGGAGCATGGGATGTTACTCCATCTTTTGAGGTCTTGTTCAATTTCTTTTTTAAGTAGTTTGTAGTTTTCTTCGAATAAGTCTTCTACATTTTTGGTTAGATTTATTCCCAGATATTTCATACTTTTCTCTGTTATTTTGAATGGTATCTTGCTGGTTAAGTCTTTTTCCATCTTGGGGCTGTTCGCATACACTATGGCTGTTGATTTTTGTTCATTAATTTTGTACCCTGCCACTCTACCAAACTCTCATACAAGTTCTAGCAGTCTCTGTATTGAGTCTCTTGGCTCTTCTACATAAAGAATCATATCATCTGCGTATAGTGAGAGTTTAACTTCTTCGTTTCCCATTTGGATTCCTCTGATTTCTTTTTCTTGTCTTATGGCCTCAGCGAGTACCTCTAGGACTATGTTGAATAGTAGTGGAGAAAGTGGGCATCCCTGTCTTGTTCCAGATCTCAGTGGGAAGGGTTCCAGCTTTTCTCCATTCAGTATGATGCTGGAGTTGGGTTTTTCATATATGGCTTTAATTATGTTGTGGATTTTTCCATCTATGCCTACCTTGGTTAGGGTTTTTAGTAGGAAGTGATGTTGGATTTTGTCGAAAGCTTTTTCTGCATCTATTGATACTATCATGTGATTCTTGTTTTTCAGTTTTTGGATGTGGTGTATCACATTTATAGATTTTCGAATGTTGAACCATCCCTGCATTCCAGGGATGAATCCTACTTGATCTGGATGAATGATCTGTCTGATGTGTTTTTGAATTCTGTTGGCTAGGATTTTGTTGAGAATCTTAGCATCAATGTTCATCAAAGAGATAGGTCTGTAGTTTTCCTTCTCTGTTAGTTCTCTGTCTGGTTTTGGGATTAAGGTAATGTTGGCTTCATAGAATGAGTTTGGAAGGGTTGCCTCTTTTTCTATTGTTTTGAAGAGTTTGTAGAGGATTGGGTCAGTTCTGTTCGGAATGTTTTGTAGAATTCTGGAGTGAAGCCGTCTGGGCCTGGGCTTTTCTTTGTTGGGAGGTCTTTAATCACTGATTCAATCTCTACTTCAGTTATGGGTTTGTTCAGGTCGTTTGTTGCCTCTGGGCTAAGTTTTGGCAAGTGGTAGAAGTCTAAGAACTTTTCCATTTCTTGGTGATCTTCTGATTTGTTGGAGTACAGTGCTTTGTAGTAATTTCTAATTATGGCCTTAATGGATGCGGTGTCTATTGTTATGTTGCCTTTTTCATCTTTGATGCTGTTAATTCTTGCCTTCTCTTGTTTTTTCTTTGTCAGTCGGGCCAGTGGGGTGTCTATCTTGTTTATCTTCTCAAGAAACCAGCTTTTTGATTCATTGATTTTGTGTATGGTTTTTTTTATTTCTATCTGGTTGATTTCCTCCCTTGTTTTGATGATTTCTTGTTTCCTGTTGTGTGTGGGGCACTTCTGCTGTTGTTTTTCCAATTCCTGGAGGTGTGTGTTTAGTTCCTGTATTTGGCGTCTCTCTTGGGCCTTGACATGAGCTCCAATTGCGATGAGTTTACCCCGTAGCACTGCTTTGGCAGTGTCCCACAAATTTTGGAATGTTGTGTCAGAGTTTTCATTGGTTTCCATAAATTTTTTGATCTCATCTTTAATTTCTTCTCTGATCCATTGTTCGTTTAGTAGCATATTGTTCAGCCTCCAAGAGTTTCTGTATTTCCTGGGGCATTTTGAATTGCTGATTTCCAGCTTCATTCCGTGGTGGTCTGAGAGGGTACATGGTATGATTCCTATCTTTTTGAAGTTATTTAGGTTTGCTTTGTGTCCTATCATGTGGTCGATCCTGGAGAAGGTGCCATGCACTGCTGAAAAAAATGTATAATCTGTGGCCTTAGGGTAAAAAAATTCTATAAATGTCAACCAAGTCCAGTTGTTCTATTGTTTGTATGAGTTCTGTTGTTTCTTTGTTGAGTTTTTGTTTTGTTGATCTGTCTATAGTTGTTAGTGGGGTGTTAAGATCACCCACTATTATTGTGTGCATATCTATGTCTCCCCTTAAGTCCGTGAGTAATTGCTTCACGTAGCTAGGTGCGTTTGAATTTGGTGCATATATGTTCACAATGGTAATTACTTCCTGATGGATCAGTCCCTTCACCAATATATAATGTCCTTCCCTGTCCTTTTTGATGTGTGTCAGATTGAAGTCCACATCATCTGAAATTAAGACAGCTACCCCGGCCTTTTTTTCTCGTCCATTGGCATGAAATATCTGTTTCCAACCTTTCACTTTCAGCTTCTTCGAATCTCTTCTGGTTAGATGTGTCTCTTGTAGGCAACAGATAGTTGGGTGCTGTTTGATAATCCATTCTGTTAATCTATGCATTTTGATTGGTGAGTTCAGGCCATTTGTGTTAAGAGTTAAAATTGAGAGGTTGTGATTTTGCCCTGCCATACTTGTTTTTGTGGGTGTTGATATCTGTGTTATTGCCCTTCCTTGTGTGGACTTTAGTGGGGAGATCTTCCTGTTTGCCATCTTTGCTTATGATTCACCTCCTTTTTTTCTGGATTTAGTGCATTTCTAAGGAGATTTTGTAGAGTTGGTTTTGTGCTGGCATATTCTTCTAATTTCTCTTTGCTGTGAAAGTATTTGATTTCATTCTCAAATACGAATGAGATCTTTGCTGGGTACAATAGTCTTGGTTGACAGTTGTTCTGATTCAGGATTTGGAAGATCTTTGTCCATTCTCTTCTTGCTTGTAAGGTCTCTTCAGAAAAGTCAGCAGTGATCCTGATTGGTTTTCCCCTGTATGTGATCTTTTCTCTGCTTCGTACTTGTCTCAGGATTCTTTCTTTGTCTTCGTTGGAGTGGAACTTGAACACCATATGTCTGGGTGAAGATCGCTTTGGGTCATATCTGCTGGGAGTCCTCTGACCGTCCTGGATTTGAGCTGGATTCATGTTCCAAGTGTTTTGAAAGTTTTCCTGTATAATTTCGTCGAGCACCATTTGCATTCCTGACTCTTTTTCCGCTCCTTCAGGAAGGCCAATAATCCTAATATTTGATTTTCTGAGGTTGTCTTTCATTTCTTGTATGGTCTTATTGGCTTTGTTCAGACTTGTCTCCAGCTGTTTAATGAACTGGGTGTGTTCGTTTTGTGTGTCTTCCGTTTCAGAGATCCTCTCTTCTGCTGTATTTGTTCTGTTGGTTAGGCTCTCAATTTTGTGCTCTAAGTCAAGGATTTTACTTTTCATTTGTTGTATTTCTGAGGCTATGTGGTTCTTGAATTCCTTGAACTCCTCCCAATTCTTCTCATTGTCTCTGACATATTTTAACATTATTTTTTTGAATTCCTTGTCTGGTAGATCTTCTATGTCTTCATCTCGCATCTCCGAAATAGACATTGGCTTTTGATCCTTTATTGGTAGGGTGTTGGCACTCTCATCTGGATCATTACCTTTTCTGGTATTTCTTCACATTGTGTTAGTGTTTCTTTTTTGAGAGACCTAGGCACCAGTGTGCTGAGGGGTCTCCAAGCACTATCCTGTAGAGATCGGAGTCTGCAGGCGTGGAGTAGCAGGGTGTGGGAATTTTCAAGGCACTTTTGGTGCGTCTCCAGAACACTGGACCTCAGGGCGCCACTTCCAGGGCCCAGAGGATTCAAAGCGCACTCTCAGCTCATCCCCTACAGGTATGCTACCACAGGGCGTGGGGGAGTGAAGGCACTCTCTGTGCGCGCCCCCTGTGCGCTGGATCACAGGGCTCGGAGCAAGGGACTATAGGGCGTGGGGTGTTCCAGGTGCTCTCTGGGAGCGCCTCCTGCGCAGGCCCGCCCACCCCAGCACTTGCAGGGGACCGACTGCCCCAGCGCTAGCACGGGACTGCCCAGCCCAGAGGCGTGCTTGGGTTCCTGTGGGATAGCACCGCCCAGCTGAGTGCCAGACCGCAAAGGCACGGGGGAGTATTCAGTATGACTTTTGCCTTTCTCCCAGACACAGTTTTGGCAGTTTCAAGGCACTAGCCCTGTGTCTCTAGACGCTGGAGTCTGGGGGGGGGGGCGGGGAGACGAGCACCAATTGTGTTCAGGCTCTGTGCGTGCCCCTGGGGGGCCAACTCCCGAAGCCTCCAACCCACCACTGTCCCCACCCAACTCACTCAAACCTCAGGTTCTTGCAGTCTGCCTCTTCCTCTGGTGGGAATCCTGGCCGCCAATGCGTCTCCCGACTGCTGCGTCTGTTGCTGGTCGTGGCGGGTCGCGATGGAGCCTGGAGGCTGCGGCTGGTTCAGGTCCCGGGGCTTGGCGACCAGGGTGGGCAGATGCCGGCGGGTCCCGGTGATTCAGGGTCCTGGTGTCCGCAGCGGGGCAGGTCCTGGCGAGTCCTGGTGACCAGGGTGAGCAGATGCCAGCGGGTCCCAATCACCGCCAGTCCTCACGATCACTGCGTCTGCGGGTCGGTCTGCTGGTCGGTTTGCAGATCGGTCTGCGGCTTTCAGTGTCTGCACTCAGAGGTGACTCAGCAGGTCAGGAGCGGAAAGTCGTCTCCCCTGTCCTTTGCTTTGTTTTTCCCTGGTTGCTCTTCCGAGTTGTGTGGATTTTTTTGGCTCCACACTGTCCAGGGAACTTCACGTTCTTCTCCCTGTAGTTCTATGCTGCTCCACTTACGCTTTTGTCGCGTTCTAGCCCTCTCTGTCTGTGAGCTCTCTCACAGTCTTCCTCCTATGTCGGCCATCTTGCGAGTCCAACATATTATATTTCTTATATGTTTTTATTTCAGAATTGTGAAAAAGAGTGATGGAAACATTTACCTTAAAAGGTGAAAAATGTTGTGAGTCCAAAAAAAAAAAAAAAAAAAACAACTCGCTGATCTTTGTATAAGAAAGTAATAGTTCAAGAGTGAGGATGGGGAATCTATTGTATCTATCACATTTTTGTCACTTGTTTCGAAAACTCTAGAAGCCATTGTGTCTGTCTGAAGCAGTTTCTCACATGAGAAATAGTTATTTCACAAAACTGTGATGACCATATACACACACAACAGAGGTGCTTAGATCTCGGCTCTCATGCACAGAGCGGAGTTAAATATTAGGTACAATCATTCTAGGCATCACCAACTTTATCACTCATTTCCCATCTAAAAGCATCTGTTTTGCTTTTTTCTCTTCTGTTAATTATTAGACATTCCAAAGTACTTTCATCTCTGAGTAAGAAATGTATAACTCGAGGCTTAAAGTGCAGAATCAATCACATAAACTATTTTTAAAACACATATGTGGTGGAAAAACGTTCATCATCGTGACAGGACATTATCTTAATAAATAGTTGCAGATTGAAATTTGCAGACTTATGTGGATGATAAATGAAAATTTGTGTCTGTTATTTTGGAATGCTGCTAAATTTGTAGATTAATTGGTAGAGAAAAGACAAGTATGCAAAGTATGATGGTGAGAAGACTGATTAATCACGGAATTGATCTAAGTACCCTTTGTTGAAGTAGAAGACATCCTATTGTTGTCCCCAAACCCTTCTTAGGTTCATGTAGAACATTGAGCTTTGCTGAAAGCAGCCATCAAGTTTACAAATGGCCAGCAGCTCCAGTAAAGGGTTCAAGGCAGAGGGGGTCAGGCAGAGATGGCTGAGCAGGGGAGCGTGGAGGAGACCTGCATAGAGCAGGGACCAGCACAGCAGCCAGAGACAGAGAGAAAGCCTAGAGGAAGTCTGAATTTCCAAGGAGGATTACCAACTAGGAGTCTAAGAGCCAAGAACCGCATTTGTTTGGCTTAGGTTCTGTTAAAATTTCAGAAAGTTTAATTAGCATATTTGACAGATTCCAGACAAAAATTTTAAATCCTAGGATTTTGTTGGCACATTAAAACACACATAACTGACCATTATATTCATTAGTGGGAAAAAAGGTTAAAATTATTTAAAAATATTGACAGGTAAAGCATTTTACCTTCAAAATACAATGCCACCCACCCCCAGAAAATGACAAGGTGTGCATATATTTTCAATGACTTTGCACATCTGAAAATCTTAAACTGATAAAGTATGCAATTGCAAATAGGAAATGTGGCACAGCCCAGGAATGCAAATTGCCTCATTCTGATGTTTTAATCTGTGAAAGGCCACTGGTGTTCACTGACATATTTTACTGACAGTGAAACAAATCAGTAGCATTTATCTCATTGAAAAGTTCAAGTGAATTAAATTTTTTAAGATTTGATCCTGCAAGAGAAATGAGAGTTAGGCTTACAAAAAACTACAGTTGGAGCTTTTGCATTCACAGGAACAGAAGGGACAATTGCACCATCTATGAAAACAGGGGAAGACAGGCAGGCATGGGGCACAGTCGGATATCTGAGGTTGCCTGGGATGTCGGTATTCCTGTGTGAGTGCCTGATTCCTCCATGCCCCTGATGTAGCTTTCTGCTAATGTGCCTGGGAAGCAGCTGATGATGGCCCAAGGACTTGGGTTCCTTCTACCTATATGGGAAACCTGGATGGAGTTCCTGGCACCTAATTTTGCCTTGTTGTGAGCTTTGGGGGAGCCAACAGTGGATGGGGGATCTTTCTCTTAGTCTTTGCCTCTCTCTTAGACTCTGTCATACTGCCTTTCAAATAAGTAAATCTTGAAAACAAAAGACCAGGTGAGTGTTTGCTAGCCATTGTTTTTCTGAGTGGAAGGCTGATACACATGAATGTTTTCACTGTTGAGGATTAAATGAATAGAAGAGTTAATAGAATTTGAGAGCCCCCAAATTGAACCTGAAAGACCACATCACTTCAAACCAGGATTTGAGGATGAGAAGAGATGGTGTTGTAACTCCAGGGCAGTAGATGCAAAAGGGGATTGTTCTGTCTGGAACGTATGTTCACTCACCGAAACTTCACCTAGTCAACAT
The DNA here is from genome assembly GCF_030435755.1 of Ochotona princeps. Lineage (NCBI taxonomy): Eukaryota > Metazoa > Chordata > Mammalia > Lagomorpha > Ochotonidae > Ochotona > Ochotona princeps. The sequence goes on along the minus strand of NC_080840.1, from coordinate 27,359,013 downwards.
TCTCATGATATGTTGGGAAATAAAACCACAGTTCCACATTGTAATTTTCTTTGTTTTTCTTTCACTTTTATTATTTTATTATTTATTTATTCACTTTATTACAGTCAGATATACAGAGAGGAGGAGAGACAGAGAGGAAGATCTTCCGTCCGATGGTACACACCCAAGTGAGCCGCAACGGCCGGTGCTACGCCAATCCGAAGCTGGGAACCTGGAACCTCCTCCAGGTCTCCCACACAGGTGCAGGGTCCCAAGTCCTTGGGCTGTCCTCAACTGCTTTCCCAGGCCACAAGCAGGGAGCTGGATGGGAAGTGGAGCTGCCGGGATTAGAACTGGCGCCCATATGGGATCCTGGGGCTTTCAAGGCGAGGACTTTAGCCGCTAGGTGACGGCCCCGGGCCCTCACATTGTAATTTTGTGAGTCACAGATTTCATTAGGGACAAAATTAGGACTGGAACTCAGTTCCTGATAAAATGTGTGCTTGTTTTTCCATGATATTTCTTGTAGTAAAATGAAATTTTTACCCTGCTTTGAATGTATGCAAAAGTAATAGAAAAAGAATGAAAGTACTTTAGCAGTATGGTACATTAATTAGTGACTTTTCTTTGGCTAAAACTCACTATTTCAAGTGCTGTTCCACTTTAATTTAGGTTTATTGTATTCTGAAATCTTTTTTCAGGACTTGAGTTCCTTTATAGTTCCTTTTTGCTGTTTTTCTCCTGTCAGAAACATGCAATTTCATAAATGTTGATTTAGTGTTTTTCAATGTTACATGTTTTGGGGCCTGTGCTGTGGTATTGTTGCTAAAGCCACTGCCTACGATGCTGGTATCCCATATGGGTTCTGGTTCATGTCCTGGTTGCTCTTTTTCTGATCCAGCACCCTGCTGTTGGCCTAGGAGAACAGTGGAAGATGGCCTGTGTTTGGGTCCCTGCCATCCATGGAGGACACCTGGAGGAAGCTCCTAGCTCCTGGCTTCGGTTGGGTCAGCTCTGGTCATTGCAGCCACCTGTGGTGTAAATCAGAAAAAGGAAGATGAATTTCTCTCTCTGTAACTTACTTTCACATAAATAAATAAATATTTTAAAAACATTACTGTATTAATATTTACTCTCACCTTAAAACAATTACTGTTTAAGCGCAAACACTTGGGTACCACTTAATGTAATATATATATATGTGTATGCGTGTGTATAATACACATATCATGTATGTGTATCTACATAGCTTATGTAAAGCACAGAAAGACAAGAGAGAGCTATCCTATTAGAAGTTCACTCCCCAAATACCTGAAGTTGGGTCAGGCTCAAGTCTGGAGCTTCAGACTTCATCCAGGTCTCTGGTGAGGGTAGCAGGGACTCAAGTACTTGAGCCATCACCCAGTGACAAGCATTTTCAAGGGCAGCATTAGCAAGAATTCGAAATCAGAAGAGCGTGGACTCAAAGCTAAGCCCTCTGATGGGATATAGATGTCATAAACAGCTGCTGCTGCTTTTTTTTTTTTTAAAAAAGATGTATTTATTTTTATTTGAGAGGAAGACAGATCAGACTTATGGGAGCTGGATGGGAAGTGGAGCATCCAGGACATGAACAGGGGCACATATGGGATCCTGGCATTTGCAAGGTGAGAATTTAGCCATAGAGTCATTAAGCGGGGTCCCATAAACAATTCTTAACCACTGCACCAAAGGCCTGTTCCTATACCTTTTTCTTTGTAACCTGTTTTATCATATGAACCATGAAACAAATCAGGTTCCTGTGGAATTTGTGGAAGACTTTGCCTGCATTTAATGTCTATAGCACTCACAGCACTGAATTTTAGTGGTCCTTTGTGGGGCATATCCAGTCTGAGGGCTCTGTGTTCATGGACAATTTTGATCCCAGCAGTCTGAGCTCAGGCTCCATGTGTTAGGTTTTCCATGCCCTTAAGCCCATAGGCATGACTGTGGATGTTAATGTACCATATGCCAAGAAAGCTGTAGTTCCCAGCTGATGGGAGAACATGCGGCAAACATTTGGTTTTACTTGTCAGCAGTTTATGAACTCCAAAAGAGATTGGTCCTTAATTGGGTTCATTTTTTTTTTATCACAAAATTGTTTGTTACAAGATGTGTTACATAAATTCCTCCATCAATAGATCTTTTTCTTCATTGAAGAAAAAAATCATCTTATTTTGAATTAAGGGACTTAAAAAAATAAGCCTTTCCTGAAAACTAATTGAGCACACAGAGAACTGAGAAAACAGGCTGAGAGGCTCTTAGGAACTGAGCTGTCCCTCATGCTAGGGGTGAGATCTGTGACTTACAGAAACACAATGCTTATCATTGCACAGTAGGTATCATTGCACAGTAGGTATTCTTGGGGAGGAGACTGAGGCTCAGTTTTACTGACCAAGACCACACACCCAACAGCTCATGGTGGAATCTGGAGTTAATTTGGGTTCAGATAAAACCAAAGCACATGCTGTGTTCCCTCACCTAAGCAGGAGGCGAAGGCACAAGAGGTCAAGCCATGTCAAGTGGCTGAAGCAGAGATTCCTGTTAGCTATAGACTGGACTTTTTCCAGGAGGCTGAAGACCAGGTGGTGTTTATAGCTATTCAGACAATCACAATCACTGTTAAAAAGGCATTGGTTCTCTGCGCCCTACTGGCCACACAACCAGGGAATCATCAAGGAACCCAGACTGAGAGTAGTAAAGATTGAGATATCTACACTTGAAACGTTGTTCCACAAGATTCAGCTAGAAGCCATTGTTTTCTCTGGCAAATATCTTCATAGATGAGGCGAATTTCTCTCGACTGTCAGTTGTTCTGGGCTCCCTGTTCAGCCTGATTCAGAACTCACATTAAAATTGTCATCCCAAGGACTTGCAAATTTGGTGCAAATTTATTTACTCTCATGCCTGTTTCAGTTTTCCATTGAGTAAGGATTAGTTGAATCCTTAATACATCTGTAATATGATGTAATAATTGATCATGTACAGCCAGGTAAGAACTGGTCTCCCCCTATGGTAGACACAGCTGCCCATTCCTTTACTTTCCTTCCTGGTCACTCAGGACACTTGGCCACCCGGCCAGTACAGGTATGTGTGGCCTGTGACAACTTTCTCCTGATGAAATGATAAAAAGTGACCTTAACGGCTTCCTTGCTGATGTGTCACTTCCCTTGACATCCTGTTACCTTCAGCTTTGTCATAATTTGTCTGCCATCACCTCTCCAATCTTTCTGTCATGATGAACGTCTTGCTCTGTCTCCATCATCCTGAAGCTTCCTGAAGGCATGGACTGTTTGTCTCTGCTGGATCTTCATTCACAGTGAGTAATTCAAGCATATCCCTGTGTGTTCCTACAGTACTCCACATACACCTCACTAGAGTACTGACTATGTTTTTCTGAGTTTTTTTTCCCCACCAAGGAGGTTAAAAATCAGGATAGAATATCTTTATAAAATTGTATTAGTAGTGAATATTTTGAAATACTCAAAATGCAACTACGAAAATATGTGTTAAAAATATCCTCTAGAAATAAATGTGGGAAATTAACAAAAGTATACCAGAAATTAAAAACATAAAAGAATAAGGAAATTGAAACAAGTAAATAAAAAGAACATAGGGTTACAAAAAAAAAACCCCAGAAAATATGCTAAATATGTTAGAAAGGCAAGGGCAAAGGAGATACCAAATACGCACTATTTATGTTTGTTAATACTGGAATGGCAAAAATAGAACAAAACATATTGAGACATATGAAACTATAGTTTGCTGTAGTGCCAGGGATAGACACTGTGAGATATTCTTCCCACTGAAAATAACTTAGAATGTGGGGTAAAATACAGCAAATCTTTTTAAAAAGTATAGAGTTATAGGTATATATTTTTAAGTAGGAAAGGAGAGAGAGAGAGACAGACAACGTGGGGCGGGGAAGAGCCAACAGCAAGGGTGGCAGGGTCCAACTACTAATGTAATCACCACTCTTTTTCATGAACAGGATGTTTGAGTCAAGTATCAGAGGTCAGTATTGATCCAAGGTACTTTGCTATGGGAAGTGGTCATCTTAAGTACTAGACTGCACTCCCACCCCACAAGTATCTCTTAATTGTTGAACTAACAAGAAAATCCATCCATACAGGCCCAAAGCATTGTGAAGGTCAGAATTCTGGGAAGTATGGAAATGCTGAAAATATCCTAAATGACTTCAGATTTCTTTTTTTAATTTTAGAATTTTATTTTGACATAGTTTACAACTACATAAAATAAGAATAACACAAAGAACACCTGTGTATCTTTCCAGAGCCCACACTTTTTTTCACTGAGTTGACAATATTTTTTCAGGTTTTTATTCACTTGTTTTCATTCTATTTGTTTAAGCTAGAGAAAGAGTGTGACAGTGCTTGTGTGTGTGTGTATGTCTGCATGTCTGTGTGTATGTCTGTGTGTGTATGTCTGTGTGTGTGTGTGTGTGTGTGTGGAGAGTGAACAAGCAAGTGCACTTTGCCTACTAAGTTATTCTTTAAATGCTTATAAGAGTCATTGCTGAGTAAAACCAAAACCAGAAGCCAGGGGCTTATTCCACATCTCCCACATGTGTGACAGGGACCAAAGCACTGCCTCTCAGCATTTGCGTTAGTGGGAAGCAGGTGTTAGGAGCTGGGGCTGGGAACAAATGTAGGTACTCTGATACGTGATGGCAGCATTGCAGTGGCAACTTAACTCCTACTTGACACTTCCCAGATACGATCATTATAGCAAAGCATCCAGTCCTAGATTGTGTATTCCAGTTGTATGTCTGTTGGTGCCTTTCAGGCTAGAACAGTACCTGAAACCTTGGCTTTATGACATTGATGGTTTGTCACACTAGGATAATCATTTTGTAGAAAGTTCTTCAATTTCAGCCTACTATCTGATTATTTTTAGGTTATGTATTTTTTAGTTGAGTATCATTTAACCCTGTTGGTTGGCACATGATGTCTATTTATCCAGTTATTGGTTTTACTAAATTATATTACTTTATTAATGTTATACCTGCAGTTTCCTATAGTGTAAAATCACTCCCAAATACTCTTCCATTTCCAATATCCATTTTGTAAGGAGATACTTAGAGACAATGTCCATTCAGATCCTTAGTTCGTTTCCTAACTGGATTGATTATTATTCTGTTACTGAGATTTCTAAATTTCTTAAATACTCTCAATATTACTCTCATTAGATGAGTAATTTGTAAATATTTTCTCCCATTCTGTTGGTTCTATCCTCTGTTGATTGTTTCATTTGCTATGCAGAGCATCTTAACTTGGTATAATCCCTTCTTCGTATTGGAGGGGAGGTAATCTGAGAAGCTTTTGCCTGCATCAATTTCTTGAAGTGTTTTCCCTAAGTTTTCTTCTAACAGTTTGATCACTATAGGTCTTGCATTCAGTTTGAGTTAAAGGTTTCTAATTTTAGTTTTTTTCTCTATCTATCTATCTATCTATCTATCTATCTATCTATCTATCTATCTAATATTTATTGCAAAGATGAGGGGATTACAGATCCATGAGGGCCTCCAATTGTGATTATGTGAGAAGAGTTGAAGGTGGGTGTGACAGATATTTTCTGTTTTCCTTCCTGTGACTAGAGAGCGGGGCAGAAAATGTCACACTCCTTGCTGACACACTGTCAGTACCTGGGAAGGAAAAGACCATTTCAGGCCCTGGTGGGGGGAGGTGGGAAGAAGGCTTTGTTATATATGTCAAACAAGTCCTTAGTAACCCCCATTTGAGCCTGTCCCCAGTCCCCCATCCCATAGCAATGCATGCCCCCTGCAGGGTGCTCTTTGCTGCAGCAAGGGCAGTGGGTGCTGTGGCTGGGGAGTGCTTATGGTGGCATGGTGATTAGTTTAGATAAAATCTGATGTTTCTTTGGTGAACTTTTGGATGATCTGTCCCATGTTGAAAGTGGAGTACTTAAGTCCCTCAATACTATTTATCCCTTAAAATATAAAAATGTTAATTTTATAAGGCTGAATGCTTTAGCATTTGGTGCATATAAGTACACTAGTCATATTCTCTTTTTCAGGTGCATATAACTTTACACTAGTCATATTTTTCAATTAATTCCTGTATTAATACATAGTTACTATTACTATTTTTGTCTCCCTTTCCCATTTTTTTGCTACTCCTGCTTTCTTTTTTTTTTTAAAGAGGTATAGTGTTTTTTTTTAAAGATTTATTCATTTTTATTACAGCCAGATATACAGAGAGGAGGAGAGACAGAGAGGAAGATCTTCCCTCCGATGATTCACTCCCCAAGTGAGCCACAACGGGCCGATGAGCGCTGATCCGAAGCCGGGAACCAGGAACCTTCTCCGGGTCTCCCACGCAGATGCAGTGTCCCAATGCCTTGGGCCGTCCTCTCCTGCTTTCCCAGGCCACAAGCAGGGAGCTGGATGGGAAGTGGAGCTGCTGGGATTAGAACCGGCGCCCATATGGGATCCCGGGGCGTTCAAGGTGAGGACTTTAGCCGCTAGGCCACGCCGCCAGGCCCTACTCCTGCTTTCTATTCTTTCAATCTGTGCATCTATACTAGGTAAATAAATTTCCTATAAGCTACATAACCTTGCATCTTTTTTATCCTTTCAACAATCTGTATCTTTTAAAAATCACTTATTTGTTTGAAAGGCAGAGACATGGAGAGAGGGGGAGAAATGAGGAGAGAGCTTGGAGAGGGAGGGAAAAAGAGAAACCTTTCATATTCTGGTTCAATCCCCAGATGGTTAGAATGATTGGAGCTGGGGATGTGCTAAATTTTAACACAAGGATACAAGAGTTTAATCTGGCTCCCAGGTGGGTGGTAGTTGACCAAGAACTTTGGCTTTCTTCTGTGGCTCTCCCAGTCTATTAGCAGGGAGGTGGACTGTAAATGGAGCAGCTGGGTCTTAAACTGGTTCTCATATGGTGTATCCATGTCACAGGTAGCAGCTTTGTCCACTTTGCTGCCAGGCTCTCCCAGTCTGCATTTTTTAATTTAAGGGAACTTGGGCCATTTATATTCAAGGTTGTAAGTGAGAAGTAAAGACTTAGTCATGTGATTTTTTTCTTTAACACTTTCCTTCCTATCTATCTATCTATCTATCTATCTATCTATCTATCTATCTATCTATTCATTGGCACAGTTTAATAGGCACTGGTGTCTCTCTCCCTCTCTTATGTTTCTCCCCTCCAGTCTTACAATAGGTGTCTTTTGTTTTCCCTCAGAAGTCCATCGTCCTGCCATTGAGGTGTATTCCAATTATGGAGGAGATTATCTGCCATTTTTCTGTGAGTCCATCCTTGTACAACATGCATGGGGACATACTTCTCTCTGTTTCTACCTATGAATATACTTATTTCTACTATGTTTCCATTATGTAGCCCCTTAGGTTCAGTCTTCCATGGGCTGAAAGAAAAAAGAAAAAAATATGTAATCTTCATCTCCATGTTGTTACTGAGCTTGTAACAAACGTATCAATATGACACTTGGGTGGTGCTAAAGATTGGTCTTTTTCACTGTATTTTGTACTTCCCTGTGTTTCATTGATGGTACTTGTCTTTTTTTGTTTCTGCAGGTAGGCTATACTGAAGTATGTCTTATAAAGCTAAGCCAATAGTGATAAATTCCTTTAGTTTTTATTTGTCTTGCAATGTCTTTATTTCTCCTTCATTGCTACAACATGACTTCATTAAGTGTTCTTTTCTCTGGAAGCTATATCATTTAATTTCCTTCTTGTCTGTAAGATTTCTGATTAAAAAAAATCTGTGAATTTAATGAGGGGTTGCTTAAAACAAACCACACACTGTTCTCTTGCAAATTTCAGCAAAATACAATTTGACTGTTTTGTGTCATGGTAATGATCATTTCTGGTTTGGAGTGCTGTAGACTTTCTATACTTTGATTTTCACATCTTTCTCCAGATTGTAGGAGCTTATAGTTTCTATAATTTCATAAAAAAAATTCTTTTTGGCTTTATTCTCTCACTTCCCAATATTGGGATGTCATACTGCCTTGCTTTTTCCTATTGATTCAATCTCTACATTGTTTTCTGAATAGTTAATAAATCATTTTTTTATCCAGTAGACTATAATGTGAGGAAGCAGAGGGGCTAATAGGAAGATAGGAAAGGGAAGTTCCTTCAGAGTGGACAAGATGCTTGTTGCTCTCCAGAAGCTGCCTTTAGCAAGACAAAATGCCAGTCCCACACCTGAGAGTTTCTATCTAGTTTTCTCCTGAAAATACAAATACCTAGGTGGTGTTCTGTTTTTTTGTTTTATCCTGAGCAGTTTAGACAGGATTATAATTCTGACCTTCTAATGGCTTTGTCCCTGTCCACTGGTTGATATTTAGCTGTTTTTCAGTTTCTCACCTAAATGGCACTTAAAAATGCTTTTCTTGGAATCCCCCTCTGTTGCCATGGTAGCAGGTTTCTTACATAAACAAATCCTGTCTTGTTCACTGTCCTCTTTGTGTGGCAATTCTTCCATATGAATCAGGAACTGATGTGGGCTTCATCATTGTTTCCCTGTAAAGATATCATTCTGTGTTTTGCTGCTTCAATTTTCCTAGATTCAGCCAAGCTTTTCCTGGATTTTCTTCAAGTCAGCCAATGGGAGCATCTTCAAGTTTTCTTTTGTGTTGTTTTTGCATGTACTTTTATCTGTGTACAAAGTTCCCTGTGATAAATCTTGTTTCTGAACACTAGTCCTTCATTCAACCGTTTATCTAGGGAAGATTCCATCTAGGGATCAATAGTATTCCAAAATCATGGTGATTTGGATGAGAGCTATGCCTGGTGTTATTGGGGAATCACTTCTCCCTAACTTTCATTGAAATGCCTGTAGCTGTTTGTACATACACACACACACACATTCACAAAAGCATACATTGATACTTCTCTAACTAGTTGAGTTTAAATCTGTCAGTTCACCCTGTTTTTCTCAGTTACACAACAGGCTTGGTAAAGCTCTCTTCTTTCAATAACCTCTTCTTTGAACGAGTGAGCAGAATTTCATTGTCTTTGTCTCCATCTCTGTAGTAGGCATCATCTCACTCTGTTGGCCCATGTTAGCAGCCTGCCTCTCTTAGGACTTGTGCACAGATGTTTGATGAAAGAAAAAAGTAAATATACATTTTTTAAATGAGAAACAGAATGGTAGGGGGATTTTCAAGGTTCTACAGAGCTTAATGTTTAGAGATAAAACCTAGGAGTCCTACAGTGTGAAAAATCTAATAGAAGTCTCCTGCCAAGGCAGAAAGCACAAAGACCTACACCTCATTGTAATGGGAAATGAGAAATTGCTGCCACACTGAAGAGAGAATAACTTTGGCACAGGTTGAAAAGGGGGGAATATTTCCCTGAATTTTTTGTCCTACAAGTTAATCCTCGTACAGGTTTTCAACCTGATCTGCTCCAAAACCATGCCAAGCGTCACCACTTTAATCCTGCGAGAGTCTGTAAGTGTATAATTGAATATTTTTTGGATTGCACAAAGAGACAGAAAATGTAAAAAGGGTTAAGAGAAAAGAGGGTAGTGAAAAGGAAGTAGCTAATAGATTTCTAATTAGAATTATAGAAAAACGAAATCAAAGAGGCAGGGGAAGAAGCAGCATTTAAAGGATAAATGCCACCAATTCTCTAGAATCTGGCAGAGATGCCAATTCTCTGAATAAAAACAAGCGTTAAGCACAAAATTAAGCAGGATAAACTAAAAAAAAAAAAATCCTAATTTAGAATAGTCAAAAGGAACTGTAGAATACTGAGGGCAAAAAGGACATGTTAAAAGCTAGTAGAGAAATAATGATAATTATAAATTTTAGAAGTAACACCTTGATGGATGATCGAGTTAATAGTGGTAATCAAAAGATATGAAAGTATCTGCAAAGTGTTGGTGAAATTAATTATCAATCTAGAATTATTTAACCAGTGAAAGTAGTTTTCAAGGATATTGGTAGAATAGTTATTTTCAGATAGTAAGAGCATTCATCATCAATAAATATACACTAGAGAATATTCTAAGAACACTTAAAGCAGAAAAAAATTATCTTATTTGTTAGCTCTAAGTGATAAGAAAATTCACATGAAAGAAGGTATTAGAAATTGTGTGACAAAAGACACAACAAAAATGTGTGCGAAAAAAATCCCTATGGGTAGAATTTGTAAAACATATAGAGGAAAAAGGTAGAATGGGTATAACTCTGAGAGGTTAAAAGAAAAATGGAATTTATGACATAGCACTTAACATACTGTATGGATTGTATTTGCTGAATGGAAGGAGATGGAGTTAAGATGATGGAAAAGAGGATATCAGAGTTGAATGATAAAATTCCTTTATTTTGTGGGACAGAAGTAAGGATCTTCATTAATATTAGAATTGTTCTATGCTTTTCAAAAATCTTTATTTTTATTTGAAAGGCGGATTTTACAGAGAGGAGAGACAGAGAAAAGTCTTCCATCCACTGGTTGACTCCTCAATTGGCTATAACATCCGGAATTGAATTGATCTGAAGCAAGGAGCCAAGATCTTCTTTCTGGATCTTCCATGTAGGTTCAGGGACTCAAGAACTTGGGCCAGCCTCTGCTGTTTTTCCAGTCCATTCCCAGGGAGCTAGATCAGAAGTGAACAGCCCAGACTCAAACTGGCACCCATGTGGGATACCAGCATGGCAGGCAGAGGATTAGCCTGATATGCCACTGTGTTAGCCTCTAGTTCTATACTTTTTAAAATGGTTTATTTATTTGAAAGGAAATGTGGCAAAAACATAAGGAGAGAGATAGATCTGCTATTCACTCATTCAGTTACATACTTCCCAGTGGCTGCAACAATTAGGACTATATGAGAAGGAAATCAAGAGCCAAAAACTTCATCCAGGTGTTCTACATGGGTGTCAAGAACCCAAGTACTTGAGCCATCAGCTACTGCATCGCAGGGCTCACATTGGCAGGAAGCTGGATCTAAAGTGGCAGCAGTATTTGATCTCTGGTACTCTAACATGTAATGTGGGCATGCCCCAAGTGGCAGTCTAACTCACTGTGCCACAACACTTACTTCAGCTAGCTCTACACTGGATTAGAAAAGGAACCACTTAAAGAAGAGCACAATGTGAAAACTACTAGAATAAATTAGTTCAGATGAAGCAAACAAGAAAATCATAAGAGAAGATAGCAGAAAAATAGGAAAATTTGAGACGAAAAGAAAGTGTGATGTGGTAAAGTTATATAAATTGTAAGTAATACAAATAATAAAATGGAATACACTTAGTTAAAATACAATAAATTTAAGATTATATTTATGATGTTTAAAGGCAATTGGACAGAATAATAGGATATTAAAAATTTTAAGGAAAATATTATATATTAAAAAAATATAAGTAATTTAATATCTGGCAGACTAGAATCTATGGTAAAAATAATTTTCTAGTTGAATTTAGTAAAGGTTAAATACTATTTTTAGGAGTAACCCCAAAAGGAGAAAATATCTGATTTGAGTAGAGAACAATTCTAAAGCAAATTCATGGCCTCAAAATTAAAAATGAAAAAACTGGCTTGACAACAAAGAGAAACTGAAAAGTGTCTCATCATCTAAGGAGAATTTGTCATTTTTGTTTCAGGATCTAGGATAAAAAACAACAAAAGGAAAATAGCCAACAACATGGCACAATAAAACAAGTAACATAGTAGATTTGGGTAGTTTAAGATAATAGACCTAATGACCAATATAATAACTATTATACTGAACAATTAGAGAATACACCTAGTGTCACCTCTAGGCAAAAGATTTGAATGCTAGCCTAGAGGGATATTGCTATTAGTTACTGAGGAGAAAGGGTTAAAACCCAAACATTCTTAAGAACCCAATTCAAACCCTACATGAAAGCTTATTTCTTGGTCTTCATTTTTTCAAATCCTTTTCTCCTAGCCTTTCAATCTTTATAGGAAATGAAGTTGGCTCTACCTGAATGGGAAACCTGCCGAGAGGGACAATTTCTGTTTTCATCAATGTGCGTCATAATAGGATTTCCATTCTTTATGGGCAACCAAGTTGAAAAAAGCTTGTCTACAAACAGTGAAAAACTTCCATCCAAAGTTTTAACCAAACAATTATTAGCAAGAGGGTCTATGGTTTTATCTGGGGACAGAGCAAATGTTGCTATTTAAATTGTATGTGTGTGTTATAATCTCCACTAACATGCAGTTATTTCTTAATGCAGGTATTTTTTATATCTGTAATATTTTGCCCTTTCCTGTTCTCTCACCAGGACCTGTGAGAGTGTTATATGGACATTTTCTGTAGATATTCTAGTACAAAATTGTAACTTCTTTACCATTTGATACATATTGCATTTCTCACTCACGAAAATCAACCAGGGTGGTATGTGTGTCCTCTTACTCAGAGAAATGATGAATGATAACAATGCAGCAAATTTTCATTTTGCATATTAAGTCTCAAGAAAAAAAGTTTCTGTTAGACCCAGACAACTTCTGTTCTACTGTCAAGAATTGTTTTGTATACTAGAATATAGTTGCACCACTGTGGTTCACTGCTGGAAGATGATGCTCAGAAAAGCTCCTGAGAACCAGAAGAAATGGGATACAACCAAGAGTTTCAAATCCTAGCTTCCTATTCTCTGTAACAATTCAGAGTCCTATCATTCCTTTTTTTCTGAAAGGGTTCTTGTTTTCTAAAGCTGATAAAATTCAGCTCTGCTTCCTGGTCTCATTCTCCAGTTCACATGGGAAAGGATTCCAAGCTCTTGCATATTTACAGGGAGTGCAAGGGCTGAGGTTTTCCTCCCAGATCTGAATGTACACTGCTCTCTCCAGTGAGGTGTCTTTGGCCTGAAAGCTTGTTCACACCATGAATTCCTTTTGATAGACTGACTAGTGAGGTAACCAAATTCCCACTCTCAGGTTGCCAGGTTGTAGCATGTATTGGCTGATAACAGCACTTCACAGTTGCTCAGGGCTTCTGTGTGCGTGTGAAGTTCTGGGTCAATTTAGCTGTTTTGTTTGACTATCAGAGGACTAGATGTTAAAAGCATTCTACACTGGCTTCTTTAGAAATCACATCAATGCTGATGTACAGAGGAGTTTCAAAACTTGAACTGTGTAGAGATTGCCTAGGGCTCGTTAGACACAGGTTGTGATTCAGTGCATTGGGGGAAGTCTGTTGCTGACTTTTAAACAAACTCCCACAGGATGCTGGTGCTTTGTGTCTCAGAGCCACATTTTAAGTACCAGGCATCTAGAGCTTTATTTACACGCAGTGTTCTGATAGCACATGGATTATGCACGAACCCTTTCATTACAGAAAAAGAAGCAGGGGCTAAGAAATTTACCTGCTAACATGATGAAGGTTTGAGTCTTGTGATTAAGCATTTGGCTGAGCTTCAAATATAGTCCTCTTATAAATAAGCACCTTACTTAACTCTTGAGTTATTATCATTTAAAAAATTTTAAAAATGTTTGGCTTTTGTCTTCTGTTATGAATGTTAAGCCTTTCTTATATATTCTTTTCAAAATGGAGCCATTCATGTAAACCACCCTAGGAATCTGTCCAGTTGTTTTTGGTTTGGGCTTAAGAGTCCATGGTTTAGAAGTGTGCCAGGTAAGTGCATGCATTTAGCTTGGTAAATAGGACACTGGTTGATACCTATGTTCTGCATTGGAGTACCTGCATTTGATATTCTACTCTGGCTCCTGACTCCAGATTTCTGCAAATGCAGAACCTGGGAAGCAACCATAACTAGGTTCCTACCATCCATAGATGCCCTAGACTGAGTTCCTGGCTCCAGCTTCAGATCCACCCATCACAGGTGTTTGAGGATTGAACAAGAACGTGAAGAACATCATTCCAACCCTATGTATTTTCTTTGTCTCTCACATAAATAAGTAAAAAGAAAAACAAATAAAGAAAAAGACTGTTGCAAGGTTAACAGATGATTCTAATATGAAATGGCAGTTGAGATTTACTGTTGTAAAGTAGTGATATCAACAGGCCTACCTACCGAAAAATGTGGTCATAGTTTCTGGATTGGTGCAAATATACATTTAAAAATTTTCATGGCTTATGATTAGAATATTGCTTAGATTTGTCTAGAGTGTTGCCCAAAACAAAACAAACAAAAACCAAAAATATGCCCCCCCCCAAAAAAACCAAAAATGAAAAAAATCTAGCAGGCTGTAATTTACAAAACAATCAAGAGTATCAACATTACTGTATGGAAAGTTACCTCAAACATTAAGTGCCTGTCCACTAGATTCATCAACAGAGGCACTGAGTTGAAATTTCTTTCTTCAGGTTATATTTATGGGGAAACTTAGTTCTTGCTCATGTTAAAATATATTCAACACTTGGGATGGGTTTTCTAAAAGTTTTTTTTTAGCTTATAAGTAGTTAATAGCCATTAATTTACATGACATTGGAATGAAACAGCAAGTATACTCTATGGTTACATTTTTTTTATTAAATTTATTCATTAATTACATTGTGTTGTAATTACATAGAATCTGGGATTCTCCCCCCTACCCTCCCCCATGGTGGGTTCCTCCACCTTGTTGCATAACCATAGTTCAAGTTCAGTTGAAATTCCCTCTTTGCAAGTATATGCCAAGCATAGAGTCCAACATCTTATAGTCCAGACAAGTCCAACTACTTATTGGGTAGACCCTCTCTGGTCTGAGGGCAGAGTCAGCAGAGTATCTTCCCGGTCAAATAAAAGCACTAATATACCATCTGCAACAATTAACATCGTTATGGAATTAATTGACATGGTATTGAGCAGTCAACATGTTAAAAATAAATGCGATTTCTTAACCACTTTCTGTGACCCCCCATTCACAGTTCAATTTTAGTTTATATACTACAAATGACATAATATCCATATATGGTTACATATTGTTATGATGGTTAGCTGATTGATTATCAATAGGCGTGCAGTAGATATTTGTAAGATAGAAATGTTCAATTTCTGGTCCTTTATCAAGAGCCTCTATTTTAGCAACAAATTCAAATTTTTATATGCTCTCAGAATTGAGGCAAAGAGAAGGAGGCAAAGTTCTTGCAGGTAATTTGTTTTGTCCAAATTTAGATCTCATGGTGACAATGACTCATAACAAACAGATATTAACAAAAATAAGTAACGAAGTATTTAAAAATATGGTGATTGGTTGGGTGTTTGGTTCAATGGTTAAGACACTACTTGGGATATGTGCACCCCTTATTGAAGTATTTGGGTCCAAGTCCTATTTCCTATTCTTTCTTACTGCTAAAGTGCATGTTAGAAGGATTAAGATACAGATAGAATTCCAGACTCCTGGCTTAGTCGTGGCCCAACCCCAGCTATTGTAGCCATTTGGACAGCTAACCAGTGAATAGGAGAGCTCTCTTTTCTGCCTGTTTCTAGTTCATTAATATTTTCTTCCATTCTATAAATAATTTTATTATTTTAATTTTGTTGTCCATCCCTCTAGAGACAAATCCAAGATATTGCTTAGACCTAAGTGATCAGATATTTTATATAAATTAGAAGACAGATTTAATTATCCTGTCTTCTAGTAGCTTCACAGCTTCAGGTGTTATATGTAAGCCTTTAATACATTTTGAGTTATGACTTAGCACCTAATTTCATTTTCTGCATGTGGCATGTAAATATCCTCTTTTCCCACCATTATTTATTGAAATAACTCTTCTGTAAACATTGTGTTCTTTGCTACTTTGGCAAAAATTAATTTTGTGGCCAATGCATGGATTTGTTTTTGAGCTATCCTGTTCTATTTTCCTAACCATATCAACTTTCTTACCTGGTTAAATTAATCTTGATGCTTGATGGAATTCTTCATATTCACTTGGTTAGATTAGACTTATCTCCTTACTGCTTGCTGGAGTTCTTCATCTTTTTTCATTTGCATATCTTCTTTATTGGATAAAGTTCTTCAATTCTATTCACATTCCTTCATTTCTTTGGTGTTTTATTTTCATATAATCCCAGACAAAGCAGAAGTGAAACAAATTATAACATTACAGTGTCTGAACATTGGCAATTTTGGACTACTGGTCCTCTTTTTAAAAACGTATTTATCTGAGAGAAGAGAGATATAGATAGATAATTCTTGTACTTCCTAATTTGCTCTCCAAATGCTCATGATGCCTGCTACCAAGCTAGGGCTGAGGCCAGGAGCTGCCACCTGGGTGAGTTAAGTCCTGTTGGTGGAGTCATTACTGTTGCCTCCCAGGATCTGCATTAGCAAGAACCTAGAGTCAGAAGTGAAAGGCAGCAGTTGAACCGGTGCAATCTGACCTGGGATGCAGGCATCTTACCTCATGTCATAACAGCTAGGCCTAATGCTTCTTCTATTGATTGTATCCTGGCCTTCCTTCTTCCTTCCTTTCTTCGTCTCTCCCTTTCTCTCACAATATCTCTCATAATATTTTATGAAATGTTAAAGAATGGGCTGTCATCATTTCATTATGCTATTTCCTATCCAGAAGCCTGAAACTCCTATCCTTGCTCATATGTTCTGGATCTCAAAACACAATAGGTGATATCTTAAACAAACAACTTCTGCATTTAGAATAGCAAGAATTGAAATGGTCTCAACTGTTAACAGAAGATTTAAACTTTTTCCATTTTTCTTCCATCCAGTTTTTATTTTACATGTTAGCATGTGACACTTGTTATACCTATCTTCCAAGTAAAGATTTCTCTGTTCGTTTACCTTCAATGGCAAACAACATTTAAGCTTATGACCTTGGTAAACATAAGCTTAAAAGAGGAGCCTGGGAATGGGGTGGCATGCTGGCATTTCAGGCCAGTCCTCTGCCTGTGGCTCCACCATCCCATATGGTTGCTGATTGGTGTTCTGGCTGCTCCACTTCCAATCCAGCTCTTAGACATAAGCCTGGGAAAGCAACAGAGGAAGGATCAAGCACCTTGGACCCTGAGCCCATAGGGAGATTAACTGAGCTCCAGCCCATGTAATCATTTATGCAATGAACCAGCAGATGGAAGATCTCTTTCTCTTTTTGTCTCTCCTTCAGTTTCTATAAACTCTGCTTTTAAATCATATTTTTTAAAGTGAGAGTGGGAAAATTTAACTTTGGAGAAGTGGAGGATCTGCTGAAACTTGGGAATCTCTTTAGTATTGACATTTTGATAACTTAAATTTAAAAAGTTAGTTACTTGTGCTAAACTATCCTTGTAAAAGATTAGAACTGTAGCGAGTTTCTTCCAAACTCACCAATTTTAGCTACTTTCAGTATGCCATTCATTTTATACATGAAATAACCCAGGAAGATTATATCACTTCATTATCACAAATATAATAAAGTTTATTTGACACTTAAGTAAATAAACCCCTTTAAATGATCCTAAGAGTAAATTAACTTTGAAAGCATTCCTAAGGGTAAATGTAATTAAAGTGACTGTTTGCTGGGACAACTTGTGTCAGTTCTTTTGTCACATCACTGAATATGCCACCCTGGTCTTTATATGATGTAAAAAATTGCACTTCTCAGTTCTCCTGTATCTACAGTAATGCCACTTATATGTGTGTCAACTGTTGCTTGTAGTTAAGCAGTAAGAAAAGGTTTGTGAAAAACTGCTTTGATATGACAATGAAGGAAAGCATGACTTTGCCAAAGATATCTGAGTGCACTTAATCTAGTGACTTGGTTATAATTAGATTACTGTGCAAACACTGGCTGTTTGAAATTTCTTTCATTTCTCCAATAAAGGCTTAATCGCTTATTTGCTGTGTTTAAAGCACATGAAAGTTGTAATGCAGTGAATAAAACATGAAAACAAAATATCCCTTCCTTTGGAAAAATTGCATTCTAGATTGAGAATCATGTAGCATACTTGCTAGTATTGAGTGCTAGGAAAAATAATCCAAATCAGGAGAGTAAGTAATTGAAAGAGGGCTGAAGTTTTAAATACAGCACTTGGGGCAGTCCTTATTGGGAGGAAAACATCTGAGAAATGGCTCACAGGAATACAAAATGTGTCAAGTGCTTATAAGGGGAAGCACGTTATACTGTTTTTATTTTCAGCTCTTTAACATCAATTTTATGGCATTATAACCTAATATAAAATGCAACCATTATAATAACAAAGTGATAAGTTTCGACAAAAGTATATTCATGTTACTATCATCATAACCAAACTGGAACGTGTCCAGAATCTCCAAGCTTTTGTTATGTCCCACACCAGTCAATCTCCATCCTTCACTGTCACTTCCAGATAACTATTAATCTGCTTTCTATACATGTTAGTTGGAATATTTTCTTTCTAGAATTGTATACCAATAAAATGACACAGGATTTAGTCTTTTGTGCTTTTGTACTTTTGTTTCTCAGCAAGCTCATTCTTTTTATACTGCTATGTTTTCCATTGTATGAGTATCATATTTTATATTTTATTCACTTATAAGGGATACTTGGGCGGTTTTGAATTGTTCACAATTATATCTAAAGTTACTATCCTCATTATAAGGTGAAATCTTCTGCTTATGTATATTTTCCTTTTACATAGAAATATGTGTTGTTCACTTTATAAACTCTCAAACTGTTTCCAAAGTGATAGCATCATTTACACCATCTTTGGGAGTTGCAGTAGTTCTATATTTTGCAACAGTTGATACTTTAAAAGTTTTAGCCATTCTTGTTACCCTTTTTAGTGGTGGCATCCCGTATGGGTGATGGTTCTATTCTACCTTACCTCCATCTCCCTGCTAATGGCCTGAGAAAGCAGTGGAGGATGACCCAAGGCCTTGGGCCCCTACACCCTTCACACTGGCTCATCTCTGGCCACTGACACCAGGTGGGGAATGAATCAGTAGATGGAAGATCTCTTTATCTTTTCCTCTGTTCTGTCTGTAACTGATTTTCAAGTAAAATAAATAAATCTTTAAAAAAATATGGAATTCTTTTAAAAAATAATTATTTTTAAACTTATTTGATGGGCAGAGTTCCATGGAGAGAAGAAGAGACAGAAAAGGGGGGAGAAAGAGAAGTGAGGCCAGGATATAGAGAGAGCTTCTATTCAGTGGCTCAGTCACTTAATGACTGTAGGGTCAGGCTGAATTCAGCCAGGAGCCTGGAACCTCTTCCAGATTTTCTTTGCGAGGTGTGGGGACTCAAGTACCTGGGACAGCTCTTGCTGTTTCTCTGCTGTACTAAGTAGGTGTGCGATTTGCAATGGTGCAGATGGGTCTTGACCTGGAATCAGCTTAATCTGCTAAGTCACATTGTCAGCCCCCAATTTTAGTCATTCTAGTAGATGTGTATTGGCATCTTAATGTAGTTTTAATTTGCATTTTCTTGATCACTCATAAAGCTGATCAATTTTGAATCTTCTTTATGAAGTAAAAGTGAATATTTTATTCAAATATTTTTTGTTATAAATTTTAATATCATTATGTCATAGGAAACCTTAATAAAATGTGTAAAGCAATTCCTTTGACAGATTTTTGATGTATTTTCTTCAGTCTGCGACTTAGTTTTTCTTTTATTTATCCTGTGAAAAGGTCCCCAAGTTCCAGGAAGGCATAAAATAAGTTGAATAAAGCAAGAAATGTGAAATATATATGTGAAATAACCCAATTTTGTATGCCAGTGATAATTGTTGTCAACACAAGGCTATTTGTAACATTTTAATAACTCTTGCCCTTACCATCTAGCACTCCACTGCATTTTAAAAACAGATTTTTTTTTTTAATTGGAAGGAAAGATACACAGAGAAGGAGAAACAGTGAGGAAGACCTTGCATCTGCTGGTTTGCTACCCAAGTGGCTGCAAAGGCCAGAGCTGAGCTGACCCAAAGCTGGGAGCCAGGAGCTTGTTATGGGTCTTCCACATGGGTTCAGGGTCCTCCACACTGGTTTGGGCTTCAAAGGCTTTGGGCCATACTCTACTGCTTTCCCAGGCCACAAGCAAGGAACTGGGTGGGAAGTGGAGCAACAGGGATATGAACTGGCGCCCATATGGGATCCTGACAGATGCAAGGCAAGGATTTCGCCACTACACTGTTGTGCCGGCCTTTCACGTGTGTACATTTTCTTGTCTCATATAGTTAACAAGTTCTTGTTCCTTAGACTGTTAGTCACTTTTCTTTACTAGATTGTAAATATTTTATTTTTCTTCTGTGTGCCTCAGAATAGTACTGGCTTTCTAGAAATTTAAGTAAGTGTATTTATTTAATTGGAGTTGAGATCCAAAATGTACCTTTTGTATCTTTTTATTGGTTTTAAAATCATTTTCTCTCAACTACATTAATTGCAATTCTCCAGAACAACTGAAACAACAGACAGGAAGTAAATGTGGTTGTCTTTCCATTTAATGAGTCCCAAGATCTATAGTCAGTAGTCTGGAGAGCCAGTGAACGCAGTCTGGCCATTACAGTGCAACAGCTAGTAAGCTTCAACATTTAGACCCTAAGCTTCAGGTTGAGTTCAAATGCAGGGAAAGCTGATGTCTCCTCTTAAAAGAGGTTTGTCAGGAGAAATCTCTCCTTATTTGCAGAAGGCCTAGCCTTTTTATATTAAAGACTTCTGCTGGGAAGGAGGCTACCTATTTTAGACACAACAACTGCTTTATTCAATCTACCACTGATTTAGATGTTACTATCATACAAAAACACCCCCATAGACTCAGGTACCTCTTTCTAAGTTGACAGATAAAATAGAAGGTAGAAGGAAGCCAATTAAAAATCCTTCTCAATTTGTACTGGATATGAACTGGCGCCCATATGGGATCCTGACAGATTTTAGGCAGGTTTCTATCTGAGAAGAAGAAATGCAGTTATATAAAAGTATGATCCTTGGTACCTGTTACATAGACATATTTTGACACTTGGTGTGAATATCTGCTTGTATTATACACATTCTCTGATCTCACCATTTCTTTAGGGTGTATTTTAGAACCGTATCTGAAAAAATGTTTTTTTAAATAGCTTGAAGTATTCAGATGTCTGTTCATATACATGTGAAACTCGGAGGAATGCATTTTTCATGAAGTCACTGTGTCCCTACTCTCCCTAGTTTTTCAAGATTTAAGAAGAGACAATAGTTTCCATAAGATAGCCCATGCTGAATTATAAAACCTTATTTTATATCAATGTACTAAAAAGCAAAAACATTATTCTAATTGAGGAAAACTTTAGTTGAGGATACAGAAAATAAAAACCCATCTTCTTGAACAAAAATCTTTGTGTGGACTTGCGATTGTGTCAAAGCATTCTTTACCATGCTTTACTTTCTAGGGACACAAAATACTAATCTAGGTTCAGACAGAAGGAAGGAGAGGAGAAGAGAGTGGTGGAGAGGAGAAGCGAGGCGAGCAGGGGCGAGGAAGGGGAGGGGAGGGCTCAGGCCCATGTCAGACCTACCTCTAGACTTACCATCCTTACCAATGGCATTGCTTTGGCACTGAAAATAGAATGAGAAGCAGAATTTCCCACTGGGAGAGAAGTATATGGAATATTCAGGAGCTAGTAAATTTGAAGGACATTTGCAAACAATCTTGCCTATTTTCCTGTTGACAGAATAGCATGCATTTTGGAATGTCTTCATCTGGCCAAATAAGGAATGGTTAGGTATAACCGAGGACTGGAAGTCTGGGCGGGATATGGGTTTGTCCTATAAAAATTCCATTTTCTTGGCACTGGTTTCAGTGCTGGGGAGGAATCCATTTAGTGCATCATGTCACAATTTTCTTTCAACTTGACAGAGCGTCTATTGTACTAGGAAAATAAAACCCAAGGGGGATTTATTTGGATTTACGTTTTGGGGTGGGAACTGGGCTAAATTGTATTCCCAGCTCATGTTCTGCATATCACATTCTTAAGTCAAATGAAAACCCCATCCCTTCAAGGTTAACACATAACTGGGTTTACTTCGCTTGGTGAGATTGGATTTTAGAATAAGGAACATGTCCCTGGGGGCCAATTATGCTTGAATATTGATTCACTTCAAGTTGAAGGAGAAACTTCTGTAGTGTGAGAATGTTCAATGAGACCATCAGCACTTTTATCAGAATGAAGTTCTTTTTTATTTTAAATTTTGTTTGTTTAGTAGGATGGGTTCCTCAGGAAATTTCTCCTTGGAGAGTATATGAGAGTTGAACGATTTTATTATCTCAATAAAATACTTTCAGCAAGAAGATTTTTATTACTGAAGCCAGGTAAATTCTAATGATATTTATCTGGCCCTCAGTGGCATCAGAGTTTCACATTAACTCAAATACTTTAAGCTCTGGCAACTTTCTAAATAAAAGAATTTATTGTGTAGTGATTTTTCTTTGTTAAGGAGCTCTTTCACTTAGCATACAGTTTTATTGATAAAATTTTTAATTTATAACATTCTAAATATTTTCTCTCATTCGTAATTGCTTTCAATGTATTATGCTAATCAATTATCTACATAGGAGTTTAAAATTTGGGATGGTTTCCTTTTTTTGAAAAGCTTCATATCACTAAGTTTCACATTGTTAACACAGGCTCTAATTCATTTTTATAGGTTCAGTTAATGTAATATTAAAACAATGCTTTCATGTGATTATAACATCGTTTTGATCATCATGAGAAGATACTTTGTACTGCCATTCTAATATCTGCACTTTACTGTAGCATGGATAGACATAGAAAATGTGGTAAACATTTTCCATTTAAAGTGTATATACTGGATAGCTGCTAATGGTACTTCAGGAATTTGCACAGCATGATTTCTTTCTGGGAATTATGAATTTACTGTTGAGATTTAGACAAATTACTAAGAATTCTGGGAATCTGGATTCTAAAAGTAGTTGTACCAGATCAGAGGTTGAGTCGTTTGGGTAGTGAGAGGGCCGTGTTGGGACAAACAGCCATTCGTCATGCTGCCATGGAAGCACTTCTTTCTCTCATAAGATGGTTACTTTCCCACAATGTGGTCTTGTTCTCCCCCCGCCCCCAGGAAACATGTGCTGTAGAGGCCTATTTGGCACAAAATTTGTAATTCTTGGTAACATGGGTTCATAGTCATCTCTCGATTGCCAGAAAGAATGGCCATATTTATTTGGAGCTCATTTCACTTTCTTCTCTCCTTCCCTGCCCTTTGAACCTAGTGGATGAGGCTGCCTTACTAGCTTTACCAGTTGCCCACCTTGTCTTCAGCCATTCTCGAGTTGAATATATGATCATCATAACATTTATCAAGGTGGGACACACTGAAGAATAAAGGAAGTTAAAGCAATAATTATTATGGGAGGTAGGTATAAACCAGAACAATCCAAGCCAAACTAAAATCCATGCTCATCCCAGCAATAATGATGTAGATGTGACTTCTTCAGGGGATCTCCAGAGAGTTTGACAAGGTTAGGGATTTGCCATGTCTGAATGAAAAGTGAATCAATGCTATGCACGACCCATATAAATCATAGATTACCAGGACCAACACCAGAGAAACATCAGGTGATGTCTGATCACTCATTTGTGCTGGTTTTACATATACTGCGATGTGCTCAATTTGATGTTATGAATCTTATTTTTTTTTAAGATTTACTTTTATTTGAAAAGCAGAGTTATGCAGGGGGAAGGAAACACAGAAAGAGAGGCCTCCGTCTGCTGGTTCACTCCCCAAATGGTTGCAACAGCTTGAGCTGACCTGATCTGAAGCCAGGAGTATCTTCTGGGTCTCCCACGTGGGTTCAGGGGCCCATGTACTTGAACAATTTTCTGCTGCTTTCCCAGGCCATGAGCAGGGACCTGAATTGGAAGTGGAGCAGCTGCGACTAGAACTGGCACCCATATAGGTTGAAGGAGCCACTGGTGGAGGCTTAGCCTACTACACCACAAGGCCAGACCCCCGCAACCCTGCCCCCAACTCATTCTTAATACATGGCAAAGCCAAAAGAAATGTGCTCCAGAAACATGACCATTCTGGGTGAATCAGCCTGATTATACAGCTGCCTATGAAAGCATGGATCCCAAACTTAAAAATACCGCCAGAAACTAGACAATGGGTTTTGTTTTTTTACTAGTTTTTTCTTTCAAGAGAGTTACAGTGTGCTTGACAAGATATAATTTGTAGAATGTACTTAAACAGACATAAAATGAGGTCATACATAGAACATGTTTGAGCCGGATTGGGAAGTGGTTACATTAAGCTGACTGAATGTGTAGCATTGGCTGTGGCCTGTCATGGGAACACACGGGAACTCATTCAGAGGTTGTCAATGCCCTGATTCTAAGAAATTCACTCCACCAAAACATTTGTCTATGGGAACCAACACTGGGTGATAGTCTATAGTGACAGTTATTGTGAGATTTAAATTTATAAAAATAATTATTTATTTAAAAACCAGAGAGAGAGAGAGAATAAATCTGCTGAGTTCTGAGTTAAATCTCCGAATAGCTGCAGTGGCTGGGCCTGGGATTCCTTCGGGTGTCGTGCACGGCGGCAGAGATCCGACGCTGGGCTCTCTGCTGCCGCCTCTCCGAGCATGTTAGCAAGTGTCTGGATCTGTAGTGGAGCAGCCAGGGCTTGAACTGGGACTCCGATTAGGAACGACTGTATTGCGTATGACAGGTTAACCTGCCCCAATGTAATGGTGACCCCCAAGTGAGATTTCACAAGGAACAAAAAGCAAATCGAAATTAATGCACAGGTGTACTTTAAAACGTAAAGAAATGGAATTAAATGTTTGTGCAAAAAGATAAAATTTTTTTTCGGGATATGCGTTTTTTGAAAGATTTATATTTATTTTTATTGGAGAGGCAGATATACAGAGAGGAGGAGAGACAGAGAGGAAGATCTTCCATCCGATGTTTCACTCCCCAAGCGGTCGCAACAACTGGAGCTGAGCCAATCCAAAGTTAGGAGCCAGGAGCTTCTTCCAGGTCTCCCATGTGGGCGCAGGGTCCCAAGGCTTTGGGCCGGCCTCGACTGTATTCCCAGGCCACAAGCAGGGAGCTGGATGGGAAGCAGGGCTGCCAGGGTTAGAACTGGCACCCATAGGGCATCCTGGCGTGTTCAAGGCGAGGACTTTAACTGCTATGCTATCGCGCCAGGCCCCAGGATGTGTGTTTTACATGAGCTTTTTGAAGAACCTTCATGGTGTCCAGCAGGCACAGGCACAATGACTTCATATCTTGATTTTCCTCGATGTGATTCTAAAAGAATTATGTTATTTCAAGTAATACTCCTTTTTGTTTTATGGATGAGGAAACAAACTCTGAGAGACAAAGTAATTCCCCTGGGCAGCATCATGTCACCCCGGTAGTCCAGGCCTGTGGTGCTGTGGTTATTCCCACTAATGACAGACCGCCGTGACGGGAACAAGCTGAGGATGGGAGCACAGAGCAGGAGGAAGAGCCTGCCTGTGGCAGGATAGTGCTTCTCTCAGATGCCCATGGAGCTTCCTGAGAAAGAGCTGAATGCTTTCACAGCACGGCGGCTTGGCTGAGATAAAGAAAAAACAAACAAATGCCATGGAAAAATTGACAGAAATGTTGGTGAGAGCGTGGTCTTTTGGCTGGGCCTGAGACTTGGGTATCAGCTTTGATTTTAGCTCCTCCTCCCAGCGTTTCTTACATTTTCAAACCTCTTGTCCTGCAGGGCAGCCTGTTGTTAGGATGCCCGATTCTCACAGTAGAGCTTCAATGTCGGACTTGGCCTTCATTTCCAGACAGTAGCTCAACTCACTGGCTTCCTGCCACCCAGGTGGCAGACCTGCCTTGGGCTCCCGACTCCCAGACCAGCCCTGGCTGCTGTAGGCATTTAGGGAGTGACCCAGCAGATGGGAACTCACACACCTATGCAGTAAAAAATTAAGAAACCCACATGAATAAAAACACCTCCTCTGGGGTCGTGATACTCTGGCATAGCAGAGGTGATGGCGGCGAGGTACTCTGCAGCCAAGGTTTTTGAAGGCAAGTCTCGGATAGGAGTGTCAGGGAACTCTCAGCAGCTGGGGGAACAGGTGCTGTCCTCACAGGGCGGGGATGTGCTTGAGCCTTCTACAATCCACTTGAATGCTGCTCCTCAGCTTGACTGCACATTGCAATCACCTGTGGACCTTTGCAAACTCCGAAAGCCTAGCGTGCGCAGCCGACCAATGAAATTACAGCATGGGGGGTGGGGCCCACAGGTCAGGCTTTAAAAACCCCCAAGTGCTTTCCACGAGCAGCAAGCGCCTTTGAGAAGACTTTGTCGAAGCCGCCGTCCGTTCTGGTTACGGAAGAAGAGACTGGATTTCTTACGGTATGATTTTATATTGTCTTCTGTGAAGTGCTGACAGTTTCATGCTGCCAATATTTGTTACTCTGTACACTCTTCCTGTTTGTTGCATATGTAGAAAGATGGCTTTTTTAACTCCACTTTTTCTTTTATTTCTGTTAAGACTTTTTGTTTTCTTTTTTGTTTTGCTTTGATATCTCAGACCTCAGTTAAAAGTGTTATGCCAACCTACAGTGTCGGGATAAACTTAAATGTTGGAATGATGGACTTCTGACTGTTTATGAAGGACTATGCGTTGACATAGTAGAGGGAAAGTCGGGCAGAAGGTGTGGGGTGGTGTGAAATTCATGTTTTATTGGAAAGGCATATTTACAGAGAAGGAGAGATGGAGAGAAAGCTTCTATCCACGGTTTAATTCCCAAAATGGCTGCCAAGGCCAGAGCTGAGTTGATCCTAAGCCAGAAGCTCCTTCCAGTTCTCCCATGCGGGTGCAGGGTGCCGAGGCCTTGGGCCGTCATCCAGTGCCGTCCCAGGCAGGGAGCTAGGTAGGAAGTGGAGCAGATGGGGCACAAATTGGTGCCCATATAAAATCCCAGTGGTTGCAAGGCAAGGATTTGGCCACTAGGCCACAGCGAGGGACCCTGCCATTTCTGAATTTAAAGGGAATGCTTTCAATGATTTACCTGTGAATATGGTACTTGTTGAAATATTTGTGTTGTTCATAAATATTTGTGTTCTCATCTGTTTATTTTTTATAAAAAGTGGTCAGTATCAATTGGTATGGAGTTCTACACAATGTATATTGTCCTCTGCAATTTTATGTGTTTTTAAGTCTGCTACTGCAGGTGAATAACATTTTCTATGGGCTGTTTCATAGAATGAACCCAACATATATAACTCGTTTGTTCAATTGTGTGTCTGAGTGGGTTTCGACTCACAGCATCTTCTCATTACGTAATCATGGTACTAAGGTTATGGTGTTGTGAAATATCTTTTCTGGAGAAGCTTGTGACCTCTGTTCCTTCGCAATTTATTTGGTGTAATTCATCGGCAACACATTCTGAGATGCTTTGAAATACTTGTAGCATTTCAGCCACTAATGATTCCTTGAGTGCTTAAATACTACTTATAATTCCTATTTCTTCCAGACGAACTTAAACCAAGTACATATTTGCAAGGAGCTATTTTACTCAGGACATTAAACATTGGCATAATATTAATAATAATACATGTTCGTACTATTGCATGTTTTGTTCTGAGCTTTAAAAACCTTTTCCAGGAAAATGCATTAGTCTAATAATCATGTTCTCATGCTTAATCTGAACGAGGTGTTTGAATTTAAGCAGTGTTCCTTTACAAACAAGCTCAAGTGATTCTAATGAAAGATGTATTAGGCATATTCGAGAGAGCTGTGCTTAGGAATAATCAGGACAGGCTAGAAGCTGCCCACTCTGTTTATGAAAAAGATGACTTTACTGTGCAGACTGGCCAAAGTTGTTTTGCTGTTAGCAAACAATGAAAAATGAAAAACTATGAGCAGAAAGAAGTTTAAAATTAACAACTGGAACACCAGTTTATGCATTCAATTTATCAAGCAAATATTTACTAAACACGTCACACGTGCTGGTGTGGTCTTAGGCAATATCTTATTACTGGACCAATGTGCAGACTTGCCTTATAAACTTAAGAAGCACTTTATAGACATCCTAAGGAAAATAACAGAATGTTTGGAAGGGCCGAGATCAGCGTTGAACTGTTGATAGAAACTAAAACATTGGGCTTCCTGTCTTCTCTTCAAGCTAAGTCCTTGTGACAGGAATGTATTTAGGTATAATTCTCTCCTGGTGCTATTGCGGATGTCAGATTGATGTCACCCAGTGAGGGCATCTTTGTCTCATGCCATTTAAATTGCTAGTAGAGTGTGAGTGGCATGCATGTTTCTTTAACCATGTTATTTTTTTATTTGATCACTGTCATTTTCAATATATCCTGAGACATTTGGTTCCATAGCCATGCCTGCTCCTATAAGGCAAAACATGACTTCTAATTTTTGAGAATTGATAGCCTACAGTGTATTGCCAAAACCTGAATCAACACAACTGATTGAGAACTATACTGCCTTTTTCAATTTTGACAAGTTGTATATTTTTCTAGGAGACATTATCTTATATTCTTTCTTTAATAGAATGTTTATTTCCATTACCATAAGTACAATATGTGGTATATGTTTTGAAGACCACTTCGGTTTCTGTGCTCATTTTAACTTACTACTGATTTCATAGGATTTTGAAAGATTTCAAGCATATTATTTTTCAATGTAATTTTTATTGCAGCACAACTGGATAATCTTGTATGGCGTCTTCAGATGGTAAGACATCCAACCAATAATTTGTTTTGTGGGGGGAGGGAGCTTTGTGAAATTTATCAAAACTCCAAGGCAGTTTATTCATGGTCACTACCATAAGTATTTTTTGAGTGTCTGCTATTTATGTATACTTCATACTGTTTCTGGCTGATCTGAGCAAAAATCCTTTGTTGTAGAGATGAATGTTAGTGCCTTCCAATCACTTGTGTTTTTTCAGGAAGGTTAGCCTATCCTGGATCTTGCTGGGTTAAAAATGGGGTGCTGAAAAGGCTGTGCCCTTTGCTGAGGTTCTGTGTTTGAGAATTGGTCACCTTGCTCGCTCTGGTTTCTGGTCGGGTCCGTTCCCTGTGGTTGTGGGACTGAGCCACATTTCTTCATGGCCTGTCAGCGGAGGACCATTCTCCGCTCCCAGGCTTGGCATGTGCGGTTTACTGTCTGGGTCTTTTCCCTGAAATGGGTGATTGTCTTTTTTTTTTTTCTACCTTCTCAGTTCTGTTTCTGTATGAAACAGCATATCTCTCTGACATAGCTGGGTAAAGCTGTTTTTTTTCTTACGATTTTAAAATAAGTTTAATGAATTGTAAAGATTTTTTAAAAAGCATTTTGAGGTATAATTCCCATGCCATGCAATTCACCTGTCTTATGTCTACAATGTAATGACTTTTAATACATTCTGAATATCTGAGTTTTGCACCAATTGATTTGCGTGTTCCCATCATCCATAAAACCTTCACATTCTTTAATCATCACCCTCTAATTTGCTCTTCTTGCTCTTCAGCTGTCAGCAACCACTAATCAATTTTGCTTTCATAGATTTGCCTATTCTAAATATTTCTTTTTTTTTTTTTAAAGATTTATTTATTTTATTACGAAGTCAGATATACAGAGAGGAGGAGAGACAGAGAGGAAGATCTTCCATCCGATGATTCACTCCCCAAGTGAGCCGCAACGGGCTGGTGCACGCCAATCCAATGCCGGGAATCAGGAACCTCTTCCAGGTCTCCCACGCGGGTGCAGTGTCCCAATGCATTGGGCCATCCTCAACTGCTTTCCCAGGCCACAAGCAGGGAGCTGGATGGGAAGTGGAGCTGCTGGGATTAGAACCGGCGGCCATATGGGATCCCGGGGCTTTCAAGGCGAGGACTTTAGCCGCTAGGCCACGCCTCCGGGCCCTATTCTAAATATTTCTAGTTAACTATTTATATAGTAGAAAGCTTGATACAGATAGCAATAAAGGTTTAGGAACTTTCAGATCCTCCTCTCCCCACCTCTCACATCCTTCCTGTTGAGCTTCCTGCTTAAGGTCTGGGAAGGCAGCAGAAAGTTGATTTTGTGTGTGTGTGTGTCTTCTCTGCTTGATGTAATCTCATGTGTTTTTGTTTTGCACATCTGGGGTGCTTTTTAAGAAGCCTTTACCCACACCTATGTCTTGCAGAATGTCACCAATATTTTCCTGTAGTGATTTGATGGTGTCAGCTTGTAGATCTAGATCATTGATTCACTTAGTTTTTCTTTTTTTGTAAATATACAAGGGTTTTGTTTCGTACTTCTATACATGTAGATCTAATTTTCCAAACACCAGTTATTGAACAGACTATCCTTTTCCCCTGGATTGATTTTGGTTTGCTTGTCAAAAATTAATTGGCAGTCAATGTGTGGTTTCATTGATCTTCAGGTCGGTTTTGTGCCGTTCTAGGCTATTCTGATCGCAACTGCCCTTCATTATGTCTTTGTTTGACATTGTAAGACCTTCAGATTTGTTCTTGTTGCTAAAGATTGCTTTAGCTACTTGTGTTCTTGCATTTCCATATGAATTACTATCTTTTCTAGATTTGTGAATATCAGATTTCTTGACTGGCTCACATACTGATAAGGAAAAGATGGAGGTATTTCCACTAAGATCTGGTTCCAGATAAGGATGCCTGCTGTGGTACTGGAAGTACTAGCCAGAGCTATTAGGCCAAAAACCCAAAGGGAATCAGATTGGAAAGGAGGAAATTGATCTGTCTCTGCTTGCAATAGCATGATCCTCTAAGGGAACCAAACATCTACCAAAGAGACTACTGATTTTCATAATACTTGGATAAATATTTTGATTCTATTAATTATGCCCATTATAATTCTCCTGGGAGTATGAATATTTGCTGCAAATGCTTTCCAGTTTAATTGTGTGTGTGTGTGGATGTGTACACACACACATAGACACCCATCCAGTAGAATGAACTCTTATTGTCATTTTATGTTACCTACACCAAAGAAAAGTTGACATTTGTTAATTCAAGTAGTTGGTCAATGCTATTCTTTCTGTTTAGTATCAGAATGGCCAAAATGGCTAAAGATCTAATTTGCCATGGGAGGGAATGCTGTACAAATCATGTAGTTACTGGGCAAGATAGAACATTTTGAAAAGTATAAGTCACCTTCTCCCATTTCTACTTTACTTTTGAGGAAGAGAAGATAGTAATTAAAGGATAAAACAGTAGTATTTTTTTTAAAGATTTATTCATTTTATTATAGCCAGATATACAGAAAGGAGGAGAGACAGAGAGGAAGATCTTCCATCGATGATTCACTCCCCAAGTAGCTGCAACAGCTGAAGCTGTGCCAATCCGAAGCCAGGAGCTTCTTCCAGGTTTTCCACATGGGTACAGGGTCCCAATGCTTTGGGCAGTTCTCCATTACCTTCCCAGGCCACAAGCAAGGAGCTGGATGGGAAGTGGGGTCACCATGATATGAACCGGTGCCCATATGGGATCCTGGCACAGGCAAGGTGATGACTAACCATTAGGCTACTGCATTGGGCCCAAATGGTAGTTTTTTTTTTTTTTAAAGATTTATTTTTTATTTTTATTACAAAGTCAGATGTACTGAGAGGAGGAGAGATAGAGAGGAAGTGGAGCTGCCGGGATTAGAACCAGCAGCCATATGGGATCAAGGTGAGGACCTTAGCCACTAGGCCATGCTGCCGAGCCCCCAAATGGTAGTTTTAAAATAAAATGCAGGCTACTTAAAAATTTTCTGGAAGATAACATTAAGTATCGGAACTTACTTTGCAGAAGCAGTTTATTTGAAGATTGGTCCATAATTTTAAGGAACCAGTTTTCTAAGTATTGCAAAAAATTTTTAGCACAAGCATAAGTTCGTATTTTTAGTTGCACTTTTTTAATCAACTTTTTGAATTCCTTTGTTACATGTTTCAGATTCTATTTTTTTGTTTGTATATTTTTCCAACATAATAAACCTATCCAACTCATCTAAACTAGGAATTATAATCTTTTCTGTAACTGCTTATCCTCACAATCTATCACTTTGCTGCACACTCAGGTGTAAATGGTGTGCTAAATCATGTGTTGTCTGTTTGCATTAAAGTCACAGATGTGTACCAGGGCATTTGAAAGTCTGTGAAAAATCATTAAAAGATTTGCTTATTTTTGAGTCCCCCAAATTTTCAAATGCATGTATACTGTTTTCCTATTCCACAAACTTTTTGAAGACCATTTGTGTAGTTGATGCATTTTCTAGGGTTTTTTTTTTTTTTTTTTGTAGCTTTGCAAAAAGTGCATTTGGACAACTTCATTTGGGGCATATTTTCCTTTCAGTAAATTGTGTTTATATTGTGTAAACATTGTGTATATTTTCAGATACCTCGGTTCATTTCACATCTGGGGCCCTTTCACCTTTCATTATTGTGAAGGATACGGTGGATGACCTGGGAGTGCAGCTGTCTACTTGATTATATCTCCTTAGGACATCCATCCCTGCAAAAGAGGGTAGTTCCAGCAGATGGCACATTTTTGAAATTTTAGTATGTTAAGTTACATTCCCACTAAGGGTGTAGAAAAGTTCCCTTTTATTCAAAACCTTGCAGGCAGTTATTGTATTATTTATTTATTTATTATTGATTACATTGCATTATGTGACAGTTTTATAGGCACTGGGATTCTCCCCGCCCCTCCCCAAACCACCCCCCCCGATGGTGGATTCCTCCACCTTGTTGCATTACCACAGTTCAAATTCAGTTGAGATTCTTTCATTGCAAGCATCTACCAAGCATAAAGTCCAGCATCTTATTGTCCAGATAAGTTCAACGGTTTCTTAGGGAGACCATCTCTGGTCTGAAGGTAGAGCCGGCAGAGTATCATCCTGATCAATTAAAAGCCCCAACATAACATCAGCCACAATTTATAACGTTATGCAATTAGTTGACATGGTATTGAGTAATCAATATGTTAAAATAGAGAAAAAAAAAGAATACAAGTTCTGAACCACATCCTGTGAATTCTACATTGACATTTCAATTATTAGTTTATATACAACTGGGTTCTATACACCTTAAAATGGCTATAGATTACTATTCAGCTGTCTCATGTCTATTTTAATTTTAGTATTTAGCAGTTTATAGCGTTGAAGCATGATTTTTGAACCTGGCTGTTTTTCGGGTAGTCTAACTCTATAATTCTAACAAGACATATGTCAACAGTTTAGGTGAACAGTTATAGGAGGGGTGTGCAGAGAAATCTTCAATGCCCCAGTGAGGAGTAACTAATCTTTGTGTCCCACCCAGTGAGGTATAAGTGCATCCCCACTGACTGTTTCTTGTCTGTTTCTAAGCTTTCCTTGTTCTCTATCTATTCTAGTTTATTTGTTTATTTGTTTGTTTGTTTTGAGGGGTTTCTGGAGCGATCCTGATGGTCATTACGAGAGGGGGTGGGGATGCAAAGTCAGGACCAGGCAAGGACCAGAGAAAGCTCCCCTCCCTAGTCCCGGAGGAAGTTTATTTTTCTTCTGTTTCTGTGGACCACTCAGGGCTCCTGGTTGTTGTTCCGATGACCTTGGATCCTGCAAGGCAGGATTTGGACTTCTTCCATCCCATGTGGTAGATCCCAATGGAGGTGGGTGACCTCAGAATTCTCGGCCTCCGAAGGCACTCCAATTCCCCGTGGTCTCCTTGGCAGTTGGGATGTAGTCCTTGGTGCTCATACTGATAGTCCTTGGTGAGGATCTGGGAGTCTTCAGGGTTGGGATACAAGCCTCTTCTTGTCTGGCAGGCAGTTATTTTAAAAAATCTTCCCGTAATAGCCATTCCAGCTTGAGGGAGATGATGTGGCAGTGTGGTGGTGTTTTATCTTTCTCTGGAACTGTGATGAATGTCATTGAGCGTTTTTTTTCATGTATTTGGGCATTTGAGAAATGCCTGTTCATAGTTAATAGTTAATAGTTAATGCCTATTAATTATTTCAGTTGTTTTGAGTTTCCAAGCTGTTTAAATATTCATTGTATTAACCTTTTATCAGATTAATACATTTGTACGTTATTCTGTTTCTTTGTCTTTTAGAAGTTTAGATTTTGGTATGGTGTTGTTTGTTCATTTGTTTTTGGTAGGACAAGAGGCAGGAACCAGTTTAAACATTGTGTACATCAATATCTAGTTTGCCCAGTACCATTTATTAATTGTATTTTCACCAGTGTGTATTTTTGGCACATTTGTTGAGGTATCTTCGTAGACACATCTATTTCTGGAATCTGTTCTGTTTCGGTGGTTTACAAGTCGGTTTTTATGGCAGTATCTTTGTTATAGAAGCTCTGCTTTTTTTTTTTCTTCACTTTCACGGTTCAGTTTTGATCGTGTGTGTCCAGAGGCTTACGCTTTGTTGCAGGTTTTCTCTCTGTGGGCACACAGTTGTCCTCTTACTCTCTGATCCTTTGTTTTTCTGTGTTATCAGCTGGGTTTATTACTTTCAGACTATTTCCTTTCTCCACTAGTTTCTCAGTGATGATTCAATGGTTTTACAGCTTGGGGTGGCAAGCATGGGGCTGCAGAGGATTAAAATGTCACACGGAATGCC
This sequence comes from Ochotona princeps, assembly GCF_030435755.1. Classification (NCBI taxonomy): domain Eukaryota; kingdom Metazoa; phylum Chordata; class Mammalia; order Lagomorpha; family Ochotonidae; genus Ochotona; species Ochotona princeps. The sequence goes on along the minus strand of NC_080840.1, from coordinate 27,324,581 downwards.
TGATGCTTGTATCCCCTGTTCTGCCTGGGATCAAGTCCTGCCTCCACTGCTTAGCTTCTAGCCAACGTGCCAGAGACAGCAGGTGATGATCCACGAACTTAGGTTTCTGCCACCCATGTGGGGACCTGGCTGGAGTTCCTGGATTCTGCTTTAGGCTTGGCCCACTCATGGCTGTCAGGACATTGGAGAATGAACCACTGGTAGAAAATCTCTCTTCCTCCATCTGTCCCTGATTTTCTGAAAAAGAATAACAAAAACCTAGCTGTTCATCTCATTGATTTCGTGTATATTTCTGCTTGTTAAATTTTTGCAAATATTTTCATCTACCTGAAAGAGAAAGGCAGAGACTTCCCATTTGTCATTTTACTTCCAAAATGCCCGCAGCCTTCAGGGCTGTATTAGGCCCCATTCAGAAGCCTGGAACTCCATCCGGGTCTCCAATGTACACTCAACAGGGACCTAAGCATTTTCTGGCATCTGCTGCTCTCCAGGATGCATTAGTACGAATGGGATGGTAGGTGGAGTGCTTGGGAGTCGAATCTGCGCTCCTGGTGAGCAAATACACAAGTGCCTCAAGTGGCTGCCTAAGAACATGGCAGTGCAGCCCTGAGCTATATTTATGTTCTGATCTTTATTTCATTCTTCTTACTAAGTTTGGGTTATTCTTGTTAAAAACATCACTAGGTTTATTTTGTAACATATTTTCGAAGGTAAGAACTTTAAAGATTTTGCTGCGCCCCATTTTATTTTTATTTTAAATTCAAGGAATTTCCTAATTTCTATTGATTTTGCTTAGTGACTTATTCCCTCAGAAATGTTAATGTTCATGTATTTATGTAACCCCTAGTTTCTTTTGCTACTAATTTTTAGAAAGCATTTTCGTTTTACATATATATATATATATATATATATATTCTCTAAGAGTTCTCTATGGTCTAATAGATGGTCTATTCTAAAGAACTTACATGTATTGATCAAAAGACTATTTTGTGGCTGTTGAAACAAGTATTCTGTGAATGTCTGCCTTTTAATCTGCAGTCTAGAGTGATGCTTCCTTGTATTTTATTAGGGTGATGGTCTGGATTTCCACAGTGATAAAAGTAGAATATTGAGGTTTAATACTGTGATTGTTTCAGAGCCTATCTCTTCTTTTATATCAGGAAATACTTATGAAATTGGTACTCTAATATTTGATATCTGTGTTTTCATTCATGATTTTTTTTTTATGTAGTGGCTTTTCTTGTCTCATTTTAGCTTTTTAAGTCTCAAAATCTGATCTAATGTAAGTGTGGCCATTCCTGTTCCGTTAGGTTTTTACTGGCATGGAATAGACGTATACTTCATCCAGCCTCACATTTCTCAGTTTGTCTTTCTTCACCAGTGAAATTTTTTAGGTAGCATATTGTTGAGTCTTGTTACTTTAAAAAAAAGATTTATTTTTTATTGGAAAGGCAAATTTACAGAGAGAAGGAGAGACAGAGAAAGATCTGTCTGTTGTTTCACTCCCCAAGTGGCCACAGTGGCTGGAGCTGGGCTGATCTGAAGCTAGGAGCTTCTTCTGATCTCCCACATGTGTGAGGCTTTGGTCCATCGTCAATTGCTTTCCTAGACCACAAGCAGGGAACAGGATGGGAAGTGGAGCAGCTGGGACACGAACATGGGGTCCCAGTGTGTGCAAGGTGAGATGTCAGCCTTTGGACCATCATGCTGGGGAGTCTTGTTACTTTTTAAAAGTTTATTTTTGAGAGACACAGTTACACAGAGACATAGAAATAGGGGGAAGGAGGAAAGGAAGGAGAGAGGAAGAAAGATTTTCCATCTTGTAGTTCGTTCCCCATATTGGCAATGGCTGGAGTTGAGCGAATCCACAGTTTGGAGCCAGGAATTTTTTCTATGTCTTTCAGCAGCCCTGGGACTTGTGTTACCCTCTGCTGCTTTTCCTGGTTATACACAGAGAGCTGGATTGAAAGTGGAGCAGCTGAGACACAAACTAGTGCCCATAGGGATGATGCAGTGCCACAGGCTGAGGTTGAGCCTGTTACACCACCATGCCAGCCTGAGTCTTGGTAATTTTTTACTCGTTCAGCCAGTCTGTATCTTTTACTTGAGGAACTTAGTTATATTGAAGTAATGGCATCCTACACCAATAAAAAATATTTTCTGTGTTTCGACACATCTTGACTTCAATTTCTGGTGAATATTGCAATGTATCCTCCCTACACCATCTTCTACTCTTATCAATGGCAGTGGCAGCAGGCACATAGGGTGTTTTTCTCATTCCTTTTTAAAAGGAGCTGGTGGTTCTGAGCGGCAGCCTGTAGTACCAGGCAGCCTTTAGTACTAGGTTTACAGTGGTGCTGCCAATAGGTCTGAAATGACTGAAGGTCTAGGAGCGCTGACTTGAAGTCCTAGAGATGTCATCCGGCGTACCCCTGAGGCTAGGGCGTGATCAGGGCCCTGGTAGGACCATTGCAATCTGCCAGAACTGTATGCATGTCTGGGGCACCTGCTTCAGTTCATGTCTCATGACTTGGTACTCGCCTTCCTTTTCTTTACCCAAACAGGAAATTTCCTCTCCATATCATAATACATGGGGTTGAAGGAAGAATGAAATAAACAGCCCTGTGGCAACCAATAGCACTGAGTTAGATTTTTCCTGAAGTGCACAACTCATCAAGAAGGGTCAAGGCTGAGTTTAACATGGGCTGATAGCTCCTGAGGTCAGCTTTTCATTAAGGGGTGTAACCAGACACAGCTGATGCTGATTGGGATGTAAGTTGAATCCACTGGGACCCTCGGTACCTTCTTGGTACACAGGCAGGTCCAGAACCTCCATCTGCAGGCACTGGCTTGGAGAGGACTGTTAAGGTCCAGTGCTACTTTTACCAGCCTGGCACTAAATTCCAAGATGTATGCCAAAACGTGATTCTTTTTTACCAGGTTTCAAAGTCTCGTCCTATAGCAAATGCAGTTTTAGAGGTTCTATCTGTGCATGCTGACCTGAGGACAAAGCCTTTATCTGCTACTTTATTGTCAACAATCCAGGCTTAGGTGAGGAAAGTTTTTAAGGGCAAACTTTTAATGGTAGACAAGGGTTTTGAACTGAAACAGTCCTAAAATTCGTTTTATTTAAGCATCTAGTAAGAAGCACTAATCTGAAGAAATGTTACCAATAAGAAATATTTTTAAAAATTATTGATTGAAATGTCGTCGTCCATTGAAAACAGGGTTGATAAGAAAAAAAACATGTCACTTCACTTCTTCTTAATGAGATAGAATTTGGAATTCATGTGAAAATCACATATGTTCATGTGCCCATTCATATCTTTAAACTATTGGGTAGTTGATGATGATACAATATGGAGAAGAATAAGAATTATTTCCACGGCTGAAGCTACCAGTTAATGTTAAGATTGTTCCCATTTCATCCTTTGCCTTGTTTTTTTTGATTGTACCTCTTTACAGGAGTCATTTATTGGTTCACATAATTTTTAGTGGACTCCTTAGGGTTTTCTGTATTAAAAAAAAATATTAGGTTTTAAGCACAAACATATGCATAAGAAGATCAGCCAGTGCCTCCTAGATCAAATAAACCCCTAACAATATGAAGATACAATATGAAGACTATTTTAGTTTCCAAACTAAAATGTTACACACATCTTTCTAAAAGAAATGAACAGCTGAACAGAGATTAAAGACTTAAATGAAAATTTTGTTTTGTTTTCGTTCATTATGAGGCTTTTGAAGACCATTTCCCGTTTAAGTCTGATTCTCAGATATTCCCATCTATCCATGACTTTCCTGATTTTCACCCAGGTTTTCTTGATTGCACTTGTTGATAGACTTCAGCTAGCTTTTTTTTTTCTTGTGAGCTATCATCAACATTGATGTAGGAAGACAAGCAAGGCCAGAAGAGTCCAAAGAAAGCAAGGCACCCTATAGAGAAGTGCCAGTGTCAACATTACTGCCTGTTCTCCATAACAGCACACAGGACGTATCTAAAATGAGTTACAGTATTGCCTGGGAACACGGTGTCCTGTGTCAGCGCCATGTGATTGTCAGTTTCAGTGAGGTGAGGGAAATGGTAAAGTAGAATGACTTCAGAAAATTTACGTCAGAAGTATGAAATTGCAGATGACAATTGAAAGAAGCATTGATGGTGGGAGACGTGGAGGTTGTCATATGGAATTGGAGAATGCGATTGTGTGTATTAGTTTCTTTTCAGATAAATCAGTTTTTCTAATATGTGGGCTTAAGGAAATTGTGGTTCATAGGCCATGGAGTATCTATAATAGGCAATGTTTCAATCTCCATTTTTGTATTTTGGTCAAAATTTCCACATGGAGTATTTTGCTGATATATAAGGAAACTCTAAATGACTCAATAAACTTAATATAATAAAACAACTGAGATATTTCAAGTTATGGGATGAAATGCAATTCTTGATAGAATGTAGCATAGGAAATGTGTGCTTTTGCTGTTTGTAAGAAAATTCATAATGACATTGCCATTGATGTGGAGATACTGATAAATTCATTGCTAAGCATGGTATCTCACATTTTTCTTCTGTTAACCTACAGAAGAAATGTCTGTCAGATTTCCATGGCATGAAAAGCTGATTTTTTCTTGAGTGATTGTATTTTAAAGTTTTGGACATTATGTATTAAGTAATTATGTTGCTATCTTCATTGGACATTAGCAATCTCAAAGCTAAATCTGAAAAGCATTTTATTAGCCAAATAATTTTCCATTGCATTCAGTTTTAGGTACAAAATTCACCAAATAGGCCTGATTTTGTTTGCCTTTGAATTAATCCCCAAGCTTATTTTTAGCCATGATATGCTATTAGTATTTCTGTATGCAAGAGAAAATCATTTTGAAAGCATGGAAGGTAAAATTACTGGAACAGATGTTCTGTTGTTCTTATCATAAATTAAAGCATTATCAATAATGATAAGCAATGAATTACTAACTATGCCAAAACTACATACCAGAAAGTCACAAACCATTATTTTCTCAGTATGGACTCCAAAGTATGAAGGACAATATATAACATTAGCATTTTTCTATTTATAGTCCAGCCATGGAATGCAAGACAATGGTTCAATTATTAAATGCATAGTACTGCCAGAGCTTCAGAAGTTCATTAAGAATGCAGCTAAAAAGCATGCTTATTTTGGTGCAAGTTTTTGAAATCTTATATAGATTTTGTTTTTTAAATAATGTGATCCTCCCCGAAACTTTTGAGAACCCTTCATGGATATGATATTGGATGCAATTAGGCCATCAAAGTCTGAGTTTTAAGTTGAGGTAAAGAAATGGTAGTGTGTTGGAAAATGTTTTACACATGCTTGTGAAATGTTGACCTTTGCGGTCTATTTTGCATTAGTTATAGATTTTTTTCACTTGTTCTTTTTTTTTTAAAAAGATTTATTTATCTATTACAAAGTCAGATACACAGAGAGGAGGAGAGACAGAGAGGAAGATCTTCCATCCGATGATTCACTCCCCAAGTGAGCCGCAATGGGCTGGTGCACGCCGATCCAAAGCTGGGAACCAGGAACCTCATCCGGGACTCCCACGCGGGTGCAGGGTCCCAAGGTTTTGGCCCGTTCTTGACTGCCTTCCCAGGCCACAAGCAGGGAGCTGGATGGGAAGTGGGGCTGCTGGGATTAGAACCGGCGGCCATATGGGATCCCTGGGCATTCAAGGCGAGGACTTTAGCTGCTAGGCGACGCTGCTGGGCCCTCACTTGTTCGTTTCTGATAGTTCTTGAGAACATTTAAAAAAACAAATCTGCTTTGCATTGACTTTGGCAGGCCAAAGGTCAGATTTTGGAAGTGAATTTCAGTAGCATATAAATAATAGTAGTAGAAATCTGATTTACAATAAGGCAGTTAAACCATCAGTTTCACTTCTTTTATCCAATTTGTTTTCCTTGGGATGCACGAAGTAAAGATGCATTAACAAAACAATGACCATTCAAACGCAGAGGCCTTACCCATGAAAAGGTACTTGTCACTTATGGTCATAGCAGGCTCAGTGGGGGCTTTCCCAGTTGTTCCCGCCATGCTTGAGTTGACCTCATGGAGAAATTTCTTTGTGGGGGTGGAGGTGGAGTAGAGGCCTGTTGAACCTGAAAGCTGCTTCTGAGGAGTGGTATGCGTCACCTTGTTCGCTTAGTTTTCCAAAGCAAGTCTTGTGGCTGCACCTGCGATTGAAAGAATGGAGATGTATAACTTTCTCACAGATGATCAGGGAATATTTTGGTTAGTCTCTTGTATATTACATTATTGCAAATAGTATTTCATGTGGTTGTTTTGATGTGATTTTGAGTGCCTAGGCTCTCAATAATATCAAGAGATGACATATTTCTCCGTCTTCTAGGATGCCTAAACTTTTAGTTGAGAAATATGACACAAAAGCATGTTAGTGTGAAATACTTTCCTACTCTCTAAACTTCCTTATAAAGAAACATAAAGCTATATTATACACATACATTTACACACATATGCACATAAAGTACATATAAATACATTAATACACCATTGAAAATCGGCAACGGGTTATATATGCTCAACTCGTAACACTGTTTTGAGGATTAAATGAAATTGTTAGAAGCATTTGCCAACGCAGGTGCATGATAGGTTCTCAAATATTATTTGTTCCTGATAATAATTATTTTCCATCTTCATAGCTTCCCCCAAAGAAGGACTCTACAAAATATTTATGGAGAGTTCGGGCATTTTGTGTAGCCAATAGGATGCTACTTGTGATAAGATCACATGTCATGTTGCAGTTTGTGGGTTAGAGTCCTAACTGCTGTAATGTCAGTTTTCTGCTACTGCACACCTTTCAAGCAGCAGATAGAATCCCTGACTCTCATCTGGGAGATCTGGATTGAGTCTCCAGCTCCAATCTTTGGCTAGGCCAAGCTTCAACTGTCAGCCAGCATGTGGGAAGTGAACCAGCAGCAGGCAGGGCTAGATCTCTCTCTCTCCTTCTATATCTCTGACTTTTGAATAAAAGAAACACTTTTTACATGTTGTGATGAAATAGAATTAAAAGATAAATTAACTTTTGGTGTAATAGTAGTTTATAATACCATTGTGATGAACTTTGATCCATCATACAAGTGGACTTCAGAAACTTTTGCATCAAAATAAACATTGAGTTCAATTTTCAATGAATTTTTCAAAGTAACCTCACTCTTAAAATTCATGTTGAAGAAATGGCATACTGAAAACAGGTTGTGGAAAGCACTTTATATTTTGGTAAAATTATGGTGTGTTTGTGAGCACACACACACATAACTGAATTCCATGTGACATCATTTAGTCTACTAAAAGGGAAGCACAGGTCTGCCAAATGATTTGAAGAGTTTTTTTTCCCAATAAATCATCTCCTAATCCACTCTGACTTTCCAGTGTTTCTTGTTTAGTGGTGCATACAGAAATCGTTTCTACTGAGTTAAACAGTAGCTATCAATTTAGCCTCTCATTAACTGTAAATCATCCAATGAAATATTCTGACAACAAGAAGTTATTTTTAATGTTAATCATTTCACACAAGCTTCTCTGAATTAGGATTTCACTAGCGCATACAGTTGCTAAATGACAAAATGTTTCATAAAATATTTTGAATTTAATGAACCAAGGAATGTTAACAATAATCTGAACATTTAAACCAATGTGTAACAAAGATTGCTCTGCTCTGGTAACCAGAAATCCGTTGTATACCAGTTTTATCAAATCATAAAGAATTATAGCAAGATATGGTTGCTATTTCAACTCAGTTCTGGAAATTTTGAATAAAATTTTTTAGGAAAAGAAATTAGTATCCTGTGACATCACACAAAGTAAATTTGGGGCCCGGAGGCGTGGCCTAGTGGCTAGAGTCCTCGCCTTGAAAGCCCCAGGATCCCATATGGGCCCGGTTCTAATCCCTGGCAGCTCCACTTCCCATCCAGCTCCCTGCTTGTGGCCTGGGAAAGCAGTTGAGGACGGCCCAATGCATTGGGACACTGCACCCGCGTGTGGGAGACCCGGAAGAGGTTCCAGGTTCCCGGCATCGGATTAGCGCGCATTGGCCCGTTGTGGCTCACTTGGGGAGTGAGTGAATCATCGGACAGAAGATCTTCCTCTCTGTCTCTCCTCCTCTGTGTATATCTGGCTGTAATAAAATGAATAAATCTTTAAAAAAAAAAAGTAAATTTGACTTTTTTCCAAAGCCATTTAGTTTATCACCTTAGTTCATGATGTTACTACACTACATTTTCTTGGTCCTCTTCTCTGACATATTTATCTTAGAGTAGAAATTAAACTACTTCTTTGAAGTTGACAATTCTTGATGGCTTGAACCCCCCCAAACAGCAACTAAGATGTAAATCAGAATGGAGAAAAAAGTACTCAGGAGGCAGAAAGATTATACGGAAGCTTTTTCTTTCTTTTTTTTTTTTAAATATATGTGTATATATATTCAACATTATTTTCATTACACAAATATTTATCTGACTTAATAAGACAGCTCTTCATGCATCTATAAGAAATTAACCACATAAATTACAAAAGCAAACATCACACAAAAGAATTCAAGGTGTCACAGAAAATGTGATTCTTAAAGTCCTTTGTGATGAATCTCCAGATGTATACTTCTCAGTCATTGAAAGTGACTGAAATTGATCCACAATTAAAAATTAAATAAAATTGATCCACAATTAAAAACTTCCCCCCAGCTTTCACACATGCACTATTGGGAAGCTTTTTCTTTATCTTTAGGTGATTTGGAGCTGGTTTATGTGCTCGAGTAGATTTGTCACTAGAAACGGGCATTACCACTGCAGTATGTGAATTAATGTTAATAAAAGATGACATAGTTCCCTGTTGCACATCTGAAATTCCAGAGACATTTGATTATTTCTGGTTAATTTTGAATCATGTAACCATATTTTCCTGCTTTGAATGACTAATCTGTGCACATTTAGTGATGGCAGGTAGTCTTGATACAGCAAGTAGGAAGCACTTTCTTTAAAATGTTAATTCAGTGCCGATAGTAACCCTCATCGGATTTCATTTTAAAGTGGCTTTTCAATATTTTACCAAAAGTGTAAGCTTCTTGGCAATAAACATATAATAAACATGAAATAGAATATACCTGTACAAACAGCAAAGCAAATAGACAACCAACAGAATGAGAGGAAATCTTTGCACACTACACAACAGAGGGGACTAATATCCAGGATATACAAAGGAACACAACACCAGCAAAACAAACTAGGTGAAAAATGGATGAGGGAAATGAGCAGGTATTTTTCAAAGGAGCAAATTCAAATGGCTAACAGACACAAAAAATTCTCAGGCTCCAAAGCGATGAGAGAAATACAAATAAAAACCATATTAATGGCCCATTTAACTTCAGTGAGAATTGCTTGCACATAAAAATCTTCTAATAACACCTGCTGGTAAGGATGTGGAGAAAAGGTGTCCTATTTTCCTGCTGTTGGGCATGCAGGCTAGTATAGCCACTATCAAAGTCAGTAGGGAGAGTTCTCAGGCAAGTGAAAATTCGTCTGTATGATCCAACAATCCTGCTCCTGGGAATATATCCAAAAGAGGTGACACCCATATATGATAAAGCAACTTAAATCCCTATATTGATAGCAGCGTAATCCACCATAGCAAAGATGTGGGACCAACCTAGATGCCCGTAAAAAGAGGACTGAATAAAGAAAGAGTGGTACAACTACTCCATGGAGTACTACTCAGCTATTAAAAAGAGTGAACTACTATTTGCAACCGAGTGGTCCTAACTGGAGAGCATTATGCTCTGTGAAATTAGCTAATCTCCGAAGGACAAATATCATATGCTCTCTCTAATGTAACGCAGGTTTCATAGAAAATGTAAGATGAAAAGATATATAGGTAAATGAGTATACACTTGTAATCTCATTTTTAAAAAATGGCGTAATGGAGACTAGAGTACTGAGGACAGGAAGAACTGCAGTAAGCATCTCTAATCCAAAATAAAACAATCCCCAAATAAAACTTACATGTACATTGATGAGATGCTAGACTCTCTACCATTGCTTTTCTCTACAATATCACGATGCATATAAAGGGCAGTAAGTTGGGGCAGAGAGTACGGCTGCATGACTGTATTACTGCAAAGTACAGGGGAGAATGCGGAGAGGAGGAGGAAGGGGAGAGGGGAAAGGTCTATACCTACAAAACTGTGTAATGGAAAATAACAAGGAATCTGCCTATAATGTCAACTGTCTGATTTCTCTCCACTGGAGGTATAAATCAACCACAAATTTCAGGAACTTTAGAAGAGACAAATAGTTCTCTGGGGTTACGACTGGGCTGGGTCTGAGAAATTCTGGCAAAATGGCATTGCTGTTGATAATAGTTTGGCATACATACTTACCACACTCACACTTGTGTAAGGAAGGGCTTTGACCTCTTTGTGCCCTGGTTCCCATGGTGACCTGGCACTTTATTCTTTGGTATTAGAGTGGCATAGCAGGCTATCGTGTTAAATTAGAGCCAGGGATCCAGTCACGGATGCTTTTCCTTCCTGATTTATAAGAGCGCATGATCGAGAGAAAAGAATTTGTAAGTAGCAATTAGAGGAGCAGAGGTAAAGACGTGCACTGAGATTTTTTTTCAGTGAAATGCAGTTAATGGTGCATGTTGATGGAGAGGATTTTCCATTCTTTGGCTAGCTGGTATCCACTGATTTAATCAAATGAGACCAAAGTGTGCCTCTTACTTTCTGCACAGCCTGACAAAGCTAATTTAGGATGGAGTTTTTAGATGAGTGTCGGTAACTGCTGCCAGGATTTATGTCTTTATAAAGGAAATACAATTGCAGATGTCTTCTGAGGCTGATGGATCGGCAATGAGAAAGTGAAATAAGAGCTCAATCTCCAAGAAACAAGAAAAAGTTGTGTTTGTTAAATGGACCAGAAAGATATCTGCTATCCTCTTGTGATTTCTGTGTCTAACTTAGTGCCTACGCAAACCTGTGTTGCGGCACATGAAACCAGATACATATTACTAATGTAACATGCTTCGTTTGAGACATAACATTTTCACTGAACTGCACATCCCATAATGTTCACCCCAGAGCCAACCTGAAAAATTTGATTGATTAGAATTATCCACATTTATAAATCAGTGATGCTGGAATTGGAAAGGAGAGGGATATTTCCAGGCCAGGGGCCATAGTCCATATTGTGAATAATCGAGGCATTTAGATTCCAATCCTTGTGTTCATGAGTAGGTAATTGCTTTTCTCCATTGTAAGAAAGTCTATGAATATTGAAGATTAGTACCGTAAGGGATGTAGTAAAGATGATTAATTCTGCCATACATTGCTTGTTTTCCTCCTCCTAATCTTCAAAATAAAAATGTTACCTAACAAAGACCTTGCCACCCACTGTGGAGATGTATAGGACTAAATAATCATAATGCAGTGTGGAGCATTTTCTATAACAGGATAAAGTCTATGCAAGCGGTTTGGAAGTGAAATCAATAACTTCAGCATTGAGATCGGGTCAGTGAATATTTCTCATAAGAATGGAAAAAGAGAAAATGCCAGGTATAAGGAATAAATGGTGAGCAAAAAAATAGTAAGGTAAAAAGTAAGGTAATTTCAGTTGCTTAGCTCCAGTCAAATCTCCAAGGAAGATTTAATTAGTGTAATCGCATTGGCCATTGTGTATTACAAAGTTAATTTACCATGTTGACCTGATACTGTGTCAGAGAAGAGAGTTATAGAACAAACTACACTGTCAGGAACAAAGGTTCAACAGTTTTTCCTTGCAAAAACTCTCAGATGCATAGTGACAGTAATATGCCAGGCAAAGGGCAAATTGAAAAAAAATTTAAATATTGGGTACATATTGCAAGTAATTGCCACTTTTTGGAGAAAGCATTAACAAGTGAAAGATGATTATTAATTAACTTTACAATATTTGGGTTGCTTCCTGATGTCTATATACTTGTTGCACAAGTCAAAGTATTAATGAGCCAAGATAATCTTTAAGATTCACTTATTTTTATTAGAAAGGTAAATATAGAGAGGGAAGAATAGACCCATCTGCCATCCACTGGTTCACTCCCCAAGTGACTCCAACGGTCAGAGCTGAGCCGGCCTGAAGTCAGGAGCCAGAAGCTTTTTCTGGGTCTCCCACATGGATGGAGGATTTTGAGGCTTTGGGCCGTCCTCTACTGCTTTCCCAGGCCACAGGCAGGGAGCTGGATGGGAAGTGGAGCAGCGGGGACATGAACCAGAGCCCATATGGAATCCCAGTGTGTGTGCGCGCAAGGCAGAGACTTTAGACTCTAGGCTACTGTGCTTTCCCCCAAGATAATAATCTTGCAGAACTTGGGTATATAAATTTAGTCTCTTGGCGAGAAATTGATACTCCAAATACTAATTTGATGCCTATCATATGGTCGGTAAGTTCCTAGAGCAGTGGGTTAAATTGTCCATAATTGCTGTATACACAGTTGAGAGAAATGATTGTTATTTGTCTATAGTCACTCTTGATAATAGTATGGATTCATGTTTGCATATCAATATGTCTGTGATATTGCTGATGCGTTTCCTCGAATGTTGACCCAGTTCCAGGGATGAACTGTGGTTTCAGAACCAGAGAGTAGTACCATTCCATTGCCATAAGGCAGGCTCCTGTAAATCAAGCCTAAGACATCAGAACATAGCATTCTCTGGTTGGGAATCAATTTGTATTAGAAAGGGGCAATGCTTGATTAATGGTGTATAATGGGAAATTTGTGATATTTTTAAAGGAGGGGGTAAAATATCCTAAAAGACAATCTATCTTTGAAAGATAGAGAAGGTTAATGGAAAATTTCAAACAGGATGAAGTTGCCACCATAGATGTAGAATAGGATGGAGTGCTTAATTAAACTTAAGATATGTCTAGGAATTTTAGTTAACTTATATTGCTATTTTAGGCCAACTGTACTGTAGTTTTCCATTGTTTTAAGTGGAAAGCATCCTAATATAGATAAAGGTGTATAGTATGAGGATTATAGTTGATAGCATGGTGTTACATTTTACAAGTTTCAAAGTCAGATATTTAGATGTGGCAACAATAGGCATGGTTACTTTTAGTTGACTGTAGTGATTATTTTTCTGTGTGTATGCATGGCAAAATACAGAGCCCATGTTAATAAAAAGGTATTAAAGTGTTGAATGGCACAGGGTGCTGAAGTAGGTCATGGAGACAATGGCAGTTTCTTCCTGGTCTTGGCTAAATCAGCTTCAGATGAATTCAAGCAGGAAAGCAGATTCAGTGGGTGGAATAATGAATAAGAAAATGCAGCTAGAAGTTCAGTAAAGGAAAGAGTTTTCTTTATTTTGTTTCAACCTCAGCACTTGGAAATGTACGATACACACCATATACACTTAACACATACTGGAGAGAATGAGTATGCAAACATTAATTCCATTGTTTCTCAATTAGCTGTGAGGAGAGAACAAAGTTTTGGTACCACCCTGAAAAGAGTAAAGTTAAAAAGAAATTAAAAAAAATCAGAGAAGCTTTAATTTGGCATGATTCTAAATAATTAGAAGAAATTCAGTAAAATGCAAAAGAGCTGAAAATGTTAGGAAATGAGACCATTAGAAAATTTCTGAGACGGTAAAAGATGCAAAGAAAGAACATTAGAAGCCCTTGGATTATAAAATCAGTCTATTTAGGGGATTGACACTCTTGTAACCTTTCAACTTTGGTGCCGCCATCCTACATCAACGCTTGTTTGAGTTCCAACTGCTCCTCCTCTCCAGTCCAGTTCCCTGTTGATGGCATGGGAAAACAGCTCAGAAGATGGCCCCAAGTCCCTGGCTCCTTGCATTCAACCTCGTTTTTTGTTTGTTTTATTTTTTTGCATCAAGGTACACAAAATTACTGTAGAGATTTAGCGTATTTAAAGATTCAGTTATGAAAACAGGTGCTTGATTCTAAAAAGATTAGCTTGGGGCAGGCATTTTACACAGCACTTAAGGCACTGATTGGGATGTGGACATCTCATATTGGAGTGCCTGGTTGGAATCCAAGCTCATCTGCTTCTGATCCAGCCGCCTACTAATATTCACTCTCGGAGGCAGTATGTGATGGCTCAGGTATTTGGGTCTCTGCCAGCCGAGAGAGAAAACTGGACTGAATTGTGGTTTCCTGCATCAGCGTGGCCTATCCTTTGCTATGGCAGGCATTTGAAGAGTGAGTCAGTATATAGAGGGTGATTCATTCATTCATCCTCCCTCCCTTGCCAACCCCTCTCTCGTGTGTGTGTGTCTACCTTTCAAATAAAATGAAAATAATGATCTTAAAAATTGAAAACCATTTTTTCTGTGGTAGGTTAGAAGGTTTCAAAATGTGTTTGATGGATACATAAGTCAAAAGTGGTCAAAAGTGACATCACAGTAATTTCCTGGGTCATCATAAAACATTGCTGCAGTGCGTTCCAAGGTTCATGTGTAAGAAAATGCATTGGATTTTTGCATCTTTACTCTGTTCTTTCTGCCACATTTTCTAATGGCAGATAAATTTTGAAGAATCATACAAAAACACCAAGAGTTTCTTATTGTTCCTTGACCCTAGTAATTTAATTAAGTACCCTGCAAATGTCTGCAGTTGTTTTTCTTTGGATGATTATAATTAAGACTATTTAGCATGTAGAATTTCTAAAATTTAGAAGTTTTCTGTAATTCAAGGTCCAATAAGTGTGACCATTACACATGAATATCAATGAGCAGATGAGGTCTCCAACCAAAACATAAGAAAATGACCTTGGAGAACAAAGCAAACAATTTTGTTCAATGTTTAAATGCATTTTTCATGAGTGAGATGACTTTTTCCTATATCTAAGGGAGGAGAGCAGCTAGGATGCCACTGCTTACCAGAGAATCCACAAGGATGAAGGTATTTAGAGAAGATAGGGTCTATTATCAAATTGATGTCGGGCAGCACATTTATGACTTAAGTGTAATACACTAAACTTACAGCTAAGCACATGTTTAAGTGAATGAGTGTAACTTCCTTTTCCAAACATTTTACAAGGTTTGTGGTTATCAGATGCTTTAGGGTTCACAGATACATTCCTTTGTGATTAAACCAAAAGGTTAGTTAAGCAGTTAGATATTAAAGAGGGAAGCTTTGATCAGGCTAATGAGAAACAGTTTGCAAAGACTTCAACTTAAATATGCAGTTTCTCTTTCTTGATAATATCCATGCCACTGGCTCCTTTGCTTTCTATAATCCTTCTTAGCTTCTACCAGGAGAGGCAGAGAAAGGATATTGAAGGTGGGGAGGCAAGTGAGTTGGGGGCATTTTTCCTCTCTGTTCCATTGGCACAGGTTAGCGGGGTTTTGCTGTGGAAGTCATTCATGTGTTCTGGCCAGCAGCCCCCTTATACAACTCTGCATGTGCATAGAATCCCCCTCCCCTGCTATTTCCTATGCCCCTTGAGCCATAGGCTGCTGTGAGCTGTTCATAGGAATCTGTTATTAATCTCTTCTCAGTATATACTTGACTGGCAAATGTCTATCACCAGGTCTCTTGTAATTTCAAAACAGGAGTCTTCTACTTAGCACAGCAAATGCCAAATTGATCTTCATGAGGTACAGTTTTCTTAGAGAGGGGGTAGGGGTTGGAGTGGAGAAGTATTTTTGTCTCCACCTGGTTCTTTCCATTGCGAGAGCCGGGGTTAGGCCAGGACAATGCCAGGGGGCTGGAATTCAATCAGGCCTCTGGTGTGGGTGTAGAAACCTAAGTTCTTCAGATACCACCTGCTGCTTCCTCAGATACATGTTAGTTGGAAGGCGAGTCTGAAATGGAGACAGGACTTGAACCCAGCCACTTTGACATGATATGAAATGATGGTATTCCAAGTGGCAGCTTATGGGCTGTGCCAGAACATGTGTCCCTTTATAAAAAAAAAAAAACTTTCAAAGTTAGGTCCGGTCCCCCAAATTAAAGTTTAATACTACTAATTTCCAGTTATTTTATTTTAGAATTAAGGGTTATGCATTTATGATGTGGATATTAATGATTTATAAGGGTAATTCAAACAATTTATGAAAAGATAGTTTACTTTTTTCAAACATTTGAAATTCTGGCAGTTTTAAAATAATGTCTTTTCACAAATGTTTTGAATACCTCTCATATATGTCTCCCAAGTGACTTCTTTGTCTCTAGGTTAGAGAAGTGACATACGATGTTTTCTAACAATATTACGTCTTTTAGAGAATACTGAGAGGCCCATGGGGCGATACATTATGTGTCCTTGCTTGTGAGGCTGCTTCTCAGAGTAAGAGGGTGCATCTTTGTCTCTGTAGAGGACAGGGAAGTGATGCTTTGTGTAGTGGGTGGCAGTGGAGAGTGGCTGGCCCTTGCTTTGTTCAATCAAGAATGCGGGATTGAGTATGTGCACTTACAAAACCTCATGCTCTCCATGCTCCAGATGCTCAATCTGGCTGATCTTAAACAGCAGTCCTAAAAACTTAGTGGATGATGATGTATGGGGAGCAGTGAGGCTGCCTGAAACGCCCGTTGTTAGTTTTTGTGAATCTTTACTTGCACGCTTGGCCTGTGCTAAGGAAAATTACTGTCCAAACAGCGCACTAACTAGCCCGAGTAAGAGACGTCATTTCTATTTGACATGAAGCAGATGTTAGATGTTTCTGTATTTTTTAGCCACCTGAGTAGTGTTGTACTCTTCAGAGCATGTTTTCCCAGTGACCCTGCACAGAGATGGGAGAAATGTAAGAGGAAATGAATGAATCCCGTTAAGACTCCTCGCTCCACTCAAAGGCAGTCTTTAGGACAATGGTGTAATGTACATGAGAAACTTACAATCTTATAACAATTTATTCTGGATAAAAAAGGAATGAGTGCTGTTTTGGGAGATACTATGGTAGTCTTTTTTTTTTTAAACATGTTGTCTTAACTGTTTAGCACATCAGTTAAACTCCTGCTGTTTATCCAAATTGAAAACTTGCCTATGCAAAACCCTGCATCTTGTTTACAGCAGATGTATTCATAAATACCCAAATGTGGAAGCAACCAAGATAGTCTTCAGTGAGTCAGCGGATGAACTACAATGCCTGTAGATAATTGACTGTTATGAAATGAGCTTTCAGGCCTTGAAAATAAACGGAGAGATTGAAGTGCGTATTTATGTGAAAGGCCACTGTGAAAGGATAGGTACTATGCAACTCCATCCATGAGACATTTGGGGGAGGGTGAGTCAAAAGATGAGTCATTGCAAAGGTTTAGCAAGAATGAATAATCAGATTCACAGAATCTTATGGAAGGAAGCAATTCTGTAAGATATTACAGTCAGTGGTGAATTATGCCTTCATCTAGTCCCATAGGACATGCAAGTCCAAGGGTGTATCTCCTCACAAACGACAGATCTCAGGTGATAGCAACAAATTGAAGTAGGTTCAACTATAAACGATCTGTTATCTTGATGTGTATTGCTGAGCAAGAAGAAACCTGGTGCAGGTGCAATTTGACTGTCCTGCTCAATTTTCTTGTGAATCTAAAGTTTCTCTAGCTATTCAATTAGGAAGGAACATAGATAAAACTATTTTTATTTGGAATAATTGAGGAAATGTGTCTCTTGGATCCTCTGTTCACACAAAGAATGTCTAAGCAGCCTCTATCTAAGCCATACACCCCAGCCCCAACAAGTTATGTCATGCTAACAGAGCAGGGGTGTGAAATGTAGTAGAGAAAATGCCTAGAGAAATTTACTGCATCCAATTTGTTAACACAAATATTCTGAGCTTATGGCCACTAAATCTTACTGATGGCCAGAGGTTTAATAAACATCCTTAATCTATTTGTAAGTTTCTCTCCTATCATTACTGTTACACTTTTGAAATTATTTCTGGTCACAATCCTGAAACTGTTGTTGGAGTCCTCAGACATTTTCTATTTCTAAATATAAGGAACTCGTCATATGCAGGAGCTTTTTCTAGGTGAGCAGAGAATAAGATTTATATTAATGCTCAAATGAAATATTCCAGACTGTGATTGCACATCTTTGAAGTCTGAAGCTTTGGAGCTATGTCTTAATATTTCAGTAGCTACCAATTGGCCAAGAAAGAAAATAGCTGAAGGTCATAATTCCATTTTGTTGATATCACTTGTATATGTTCTCCTGAGTAATCAATAATTGTTTGGGTGATAGTGGATAATGCCATCACATCCTTGCAGGAGAAAGCGAGCTTTCTGATTTTGCAGATGAATAAATGTGATCCAAAAAAGAAAAGAGATTGGACAGTTGGTGGGCCTCGAAGGAACAGCCAGAGGCTTTGCTTCATGGTCAAGTTGAGCAGATTCAGCTACTAGGTATTCAGACTGCTGCTACAGCCTCTAAGTACTGGCTTGTTTGTCATGATGTATCGCCTGGGAAATGGATGTATTTTATAAGGAAACATGTTTGGGGCAAAAGTGTTATAACATTTCTCATTGCTGTGCATTCATTCATCTCTGCTGGCAATTCATCATATCCCTTTATCTAATTAGAGCTTAGAGAAAAAAAAAATCTGTGTTACTTTCCAATTTACATGATGTATGTCTGCATCAAGGAGTGGGGGTGATGAATTCTTCCCGTTTTCGTCTGTGTTTGAGTCGTTGACATGTGAGAACTATGCCATAAGGAGTTAAGACTCCCTACCTACTATTCATGTACGGGTTTCTAGTTTAAAGAAGCAAATAATGAAGCTTCTTCTTTCTCAAAAAGGAGATGGCTACAAAATCCACTTCTGATTTTAGTGTTTTGTGTATATTTGTCTAAACTTCATTCTATTAAATTTAGTTTTAGATTTAAAAATGCAAAACACATATAACACATATATACATGTGCACAGTAACATAAAAATGCATTTAGCTGGTTTGAACCTCAGGGAATTTCATTTCAGTGTTCTATAGGCTACATATAGAAAGGTCAGCATCCTAGCTGGAGAGAAACATTTGAGTAATTTCTTCATGTAGAGAATTACTGCGAGCTGACCTAGAGAAAGAATTGGACAGATTCTTGATGTATCTCCCAACATAGTCTAATGGATTTATCCCCCTCACCACATTTTGGAAAAATTGTTGAGCTGAACCCTCAGCTGAAATGTTTCTGGCTCTAGCATCCCAAGGATTAAACTGTGCTCCCTAATGCATGGTGTAGCTCTCTGCAACTTCAGTCATCTGGGGTCAACCATCGGCCAAAAATATCAGATGACACATTCCAGAAATAATGTTTATAAGTTTTAATTTAGTTGTCTTAGAAATATTTATCTGAAACATAGATAAAAGAAAGAGATAGGGAGACCGATCTTCCATTGACTGGTTCATTCTCCAAATGGCTGAAATGGCCAGGGTAGACCAGACCAGAGCCAGGAGCCTCTTCTGAGTCTCAGTCAAAGGTGAGGTTGTCTGAGGACTTGGGCCATCCTCTACTGCTCTTTATTTAATTAGAAAGAACAATACTATGTCAGAGTTGCTCATATCTATGGTAAAAAGTTTCTACCCATGACATTGTGGAAGATATATAAGAAATTAATCCATCGAAGTTATGGAAGAATAGAGAAGAAAAAAGGACAGAAAAGAGGTTTGCTATCTTACCACAGACAGAAAAGCTTACCATCATAGGGTATGCTAAGTGCTTAATTAAGATGAAAAAGGCATTAACTATGTGTATATATGTTTGAGAGAACATAGTATATTTTTAAAAGTTCATGGAATATGGAATTCTAATTTTTTTCTTAATGGAAAGTACATATTATGGGAAAACTGCTTGAAATTCATACATTTTCATCAACATAAACTTACATTTTAATTCTCTTTATCCACAGACTTTTTGAAATACTGTCATATAGAAGGTGTGGTCCTATCTTCAGCTTGAGGCTTCCACTGGGGGTCTCCTAATTTATTCCTCCCTTGAAAGGAGGGCCTACTTTATGTGGAAAAAAGAAGCAAGAGCTAGAGTCCATGTGTAGTAGAATAGAGTAGGGGTTGAGAAACTTTGGAGTTTAGATGTTCCTGATTTGGCCGTTGGTTTTTGCATAATCCAAAGCAGCTTTAATTTTTCATCTAGGAATGGTTTTCAGTGATGAATACATGTAGACAAAATTTAGCATAGTCTGCTGAACTATAAAGAACTTTTACGTATAGTAAATTGATAATATTATAGCTTTAAAAAATGATTTGCCTGCCTGAATGACAGAGCACAAGGAAAATACAGGATGACCAAGACAGTGAGGGAGAAATTTTCTATCAGCTGGTTTATTCCTCAGATGACCACAATGGCCAAGTTTGGGCCCGACTAAAGCTAGGAGCAAGGAGTTCCAAACTGGCCTCCCCCTGGGTAGTTGGTGCCCAGGTTTGTGGACCTTTTTCTTGTTTTTGTTTTACTGCTCAAGGAATCACCAAGTTTTTGGTGAAATTTCTGGAAGTGTAGTTTGTGATCTAAAGTCCAATGACAATGACCCTGGGTAAATTTCTACTATGTATTCTCAGGTAAAAGTGCCCTAGAGTAAAATAAACAGACATGAAAGAATAGTGGAGAGATTATAAATCAGGAAAAATCATCTTGAGCATGCCAAATTTTCTTATTAGTGAAATAGCTAGATTCTTGGGCTTTTTAGATAAGTCTTTAGTGCTGGAGTGGCTTATGGCACTGGCATCTCACGTGGGTGTGGGTTGAAGTCTTGGCTGTTCTACTTCTAGTACAGCTTTGTGCTAATTATGCCTGGCAAAGCAGCAGAAGATGACCCAAATGTTTGGGTCCCTGTACTCATGAAGGAAATTCAGAAAAACATCCTGGCTCCTGGCTTTTTACTGGTCTAGGTTGGGATATTGCTGCTATTTTTGGAGTGAGCTAACAGATGGAAGATTTTCTTTTAAAACTTAAGTATTTTTTGTCCCAAGGAATCTTTAGTCAAGGACATCAACAGATGTGGCAATCTGGGAAAAATAGAGCCAAAGGCCATGAGGAAATGGCTAACACCACAAATATGCCTCTCACTGAGTTTCCCTACCCCTTATTGGCAAAGTGTATTGCTGGTGAGGCCACTGCCAGCCATCATCTTACCAAAACTTACTAAATGTCAATAATAAAGTATGTGTTTTATATGGATCATTTTTTATTCTTCCCAATAGTTTTACATGTAGATTTTGCTTTATAATTTCCAGAGAAGCAGAATACTTTTCAGAATAATTAACATGTTTATCTTTGTCATCATATGTTAACCTCTTGTTTATGAAGAACATCAGTTCTTTCGAAAAAATGGTGGATTTGAGAGATCTGTGCTAGGGGCTTTTAAAAGATTCACAGAACAATTGTCATAAAATCTGAATTACAAAAATATTTTTGCATTAAAATAAACATACTTTAACAATCTGTTATGCATTGTGGCTGGGGTATTTAGCCTAGCTAAAGTCCTTGCCTTCTACACGCCAGGATCCTATTCACAGGATCATATTCTGTTCATATTCTGGTTCATATTCTGGTGGCACCACTTCACATCCAGCTCCCTGCTTTTGTGGTCTGGGCAAGCAGTTGAGAATGGCTCAAAGACTTGGGGCCCTGCACCTGTGTGGGAGACCCAGAAGAAGCTCCTGATTTTAGATCCATTCAGCTCTGGCTGTTGCGGCCACTAGCGGATGGATCTTCCCCTCTGTCTCTCCTCTCTGTATGTCTGACTTTTCAATAAAAATAAAATATCTGTTGAGTATAAACGTTCTGATGACACCTCTTTATGTGTGCCTATCTTGATACCATAAGCAGATTGCCATTAATGGTGCTGAAGTCTTTTGAAAGGTATTGTATAAAGCAGATCTCCATGAAGCCTCCAGTGTTCTGTCGATTGTGGGGTTATTTATGGTGAGAATTCAGGAGAAGCCGAGCATCCTCTGAATGATCACCGTTTCCATATTAAGGGCCCAGTGAGGTTTTAAAATGATCAAATTTCTTCCTTGTACTCCCTTGTAAGATTTAAATTTAAATGTGTGCTTTGGGCTTAGTAAAAATTTGAAACTTTTTCTATATTTTGAGGAATAATCTCTTATACCTGAGCCTCTCATTTTCTTAGCACAAATCATTCTCTTAAAGCTCACTGCTTTTTGTAAACTATTCCTACCATTTAGTACACAGTTTTGAAAATGCACAATTTGTGCCAGCATTGCACAGCTACTGGGCAAGCTGCTATGCTGTCAGCATCCATCTGGAACGGTTTATCCAAGTCCTCACTGCTCAGCCTCAGACCCAGCTCCCTGCTGCTGTGCCCAGGAAAGCAGCAGGAGCAAGGCAAGTGATTGTCTTTCATCCCCGTGGGAGACCTGAATGGAGTTTCTAATTCTTGGTTTTAGCCTGACCCTGCATGTGGAAAGAACCAGCAGGTTGAAAATCGTTTCTTGTCTCTGTCTCTCCCGTGTCTGTGTGACTCTGCTTTTTCCAACCAATGAGAAAGAAAATAAGGAAGGAGGGAAGGAAGGGAAGGCATAATCTGGTCTCTTGTGGAACAAGACAGGTTATATATAAACAAGTGTGTATAGACTTCTTCATTATAGAGTTACCAGTTATTAAGTGCTTACCATGGGTCAGTTGTTTCACACACTGTTTAAACTTTACAAAGATCCTTTGATCTTCTGGATCATCACCTCCATTTTCAGTAGTTGCATCCAGAAACGGGACTCTAACCATGTCTGTATGACTCTAAACCTCCCCCACAAAGCCAGGCAGATGTCACTGAAGGGCTAGCATGCCTTTCCCCCCCAGCCTCTTCCTGCGCTCTCGATGGTTGCCAATCATCAGCTCTGCTAGACTCAAAAAAATCTAAGCTGCTGAAGGTCCGTGAACTCAATGTTTCCTTTTCATATCTAACAACTTTATCTTCTCAGCTATATTATGTTTTAGACATCCTCTCTGTCCTTCAAACAAAATAAATTCACCAGTGGACTGTTGACCAAGGTTTATATTTTAGGAAGAAACATCTATACATACTTATATACACACACATATACACATATGTGCACACATATGTATAAAACAAATATAAACATATATTCTCACAGCTGAACTGTATAACAGAGTAGCATACTGGGAAATGAAACTATGTCACAGTAGGAGTCTACCCCTGACTAAGAGGAGGACTCCCAATGAAACTGTTTGACAATTTGACACTAGATTTTCAACCTTAGTCTATACAATGTCATGATTCACTTAAATGGCAGAATGTTAAACTTGTAACAATCAGTAAAGTGATAACTACTATAATATGGGGGAAACGTGGAGAGGAGGAATCTCTATACCTACAAAACGGTCTCATGGAAAATAATAGCAGTAAGAAATTTTAAAAAGTTTGTGACTTTGAATAGTTTGAGTAGTATCAGGGCTTAGTTTAAGTGTGTAAAATTTGCCTTTACATTTCTGTCTAGAATTCTGGATTGATAGTGCTATTTTACTTGATATTCAGTTCTTCTGCCAAAATGAAAACTATCGTCTTCCTGATTTACAATCAATCTGCACAAATCACTGAGCCATGCAAAATTTCTACCTTTCATTAAGTAAACTGATGACATAAAATGAGAGAGCAAAGATGGGATGGTATATACTTCATTTGATCTCTTGGCTGATGAAGGCAGAGAACCAATGTTATATGATTCATATTTACATTTTGCTTTCAACCTAACATTTTGAAGTCCAGAGAGTTTTCACTCAAAATCAAATTTTCCACACGGATAGCTGTGGGAATGGTCTGTTCAGACCATTCTGTAACACGCTGTCAGAGCTGGAAGCCTGGGACAGGCATGGCTTCTCTGAGCTGCATGTGGTTGCTAAGATTTATCTTTGGACCTGACCCAGAGGAACTCAATTTATTCTCATTAGGACATCAGTATTGGATCACTGTGGTGTCAACTTCATTTGTTTCACATTGAATGCATTCTCCTTTTGACACAGAAATGCAGGTATAATTTTGTTTTTAATTTTTGTCATTTTTTTTAGTTTTTGTTTTTCATGATACAGTTCCATAGGCTCAGGAATCCCTCCTTCCGCTCTCCCTACTCCCCCTCCTTTGTATTATTACAATATTATAGCCCTTCAAAACCAGAAGTCCATCCTTCTGCTATTAAGCATATCATGGTATTGTAGGTAGACACAGTGGTGCATATGTACATCTGGAGGGACTGTTCAATGGAGACTAACATACCAAGAAGTAGACATTCACTGTAGTACACATCTCTTCTGAATCAAAGAGGAACTCCCAGTGACACTCTTACCCTGACAGTAAGATGCTGAACTTTCTGCCATTGTGTGTTAGTGTGGATTTAAAGCTCTTGCCAAACAGCTTAAGCTTTTATAGCAAGTTCTATTTCCTATCTTTTGGAATTGAATACCTGTGTAAGATGGGTGCTGCAGAATGCTGAGGAGTATCTTAGAATCGGATAGATCAGTTTTATCTGTTCTCCTGGAACTTAACTCTAATTAGGGAGGGAGATGATATATTGATAAATATCATAACTGGACTGTGTGTGAGTTCCAATCAGAAAAAAAAAAAACAGGAAGGAGCTGAAGGAACTATTATGGCAGAGGAAGAAATTGAAAGTTTATAGCCTGCGGTCACAGAAAGCTTCTCTGAGGTGGCATTGAGTAGGGTCATGCTGGGAAAGGATTAAATCATGTTAAGTGACAGGAGGATGTTCAAAGGTCCTGGGGTGAAAACCTTTCTGGTTGACAGTGGCATGGAAGGCCCAGAGACCAGTATAGTCAAAGTAGAGTGAGGCAGAGGAAGATCAGGATTAGTAAGAGTGGTGACGGTTGGGACAGGAGGCAGATACTGCAGAGCTCTACACATCATAGCAAGGACTAACTCTGTTACTCTCAGGATTTGCCAACTTGAGCATTATTGATATTTCAAACTTGTGTGATGTTTACTAGTATCTCAGGCCTGTAGTAATTAGATTACAGGTATACTCCCCTAGTGTAATGAACAAAAATATGTCCAGACATTGCTGCACATAAACTCCTGGGAAAAATTTTCCCGAATGGTGGGCTTCTGTTTTAAATGATAGGAGAAGCCACTAGGAAGTTTTGACTTAAAACTTAGTAATATCACTCTGGCTACTGCTTTAAATAAAAACAGGAGAAAGTAAAAGAGGTTGTGTAATATTCAGTGTATCCTGAATTTCAAAACTAGGTACTTATTAGAAAAGATGATTCTTTCCATAACTATTTTATTAACAAATGGATGTCAGAGGCTGTGAATTTCATATATAAACTTTTAAAATTTCTGTTTTCAAATGATAAGTTATAGGAAAAATAAGGCAGTTGACACTCATTCTGTATGTTTTTGTGATTTAAACTATTTGTATTTCTATTTGTGTTTTCATACTTACATTTTATTTATAAGAACTATATATTTGGATGCATTTATAAGATATGTAACCTACAAAGGATTATTATTAGTTTCTTCAGAGTTTAAGCAAAGACTTCAGTAGGAAAAAAAAAGACGTTTAATAGGAAGAAAAAAGGGCTGGCATCATAGGCCTGTGTTGCTGGCATCTCATATTGGCGCTCTGATTTGAGTCCTGGCTGTGCCACTTCCAATGTAGCTCTCTGCAAATGCAGGCTGGAGTATAGCTCAAACCCCACAACGGCTTGCCATGTGTGCCTACAGCAGGCGGATGAGTCAGTGAGCCAGTGGCAAGAGAACAAAGATTCTCCAGACCATCCTGCTTATGGTGCCAACTGCATTGTTCTCCCACAGAAAGTGGGGTAACACTTTCAAAACTGGCATCTCTGTTGAGACTGTTGATGCTCTACATACACCAAAAGGACAGCAAAAGTTTGTATTTTTTTGTTTGTCACTTGAAAGTATTGGAGAGGAACCTCTTATCTGCCAGGTTACTCTCCAAATGCCCATAACAGTCAGAAGTAGAATGGATTCCGTTTCAGAGGTAGGGATTCAGTCAGGTCTCCTATATGGCTGGCAAACAATTAGTTGAGTCATGACTTCTGACTTCCATGGCACACATTGCTAGGAAGCTAGAATTGGAAGAGAAACTGGGACTTGAACCTGGATTCCTCTGTATCAGATGTGGGTATCCACAGATGAAATGCCCACTCGAAAGAAAAGAGTTGATAAATACGTTTAGAATGGATTGAACAAAGCAGAAGAAAAAGGCATTTGTTTTTTTCCTGTGCTTGAGAATTGGTACAAGGGCGAGGACTCCAGTGGGACCCATGCCAGACTAAGCAATGTGTGTGGGCTTCTCTAGGGGCTTGGCTGGAGGGGAAAAGAGGTGGGACTTAAAAGCTGTTAGTGGGCAAAGATCAAATATGAAATCAGATTTTCTACTACTGTGAGGGTATCTTAATTCTATTATTTATACTGATGAAGAATCAGAACGAACCTAAATGCCAAGGTAAACAAGTTTCAAGCTCCATGCAATGTCATATTAACAGTCCAGAAATAATCTTAGCTGGGAATGCTGTTATGCAAAGTGGTTGGAGTTTGATGCGCTTTTTTTGTCAGAAAATGTACATATACACACATGCATCCTCACAGTTACATGCAATTTATGGTGGTTGGAATATGATGTGTTCACTGTGATTTTATTTATTTGTATTTCCCTTCAATGTGAATTATGTGTGTATTATTATTTTTAAATATGATTTTGGGAAAAGTCATTTCTTGAACCTTTGGTTTTGTGTTGTATCTAGCAATAGGGTTACCTAAAGCATTGAAACTTGGGAACGCTGTTGCTTGGTGCTTTGGTTGTTCTTGCCTGTACGTGTTGTCATTTTCCCCTACCTTCAAGGTGATCTAGATGGCCCAAAGTGTTACACTGAACAAATCGCTTTGTTGCATGAGCTGTTAAACTCTGATTTGCCATGGTTTAAAACATCTTGAATTACTTTTGTATTTATTTTACAATTTTGTAGGCCCCCAAATTTCAGAAGTAGAGACAGAAAATGATTCAGATTTACTATGGTAAATTACCTTCCCTGCAGTTTTTTAAGGACCTTGTTTAGAAACTAACATGATTTTTAAACATACTTATTGAATAGAATATTTGGTCTATCACCAGCATTCCTTCATTAGTAAGAAGATGATGGTAGAAGATACGCACATTTTAAAGCACAAATGAAGGATAAATCATGAGGCATTTAAAAGTACTTTGCATGTTTGAAGACAATCTTTCTGTTGAAAATATAACTGCTCTTATTTTAAAAAAATGTTAAAAATTAAGCAAATGTTGATGACTTTAAAGGTTTTTGTACTTTTGTAGAAGTTGAAAACAATGTATTGCTCTTTAAACATTTTTATTTGAAAACAAATTTACAGAGAGAAACAGAGGGAAAGTGATCTTCAGCTGTTGGTTCACTCCTCAGATAGCTGCAGTGGCTGGAGCGGAGCTGATCGGAAGCCAGGAGCTTCTTCCAGGTCTCCCATGTGGGTGCAGGGACTTGGGTCATCCTTCACTGCATTCCAGATTTGTAGGGCTGTTTGGAATTGGAGCTACCAGGACACAAATGCACTGGTGCCCACATTGGATGACAATGCTGCAGGTCAAAGTGAGGCTACTGTGCCACTATACCAGCCCCGAAGTCTGCAGATGATTTAGTTCAGTCCGAATGACAGAGGTAAGAAGCTGTTCCGTGCTGCAGTGACTGTGCAGCCTTCGTGGGTAGTGCCTCTGGGCAGAAGCTATCTCACATTACCTATGAAACAGATTTTTGGGTTTGGGAGCTTTCATTGATTTTTTTTTTTTATATTCCTCCTATCAAAATGAAATTTTCGGATCATTCAAAAATGGTCAGTAAGTTCATTTTCCTTTGCTACTTGACGCAGTGGTTTATATCAGCTTTCTCACTGCATCTTCCCTTCTGTGAGTGAGTGCCTGCAGTGGTTACTGTGAGGCGTCTCTGCTTATAGAGGTCGTAGTAGCCATAACCTTCACCTTCCGATATTCTGCTTCCTTTGCAAGTTGGTCAATCAACTCAATTGAGCCAACAACTGTTTTCTGAAAGTGGCCAGTTCTGTCTGCCAAGTCCTTACAGTCCTCTTGAGCTCTGTGGTCTGCTAGGTAACTTCTGGGTTCAACAGTTGCACCTTATTCAGCTCATGAATACACAGCTTTGCTTCCTCCAGAATGTTGGCGGACATAGCTACAACTCGGGCTGATGTTGACAGGCAGCTCCTGTCTCTGGTGGATAGCAGTCAGTTGATTTTAGTACCAATTTCCTAGTTATACTCATCAAGGACAGTCTATTTTAATGGTTGTTATGGGAGGCAATTTGAAACTAAGAAGTCCATGTTGTGATAGTCCTTTTGAATATCATAATGAGAGATATAATAAATAATGACTGGTATGTAATACTTCAGAGCTTTTTAAATATTTAAAAAGGGATGTATTTTAAATTTTTAGCATGAACTGATTTCACTCAATTTTTAAATTGATAAGTTATAGAATGTATAATTGCCATTAAGCATGTTAGCCAATAAATTACAAAGTTTTTTCTCATTGTCAATTATAATCTGTAGAATATAAAATCTAGAGAAGTGACTGGCATACAGATCAGGCACAGAAAGAACATTCTTTTTTGATCTATCAAGTACTCATAGATAGGATAAACAATATGGTACAATTCTTTTCTTTGCCTTTTTTTTTAATTATTTATTATTTAACTTCAGTAATTACATTGTATTATGTGACACAATTACATAGATACTTGGGTTCTCCCCACCCCTCCCCAAACCCTCCCACCATGGTGGATTCCTCCACCTAGTTGCTTAGCCACAGCTCAAGTTCAGTTGAGATTCCCCCATTGCAAGTGTATACCAAACATAGAGTCCAGCATCTTATTGTCCAGTCAAGTTCAACGGCTTCTTAGGTATACCCTCTCTGGTCTGAAGACAGAGCCAGCAGAGTATCATCCCAGTCAATTGAAAGCTCCAACATACCATCAGCAAAAATTTACATCATTATGGAATTAATTGACATAGTAATGAGTAACCAATATGTTAAAAGTAAATGCGAGTTCCCAGTCACCTTCTGTGACCACCTCACCTACACTTCAATTTTAGTTTATACACAACATATAACATTCAAAACATAACATGTTATACATAACATCATATCATCTTAAATTAAGGCAAACATGTGGTATTTAACCTTTTGTGATTGGCTCATTTCCCTTAGCATTATGGTTTCCAGTTTGGCCCATTTGGCCACAAAGAACTGCATTTTGTTTTTTTTAATAGCTGAGTAGTATTCCATGGAGTAGATGAACCATAGCTTTCTTATCCAATCCTCTGTTGATGGGCATTTTGGTTGCTTCCATGTTTTTGCAATTACTGATTGTGCTGCTATGAGCATAGGAGTGCATGTTGGTTTCTCATAGAACAAGTGTTCTGGACATATTCCTAGGAGTGCTATTGCTGGATCATACGGTATGTTGAGGTGAGTGTTATGGCATTGCCGTTTAGCTGCTACTTGGGATGCTCACATTGCATTGTGAACTGCCTGGTCCTTATCCTGGCTACTCTGCTTCCAATGCACAGTGCTGCTGATGAATCCTGGCAGATAACAGATGGATATGGGATGCCCAGATGGATATGGGATGCCCAGATGGAGAACCAGGTTCCTGGCTTCAGCTTGACCTGGCCTTGACTACTGCATGCAGCGGAGGACTGCCTGTTTATATTTCTCTCTTTTGTCGCCTCTGCCATTCAAATAAATCTTAAATTCATTGTGCTAAGAATTCTTGGAGTATAGTCTGTACGCCAGCCTTAAATTAGAGGGCAAGGTCTCTGCTGGAGTTTTTACCTGCCTGTAGGATTTGACATTTATCACAAAGTTTCTTGGGAAGTGCCTATAGTTGACTGAGGGACAGAGGTTGCTTTCCATTTAGTTTTGGCAGCTTCCCTTATGACTAGGGGATGGGGGACACTGACCGAAAACTTTTAGTGTCCTGGTAAAGCAAAGCCAATCTAGTGATTGATGAAAGCATGGAGATACAAGCTGATGACATGCTGTAGTGTTTGCTAGTGGTAGATACCATGGGATTGATCAGCCAGGAGCCTGGCTCTCTAGTCTTCCCCAAATCATCTGAGACTCATTGTCCATCGAATCAGGGCTTTCCATTTCTCCTCCTCCTTCTTCTGTATATACATATATATGTTAAAAATCATGTCCACATCATCTGTTGCATGTATGTAAAAACTGTCATTTACTATTAATCTTCTTTCGCCAATGGAACAAAATCAGAAGTTTAATTAGGGTCTATTTGTCTTCAACAGTCAGGTTTTCAGTGTGTCATGCTGCCAAGATGATTTTTCTTGCCAGCCACGCTGCCTCTGGGCCTGGCTTTACAATGAGCTAGAAAGTCTCTCTGAGCTCATTACAAGCTGAATACCCTTCAACAGTGCACCCAGATGAGAGCAGGAGTAGATTTTCTCACCCCAGTTCAACTCAAGCTTTGTTGATTGTGCTGGAATAATCTTCAGTTCATTCAGCTTAGTAAGAACCTGCAAAAACTGGCTGTGAAAATAAGGGTTTGTATCACAGAAATGGCTTGTTTACTTACCACATATTTTAGTTTTCAGGTCATTGTTATTCGATCAAGAGTGAAACAAAACTTGAAAGTAAAACCTGGTCATCTTCTGTCACAAATGGCAAGGCAATGTGAAGCGTTGCAGAGCTGGAGCTGAAGTGACTATGGCTTATGCTCTCCATCCTAAGCTGTTCTGTAGAACATGTTCTCAAGATTTATGTTTGTTTTGAAGTCATTCAGCCCAATGTAAACCTTATGTGCTTTTGATTAATTAGTTCCACACTGGTCAACTCTGATATGCAGTTATGATTTAATGCTGACACAGAACTGGGGTGATGTGACTCAAAGCAGGAGTTCATGGCTGGGAGGTCTGTTACATGACATTCCATTTTCTCCACTCTACCTTTTACCATAACAAAACTCCAAGTTCCATTGTCCACTGTTTCCCCGAAGAAAACGTGTTTTAAACAACATTGTGGTTTTATGACTTACCATATCTGGTCTTTTCAGCTGACCAAAATAGCATATGGTTTCTTCTTTATTTTTTCCCCTCTAGGTGTATTTTGTGAAATTTTGATGTGGTTCTATCTCCTTAGCCTTATTCTTTTTTCCCCAGTTTTACTGCTTGGTTTTGGAGCAGTTGCTGCTGGGCAGAGGGGGTGGTGGCAGTCCTGTTGTGCAGCAGGGAGACTTGCTCAAGCCCATGTCATGTCTGGACGGTCTCCTGCCACTGCAGTTGTTCAAACGTGTTTGCGATGAGACCACAGGCAACTGCTGCTCCTCCTCTCCAACTTCCTTTCTTTCCCTCCTCTCTGTCTTGCTGTGTCTTCCACAGTCTGCTTCTCCCCATGCTGCTTCCTTGTGGAACCCACAAAGGTCTTAGATCCCTCGGCAGGACACTTATGAATCCCGGGGCACTGTTTCATATGAGAGCAGTTGACAAAAGTTCTAGAAAGGTAAACTCAGGTTCTTCTCCTTGTGCCCCTAAAGGTTTTGGTGAACGATGGGGAGGAGGGCCAACCATTCCTTACTGCTGAATCTTTTTCATAATCTTCTATGGTTGGGAGGGTCTTCTCTTCATCCCTAGGACAGCATCTGTTATGCTTCCTCTGGTTCATAAGTGGGAATCAAGCTGCAACAAAGAAATGGATTTACTATAACAGAAGTTCCAGACCTTATGTCCTCTATGTGTTCATGCATTAGTAATCAAGCATGTACAAATATTGGGTACATGTTAGTTTGATATTTAATAAATTATATGACATGGGAAATATGCATAAATAAAAACATAAAATTTTAGAGACGGCCATCTCTAAGGGAAGCCATGGTTACCTGCCTCTCTGTTGCATTCCCCATCTGTCTCTGCCTGTAACTTCTTGGCCAGAGAGTCACTGTTGTCTTATACAACTTTTGCTTGTATTGCTTTTCTGTTAACTGTGTATCAGTACAGAGAGTATATACAGCATTGTTGTGAAGATCAAACCCGTCAGATTTCTAGAAACATTTCCAGTATACCTGAAACTGAATCCAAGGGTGGTTATAGAGAGAGGCACTGGCTGTACCTTCTATACAGTCTCTGTGCAGACCCCTTTCACATTGAGAACTTGTTACTCTAAATGTACGGCTAAGCTGACATTTATGATATATTACACATACTGAATTATTTGCAGATGTCTTAAGATGTGAAAAATCATAGCATTAATAATAAATATTACTTAATACTAGGTATGTGTAACTGATAAATGTAATGCATGACACAGAATTTTGTCTCCCAACATCCCTTTCAGTGAGAATACTTCATTCAACCACTTCTTACTGAGCACCCTGAATTTTTGAATTTACACGTATCTTTGTGGAAACACATGATTGCCTTCATCTGAAGCAATACACTGCCCTGGAATCAACTTATTTTACAAAGCAATCATTTTAAAATCAGAGTATCTGATCCAAGCTTTTAGCACATGTTTTTATTGAAAGCAACTTCTCAGCTTCTCCCAGCCAAGGTCTTGGGTGTTACCATTATCTCCGTGCCTTCTTACTCTTCCCTCCAGTAGCTGTTCTCCACTCCAGCATGGTGGAGTCAGAGGGAAGTAGGAGGGGTAAGGTGATACGAATGTTGTTTCCTAGCTTGTTGAAATATGCTCATTCTTTGGGCTTAGTAGGTTCAAAGCTCCTACTTCCCTTGTGCTTCTGTGAATAGGCTCTTATGTATGTGCAGAATGAGGAGTCTCTTACTTATTCCCTTACCTGGGGTAATCACTGTGTGTCCATTTGTACTAATGCCTTGGGGACCCAAGAAGCTGTATGCATTTAGCATCTTGGAGCAAAGTTTCTTTGCTCCTTAAGGAATATCTGAGGTGACCGTTGGGTAACTATCTTCTAATGGCACAGGAGAAGCAGTCATGCATTTTATTTGCTTCAAAAAACACTGGGATTGTCAACAACCTTAGTGACGATTTCTATGACAGCAACCCAAGCATTTGAGTTCGGTGAGCTTACGTTTCATGGTATTCTCTGTAAAGGACACGCTCTAGGCCAGAGCTTTGCTTTATCCTCCAGTCACCCTAGTACAGTGTGCCTTCA
This sequence comes from Ochotona princeps, assembly GCF_030435755.1. NCBI lineage: Eukaryota > Metazoa > Chordata > Mammalia > Lagomorpha > Ochotonidae > Ochotona > Ochotona princeps. Next base: position 27,291,405 of record NC_080840.1, on the reverse strand, counting down.
CTTTATGGGTCACACACTAAGCTCTCAGTGGAGTGTGGGATCTGTTTTCACAATATCCACCTCAGGGAACATTTCTTTCAGGACTCGGTCGAGCTCTCTGAAAAGTTGCATTTATGGTGATGAGAGAACCATGGCCTACACGTTGCCTGTTATTTTTTACGTGCAGCATTTTCATCAGACTTTTCACCTTTGTAAAATCCTATTTTTTTATCTTTGTAATTTATTAAATTTAAACATAACACATGTTTCCAACCGGGTCACTGATCCTTCTGATCCTTTCTTATACAGTGAGTTGATGTCTTTCATTTGCTTGTAGCTTTCTGATACAAGTCTCCATCCATCTATTTTCCTGTTTCCTTTTGTCTGTAATATGTGAGACTTTTTGCATTATAGCTAAAAGAAACCACCTGCGAAATTGGCTTATGTAAGTCTCCATGAATGAGAACTTTTTCATGGAAGTGAACAACAGGAATGCAGCCTGGCCTGAGGGTGGATGGAAGCCAGGAGCTGGAAGGTAGTAAGGAACCTAGGGAATACTCTCTCTCCAGTTCCCACTTACACATACATGTCTGTAAATATTTTCTTTGTCCCTCTTTTTCTGCAGAGCTCTGGTTTTCTCCTTTTTTGGCAGGCAGGCTTTCTTTGTTATCAGTGTCCTACTGTGATGAAAATATTCACCGATGGCATTCAAGTCCCTGTTTTAATGCTGGTTGAAAAGAGAATTTGTTTCTAGGCAACAGAGCCTGATTGGTTCATCTTTGATTGGATGTCTTATTTCTTGAGAAATTAAGAGGCACTTCCATAAAATAATCCAAATACACAGTACTGTGGGGAACCTGACCCTGCAGAAGTGGGCAGAAAGAGGCAATCCACTGAAACTGACTGTTTAAATTTTTGTGTTTGATTATTTTTGCTACTCTGCTAAGTGTTGTATAGTTATTGGCTATCTTTTCGGTGTTAGATTCTAATTCTGCTGTATGGTAGAATCATATACCTGGTGGCTGAAATCAACACTAATTTATGATGTAGAGTTCTATAGGCCAGAGTATAAACACGAAGAATAGCAAGGTTGTGTTCCTTCTGGAGGCTTGAGGGGGCAGGGGAGGAAAAGACTCCATCTCTTTGACATTTCCAAGTTTTAGAACTTCATGGCTCCTTTCCATGTTTAAAGTCATAAATAGGTGTTTGAATTCTTTTAAGTATGCATCACTCTGACACTCACTGTCTTGCCTCGCTCTTTCTCCCATGAGGATTCTTGTGAACACCTGAGTCTCTGGATGTTGTCCATCTCACAATTGTTATTCACATCCTCAGTGTCTTTCTTGGCATGTAAAGCAGTAGATTTAGAGTCTACAGAATGATATGTTACTCTGCTCACCAGAGCTTTCATTTGTTAACACGTTCTTCCTGATTTCTCTTACCATTTTGTATCTGATCCAGTTCTGAAGTTTCTTTCTCCTTGTTTTTCTTTTTTCATGGCTACTTACCTGAAGCTTATGGAAAGATAGAAATGGCATTCTAGAAGGTTCTCCTTGACACTTCATTGAAGCTAGAAGAACTTATTAAATGTGTATTAGATGGATATGTAAGTAAAAGATTACATAAGACATAGATCTTGAAAACATAATTTATCTGCAAATTGGTGATATTTCCAATGTGGGAGAAAAACAAGTCAGATACAAGGAGGAAGAGACAAAGGACCATTCTTATTACCAAAGGATGGCGATTCATTTAGGTTGTATGAAAACAAGAAGTAGTGACAGAAAAATGATACTGTAGTGCCATGCAATTTTTGTCAACCCTCCTAAGGCTTTCTCAAAGAAAGTAATAGAACTATTAATACTTCAGCTATGAATAAAATTTAAAACAAAGCAAATACTAATTTATACTTACATGATTACAAAGCCTAGTGGTGGTCACTTATTGGCAGCTTTGAATGTGAAAGATAATGTGCTAAGCGTCAAAGATAACACTCTCAGTTTAGGTATATCTTTATTCCCAATTTAAAAGTAGGAGGCTGAGAACTAACTAGATTATACAAGTTTGCTTAAATCTTAGTCCTAGTACATAGAGGAGGCTATATTGAAACTAATGTAACTCAATTTTATTTTGGAGCCTTCCTTTCGTATCTTATATTTCAATATTTCCAACCCCCATTTCATCTTTCCTAGAACTGTCTAATGAAGCCATAAATGGCAAGATGAGATTTAGAGACTTAATCAAGGCTACCAGTTTTACAATTAAGGCTTAAGTCATCTAGTTCCTCTGATCTCAGGTCAAAGATGACAGGTCCTGGGCATAAGCTGAATAAAGAAAAGTAAAGGAAAATTCAAAGGTAAAAAAAAAATTTAAGAAACTGGGGAAAATTTTAAATCTGAACTAAAAGTTGAATAAAATCTATAAAAGTATTTATAATGAGTAGTGCTGTGTGTTCTCTGTTTACCAGTACGAGTATTTGCATCCTTTCAACAGTCAAATAATTTCTGATCATCTATGATACATTATTATGCATTGTCATTCATTGAGAGAGTTGCTCATCCCCAGGATCTCACAAACCAAAGATGAAAATAGTCAAGACATTTCTATTAACTCAAGTATACAAAGGTACATAGTTGTGAAAAAGAGTTTTAAGATATCTCCCAAAGCTCTCATCTCCGGGCATGCAAAGTTTATAAAACCCCTGACTACTGTGAACATGAAAGAAATCCATATTATGATTAAATTATGTTGGATGGCACAGTTGGGTTCCAGATAGGCCCCAAGGAATCATGTAAGCCCTTTAACACTGAGTCTAGAGGTCCACGCAGGAGAGTTACACATCTGAAGCACATGAAGGTGGCTTGGTGTTGGGAACAGCCCAAGGGCTGCTAGGAATATGAGCTGTGTGTTAGAGCAGAGAAGAAGGTGTTTGAATGAAATCCAGCAAAACAGGAACCTTGAAATTTAAAATTAAAAGGAACTGAAATTCTGCCACCATTAAGACTTGAGTTGGAAGTAGATGTTTCCACAGAGTTCCCCAAAAAGGTCAGCATAAATTTCACTTCCATTGAGCCATATTAGGCTCTAGCAGAGAACTAAGTCGTGGATGTTTGACCTGCAGAACAGTAGGCTAATGAGTGAATTTTGTTCTGAGTCACTGTGTTTGTGTTATTTGTTACATAGCAGATTTAAATGAACCCACTAGTTTCACTCTTATTTATTTCAGTTTATGATTCAACTCTTATTTGATATGGTGACAAACTCAGTCAATTCAGCCCTTGTTGCCAGGGTTACTTCCAGGATACACATAATATAGAACAATCCTGCAAGAGATTAAAGGACACTGTTTTGAGTTTCTCTCTTTGCATAATGGTAACCACTGAGTCATTTTCTTAGCTCTGTTTGTGCTCCATTTGAGCTCATTTGCTCTTCTATCTCACCAGATCTGTGAAAATTTCTGCCTAGCATTCTGAGACCTTAGGGTTAGCACATGCTAAGAACTGCTTTAGGGTTGTTGAAGGAGGAGTTGGATATCCATGAGAAAGACAAAATCTGGCCCGACTTTTAAAAATATTAAGGCACTAGACTAGCAAAATACACATCTCAAACTTAATTGATCTGGACGAGAACCTTCTGTAAGCAGAGTGGCAGGAGCAGCACAGTGAACCTGACCCCTTTATGATTGGGATCAGGCTTCAGAGTGAAGGCAGACGGCAACCTGGTGATGGTTGGAAAGTGAATAATGCCAACATCTCATAGAATACTAGGATTTAATACCAAGCAATGCTTTTCAACTTGAGCTCCCTACCAGTACATGACCTGGAAGATAGTGATGAAGACCCAGTAAGTGGATACTTGTTATCAATATGGGGAACATGAGAAAACATCCAGATCCCATCCTTGCGCAGTCTGTTACGTGCCATTGTGGGGTTTTGGAGATTGAACTGGTCAGTGGAAATCTCTCTCTCTACCTCCCTCTCCCTCTAAAAAACTTAACGGGTGCTTCAGTTACACTGACCCAAGCATGCCTCTCCCTGGGGTGTCAAACTATATCTTTAACCCTGTATCTCCTGTTACCCCTGAAGATATGCTTCTTTGAGCCTGCATATATATTGTTGGATGTTTTCCCTTGGTGCTTGCATGCCAAAAGATACCTGATGCAAGAAAACCTTGTTAGTACTGATCATGTGGTTTTTCCAAGTGTCAAAAGTGTTTTTATTACCTTTTAACCAGGAAAATTCACACTCTATAGGTTACGGAAGACCCTGTTGGTGGAGGCAGAATGGCCAACAATGGATTGGTTATGAATTTTTGTTGTGTATTGCTGTTGCCCTGCATAACATGTCTACTATGAAGAGTAAGTAGGATTATGAAATTCTTCATAGTTAGTTGACATGGAAACACTTGGAATCAGAGGTAATGCAGTCCTGATGTACTTTCAGGTGACATTCATTAATGAAGACAAGCAAATGTCTATGATCGAACTAGTAAGGAAAAGAAAAACCATAGAATGATGGGACAAACTTCCTTATGAGGTTACTTCTCACAGAAAAATGATTAAGGTTTTTATGCAAAAGGGTGGATAAAGGGGCTATTAATAGTTTTTCAAATTTTGATATATATTGAAGCCTGTATGGAAACAAAAGGTGTCTCAGGATAGTGCAAGGAAAAGACTAGTAGGGAAATAAAGAAACATTTGTTGATTAAAGCACACTCTCAAAAATAGTTGGAAAGTTAAGATGAAGTGACTGTTTTAGTTCAGTCATGCTGGTTGTTAGCCATGTAAGAATGTCAAATCCTTGAATCGTTGAACAAAGCTCCAAAAATAAGACTAAACCACTCCCATGTATTTTGATGGTATTGTTGGAAACTCCTATTGCTTTTAGCAGGGCGTTGTGGCCTGATCTGATTGCTCTGTGGGAGCCCTTTCATGCTGGTTGGCTATAGCTGGGACCTTGTCTTGTCTCTTCTGTGAGGAATCACCAAAGTTATAGTTATTCTACATTCAGAATAAGAAGTCCAGGAAACTTCCACTCATGGATCTAAGGATTTAAGTAAATTTCCCCTCTTGTTTTGGTTTGAGAGTTCGCTTAACAGCTCAAAGGTCCAGGACATGATCATTTTGGTGAATTTTTAAGCTTTGAATAAATGTTATAACTATTCTTTTGTCAGTTTCTACACTTGATGAAGAGATTTTAAATTGTAAGACTAGAATAGGGGGCCTGACATAATACTGCTGAGTACAGCATATGGATCTTCCTACACTCTCAAAATTTTCTAAGGTCATGTAAAGAGCACTTGCAGGTATCCCTAACTTTACTCAAGGTTGGTTTGAGTCTTTGGTAATAACGCTGTATTGCCCTCTGTGAAAAGCTGTAGTCCTGACAACTGTTTTACTCAACAGATTTGATGTAAGAGATTATCTCACTAAAAGAAAACATTGACTGTGGGGAGCCATACAGTTGGGTTGGATGGCATGGGTCTGTGATGAGCACCACTCCTCAGTTAGCAAGGCTACGAGGAGTTTCTGGCTGCGTGGCAAGGCCCGACAGAATGTCTCTGATCACCTCATTGCTGCCTCACCCCATTGTATGGACACTCAATCACCTCTCTGATGTTTCATAGAATTTTCTGAGGGTGGTGGTGGTATTTTTCTGCTAATGTGAAATGATTCCTGTAACTGGTATGACACCTCAAATTAATCATGTTATGATAAAAGCATCTTTAGTGATGTAAGGCAATGACACACAGCTAAAAGCATAGAATAGTTCAATTGAGCCCACAATGTCTCCAAACATCCTGTTATGTGGTGAAGTTTGCCCTAATATAGGTAATGTTTTCCTTAAGAAATGGCTTGATAATATCTTGGAACAGATGGCAATCATGGAGGTACAAAGAGTTTACCATGCGCCTTGAACTGTTACAACACATGATATGATGCATTTTGGTTTCTCACCACGGAAAGCAGAAAGTATATCGGGTATTTTCTAAAAGCAAACAAATGTGAACGCCCCCCAAATGGCTTAAAATCTCAACCTTAAATTGGCACTCATATTTAGGGAAAGAAAGTGGTTTATAAAAGCTTCTTATATTGGCACTCATATTTAGGGAAAGAAAACAGTTTATGAAGATAATAGGACTTCAGAAAGAAAGGGTTAACAATTAAGACTGAGCTTGTTTGGGATCCTGCACCCCCCTGAGAGACCTGGAAGAGACTCCTGGCTCAGTTCCCGCAGTTGTGGCTCAATTAAGGCAGTTGCGGCCACTTCTGGAGTGAATCAGCAGACAGAAGATTTTCTTCTCTGTCTCTTCTGTGTATCTGACTTTCCAATAAAACATATATAAATATTAAAAAAACAAAAAAGACTGGGTCTGTGTGATTAGAAACAAGAAGGGGTCTATTCATCTCACTAGATGAAGACTTTCCAAGATCACCAGACCACCAGCACGAAATAAAGCAAAAACAAAAGCCCTCAAACCTAAGTTGCAGGACAAGTACTACCTTTCAATGATCTGGCTAGAGTGGCAGATAAGGTGGTGTGAGAAGGGACATATCTTTCCTCATGATATGTTTCCCAAACAATGCCTGAAGTTCTCATGAGGAAACATAACTAAAACTGGCCTTCTATTGCCAGCATCTGATGTTCAACCATTAACTGAAATTTATTGCCACTAATTATGAGAACATGTCATGTGTTCATCTTGTTATATGCTTATGGAGTTTTTCTTTTTTTAATATTGTAAATATTGAAAAAATATTTTTGCCAATTATTGACTGGTATTAGGTCATTATAATAATCCGATCACTCCTTATGGCACTGAGTGTCAGCAACCATGTGCCAGCATGCTAGGCTTAAAGTGTGACAATGAATACTACGTGGTATAATTTCAATAAAACAGTTGTTTTTTACTTCAATTTGTGCTATTGTGATGGGCAGATTTGCATAAAGTTAAATCTAAATGCATGTATTTGGAAAAGGTGGTAATTATTTACAATAAGTAGCATATATTTATAGCTCTATTTCACTACATTGGAAATCAGTAGTTATTTAAAAGACCCTGTATCTCTGTTTTTGACAGGACAGTGATGGGCTGTGAGTGACTGCTGAGCTCTTTCCTATATGTAGGTGTGAATTTTCCTTTATCTGCTTTAGGCTTTATTCCAGTTATGCCATTACTGACCACCTTTTAAAATTATGAACTTCATATTTTCTGCTTGGCTTTATATTTTAAAATCACTTATCACCATTTGAACAATCATATTTTAAGGAAAATAGTCCCTCTCAAGTGTAATTTCTAAAATGCTAAAAGTTTACATTTGTTTTTTATTGAACAGTGCCTGTAATTAAGCATTTAATCAGTGTATTTTGAATCAATAGTTATTCAATGAAAAGTATTTTCGATGAACAATTGGTGACTCATCTTAACTGAGAATCTGAACATATATTTTCTATAAAGACATTCCTGAAATTTGAGTTGTAAGTCATATCATTTAACCACTCATCACAGAACTAAATTTTGTCAGCAATTTACATAATTATTTTTTCCTAGTACTTTACATTTTTAAAAATAACGTGGAAGTTATCTCAAAGGTGATTATGGAAGGTTTTCCTATTCTGGCCATATTTTCAGAGAAAAAATTATTCGAGAATTTCATGCATATTCCTTTTGTAGTCAGAAAAAACCTCCATAACATTCTTGAAAGTGTTTTGGAACTTCTCATATCTGAACAACAATGAATAACAAATGTAGTATAGGTTGTCAGTAATTGAGAGTTTCGCAATTTTTCTCATTCGTTTCGCGGTTCTTTGTTATGCATCTATCATGGCCAATGAGTAAAACTGCCAAATTCAGAAAGCATCCTCACCCCTAAAAGATTATCCTGTATGTATCCTAAAAGATTATTATAAGAAAAAGTAATCTAGTTGGAATGATGAAGGAAATAGCACATATAAATTTTCATTAATTTCTCACTTAATTCAGGATTTCCATTTGTATTAACTAATTTTTGGTATGCTTTTATTTTTATCTGTGCCTATTTCTGAAAATATTGCAGAAAATTCTAATTTTAGTACTTTTCTTTTTATTATTCATCTTATTGAAGTAGGAGGACATTTAAGATAACCTACATAATTGAGCACTTTGAATAGAACACTAAAGATGTCTTAGCATTTATGATATCAGTGTGGAGTTAATAATCTTTTTTTAAAGATTCATTTATCTGAAAAGCGTAGTAATGAATGCATGGAGGAGATCAATTGATCAATCTTTCTGTTTATCCTACTAAAAATTATTTTCCATCAGCCTGTTTGTGCCCAAAATGATTAAAAAGTCAGGGACCATGTCAGGAATCAGGAACCCCATCTTGGTCTCCCACATAGACAGCAGGAAACCAAGTACCTGGGCCATCATTCACTGCATTCTGAGGCATGTTAATAGGATTACGGATTAGAAGTGCCATTGGTCAAATTTATTCCAAGGTATTTAAATTTTTTTTGCAGCTAGTTTGAATGAAACTGATCTTACAAGTTATTTGCCAGCCCTGAAATTGTTATGTATAAAGGTTATTTTTGTGTGTTGGTTTTATATTCTTTTACCAAATTCTTATGAGTTCTAATAGTCTCCTAATAGAGTTTTAGTAGAGTTGTTTTGATTCCTCAATATATGGAATGATAGCATCCTCAAAGGGATAACTTGATTTCTCCGTTCCAATTTGTCTCCCTTTAATTCCTTTAACTTGTTTAGTGGCTCTGGCTAAAACTTTCAGTATTACATTTAATAGTAGTGGTAAGAGTGGTTATTCTTGACTGGTTCCAGAACGTACTGGAAATTTTTGCAACTTTTCCCCATTCAATATAATGTTGACTATGAGCTTGTCATATATTGCCTTGATGGTGTTGAGGAATGTTCCTTTTAGACCAGATTTAAGGTTTTTTGTCATGAAAGGATATTGTATTGAGTCAAATCCTTTCTCTGCCATCGAATAGGATAATTGTACAGTTTGTCTTCAATTTGTTAGTGTGGTATGTCCCATTTATTGATTCACATGTTGAACCATTCATTTGTGCATAGCAAGAATAAATCCAATTGTACAGGGTGAATGATTTTTCTGATATATTGTTAGATTCCATGACCTATTTTAAAAAAATTTTTTTGCATCTGTTGATCAAGCATGGTGTTCAATAGTTCTCTTCCTTTGCTCTATCTTTTCTGGTTTGGGCAATAGGTAATTCTGGTCTCATCAATGGTGTTTGGGAGGAGTTCTCCCCTTTCAGTTGTTTTGAGCAGTATAATAAGCATTGGAATTAATTTTTCTTGAAAAGCTTAGTATAGTAGTTTTACTATTGTTTAGTGCCGCTTTGAGTCTGTTGTCTATGAATTACCAGATTTGATCTTGATAGGCTATATTGTACTTTTTCCTCACTCTTTTTATGGTCCTGAAAGACTTCCCTGCACTCCCTCCCCATTATGGATTAACATAGTGTATTGAGGGTATAGTAGGCTTTACAGTTTTTCGATGTAGATCTTAAGTATTCTGACATTAATTGTTGATTTATAGATTATATTGCATTATCTTATTGCATTGGATACAGGTTGTTAGAGATTGCACTAATATTACAATATACAGGTACTATCTTCCAAGTTGTCTTCTTTTCATCTCAGATTAAGGCAAACATGTGGTATTTAACCTTTTGGGATTGGTCACTCCTCACCATGGTGTTGAGGATTTTCCTGCACACCACACCCCCCCCCAAAATGTTCTGCACCTTAATTGTCGACAAATGTCTTGTTAGAGTTGCAAGCCAGTCTAGATTATCCTAAAATCTGCCAAGATCAGCAAAATTATACTTCAACACAACAAATGGCTAAATACTAACATGAAATAGACATGAAACAGCTGAATGGTACCTTATAGCCATTTTAAGGTATATAGCAGCCGGTCCTGTATATAAACTAAAACTGAAATGTCAATGAGCTAATCAGAGGTTGTGGTTAAGAACTTGCTGCTTTTTTTTTTTTTAACATACTGGTTACTCAAAACCATGTCAATTCCATAATGTTGCAAATTGTTGTTGATGTTATATTGGGACTCTTAATTGACTGTGATGATATTCTACCAGCTCTAACTTCAGACCAGAAATGGTCTCCCCAAGAAACTGTTCAACCCATCTGGAGAATAAGTAGCTGGACTCTATGCTTAGTATACATTTGCAAGGAAAGAATCTTGATTGAATTTGAACTGTAATACTGCATCAAGGTGGAGGAATCCACCAGGGGAGAGGGGTGTGCGGAGGGGTGGGGGGATTCCCAGAGCCTATGAAACTGTCACATAATGCAAAATAATTAATAATAATAAAAAAAGCTTAGTAGAATTCAGTAGTGAAGCCACCTGGTCTGGGATTTTTGGCCTGTTTTTGGAGCACTCTTTATTACTGATTTATTTTTTGCTATTGTTGTATTCAGATTTTCTATATTGTTGTTACTCAATTTTGGTAGACTGTATATGTCTAGAAAACTATCCATTACTTCTAGGTTTTCTGAATTGTTGGCTATAGCTGTTGGAAATATTATTCTTTGCATAACTGTGGTGCCATTGTTATGTCCTTTTCATCTGATTTTATTAAATTGGATCTTTACCCTCCACCTTAGTTCATTGGATCAATGATGTGTCAAAATTATTTATCATTTCAAAAGATCAATCCACTGATCTTTTGTCTCTTTTTGATTCAATTTTGTTCCTTTAATTTTGGGTTTGGTCTGTTTTTCTAGATCCATCAGATGGCCTTCTAACTTCTTGATGTGGGAGCTGAATACTATGAACCTTTCTCTTAATATTGCTCCTGCTGTATCACATATGCCTTGATATTTCATGTGATCATCTTAACTTGTTTGCAAGAATTCACTTCAGTTTCTTCTGTGATCCCCTGTCTATACAATAGCATGCTGATTGTGTATTTGAATGTTTTCTAGAGTTTCTTGTGTTGTTGATTTCCAGCTATATTTCACTGTAGTCAGAAAAGAGAGATGGCATTATTTCATTTTCTTAAAAATGAGGCATTCTTTATAGCCTAGAATGTTCTGTTCTATGTTTTTTTTTTACACTTGATAAAATTTGTATTCTGCAACTGAAGGATGAAATACTCTGTAGATACCAATTAGGTCTATTTGGTCTACACGTAAATTAGCTCTGTTTTTTTGCTGATTTTCTATTTGACCTATCCATTGACAAAGTGGGGTATTGGATTTCTTCATTATTGTTGTTCTCTAATCTGTTTATCCCTTTAGATTCATTAAGTTATTGTAAAAAGCCAGGTGTCCTGGTATTGCATTCATATACATTTACTATAAAGACATCTTCTTGTTAAATTCAAAACTTAATTGTTATGTACTGCTTTTCTTCATCTCGTGAAACAGTTATTGTGTTAATTGTCATATATTAGAATGCCACCACTGTTCATTTTTTCTTTTTGTTTATATGGAATATCTTTTTCCAGCTTTCTTATTTTTTATCTTCTTAGATTTTTATTTTCCATGATACAGTTTTATAGGTATAGGGATTCCTCCCTTCTCCTCTTTTCCTTTTCATTTTCCCCTCCAACCATTCCCTCCCCATTTTATTATGGTAATGTGAGACTTTAGGAACAATTACAAGTTTAATATTCTGCTACTTAAGTGTATCTTGGCATTATAGCTATAGGCAAAGCTAGAAAATCTAGTATCATACTGTCAAGCTATATATATATACACACACATATATATATGCATATATATACATGTATATGGTTTAATTGGGAGTCCTTTTATTTGGGTGTAGATATTTGTATCCTTTCTTTAAAGTCTGTTTGCATCTTTGAGATGTGTTTCATGTAATCAGCAAATTGATAGGTCCTGTTTTTTCAGTTGCAGAATTAAGACCATTTACAATCAAGGTTATTATTAAAATGTAACAACTGGATCCTACCATTTTCCTATAAATATTCCCATAAATATTTGATTTGGATTTACTTTGTACTTTTACTAGGAGATTTTCTAGCTTCACATTTTCATTATGATATTCGTCATTTTCTATTTCTAAATATAGCACATCCTTAGTCATTTACAATGCTGGACTGGTGGTGGCAAATCCCTTCAAGCATTCTTACATGTTTGTATATTGGTAGAATTAATATCTTCAAAAATATCCATACTGCCCATAAGAAATTTACAGATTCAATGTGTGATCAAAATACTTAGAATATTCTCAGATTTAGGAAACATGCTGCTAAAAATCATATGGAAACACAAAGTGACCTGAATAACTAAAACAATCTTAAGTAACAAAAGTAAATGTGGATGCATCACAATACCAGAATTCTAAGATGTGCCACAGGGCAATTGTAATTAAAACAATCTGGTATTGGCACGAAAATAGACTTGCAGATTGATGGAACAGGACAGGAATCTCAGAAATTAGCCCACATGTGTACCGAAAACTGAGTGGACTGAAATCAATCCAGAGAAAGGACAATCTCTTTAACAAATGGTGCTTGGTAAAATAGGATCTATTTGTGCAGAAGTGTGCAACAGACTCCTACCTTACACCTTATTCAAAAATCAACTTCTGCACCTCAGGAGAAACTGTCAGCAGAGTTAAGAGGCAGCCAACAGAATGGAAGAAAACATTTGCAAATTATGCAACTGATAGAGGATCAATATCCAAGATGTATAAAGAAAATATGCACATTATAGATTGTTCTGCCTAAGTTATAAGAATTATATTCTACTTAATGAATAGAGAGCTTTAGTGGCCCAAGACTTTGTATCTAATTCATGGCCAATATAGCTTCTAGTCCTGCAGTACTGAGTACTTCTTCCCAGGATGGCTTGTAGGCAACACTGACAACTGTTTTACAGCTCTCATGGGACCCAAGAGAAAGAGAAGAATAAGTTAGAATTTATGAGAGGCAAAAGACAACAAAAATGGGTAGTGGGGAGGATTGACACAAAATGTTAATGTGAGACCTAGAGATACCTTATTGACTTGTGTAAAAATTAAATGAACCCTAAATATGAAGAATAATTTTTAAGTTTTCATTAATATAAAGGAAACACATTTCATGTGTTTCATTGGGACAGTTCTAAGGATGTAATGATTCATCATTCCCTTCTATTCTCCCTTAATTCCTCTCCTTTTATTTTCCTCTTATTTAATTTTTGCAAATATGTAATTTCAATCCACTGTATAACAGGATTTAATGTACCATTAACTATATAGTCAGCAAGTAAAGAGAAAGACCAGTTCCAGAGCACACAGGACTAAGAAAATTACTGTACTTTTGGTATACTATATTAATAAACTTAAGATAAAACATAGGATATTTGTCCTTTTAGAAACTGTCTTATTTCAGTAGTTTATATCCATTTTGTTGCCAAAGATTTTCATTCTTTTTTTAAATTGCCAAATGGCATTTCTTAGTGTGTATATAACACATATTCTTTGGTTATCAGTTGCTAGATATTTGAGTTGCAGGGAATATACAGCTGCGTATTCATGATGCAAGTTTAACTACATGTGTTCCATATAAATTCCATGTTGCACATGATTCATTTGTTGTGGCATGGCTGCTGTACATCAGTTAATTGCTTTCCCTTTATTTGTTGCCTGCTCCAAAAGGACAAACAAAAAGCAAAAGAAAATGTGATTTCACTATGTGTTAGAGGCACAATGCATCAGAATACATCGAGTACTTTAAAGATGACTTTTTGAGGTTATTGGAGGCAATTTTGAGAATGTGTACTTTTCTTCTTTTGTGCTTTATTTTAGAAAGTAACTTCTAGCAGGATGATTTTGTTGTGCTTTGGTATAAATATTTCAAGATTTGGCTTGGTTCTTGAATAATCTTTTACTGACTGTTTAAATTCTGCATAGAACTTTAACATACTGACCTGGGAGATTTTATGGCAGTATATTGGGGAAACCCATTTTTCTGGCTTGTTTAGATTTGTGTTGCTCGAACCTTAATAAAGCTGAAAACACATCCGTGGAAATGCTTTCACAGCCTTGGAAAAAATGTGCCATCAAAATGCGAGCATGTTTTTATTTTAAAAAGAAAAAAAATCTTGGTGGAAACTGGTATTCATAGGATTTGGAATTAACGTTCCAGTTTTTCAGCTGATTGAAACCATTGGCTATTGTATTTACCAGTGTTTTTGGACTTGTACCATCTGCTGCTCATTCTAGGGGCATGCAGAATTCCTGGGATTGTATGTCCCCCAGAAGATTATTTTGTTATGCTCCAGTTTTTTGGTGCGTGCTGTGGGTTTGACATTTTGGGGGAGGGTAGTAATGGAGCTCTTTTTGTCTAATTCTGTGTTTTGATAGATAGTTCTAACATAACCAGAACTACAAATTCCTGATTTCCAGAAATAGCAAAGCATATTATAAATTGTCTCATTTAAATTATTCTGACCTTTTTTTATTTTAATTTTTGCTATTGTGACTAGGTTATTTTTCTTCTATTGTCCTTTAGTCCTCAAATTAAAATAACATAACTTATATTGCTATTGGGATATGCTAAGAAGTATCTGACTCCACTATTTGATACAATAGAGCTCTCCCTGATTTGCTTACTGTAAGAGGCTGCACTGGGTCCTTCTCCCCTCTCAGAAGACACATGCTACACTCTCAGGCATATGACCTTAGTTGGAAACAGGATCCTTGGGATCCTTGGGAAAGATTGTTAAAATGAGTCATTATCATGGGTCCTAATCCAATATGACTAGTATCTTTATACAAAAGGAGAGATGAGTAAAAATGAAAAAAAGAGAAAAGGGGAAGTAAACTAACGTTCTAAGAATTGTACCTATGAAATACATAAAATTTGTTCTTTATATTAATAATAAAAACATTTAAAAAGACACAAAACACCATGAGAAAATTGGAGATACCAAAGTCCAAGGGTCTAGCTCCAACTAGGAGAGAGTCCTTGCTTTTGGCTATGGAAGGAAGCAAACCCATGGCCAAGTAAAATTTTGCTCATAAGTTTGTTTGACTTCATTTCTAGAACTGTGAGACAACTGTGAGACACATTCTATTGAGTAAAGAATGTATGTGCTTTTAAAAATTCATATAATTTCATTTTTCTTTTTAATATTTATTTTTATTGGAATGTCAGAGTTACAGGGAGAAGGAGATACAGAAAGATCTTCTGTTGGCTGGCTCACTCCCAAGTGGCTGAAGCTGAGCCGATACAAAGCCAGGAGCTTCTTCAGTAATCCCAAAAGAATAGTGTGCTGAGATTTATAAAATTTAACAATGAATGATCAAAAAAAATTTCTCTGAGTCAAACAGAAACCCATTGATTAGATGAGTGCACAGTAGGAGACATTTGGGTCCAAAGAAGAATTGGTTTAAACCTTTAGGTTTTATTTGATTAGAATTTAATGTGTTAATTCTAGTAAGTCTAATAATGTACCATAAAGCTGCACAATGTAAATTAAACATCTGACACAAAGCTATAGTAGTAGAAGTTGAAACTTAGGTTACTCAATTTTATAGGACCTGGATTCTCTTTAGAGGACCAAGGGCAGGAAGTGAGTGGGATTTTAAGTTGTCATATCTAGCACTAAAGGGGGGATCATCTTAAAGAAGACAGGGTTAACTAAAGACCTGGTAACCGTCAGGCTTTTTGCTGTCCTACAAGAATAGAATTTGGATTGCTCACTGTTGCCTGTACAATGGAGCAAGAACCAAGGGTTAGAAGTTGCAAGATATTTAAGCATGTCATGTTATACTTCATTACAAAAAACGTTCCAATGGGATTAGTTAATATAGCATGGCCAGCTTCAGAAAAAGAGGGATTCCTTACTGTTGGAACAGCTTAAGTAAAATCTCTGACCAATTGGCTATTGGTTATTGATTGTAGTCTAGACCACAGCAGTGATTCCAGAAATGCGGGTTTTCATTTTCAAATTAGTGGAGAGCTGACAGCTTACAGCTCTGGTAAAAAAGACTGTTATATAATAAAGTCCTGCAAAAGCCTTAAACGCTACCTATTTCCACCTTAATTAAATAATGTGGTTACCAATATTTTGAAGGACATTATTCCGGAACAATTTTTCACTTTTTTGGGGGGGGATGTAAATTTTTTTATTTGAAAAGTCAGATTTACAGAGAGAAAAACATAGAAAGATCTCCCATCTGCTGGTTCACTCCCTAAGTGGCTGCAGTGGCCAGAGCTGAGCCGCTCCGAAGCTGGGAACTTGCTTCAGTTCTCCCATGTGGGTGCAGGCTCCCAAGGCTTTGAGCCATCCTCCACTGCTTTCCCAGGCCACAGGAAGAGAGCTGGATCAAAAGTTGTGCCAGACAGGAACTAGCACCCATATGGAATCTTGGCGCTTGTGAAGCAAAGCATTAGCCAGTTGAACCATCACGCCAGGCCTGTAAATATTTTCAAGAAAAGTATTTTGCCATATTAAATTGGTATTTAATATGATTAAGTATTTTAACTAAAGTAATTAACAAAGCTTAATTTTTTCTGTGATACATGACTGTTTTCTTGGTCAAATATACTAATTTTAGTCTCAAGTGTTTATCCCAGGTTGCATCTTCTGATAATCGTATTTAGCTTTTAAAGAATCTTTTAAAGATAAAAAGAACAGATTTTACGCATTTCAGTGGTACGGTTCCAAGAAGAAACCTCAGTGCCCCCCTAATCTCCAAACCCCTTATTCCTTCCTATCGTTACATCACATTTTGTTAAGATATAATTGTAATCCACCCTGTATTTACAGACCTAATTGGTTACAAATTATAGCTTTGAACAAGTGAGATGTAGAGATTTCCTGTTGCATTGGAATATAAATAAGGGCTGAACATGACAACTGTATCCCAATGTGACCATTTTATTGCTATACGTACTTTGTATTCTGGCTTAACTGGCATGTATTAGAGAACACTTATGATGTTTGGGTTTTTGGGACAGACTTGTTTCACTAAGCATAATGGTTTGCAGTTTCATTCCTGCTATTGCAGAAGGCAGGATTTGATCTTCTTTATTCCCATCTAGTATTCTGTAGTGTAGTTGTACTGCATTCTCTTATCCAGTCATGAGGTGATGGGCAATTAGTTATGTTGAGTTGATATTATAGGAATTATGAATTGAGCTGCAATAATCATGGGTTTAAACATTGTTCCTTCACAAACTGGTTTCATGTCATTTGAGACAATTCCCCAGGGTGGAATGACTGGGTCATATGGTAACTCTGTTTTCAGATGTCAGAGGAAGTTTCCGTACTCACCTCCATAATGGCTGTACGAGTTTACATTCTCACCAACTCTACAGTAGTGTTTGTTACTCCATTTCCTCATCTGCACTATGTTTTTTTTTTAATTTTTGCCTAATGGATATTCTCACTGGGGTGAAGTTTAAGAAACCTTATTGTGGTTTTTATTTGCAATTCCATGATAGCTAGCGTTCCTGAACATTTTTTTTTTCATTGTGTCTTTCCCTTTTGTATTTTGTCCTTTGAAAATTGCCTACTCATGCATGTGGTTTGCAAGTTTTTTTACATTGTTTTATTATTGTTGTGTTTGAGCACTTTATATTCCTTGAATATTAGTCCTTTATCAGTTGCAACTTGCAAATATTTCTCCCATTCTTTTGGACACCTCAAAATCTATGAGATATAGTTTCTGCTGCTCTTTGTTGCTGAAATGAGTTTCCTGTAGGCAACGAATAGATGGGTTTTGTTTTTAAATACATTCTACTAGTCTATGTTTGATGAGTTTAAGCCATTTACATTCAGGGTTAATATGAATGGGTGGTAATTTGGTCCTGTCATTTTAGCAAAGTGTTGTTCATTGATTTAGTCTTCTGTTACTTTACTGGGATGTTCTTTGCATTTGCCTTTGGTTTTGCTGGGCACTATTCCTTTTCTCTGTCAAGAGAACATCTTGAAGTGTCATCTGTAAGACAAGTTTGGAAGAGGCATATTCTTTTAACTTTTCTTTAGTGTGGAAGAAGTTTATTTCATTTTCAAAGACAAAGGCAAGTTTTGCTGGGCACGTTATCCTGGGCTGACAATTTTTCTTTTAGAATCTGGAATAAGTCGCTCCATTCTCTTCTGGCCTGTAGAGTTTCCTGTGAGAGGTCTCCTTTTTAACACCGCTTTTGCTATAATCGATACATTTTGAGAGGTTGTACAATTAGCCTCATTTGTTTCTAGAAATATTTTGACTCCCATTTTGATCTATCATACATTGTTCATTCTGAATCATGTTGTCTATTTTCCAAGGTTTGCTTATCTACATTTTTATTTTGTTGATTTCTGGCTGCATTCCATATGACCCGAAAAGAAATTATGTGATTTCAATTTATTGAATTTACTGAAATTTATTTTATTGGCTACCATATGGCTTATCCTATGGAAAATTCCAGAAACTGCTGAAAAAAAAAATGTGTGTTCTGTAATTGTGAAATAAAATGTTCTGTAGATATCAGTTATGTCAATTTATTTCATAGGGCAAATTATTTCAGTTGTTTCTTTGCTAATGCAATCATTTGATTTCCTGTCTAGTTGATCTGCGCTTTGGCGAAAGCACTGTGTTGAAGTCTCCCATTATTGGAATCTACCCTTCCCTTTACATCTGGTAACATTTGTTTTTTATAGTCAAATGCCCCACCATTGGATGCATATATGCTTACTATAGTCACATCTTTCTGTTGAATTGATCCCCTAATCATTACATGATGTCCACCTTCATTTCTTTTAAGGTTTGTTTTGTTAAAGTCTATCTTTTCTGATATTAGAATGCCTTCCCATGCTCATTTTTCCATCAGTCTATATTTTGTGATTGGAGAATTTAGGTCATTTACAGTCAGTGTTATTATGGATAAGTGCTACCATCAGTAGCACTAATTTTTCATAAACACTATTGTTTTGGATTTCCTTTGTATGTTGACTAGGAAATTTTCTGTCTTCACATCTTATTTATGATGGTTATCATTCTCTGCTTCTGTGTGTAGCACATACGTATGCATCATATTTTAGATAAGAGATGGCACATTCTTCCATTTTTTGTTTGGGGAACTCTTCATTTCACTTTCATGTACAAATTAGGGCTTTGCTGCATGCAGTGTTCTGGGTTTGCAGTTTCTTTCAGATCTGGATTGTGTCTCTTCATTCTCTCCTAGCCTGTGGGGTTTCTAATGAGCTACCCACTGTTAGTTGAATTGGAATCCCTCTGAAGATGATTTGCTATTTCTCTTGTGAATATTTTTGAATCTTTATAATAAAATTTTCAACAGTAAAAATAATGTGAGACCAAAAATTTCTCTGATTAGACCTATTAGTTATATGTGCTTCTTGTACTTGAATTTACCTTTCTTACTCTACAGTGGGAAGTTTTTTTGTTATCTCACTGAATTAGCCCTTATTATTCATTGTCTTTCTCTGCCTTCAGGATCTCTTATCTATTTTTTCCCATAAATGAATATATATATATACACATATACATGTATGTATATATTTCTAAAAAATGTCTCTAGCTTGGATACTTTTTAAAAGGAATCAAGGATTTTTAAATTATTTTTCTCATGATACATTTTCTTAGACTCAGGGATTTCCCCTTCTCTCCAGCACCCCATTACCTTCCTATTGTCTTCCCTTATATTGTAACATTAGTTTGTATGTTCTGTGTTCTGTCCTGCCAAATTCTTTCTTTGAAGCTGTGTTTTCTATTAGAAATAAAGTTCATTTCCACTAGTTAAATTTTATTTCTTTCCAAAATCTCAATCTCTTGGCAAAACTTTTCATCCATATTGTGCATGGATTTCTTTATCTCATTGTTGTTTCTGTGTATTGTTTGAGTAACTCTGATTATTTTAATTCATTTTTAGAAAAAAATTCAGGCATTTCATCAAATTCTTCTAATTCTAGCATTGAAGTTTTGTGTTCTTTTGGTGGAGTCATATTGTTTTCCTTCTAGATTCTTGATTTTCTACATTTATTGTTAGGCATTTGTGAAATCATGTGTGCATTTCTCCTCTGATGGCTTTTACCTTCCAACTATGCTTCTAGGACTTGGAATGACTGGTTCTTCAGTGGATATTAAGGAATGCATTGTGAGTGGAGCCAGAAAGCTCTGTGCTTAATGGTGGGTGGGAGACCAGGGTGTCACTTAGTTAGGCCTTGGTAGTTCTCCATTGTCAGCAGGGGTGAATGTACTAATCAGAACTTTATATGGTCTCTTCCAAGGTGATCAACACGGGAGTTATCACATGGGGGCTACATCTGCCACCTATGCCAGCACATGAAACATTCAAATGATCTGTACAGTCCTCAGTGAACAAAGAACCTTGCAATGACCCTCCCCAGGCTATCCGGGATCTCTTGATACTCTTGATGTCAGACATAGTGATTGCCTAGCTATATGCATCATCCTATCCTGCAATCATAGAATTCCCAGCAATACCAAAAAAAAGACTCCCTCAGTCATGGGATGCTGGGCATTCACTCCATTCTGTGAGCATTTGCTATCGAAACAGAGAACACAGGTATTTCCAAAGCTGGTGGCCTATGAGTGCTGCATCTTGAAAGTTTGATTCCTGGTACCTTTAATGGAATGGAAATTGGGTGTGTGGTACCTCACATTCCTAAAACCATTCTCATCTCAATGTCAGAGAGGAACTAGGATTTTTCCCTTTGATAAAATCCCCTGGTTGCATGCATGAAAATTGACCACAACCTATTTTGGCATTGAGAGGGTGCTGTCTCCATGCTCGTTGCTGTGTGCTCTTTCTCCATGGTGTATGTGGGTTCTGTACCCCCACTCTCATTCCAGGCTGGGCCTGAAGTTATTGTGGGCCTCAGGTGTCCACCTGATACAATATTGTAAGTGACAATGGGTAAAACAACCTGGTCTTACCTCTTTCCCGAAAGCCAGCATCTACTCCAGTCAAAGGTATAGGGGTTGCTGATGGTGTCTCAGCTTGACACTATATGGTTGTATTGACCAAACTACATGGTGTCTGCCCCCTGTAGAGTTTCCACTACAAATGCCTCTTCAACTCTCCTCCGGGATTGCACTGCCTCCATTTTCCTTCCACTAGCTTCTGGTCAGAATCAACATGTTTTTTTTCTCTATCCAACAATTTTGGAATCCCAATGAACACATTTTATATTAGAATGCCTGGTATATGTTTCAGTTACTTTGCTTCTTACTCATCTTTCTTCTGATACAATATGTACATTTTGGGAGGCAGCAGATGATGGTTCAAGTGCTTGGGCCATGTCACACATGTGAAAGACCTTGCTTGAGTTTTGGGCTTTCAGGTTCAGCCTGGCCAGACCCAGACTCAAGTGTGTCTTTGTGAAATAAATCAGCGCATGGGAAGATGTTGCCTTTCTCTCATGAAAATAAAATAGAAAAAATTAAGCTTATAGGATTTAAATATTAGTTATTCTTGAAATTGACTTTATTTTGGAGTCAGAAAAATATATTGTATGGCCTAAGGGTGAACACAAATTCCCAATGTCATTTAGCTTAATTTAGAATGCTTCAGGTGGGCTGAGAAAAGCCTAAAATCACAGCTGGAACAGCCTGAACCTTCCTTTGTCTTCATGTTTAGGCCACAGCAGATCAGAATCTGAGCCAGCTCTGCTAGAAGAGAGGAGCTTATAAGGAGGACCTCCTGACTTAGAAATGAAACCACATCAATTACATGTATACACTGTAGGAGGTAATAGCTGCTAGGTCAGAAATCAATCCATTAAGAGAATCAGCCTTTCTCACACTGGGTTAATTCAGGGACTTGGACTCGCTCTAGTGCAGCATTCCTGTCTTGTAGATTTGCATTTACGCCAGAGTGCCTTATTGTCAGGGGCAGTGCTGTGGGTTGGAAGATGTTTTGCAGCATTACTGGCCTCTACAGCTAATAGATACCACCATTATCTCTCCCTTCCTTCAACTGTGACCCTAAAAGTGTCTCTGGACTAACAATTCATGTTACAGAGTGAAATTATCCCTACTTAAGAGCCATTTGTTTGGAGAATGTTTAGTCCCTTCTAACCTGGAGATGTTGGGATCGACTTTCTTAAAGTGCACTGAACTGCATTTAGAGGAAAATCACTCACATCTTTACATACTCATAATGCTCAGGAATGGATGTGGGTGGGCAGCATTTCCGGCTCTGTCCTATGCAGTCATTGATCTTTCTTGTTTGGGACATGGATAAAAATATCTGGGAACAAGTTTCAGCTGTACTTGAGTGCAGGGAGACTGGTGAACCTTGGCATCCCAGGGCTGCCCTCTTGGCATTCATCAGTCTTGATGAAGCCTTTGAATCTCTTTTCCTGCTATTTCTTCATCTTCAACTATTACCTGAAGGTATTTGGGAAATATTTTTAAAGTTTTGTAGTCTGGTCATTTTATCTCCATCACCCACTAAAAGCCATCAACAAAGTTAATCATTTTGGGAAAATCCCTACTTATGTAGTCCCTTTTTCTCAAAAACAAACATATGAGTTCTTTTATTTTAGGTTTGGCTCTCTGCCTGGATTGAAAGTAACAACTGATTTCTATTTTCCTCTGAGAAAAGGATTAGTGACCCGTTTGTTTTTCAATGCTATTGTAAAAAAAAAAAAAAAACAACAACCCCCCCAAACAAAAACCTACAACCACACACAGACCAGATATAAATAACCACTTTTTCTCATACCATTGGAAAATTATTCTTCGTATAGAAAGATAAGAACTGCATCTGCAAGACACAATTGGGACCAGTAAAAACAACAAAAGAAATGAAGTACTACATGAATTAAATGAATATTTTAAAGGATTTATTTAATTTTGCCAAGATAAAGAGTATAAAATAGTTTATAGCAAAGTTCAATTTGCATGAAGGTACTTACAATACTTGATGCTAGAGTAAGCAGAAGATAGTTTTGTTCTGTTGCTAGGAATGCAAGTGCTGGACGCATAATCCAAAAATTCATGTATTAATGAAACAGAGTGGGGCCCTGGAAGCTAATTAGGTAGCATCATGAAGCTGGGACTCCTGTGAGGAGTATTTCTAAACTTGCTATAGACTAGATTTTAAATTACAGAGCACAAATTATAAATCACACTCCCATTTTACTGCTTGCTTTTATTAATATCTCACTGAGTATCTTTGTCATAATGAGTAACACTTTAACCCCCTTTAATTTCTTAACCCATATTCTGTTTCTATTACCAACTAGCACCTGCTTATTAAATTTCTGGGTTCATATTGATGTTTTAAACTTTACTTTTGATGTATTTCTAGTATTTTTTAAGACTTAATTTTTTTTTAAAGATTTATTCATTTTATTACAGCCAGATATATACAGAGGAGGAGAGACAGAGAGGAAGATCTTCCATCCGATGATTCACTCCCCAAGTGAGCCACAACGGGCTGGTACCCGCTGATCCGAAGCTGGGAACCAGGAACTTCTTCCAGGTCTCCCACGCAGGTGCAGGGTCCCAATGCATTGGGCCGTCCTCAACTGCTTTCCCAGGCCACAAGCAGGGAGCTGGATGGGAAGTGGAGCTGCCGGGATTAGAACCGGTGTCCATATGGGATCCTGGGGCTTTCAAGGTGAGGACTTTAGCCACTAGGCCACATTCTGGGCCCAGACTTAATTTTTATTGGAAAGTCAGATTTAGAGATAGGAGAGATGAGAGGAAGATATTTCATCCATGGGTTCACTCCCCAAATGGCTGCAATGGCCAGAGCTGAGCCAATTCAGAGCCAGAAGCTTTTTCCAGGTCTCCCAGTTGGGTGCAGGATCCCAATGCCTTAGGCCATCCTCTGTGCATTCCCAGGCCATATGCAGGAAGCTGGATGGGAAGTGGAGCAGTCGGGAGACAACAGGTACCCATATGGGATCCTAGTGCGTGCAGGTAAACTGTAGCCATGAGGTTACTGTTCTGGCCCTTGTTTCTAGTATTTTTACATATGTCTCCACACTGTTTGCTATGGTATTTATATCAATTTATAATTTATAACTTAAGCATTTAAACCTTTACCAATATTTGCTATTCAGTCTTACTGCCATTTTGACTGGTAAGGGTTATATCTCATTGTGGTTTTGATTTGCTTTCTGTACTGCTTAATATTGAGCACTTCACATTTCCATATATTTATTGGCCTTTTGTAATTTTTGTTTTAGAATTATCTGCTGAGGTTCTTTCCCAGTTCATGGATTGGTTGTATTTTTCTGTTCATTTTCTAAGACTAATTTATTTGATTTTCATAGGGAGAGAGAGACAGAGACAGAGACAGACGAGGCATTCCATATGCTAGTTTATTCCCTAGATGGCAAAAAAGCTAGTATTGGGACAAAGCCAAAGATTACGGGTTTTATTCATGTTTTCCACGAGGGTAGCATGGAATTAAGCACTTAGGCTATCTTTCATGCTTTCCCTAGGCTATTAGCAGCAAGTAGGAGTGGAAATGTAACAGCAAGTGCCTTTTTGGGACACCAGTGTTGCAGGCATCAGCTTTTTCTGATGTGTACAACACCAGACCCTTTACTGAATTTTTGATTTACTGAAATATTCTGGATATTAAGCTTTATTGGATAAGTAGCTCAGAAATATTTTCTCCCATTGTTTCATTCAAATGTCTCTTCGCTCTGTTTTCCTTTGCTGTGCAGAAGCTTTTGAGTTTGATATGATTCCATTAGTATATGTTTTTGCAGCTTGTGCTTTTGGGGTCTTATTCAAGAAGTCAGTACTTATATCAGTGTCTTGGAGTATTTCTCCTATGTTTTCTTCTAGCAATATCATAGTTTGCATTTTTATATTTTGTCTTTGATTGTCTTTAGTTGATTTTTATATACAGTAAAAATTATAGATCTGAAGCCAGGAGCCAGGAGCTTTCTGGGTTTCACACATGAATTCAGGGTCCCAAGACTTTGGACCATCCTCTACTGCTTTCCCAGGCCATTAACAGAATTGGAAGGGAATTGGAGAATCCAGGATAAGAACCAGTGCCCACCTGGGCTCTCTGCCTATGCAAGGCGAGGACTTTAGCCACTAGTCTACTGTACCAGGCCTGCCAACTTTGTTTCTATAAATCTGTTTTTATCAATATGGAGAAAACATTTTGTATATTCCATAGGTTCAGTTCTGGGGGATAGTCACACTTCCTTACTTTCCTGCATGCTCCCTGACCCCCTTACTGCTTTTCTTCTCTCTTCTCCCCAACTTTTAATTTTTGCAAAGATATACATTTAATTCACTCTATAATCACTGTTCTTAATTTATCAGTCAATAGCACTCAACATTGCTTTTCAGTCTTTTGGCTAAGATAAATGTAATAATGTTTAGTAGGTAAGAAGTAGGAAGACCACTATTGCACTGGAATATAAACAAGGACTAAACATGACAGTCATATCCCAACATGACCATTTCATTCTTATAGATGTTTTTGTATTCCATTTTAACTGTTATAAGCAGGGAACATTTTCTTGTCTTTTTTGAGACAAGTGTATTTTACTAAGAATATCAGGTTCTAGTTGGCTTTCATTTTGTTGCAAAAGACAGGATTTCATTCTTTTTATGACTGTTTAGTATTCCTTAGTATAACATATTATCTCTATCTAGATCAGCATTTGATGGACATCTCTGTTCTGTTAAAATCTTATCTTTTGTTAATTGAGCTGCAATAAGCATGAAACACGAAAGGACTTTCATATGCTGATTCCATTTCATTTGGCTAAATTCTCAGGAGGGATCCCTGTGTCATAGTGTAAACCTATCTTCACTTATTTCAGAAATCTTCATGCTGTCCTCCACAGTGGGTAGACTAGTCTTCATTCCTACCAGTAGTGGATTAAGGCATCTTTATTAGCTGATTCACTTCCCAAATGGCCACAATGGCCAGAGCTGCACCAATTCTAAGTTGGGAGTTACGAGCCTCCTCTGGTTATCTGGTGTAGGTTCAGAACTCCAAGAATCCCGACCATCCTCTGCTGCTTATCACTCCCACACATCCCACATGATGCCACAAGCAGAGAGCTGTTTTGGAAATGGAGCAGCTGGAATATTGACCAGGATACATACGGGATGCTCATACATTCTCCACAGGGTGGAAGATTAACTTCTTGCATCACTTGATAAAACAAAAAGCTAGAGGTATCACAATACCAGAATTCGATATACAAACAGATGTATTGATACAAAATTACAGGTAGACCAATGGAACAGAACCAAAACCCGGAAATTAACCAACACCAATGTTCAATGTTCTGGGGGACAGTTATTTATTGATAATTCCACATATCATCAATGATGTTAGATGAGGAATGGCTTGAGTTTCTAAGTGCTCAGTAAGATGATGATAGCAAGAGAAAAAATGATAGGTGCAGGGAAAGCATGATAGGAAGTAGTGAAAACTACGATACAGATGCCTGCAAAAGTGAAATGAGATGTAAGGCCCTCATTTTGGGGGACACTGGAGAGGGTCACATGATTTATGGTGAAATGGCAAGAACATGCAGTACAATCATTAGCATCTGATGGAGTGCTAATAAAGATTTCTTCAAAGTGTAAATACCTTATACACTAATTGACCACTTTGGCACCAGAGGGAATTTGATAGATCGGGGAAAGAAAAGATTGCCAGGTACGTCGAATTTATGTTTCATCTAGCTCTTGCATATAGTATGTATTCTAAATGCATATTCAATCTCATATTTATAGGAAATTTCTCAAATTTATTTCTGCAAAATATTGCCCAAGCTGGAAGAACAGTGTAGGATAAGGTAGAAAAGAATGTACGAAATAATTTTCATTGAAATTTGTAGAAGAGGGTGATGGCATAGGACAAGCACCACGGATTTCTTTTCTTTCATGGTTACACTTCTATACTCTTGTACGGCCCATTCTCTTTTACTCATGCTACACATGGACATCTCTTCTTTTGTTGACCACTCCATCACTAGAACTCTGAATAATACTCACATATAGCAGGCCTACAGTAACTATCTGGATAGACTTGAAGTATTTAATTCAGGATTACACAGTTCAAGCTAGTAAACATCTTATTTATTCCAAGATCATACAATTATTTTCATCTACATATTCACTTGAACTATAAATCTGCAAGTTAAATGTTTCCCTATTGCATTATATTTTTAAGCCAGGATTGATATTTATATAATATTAAAGCAGAAGTTTTATTGTGCTTTGTTCTTTTAGAACAGGATTGGTCTTATTATCACAGTGTAGCCATTGCAATGGATTTGTAGTCATTTTTGTTCCAATATAGGATTCTGCCCTAACACTGGATGTCCTACCTTGAAGAATGGCCCAGGTGTCTCCCAAGACTAGAACTGTTTTAGGTATTGGTTATTCTTGATGGTTTGCATATTAACTGGCACAGGGCTTTGCTCATTTTCCCTTTCTGGAGTCCAGCAGTACTTACAAGATGTTTATTGTAAGTTTGCAAGCTCAACTTACACTGTCATGGATGAGTTTCTTGGAGCTTTGCTCACATGACTGAGGAAATGTTAGAAGTCAGCTTCTGACTTGGATAACACCCTGGCTTTTCTAGTCCTGGACTACCTCCGGATGCCTAAGAGCCTCCAGCACTGGAAGTGGGTTGATTTCTTTTGTGATTCTCATATATGGAACTTTTTGAGGTTTCATAAAACCCCAGTTATGTTTTCAGGTATCTGAAATATCATTTTAATCAAGTACACTTGAAAAGAGATGCAAGTTTTGCATGTCTCATCTTTGTTCTGAATATTGTTTCCAAATAGATTATAGATATCATTGCTTTTTCAAAATTTATCCTTCCAGCCCATCTTGTCTCAAGTTGCAGGAAAAGGCAGCATGTGGAAAGAATACTGAATTTGGGGTCAGAAAAACTAGATGATAATCTCAGCTTAGACACTAAGCATATGATTTTCAACAATATAATTAACTTCAATAAGCCTGTATTTCCTCATTTGTATAATGGAGATAATTTCTATTTTACACAATAATTATGAGAATTAAATAAACTAAACAAGATAGTGAATGTTGAATTACTCATCATACCATCTGGTATATTAGTGGCCATTTGGTCAGTATTAATTTTTCTCCTTTTTTATGACCTATGAGTGAAGGTGACTAAGTGTATGGTTTCCCAAAATGCGTCCTGAATGCTCATTGACCTTCATCCACTTCTAAGCCAATGTCTAACCCTTCACTAGGTTTATTGAGATTTAATTAAAAAAAAATAGTCTGGAGTGCAACTCCTACCTGTATAAATTAAGCTTCTTTCAAGATATGGAAAGTTAGGTCTGATTGTAGATAAGAATGTGAACAATGCTGTGTAACTTTAGTTAGTCAACATCTGGAACTGATCTCCAGAACTTTGATTAACAGAACCGGCATGATGAATGCCAGATGTTTAAACATGGCTGTGTTTCCTAGACTCGTTCTCTACAGAGAAAGGGGGTGGGGTGCAGCTTTTAAAAGAACTAGGTGTCAAAATGGCTGTGCGGATATTGGAGCACTGCTGTAGTTGTGGGGGAGGGTCAGGGAGAGCTCTCCAAATGAACATTCCATTTTAACTTTTATACAGTGCTCTTCATGTTTGTTAGAAGGTCCAATCTTTGATGGTCTTAATCCTGGAAACCTATCTGTGAGCATCTGACATATGTAATGCTCTGGAGTTGGAAAGTCCAACAATGAACAGCCTCTGTCCCAAGGCACTCAGCAGTGAGGGAGCCAGATGAGTGGACCACAACTATTAGCAACTGTAGTTGATTTAGCAAAGTCTGCCCACCTACAGTAACAGAGGCTTCCAGGAAATATGGGCAGGGGTTTCACCAGAAATGAAAATGGAGCTTAGAAACCCTCTACATGATCTGAGAAACCTTGTGCATGCAACACAACTTACAGAGTACTTCTGTGTAAGTGCCATACATTGGGGGGCAATTTATTATGCCATAGACGACGCAAAACATCAATTTTTGAAATTGTACAACTAAGCTATTTTGACAATCCAGTCCGATGTCAAACAGTAAATGCCAGATTTTAATCATGTAAGATCTCCGTCATTTGGTAAAAATCCAGAAAGATAAAGATTTTAGCCTTTCCCACAAATTGTTCTTTTTTGTGGAGTAGCAACCTTGTTTTTGTTATCATGCATGCTTTATGTTGGTCTTACCAGGAAAAGAAAATCAAATGTTTAGGATTCAAAATTACTTTTAAAGCTTTAGATGGTATGTATGCAGCTGTTTCGTGAATTACTTTAGTTTCTACGAAATTTATTCTTCCTACCTCTAACTTAGTATGAGTGAAAATAGAATTCTGTAGTCTAAAAGGAACCCACATTTTCTATTGAGAGAAATTTGAAAAGAAAATGTATTGCTAAAAGCTGCTTTCATTGGCCAAAGAGGGGGCATACAAAACAGCACGGCTAATTAATTCTTACACAAAGATTTCCAGTTGAAATATGCTTTATCAAGTCACAGACCGTGCTTTTTCCCATTGGTATACAATACCTCAATACTTCTTTTGTTATACCTCTGTTGCCCACCAATTTTAAGCTTTCTGCAAATTACAAATATGTCCTCAGAAATTAAAATAAACCTAGTCTCACATCCACTGAAACCAATCTTAAAAACATCAGCTGTTTCCTCTTCCTGGAGACCCTGGATTTCTCAATCCTTCCTTTCCACTGATTATCTATTTAGCATATAAGGTGTGATTTAAATATCAGGTCTGCTGAACTCACAGATGCTTTTTGGTTTGGTACAATCCATTTGTTACTAAGATGTGTGTCATGCAGTGGAATGGCCAATTACTTGCTCAGCATCTGTCTCGTTGTATAAAACAATCCTACTCTCTTGGGATTTACTATATATTCACCACTGTATCTGCAGCTTATTGTTTTTACTCACTAAACACTTGCTGAAAGTGGAACATTCAAACATCTTTGTCAGTGTAGTGGTTTATGCTTTGCTGATGTCTCGCCACCAACTCTGTTGGTTGATGTAACTGACCTTAGAGCCTATCACATGCTATTCTGTCTGCACGCTGTTGTCATAAATGATAGATCTTGGCTCAGACTTTGCCTTGGGGATCTTCTCTCACTGACTGTGATTTTCTGTGACTTGACTTTGTTTTTCATGATTTATATATTGATTTTTTTTTTTTACCCAACAGTTCTGCTGACTACCAGCCTGTTGGCCTAGTCAGGTGTTGGATCGATGAGTGAAAGTTTACTAATTTAATTTGAATTAAATTTGAATAATGTACATATTTGGTGAATACCTTTATAAAGTATTGATTTTTCAGGCACATGAATTAGTTTATCTGTCTTCTAGTGTCTAACATACTTCTTTATAAATATTAGCAACCATCACAGTTTGCGAAAATAATGAATAAAAAGTATCTTAATCAAAAAGAACTTTCCTAATATAAAATGTGTTGTTTATGCTCAGGAAAAACTCCAAGGAAAATGAATTGCTTATCTAAGAAAATATCAGTTACCAAAATGTAAGTAGACAACTTTTATTTTTCAAGTACTAACAGCTGATGTGCAAGTTGCCCTGACCCCTGCAAATAGGACAGAGGTCATTACTGCGGTGGCTTTATTTTGTTAAGTACAGTGGCCCTTCCCTCAGCATTTCAGAAGTGTTACTGTCAGTTCCAGTCCGTCCACAGGAGAGAATGATTGCTGCAACTCATCTACAAGGAGTCACAGCAAGTCACGGTAGGACTGGGAGTAGCATCTGCTACGTTAATTCAAACTAGGAGAGAAGGCTTACTTTCTTAAGGATGTCAGGGCCACTGAGTCTTATTAATCTTTAAGTCAAGCAACTTTTAGTATCCCAAGTGTTTTCCTCCACAGGATGAGCTGATGTTTCTAGTTCCACACCCTCATCACCCTCCATGCCTCTTCCAATGGAAGTGAACACACCCCTGCCCCCATGCCCCTCTATTCTTTTTTTTTTAAAGATTTATTTTATTTTTATTTCAAAGTCAGATGTACAGAGAGGAGGATAGACACAGAGGAAGATCCTCCGTCCGATGGTTCACTCCCCAGGTGACCACAATGGCCAGTGCTGTGCCAATCCAAAGCCAGGAGCCAGGAGCCTCTTCCGGGTCTCCTGCCAGAGTCCGGCTCCAGCCGAGAGTTCGGAGCTCGGGAAGGGTGCGTAGAGTCGGCGATAAAGAAAGACACAGACACTGACACTTGATGCGTTCTCACCACAGCCCAAGAAAAAGCTGTCCTTTTTATTTTCTCAAAACCTCACAAGCTTCTGCACAAGCAACTAATTGTTCTATTTTTTTACTTCAAGACTAAGGGGGCATGTACAGACATTCGGTTATTCCGTCTGCACTTCAGGGCTAAGCAGGTGTCCCCAGAGATAATTCCTTAAAACACTGTATTCATATTCTTCAAAGCAAGCCATTATTCATTCTTCAACAGTAGCCATGGAGCAGCAGCCAGGACTCCAAGGCCAAGTGCTAATCAGTAGTACATTCCTACCACATTTCTATTTCTACAACTTGCCCATTATTCAATGGGAAAATAGTTTACAAGGGAAAAAATATAAATCTAAAAACAAAAATTACAAATATTAAATCCCTCTACAACTATAGACCCTGCAACCCCATAAATAAAACAATAATCAAAAACATTTTTCTTTAATAAAAGCATCCTTAATTCCTCTAGCTAAAAATTATAGAAGCGGCTGAAACAGCTACATTTTCTATGCTCCAAAAAATTGCAAAACAGGCTAGCCTATAAAATAACAATAACTATACTTATTGCCATAGCAATTTCAGCTCTCACTCCCATCACTTGCATTCCCGTGGGTCCACTGGGTGCTACCTGACTGGCCAGGCCCTGGAAAGGAGGCAGATCCGCCTCACCTGTGACCTCCTGTCTTCCTGCTGCCTTCTGGCCTTGAACCAGTCATTATTTTAGAGCAGGGCACTTGTGCAGTGCTCCCAACAGTCTCCCATGTGGTTGCAGGGTCCCAAGGCCTTGGGCCGTCTTCGACTGCTTTCCCAGGCCATAAGCAGTGAGCTGGATGGGAAGTGGGGCTGCCAGGATTAGAACTGGCGCCCATATGGAATCCTGGCGCATTCAAGGCGAGGACTTTGGCTGCTAGGCCACCACGCCGGGCCCGTTTTCTTTTTAAAAAGAATTTTTCTTGTTGAGGAAGAACAGGGGGGAGGGGAAGATGGCAAGTTGATCATGTCAGGACAATCCAGGCAGAGCAATTTTGAAGAGGATTGGAGGTTTTCAAAAAAGAGTAATGAGTGGCAGTACTGACGGGTGCTAAGATAATGCCATCTCAAAATAGGCCTTATTGCCCTGAAGCAGGCAAAGCTGTAAAATAGCAGTCATTTCATTTTTGTAATTCTTATCCATGGAGAAGTCATAAAGGGGCAAAATACACCAAAGTTGTCAATACTTACTCAGCATACTATTTTTGTCACCTTCCTATGACTTGCCTGCTTCTCAAAATTCCTAAAACTTCCTTTCCATTTATTTCATTTATTCCACTTATTTGGACCTGGTATGATAGTCGCGTGGCTAAATACCAAACCTTGCATCCACTGGGATCTTACGTGGGTGCTGATTCATGTCCTGGCTGCTCTACGTCCCATCCAGCTCCTTGTTTACAGCCAGAAAAAGCAGCAGAGGATGGTCCAAAGCCTTGGGACCTTACAACCCATGTGCAAGACCCAGAATAAATTCCTGGATTCTGCCTCCAGGCTCTGGACCAGCTCAGTTCCAGCTGTTGTGGTCATTTGGGGAATGAACGAACAAGCAGATAGAAGATATTTCTTTCTGTTTCTCCTTTTCTCTAAATCTGCCTTTCCAATAAAAAAATCCTCTTCAGTTATTTCCTTTTAGCTAATCCAATTAAGAGTTCCAAATTGCTGAATCTAAAATGGGTAGAGGAAAATACTCTTTCCTCTCTATGGAACTAAATAAAACATTAGGAATATGTAAATAATAATCAGTGTGAGTTCATGAGTATGAGAAATCTTTTATTTCTGGAAATCTAGAAGTATTGAGGAGAAATTACTTTGATCTCCTCCTAAGAAAGGACTTATGATGGTGGCAAACAGTAGGGAACTCTAGCTGGCTCTAACAGTATAGCCTAAGGCACAGTGGAGAGAAACTGAGATCTGGTTGGTGGAAAGAACCTGAGAGTCAGTGCTGGAACCAGCTGATGGATAGTTTTGAACGGCAAATGAAGATTTGGCTTTAGTTAAGAAAATACGGGGTTGTGAAATACATGTGGAAATGAAGGGTTCAGAGGCATGCTTGGAAACTAGTGTGATATTCCAGGATAGAAGTTAGTAAGGCTCGATTTCGAGTTCAAGCACCAGGGGAGAAGAGGAAAATTACAAAGGTTCCAGCAACTGAGGGGCAAGTGCTGGTTATAGGGAGGATGGGAATGTGAGTGGGGGGGGTCACAGTGTCCCTGACTCCAAGAATTCAGATACCTCTTCTGATCCAAGTAGCTTCTGTTACATCAAAGCCATAAATTTTCTTGCAGGGCTCAAGTATGATTTACTTAGTCATTTTGCCTATTGAGTGGCCTTCCACAGACTCATCTTCTGTCAGCTGCAATGTGTTTGTCTTATGAACAATAACTTTATTTGAGGAATCTCACCTTGGCATTTGTCCTTGTGATTACAATGGATCTTCACAGGTAGCCAGTATTAAAATGAACCACAATTTATATATAATTTTCCTATGCTTGCTCTCATTTTATCTTAACTTGCTTATATTTCAAGTGTGAGGCACTGTGCTTTGTCTAGTTGCATGTAAAACATGTGAAACTAAATAAGCCACCTGATGTTGCAGAAGCAGACCCATGAGAGTGAACCCTCCCAGGCACACAAGTGCTACTGTAGTTTTAATGGACATGGGCAAGTATTGGCAATGCGCGTTGTCAGAACCTGGGTTCTATCATCAACTGGGAAGCAATCCCATTGCAGTCAATGATCAGCTGCAGGACAGTGTGAAATTGGCTTAGCTTTTCTGATCTTATTTTTCTTATCTATATGATGGCGTCATATGAGCTTCCTTTTAAATAACATCATCAAAAATAAATGTCTCAATAACAGCTCTACACGGCATTTCTTAGTAAGTGCCAGGTATTCACTAAGTTTCACATGCATTGTCTTTTGTTTTTGTTTATTATTGTTATTATTATTATTAATTATTTTGCATTATGTTACAGTTTCATAGGCTCTGGAAATCTCCCCACCCCTCCCCCTCCCCTCCCCCCTGGTGGCTTCCTCCACCTTGATGCAGTATTACAGTTCAAATTCAATCAAGATTCTTTCCTTGTAAACATATACCAAGTATAAAGTCCAGCTATTTATTGTCCAGATGGGTTGAACAGTCTCTTGGGGAGACCATTTCTGGTCCGAAGTTAGAGCTGGCAGAATAGCATCCCATTCAACCAAGAGTCCCGACATAGCATCAACAGCAATTTGCAACATTATGGAATTGACATGGTTGTGAGTAACCAGTGTGTTACAAAAAAAAAAAAAAGTTCTTAACCACAACCTATGATTAGCCCATTGACATTTCAGTTTTAGTTTTATATACAGAACCGGCTGCTATATACCTTAAAATGGCTATAAGGTACCATTCAGCTGTCACGTGTCTATTTCATTTTAGTATTTAGCCATTTGTTGTGTTGAAGTATAATTTTGCTGATCTTGGCAGATTTTAGGGTAATCTAGACGGACTTGTAACTCTAACACGACATTTGTCAACAATTAAGGTGCTGAAGCTTTTTTTGTTTGTTTGTTTGTTTGTGCAGGGAAATCCCCAACACCATGGTGAGGAGTTACTAATCTTTGTGTCCCACCCAGCGAGGCATGAGCCAATCCACGCCAGCTCTTTCCTGTCAGATTCCAGGCTCTACTTTTTGTTGTTTGTCTATTTATTTTAGGTTTTTTTAGTTTGTATGATTGTTTGCTATGAGGGGTTTTCGAAGTGATCCCGATGGTCATTGCGAGGGAGGGGGGGTCCAGAGGTGGAGCCAGGTTCAGACCAGAGAAAGCTCTCCTCCCTGGTCCCGAAGGACGTTTATCATTCTTCTGTTTCTGCGAACTGCTCAGGGCTACTGGTTGTCTTTCCGATGACGTTGGCCTCTGCACGGTAGTGTTTGGACTTCTTCCATCCCCTGTGGAAGTTCCGGTTGAGGGTGGGTGACCTCAGAGTACTCGGCCTCCGAGGGCATCCAATTCCCTGTGGTCTCCTAGGCAGTTGGGATGTAGTCCTTGTTGCTCGTATTAATAGTTTGTGGTGAAGGTCTGAGAGTCTTCATGGTTGGGATCCAAGCTTCCTCCTTACCACCTGCTCCACTCTGGAGTGCCCTCCTGCTCCACGCACATGACCTCCTGTTAAGAGGTTGTCAGGATCGCACCCGGTTCCTCCCTCATGCATTGGTATAGTAGTTTTACATGCATTGTCTTTTGATCATCAGCATATCCCTGGGGTAGACACTGGGTAGCATTTCCATTGCATGGGGGAGAACATTGAAGTCATTTAGAATGTAAATTTGCCTAGATTTCAAGGCAAGTAAAAGTACTCAAATACCAGTTCAGATCTCTTCTGGCTGACACTGTGGTAATGCATTTGATTCTATGGCATACCATGTTTATAAATGCAGAATGCTTAACATGCTTTGAAGTGGAACATAGATACCAAACATAAAATGTTGCTCTCACTTCTAAATTGTCAGAAATCATTAGTTCAAGGATGTACAGTATTTGTACATACATCCTGTAAAATGCACGATGTTTATGAACCTAAGAGTTGAGCAGGGCAGAATCAGAACAAAAGCAAGTCTTAATTAAAATGTTAAAATGCAAAACGAATGTTGGAATGGATTGGAGGATCAAAAGATAAACCTAATGCTAAAAAGAATCAAAGTAGACTGGTAGAATGAGAAAAAGATCATGATGCTTCTGGTTTTGTCAGTTTCCTTCAGTGAACAGGCAAGGCAGTGAGTATCAGGGGCTTGTCTGTAGTCATGAGAGCCTACCCGGCACACAGCAAATCACTGCACCGCCAGGCTGGCCTCGGGAGAACCATTTGTGCAGGCAGACTTGGAGGTGGCGTGAGCTATGGGTAAGGTATTAAGCACCGGAAGTCTGAGGAGACAGGATAGAAGACCTAAGGAGTTGATGATATTCTTGTTTAACACAGCAACACCAGCTTTCTCTCTAAGAAAACAAAAAGAGAACAAACTTCATGGATTTCATGACACAGGCTTTGGAGCAGAGTAATAGGCTTTATACTTGGTAAAGATAACAACACGTAACAAGTAAAAAGCAAAGACAAA
This sequence comes from Ochotona princeps, assembly GCF_030435755.1. Lineage (NCBI taxonomy): Eukaryota > Metazoa > Chordata > Mammalia > Lagomorpha > Ochotonidae > Ochotona > Ochotona princeps. The sequence continues at coordinate 27,255,084 of NC_080840.1, read as the reverse complement.
ACAACAATAAAACCTTCCTGTTCCTCAGGAGCAGACTTAAAGGCTGCAGACTAATTAAATTCCAGGATGTTAGACTCACTTTATAGATTATATATTTTGTATTCTGTGTATTGTCACAGATCAAGGAAAAAATTTTGATACCTGTTTTTTTTTTGGGTGGGGAGCTGTCAGGTTGGGGAGGAGTGGCTGGCTTATTTCACGAAGAAAAATGGTTTCCAATTAGAATTGTTTAATAGTAAAAGAAAACCCCAAGATTTCCTTTTTAATGGCTGAGTACTATTCTATAGTGTATACTTACATTTTTTTATCGAGTCATCAGCTGGTGAACATCTGGGTTGAAAGCCTATCATAGCTGGTGTGAATTGAGCTTCTATAAACATGGTGATATAGATAACTCTCTTATATGCTGATTTCATTTGTTTGGATAAATTCCCAGGATTGGAATGACTGGGTCATATGTTTAGGTACCTGAGGAATCTCTCTAATGTCTCTCATAATGATTGCCTTAGTTCTCATTCCCACCAGCACTGGATTAGGGTGCCTTTTCCCCACATCTTTGCCAGGATTTTTTCTTATTTGATTTATACATGATTGCAGTTCTAACTTGGGTGAGTTGAAACCACATTGTGGTTTTTATTTGCATTTCCCTGATGACTGGTGAATGATTTTTTTTTCATTTTAGTTGGACTCTGAATTTCATCCTTTGAAAAATGTCTGCTTACTTGCTTTTCTTGTTTCTTAATTTCTTGTTTTGTTGTTTTCTTGAACTCATTACAGAGCCTGTATATTATTCCTTTATTAGTCTCATAGTTTGTGAATTTTTTCTTCCATTCTTTTGGCTGCATCTTCACATTGTTGGCTTGCTTTTTTAGTGCAGAAGCTTCTTAGCTTGATGTAATCCTACTTATTTTTGAGTTAATTGCCTGAGCTTCTGGGGTCTTTGTCGGGATGTTTTTGCCTATGCCTGTGTCTTGCAGAATGTTCTGATGTTTTCCTCTGATAGTTTATATTATATCATAGATTTAATTCCTTGATCCATGCAGAACTGATTTTTGCAAGTTGTAAGGTAGAGGTCTTGCTTCATATTTCTGAACATGTATAATTTGATTCTTGCCAAAGTGTTTCACACAGTAAGAGTCTGTGGCTAGAGGAAATTGTAGGCTGAAGTGTCAGAATTCTGGCAAGCTGGGAACAGTCTTCTGGTATTTCCTCCAAGGCAAATTTAAATCATTGGCCAGAGTCTTCTGAGGGTTTGAACCAGATATTAATAATTAATGAGGATATTGTGAGAGGTTGGTATCTGGTGTGGAGATGTTCTAGCATTTTCTTAACGTCTCAGGGAAATTGTTGTTCTGAGACACTTCGTCTTCATCACGGTTCAACATGTCTTATTCCACGACTTTCATTCTGCTTAAATGTCTTACAGGAATACCACTTTGTAAATTAAGCTGAATTTCTGAGTTATATTCAGTTCACTTACATCGTCTGCTCGTATCTCTTGAATGTAGAACTCACAGCTTCTTTAGCAAGCATGTTACAGGTGTAGTAGGACTTGTCTCCCCAAAACTCATGATGTTTTAAACTATCGTGTCTCATGGCTATTGAGATATGGATAGAGATTGCTCTGATTATGACATCTGCGAGTCGATCTGTTGGGAGGTATTTAGATCATGTGGGCATATCCTCAGAGCATGGCAAAAATAATTATATATGCATTTAATTACTGCTTAGTCTTCTGCCCTCCTCTGTGTGGGCCACAGTGTCATGGCTCTTCTGCAGCTGACATGACCAACTCCTATCTGACCCTAGATTATTGGGGTGTCCAATCCTGAACTGTAATGTCCAAATTATCACTGAAATAAGATTTTTGTTTCCACGTAAGTTCCTCTATGTATTTTAGTTAAGATATGAAACATGAACAAATGCAGAACATTATATTTCTAAGCCAAGAATTATACTTTTCAGACTTACTTTTGCTTGACCAAAGGAAACTGTCTTATAAAAAGAACTTTATTAAGCACAGCTAGATATCCTTAAAAGTGTAGTAAAAATCTACATTTAAAAGTCTACAAAAATGTACTAAGCTATTGGGATGTGATTTTTTTAAATGATGGAAATTAAATTATATAGAAGATTACAGATCTGTCTATACATATGTTTGATTGGCAAGGAAAAACAATTGTCATGTTTTGTTTCACTGAACTAATGGTTTCAGTGATTTAGCTGAATGAAGCAGTCATTTCCACACTGCGTTACTCGAGAAATTTTGCATGTAGGCTGCAGAGGCAGGTGGCATGCATGAAGCCATGCTGGCATAAATAAAAGAGGAAGATGGTTGCTTGCTCATGGACTTCGATTAAGTGTTCTAGTCAGCATTGTTCATATTTAGAACTTTCAAAGAACTTCAGAACTGCATTGCAAAGATTTTCACATGTTGAATTTCAACATAAAAAAATAGTGGCATCTCTTAAAAGTAATTTCAAACAGCTTTAGCAGGCACAAGCATGTTTGTGGCATACCATGTGATATTTCAATATGTGTCCACACTGGGGAGTGTCCAGTTGGGCTAGATATATTTCATCAAACATTGAATACCCCTGGTAGTGAACATAACTCAAATCCTATGTATTTTTAACAGGAGACTATACAGTACAGTAACATTGTCTTAACAATGCCTCAGAAGGAAGGTCATAAAGCGTGGTCTCTTCTGTCTCCTTATATGTTAATAGCAAGTTGTCTTGGCTTTCTTCTGAAGCTACCTAATTGAACAATTTGAGATGGAGAAAATACCAAATTCTTCCATCTCAGAAGTACATTTTGCAAGTTTTGAGTGAAAACAGGACCATAATGGAAGCCCTTCTGCATGCTTGTACTGCTTAGAACAGACCTGGCCTGCTCAGTCACCTAGTGTTCACACAGCAGGGGGCACTCTGTCCTAGATTCTTTGTACCTCCAGTCTATTTTTCCCTTCTTCTCACTCTAGGACAATGTTTCCTTTTCTCTTACCTCTCAGGGTCTGTGAGACAGTATTAGGCTGCCTGATTCTGTTTCTGGCTCCTTATCTTTTGCCTTTTTTGTTTCAATCCTTGTATTTTATTTCTGCTTCTGTATCAATAAGGCTGGACTCACTACTAAACACTGAAGAAGTAATAGCTGCTAGGGCATCATTGTCACCATGTACCACCCTATTCGGAGGACTTTGCCAATTTTACTCCTAGTAAGACAATCCTCTGGAGATGGTATTAATGTCTACATGTTAAAACTTTGGAAACCTGGGTTCAGAGACTTGGAGTCTTGGTAGTCCTGTAATCAGCATGCCGCTGAGACTTCGGGCCTGTTGCCTTGTGGTTTTCTTTCTCTACAGTGCTGCAAGTCTGCTTCCTGGTCCAGTTCAGCATGGGTTGTCCTCGCAGGCATGGAGCACTGATCTTCCAGTGATGATAAGTATGTTCGCTTTGAATCAGGCTGCTGCTGCTTTGACTTGACTCTCTTTTTTCCATTCCTGTCTGCCTTCAGACAGAGCCATGGACGGCCTCTTTGCACCCTGCTGCACTCCCTATCAGCGTGACCAATCAGTCACTGCCTGTCTACCAAATGCTGGAGGCTACCGAGTTTGATCTTCAGTGTCTGAGTTGTTTGGAACTGGTTTCAAATTTGCCATTGGAATTTTCTCATTTGCTTCAAACGCATTTCAGCTTCTTTACTAAGCTGTTCTTCCTGAGGAAGTGATGAGTCAAGAGTGTAGTTGCAAGAAATGAAAAACTAGCTATTTGAAGGAGAAAAAGCAGCTGCTATAGGAATTAACTTCTCAGAACAGCCCTGAGAACCAGCTCCATCAGCAAGGCTGCTCCCTCTGTTACAATCAGGGCCACAGCAGCTTCTCCTGTTAACTACTGCAAGGCTTCCCTAGGTAGTGACTGGGCATTGGAGCACAGCCCGAGAAAGAACCAACAATCCTGGCTGTGATAGACCCTGGAAGATTGTATCTAAGTGTGTCATTGGCCTCTGCTTCATCTCCATTGTCTGGTCCTTGCATGCCCGGATCTCAGTACAGAGCTGGCTTGGTATCTAGAACCCTACTTACAGAGGAATTTCAAATATAGTATTTTGCAATATTTGCTAATAAAAGCACCTTATAAAAAAGATTTGTTTTTAATAGAAAAGCAGGTTTATAGGGATGAGAGAGAGAGGGGATAGATCCTCCATCTGCGGCTTGACTTCCTAAGTGGCCCTAATGCCAGCAGCTAGGAGCTTCTTCTGGGTCTGCCACACAGGTGCAGGGTTCCAAGGCTTTGGGCCGTCCTCTGCTACTTTCCCCAGCCACAAGCAGGGTGCTGGATGGGAAGTAGAGCATCTGGGACATGAACTGGTACCCATAGGGGATCCTGGTGTTTGCAAGCGATTAACTAATTGAGCCATTGTTCTAGGCCCTACGAAAAGCACCTTTTAAAAATAATTTTACATGGCAGTTTTTTAGGTATAGGGGTCGTCCCTCTCACTCCCCGTTTCCCTGTGTATTATTGAAGTAATATAGTCCCTAAGTAACAGTTACCAGTTTAACTTGCTGCTGTATAAAAGCATGACATGATAGATATCAAAGTAAGAAAATCTAGTATCATATTGTAAATATATATTTAATTGTTTTCTTGGGAGTCCTGTATTTTTCAGGAGTAGTGATACTTTAAGAAAGCAGATAAAATAAGCAACTAGACATCAAATGCTCCTTATTCAATAGAAAGGCATTTGGTAAATATTGAATTGTTTACTTTTGCATTGGAGCAGGATGGAAATTTTTGACAAATCATTACAATAATGTAAACAACAACAATAAAAAAATCTATGGGAGAGGAAGTAAAGCAAAAGGAAAGTAAATATGAGGAGAAATGGCACCTGTGGGCTGAGGGAGCTCTTTTCAGTTGAGAACAGTTCCCTGGAAAAGTGAGGTGACTGTAAGCTTTAGAAGCTGCATTTATAGAAACTCAGAGCTAGTATATACCTTGCAGCAGGATCGCGGTGAGGGAAAACAAACTATTGCAACAGGGAAGAGGAGCCCATAGTTGGCACAGTTCCCAACAATCATGGTAGTTGTTTCCTTGGCCTGATCTAAGAATGAAGCTATCAGCAGTAGCCATGGAAGGGGTAAGTTTGTTTGGTCATTCTGTACTAAAAGCTCGTAAAACTCCCAACTGACTAGAAGAATGGAACGGAAGTCAAATAACAGCCAATCTGTAAGCTGACCACATAATTATGAGAACAATTTAAAAAGGTAAGGAGGGACACTGATTTGAGTATCTCAGGTGTGCAGTATTGGAAGCAGAAGCTGAAAGGTTAGAAGCTGTGATGCATTAATGTACAGGCTGGAGCTTTGAGTGAGGCAGACACAGTGAGTCAAGAGCATCCATGATGGAGAACAAAAGGGAAACAACATGGAGTGTGAAAGCTAGCTCTCTGACAATGGAGAATGACAGAACATTCCCAAAAAGCTGAGCTGAATCACATTGGCAAAGCTCCTGGCCAAAGAACTGCACTTCTTTGCTAAAGTTCTTTTTATGTCTTTAGGTGGGGCTGGGGAACATTTCAAACCAAATTCTCAGAAAACCAAAGGTTCTGTTGGTTCAGTTCCCTCATTGAGGGGTGGGGGGCTTAAAATGGGTAGAGTTTGTATTTGCATGAGCTTATTTTGTCAAACACTTAAAAAGCGCTTGACGTTTCTGGAAAATGTATGTGGAGCCATGATATTTCCAGGAGAATGATAAAGACAGTGCTTGGAAAAAAGGTACTCAATAGAACAAAGTTCTTGACAACTGGTACCAGTATTGTGGCACAATATGCAACACTGTCACCTGGGATGCTGGCATCCCTTTTGGGTGCCAGTATGTGTCTGGGACGCTCACCTTCTAATCCTGCTTCCTACAAATGGCCTGGGAAAGCAACTGAGGACTGCCCAAGTGTTTGGGCCCCTGCACCCAAGTGACAGAACAGGAAGAAGCTCTTGGGTCCTCACTCCAGCCTATGCCAGCTCCAGTCATTGCAGTCATTTGACTTGTGAATCCGAAGATGAAAGAGTTCTCTTTCTCTTAGGCTTCCAAGTAAATGCATTTTTTAAAGTTACTGGAATATGTGAACAGTTTACATAGTAATTTTTCCCCAGAAGTGTGATGTAACTATGGTGGTAAGGAGACAGTTGGTGTCTGGATTGCACAACACAGCATTATTCAGTAAACATCCTGAGAGAGAACAAGATGTACAAAGAGTTCCAAGTGAAGTCAAGGATTTCTGCAGGTGAAGAAACCACAAAGAGGCTGCTCATGGCTAGGCTTGTTGAAGAGAGCTCAAGTCATTGTTTTAAATACAAAAAGTTAGAAATTGTAACCTCCCTCAATAGGTGGGTAAACAGGTATAGTAGCTCGGGATTAGTGAAAGGAGTTTTTTCTTACTAGGTTGTGGGGTTTCTGTTTTCTTTCCTTTGTAAAGATTTATTTTTATTGGAAAGGCAGATTAGATTAATAGAGGAGAGAGAGAAAGATCTTCCACCTGCTGGTTCACTTCCCAGATAGTCGCAATGACTGGAGCTGAGCTTATCCAAAGCCAGGAATCAGGAGTTTTTTCTGGGTCACCCTCACTGGAACAGAGTCCCAAAATTGTGGACCATCCTCTACTGCTTCACCAGGCTATAAGCAGGGATTGGAAGGGAAGTGAGCAGCTGGGACATGAACTGGTGCTCATTTGGGATCCTAATGCTTGTGAGATGTGGATTTAGCTATTGAGTCATCATGCTGTGGGCCCAGGCTGTGGGATTTCTGAAGCACTGATAAAGTAGAGAGGACCAGAATCCAGTTATGTATTATGTTTATGTATAACAGGTAAATACATAATAAATATATAAATTATAAAGAAAAATGGCAAACTGTCATATCTTTCTCAGCATTTAAACAATTGTGATTGAGAACAAAGTTGTGTGTTTGCATGTATATAGGGTTCATGTGTATAAAACATACCCATAGATCCATTTTTCCTCTCTGTTTTTTGCTCAACACAATCTTAGGCATGCATATTGTTTTGCATTTATGCTTTACATCTAAACCTCGGTCAGTTGACTTCCTAAATATGTGATTACTGCACATTTTGATGACAAAACGACTGCAAAATATCCAATAAAAATCTATAGCGTTACAGTCTTTTTTATGTGGTGCTGAAATTTGGATGTATATATTCCAGAAGGTCCAATTTCAAGGTTAGAGAAAATGTGACATAAGTTGCTCAGAAATAGCTCAGTGGTCAGTGGTCTCTCTGGCTGTAAACTGTTAGGTTCTTTCTTCCTTTTGAAAGTACTATGTAAAAGCAACCACAGGGCTTTCCTCCAACTCCACGTCTGGAAGATACCTGGGACATAATGTTGTGAGCTTTGATGCTATAAATGCCAGTGATAAACTTGGAGATATTTTAAGTTTTCTAGGGAGAAGTAGTACATTTTGCTCTGAGTGTTGTCAAAATGAAATACAGCCACTACAAGAAAAGGTATTAATCAGATCAGTTAAAGGTCAGAACTTCAATGAAATTCTCTAAAATCAAAACAGTGTGCCCTTAATGTGATAATGTGTACTTATACACAGAGCTTTGTGGTCAGTGCCATCAACCACTTTGCAAAGTCTTGCCAATAATTTTATTGCCATAAAAAAACAGTTGATTAGTGGGTTATTTAAAACTGCAATCTTAGCCTTTAGTGGATTTCTTTAAATCTGATTTTAAGAATTCCTTAATATTGACTTTAACACATGTTTACTTAGAAACTTAAGATGAGAAAATAACTTCAAAAGTGTGCTGCTGAAAGGAAAAGTAGATGGCTCTGTGGCTTTTGAAGGTGGTCTTACTTCCCTCCAGGCCAATTTGTCATTGAGAAAGCATTTGTCTAGAACCATTCATCTGTGTTTTGAGAATCAAGGATCAACCTAAGCTGTGTTTGCACAGTAAACTGTTGTTTTCTAAGTCAAGATGATGATGATAATAGGTGAGAGGAAAGTTTTTCAGTTTAAGCTTAATTATGTCAATTTCTTTTTCTGAGATTTGAAAAATATGGAAACAAAGATCAGGGAACAGTTGAAGGATATTTAGAAATCTTTTTTGGGGGAGAGGGTGTGCTTCCCCCCGCTTTGGTAATCGTCCATACCTGCAAAGGCATTTCAAAATTGTAGTGAAAAAGTGGAATTACATTGATTTGGGGCAACATGCTTTAAAAGATATATGTGTTTTTATCATAGACATTACCACAAATTTTTTGGAGAGCCATCATACTGCTAAGGATGGATAACCTGTATGTTTATTAATATCCCCTCTTAAGATCTGTTTTGGTTTTTTTTATTTCTCAAGGCACTGAAACCCTGCTATCATCCTGTAGTTTTTGAAGGCTTATTTTTTCTCCTAGTTTATTTTTTTTCCTACTAGATGCAGAGAAAGATTTTCCTTCCATTGATTCACTCCCCAAATGCTTCTCCAGTTGAAGCAGAGGCCAGAGGCCTGAAATCAAGTCCTGGCCTCCTGTGTAGTTGACACTGGAGAAGCACTTGAGCTACCAGTTGCTTCCATCCTGACAGCACACTATCAGGCAGCTGACTCAGGGCAGAAGCTGTGGGGAGCCTAGGCTGAGATGCGGGGCTCCGGATAGAGGCGTCCCAAGCAGCATCTTAACCGCAGTGCCAAACCCCTGCCCCTGCATGCTCCTCTTGAAATGTCTCCAAACTACCCCTACCCCCATCCTCGATCCAAACAGATATGGAGTATTGTGAGCCAATATATTCACAAATTTACACTTTTGTTTTCACCACTATAGCAGATTATAGCATTATATTAGAATCTCTAGAAAGATACTGTCTGTTTTCTACTTAATATCACTTATTCATTTAATTAAAAAGAAATGTTATTGATATAAAGAAAATAATTTTATAGATACACTTCTAGGGAAACAACCATAATGCCATGTTTTTCTGTCTTCCTTATATCCCCTGCTTCCCCTCCTTCAATTTTTGTAAAAATGAAACTTTAGTCCACACCAGTCTTAATGCACCACAGTGTTAATGCACCACAAACCATAATATTCAAAAAGAAAAACATATCAAGGCCACAATTCCATAGGAATATACCCGAGGACTAAAAAACCGATCAAGTCGTAAGACATCTGCTTTGATGCTATACATGTTTTGTACTTTGTATTAACTATTAGTATCAGGGAAAACGTGATTTAGTCTTTCTGGAACTGGCTTATTTCAGTAAGCAGAGTGGTTTCCAGTCTCATCCATTGTGCTGCAGAAGAAAGCACTTAATTCATTTCTCAATAAGTAGTTTCTCTGTGTATTATACTCCATTTTCCTTATCTAGTCATCAGTTGATGTATCCCTGGGTTGATTTTATATCTTCTGTGAATCAAGCTTCTATAAACATGGGGGTACAGATAACTCTTTCATAGACTGACTTAAATCTTTTTTTTTTAAAGGGAAATTATTTTTATTGTAAAGTCAGATATACAGAGAGAAGACACAGAGAGGAAGATCTTACGTCCATTGATTCACACCCCAAGTGGCCACAATGGCTGGAGTCAAACCATTCCGAAACCAGAAGCCAGGAGCCTCTTCAGGGTCTCCAACATAGGTGCAGGGTCCCAAGACTTTGGGCCATTCTTGACTGCTTTCCCCGGCCACAAACAGGGAGATGGATGGGAAGCGGGGCTGCTGGGATTAGAACTGGCGCCCATATGACATCGAGGTGCATGCAAGGCGAGGATTTAAGCCACTAGGCTACCATGCCAGACCTGACTTAATTTCCTTTTGATAAACTTTCAGGAGTAGGATGACTGGGTCCCCTCTATTTTAAGGTTTCTGAGAAATCCCATACTGTCTTTCACAGTGGTGGTACTAGTTTATATTTCCTACCAACAGTATATTAGGATACCATTTTATCCACATCTTCACTAACATTTTGTTTTGTTTTATGTTATGATGCATGAGAAACCTCATGGTGGTTTTTCTTTGTGTTTACGTGATGGCTAGTGATGCTGAATAATTTTTCTCATGAATCTGTTGGTCAATTGTATTCCATTCTTTCAAAAATGCCTTTTGCTCATTTAACTGGATTTTTGTTTTATTGAGTTTCTTGATCTTTATAGATCTTGCATATTAATCACCGATCAGTGGCATGGTTTGTAAATATTTTTTTCACATCCTTTAAGTTGCCTCTTTGCTGTCCTTACCTTGATGTAATCCTGTCTACTTTTCCTAGCATTGCTTGAGCTTCTGAGGCATTTCCCAAAAATGAGTATGCCAATATCTTGCAGAGTTTCACTGATGCTCTCCTCCTCTGATACCTGGTTGTAGGTTCAGATCTATGATCCATGATGAGTTGAAGTTTGTCAGACACATGGTGTATTTGCATGCATCAAGTTCATGTTCTCAATATCATTTCTTGTATAGATTGTCCTTTCTCCAGGGATTATTTTCACTTGTTTGTCAAAGATTACTTGCTATAGTTGTGTGGATTAATTCCCGGGGTTTCTTTGCTGTCTTTCTGGCTTACACATCTTTTTTTTTTTTTTAAATGATATCTGCCCTGTAATATATCTTGATGCCTGGTATTGTGATGTGTCCTACTTTGTTTTTGTTGTTTAAGGTTGTTTTAGCTTGGGGGGCAGTGCCATGGCTCAACAGGCTAATCTTCCACCTTCAAGCACCAGCATTCTATATGGGTGCAGGTTTGTGTCCCAGCTGCTCCACTTCCAATGCAAATTCCTGCTTATGACCTGGAAAAGCATTGGAGAAAGACACAATTCCTTGGGACGTGAAACCCTTTGGGGGGACTTGAAAGAAGCTTCTGGCTTTTGGATCTGCTCAGCTTTTGCCATTGTGGCCATTTGGGGGTGAGCCAGGAGATGGATGGTTTTTTTCCTCTCTCTAAGTCTTACTTTAAAATAAAAATAAATACCTCTTTCAAAATATTGTTTTAGCTTTTCAGGGTCTTTCATGTTTCCAAATAATTCTAGCATTCTTTTCTAGCTCTGAGAGAAGGATGTCCTTAGTATTTAGACAGGGATTGCATTGAATTTGTACGTTGCTTTGGGTAATATGAGCGTTTTGACAATACTAATTCTTCCAATTTATTAGCATGGAAGATTTTTCCATTTTTTTGGTGTCCTCTTCTATTTCATTCATTAGCAGCATTGGTTAAATTTATTCCAAGGTATATGACTTTTGTGCTCTTGTTAATGATAGTGAATGTGTCATTCATTTCTCAGCTTAGCATTTTTTTGTAGATGCAAAGGCTATTATGTGTTGATTTATATAATTCAACTTTACGAAATGCTCGTGTGTTTCAACAGTCTCTCCTTTCTCCCACTACTCTGTCATCTTCTCTAATCTGTGTTCTCTTCTCTACACACTCTTTGCTGTTTCTCTACTAGTGCTGCATCGTTTCTTCTTTCCTCCCCGTCTCATCTCTCATCTCTTCTATCTCGATTCTCTTTTCATTCTCCCTCCACTGTCTCCTTTCTTCTGTTTCTTCTCTCCTGTCCTCTCTTCTGTCCCTCTGCTCTACATTCTGCCCGCTTCTCTTCATTTGCTCTCCCTCTTTCCACTCTCTCTTCTCTCTCCTCTCTACCCCTGCACCTTCTTTTCTTTCTCTCCCCTCTATTCCTTCTCCCTATACGCTTTCACTTCCTCTAATAGTGTACCATTTCCTCTCCATTTTCTCATTTTGCATTCTTCCTCTTGTCTTTCTCTCAATCCTCTCTGCTCCCAGCCAACTTTCTCTCATTTTGACTTGCTGCTTCTCTTTCTCCTCTGTATACGCTCTTCCCCTGCCCTCTCTATCTTCACTCTCTAGTCTCTATAGTCTCTCTCCCCATGTCTTCTCTCCTCTCCTCTGCTTTTCTCTTGTCTCTTCTGCTTTCTACTTTCTGCCTGTATTGACTTCTGTCTACTCTCTTCACTTCCTTTTCTCTCCCTTTTCTTTCACCTCCCCATCCCCCCTGCTTTCTTCGCTGTTCTGTCAGTGCTGTCTTCTCTTTCTGCTCTCACTCACGTTCATCTCTGCTTTATTTTCTCATCTCCTCCCTTTGTCTTTATTCCTTCTCTCCCTACCCTACTTTCTCTCTTGCTTCACACTCTCATCTCTTTCCCCTCTCATTCTCCTCTTTAATCTGTCATCTTTCTTCCTGTGCTCTCTTCTCCCTTTGTCTCCTTGTTTCTTCCTCTCTCCTGTTTTGTCTCTTCTTTCTGCCTACTCTATCTTTTAATCTCTTCCTTTGCTCTTTCTCTACCCCTTCTCATTTCCATCATACTCTCTCCTCTTTTTCCCTGTGCTCTCACTTCTGTTACTACCAAATGAACTCAACTGGAAATTATGCTTGGTGAAATAAGCCAGTCCTCAAAAGATAATTATGTTGTTTTACCTGATCTGTAGTAATTAATGTGGACTACAAAAATGTAATCTATGAGTAAAATTGACATTTCAGATTTATTACTTAGTCTTTATACTCTTGAGGAACAGTGTTTTTTTTTCTTTCCTGCTTGCTCTTCAGTTCTTTACGTAATGGATTGTTAAGTCTGTGGTTGTAAAATGAACTGAAATCATACCACTATAAAAAGTTTAGAAAGAAATGGGAGGGTAAATCCAGACAGAAGGAAGAACAGGATATGAAGTGTTACTATCTCCTGAATTTGAGTTGTGATACAGAAAAAGGATTTACCTTTTATGAACAAAGTGATTTAAATATTTTTAAAAGACACAAATTATTTTAATAGTAAATATAGGAAAGAGGTTATTTGAAGTTGATATATTTGATGTCTGCAAGCATAAAATAACTAATGTTCTAGCATATTCTAGAACCTTGGATTTGGGCATTTAGCTGGCAGGGAAGACATAGGTTAAGGGACCTATTTTTTCTTTACAAGTTAGAGCAGGTATTTATTCACTTACTTTTCCATGATACATATTTTAGGTATAGAGGTTATTTTCTCTGCTTTCCCTAACCATCGTTCTACAAATTACCATAATAGCATAGTCCTTTAGTAAAGTTATAAGACTCTTTCTGCTATTTAAAAATATTTAAATATATCTTAATTTGGTAGGTATAGGTAAAAGTAGAAAATCTAGTTATGTTGTGTAGATATATTCATGTATTATAAAATGGAAGTCCTAGTTTTAATTGAAGTTTATATGTGTACTATAATGTAACTTTACTTCCCAAATGCTAGTCTCCATTTATAGGTCTTCTGTGAGGATATATGTATATACTTGACTACCTGTAACTATTCTGTAATTTGCGCAAAAGCTATCATATCAGAGAGAACATGATATTTATCCTTTGGGGACTGGCTGAATTCACTAAGCATAATGGTCTGTAGTTGGGACTCTTTTGTTGCTAATAGTAAAATCTCATTTTTATGGCTGACTAGTATTCCATAAGGTAGACGTACTACAGTTTCTTTATCCATTCCTTTTTGGATGGACATCAGGCTTGTTTCCATATCTTCACTGTTGTGAATTGTACTGCTATAAATAAAGGGTTACAAGTTGCTCTCCCACCTGTAGATTTCATTTCTTTAGAATATATTCCCTGGAGTGGGTGGCTGGGTCGTTTTCTCCTCAGAAATAGAAAAAAAAGATGCAAAAATTCATCAGGAAATACAAGAGACCATTAATAGCCAAAGCAATAAAAACATTAAAATAGAGCTAGGGGAATCATAATATGTGATTTTAAGACATACTATATGGGGATAGTATTCAAAATAGTCTGATTCTGGTACAAAATTAGAGAAGTTCAATGGAGCAGAACAGAACCCACAGAAATGTGCCCACACATGAACAGCCAACTAATCTTCAACAAAAGAATTGAAAATAACCCAGAAGGGAAAAGATCAGTCTCTTCAACACATGTTGTTGGAATAATAACTATTACCTTGCAGAAGTTAGAAACAGAACCCCACCTTTCTCCATATACAAAAATCAACTGTAAATGTATCAAGGACCTAATTCTGCTCCCAGAAATCATCAAATCACTACAGGAAAATATAGAGAATACTCTATAATACAAAGCATAGGCAAAGACATCCTAGAAACGACATCAAGAACACAGGTAGTTAAGGCCAAATTTTTTTTTAAAAAGTGGAGTTACATCAAACTAAGAAACTCTGAACAGAAAAGAAACAGCCAAAAAAATGAATAGGAAAAAAGTCTCTGCACACTACACAACTAATATAAAATATGTACAAAAAGCTTCAGAAATTCAAAAATAGTGAAGCAAACAACCCTGTTAAGAAATGGGTGGAAGATATTTTTAGGCATTAAAAAAAAAAAAACCATTCAAATGGCTAAGCTCCCTGATTATTAGGGAAATGCAAATAAAAACCACATTGAAGTTCCACTAACTCCAGTGAGAATTGTTTACATGCATAAATCAACAAACACCACCTGCCTATGAGGATTACAGCTTCCTGTTAGGGCCTTTCTCCAAGGCAGTGGAGATGACTCAGTGGAGTCCCTGCTACCCATCTGGGAGCTCTGGATCAAACTCATTGTTTCTGTCTTATGCCTGATCCAGTCCTTGCCTGTCTGGGTATTTGTGGAATGAACCAGTGGATAATCATCCTATTGTTACTTGACTAATGGCAAATTGGGTAATAATTAGAAAATATTAAAACTCAAATTTGCGTATACATAGCCATGTCTATATATATTTGCATGTAAAACTTTGCTTATTTTTAATTCACTCCATAAATATGATGTTCTCTTCTAATAAGGCTTACTTACTAAAATAGGCATTTAATAGGAAACAAGATGCAAAAATTGTCTCCTTGAACTTGCATTCTAAATGGAAGAAACATTTATTGTAATGGTGCCTATATAGTGCTATGTGCCACATACTTTCACTTTTATGTACACAAAATGGATAAAATTATCTAATTATTACATGACTTAATGGCCCTATTAGGTTTTTTATTATTCATTCCCATGCTATTTTACAAATTTTAATGTTGAATCATAAAGGGGTAAGGGATGTACTTAGGACTAACAGAACAAAGAGAACAGTATGCAACTCTAGATGGTTAACACTCCTGTAGATTTGATTAGCTATGGAAAGGAATAATTAAATAAGGATGTAGAAAGTGTCAGAGGTGCTATTTTAAGTGGCTGAATGATGACCTATGTGATGTGATGGTATTTACAGGAGACTTTAGTGAAGTGCTAATTTAATAGTGAAGTTATCTTAGGATAAAAATACTGGGCAGTGATAATAGGAGCTAAAGTCCTATTGTTCGAGTATGCTTAATTCCTTCTGCAGAGGCAAAGAAACAGTTGAGATTGTAGTTGCAAAAGGGCAAACGGAGGTTAGGTCAGTTACTTATGGGACATAGTATGGGTTGTGCAGATCATGTATCCACAATTTTTTGTTAGAGATGAGAGACTATTAGGATATTTGGTAGATTTTCCCTATGTCACACCACAGAGCCAAACAGGATCAGGCTACGCACTTTTTGACCTGTGAACAGAGTGCCATTTACTGAGAAGTGGGAAGATGGGAAGTAATGATAATTGAGAAATGTGTTTTTCATTTCAGTGTTAGATGATTTGGCATCTAGGTGGAACAGTTGAGTGGTTAGTTGCATACATGTGTGTAGATGGATGCTGGTAGCTACATGATTAGGAAGCACTGGCTCGTGCATGGTGACTTTAAAACTGAGGGCACAGACGAACTCATTTAGGAATAAGTAGTGCTGGAAGGACTGAGAATTGAGTGATCAGACATTCTGACCTGAAGAAGAAGGGGTAGTGAGCTTACCAGTAAAGGATCTTATGGGAAAAAAAAAACAGTGAAGTAGGTGAAGACTTTATTCTCAACTCTCCAGGAGGAGAGGAAAGCATTTTTCTAAAGGGCATGACCAAGCTATTAAAAGCTGTGTCTATAACGGACATGGCAAGAAGGTGGTTGTGAGTCAGGAGGAGGAGGGACCCCAGCAGTGCTCTAGCACCCCTGCGACCTTGATCTTAGAATACAGGCCTCTAGAAAGCTAAGATGAAAGCTAAGATGAACTTCTGTTATTTGAGCCCACCCAGGTTTTGTGTGTGTGTGTGTGTGTGTGTGTTTTATTATAGCAGTACAAGACTAATGGGAGGAGGTGCTAGAGATTGTGGAAGTTATGTTAAATTAGTAACAGAAACTAAAGTGATAAGGAAAATGTGATAATAAAGTACATTTGGCAGGCAGTACTGAGGGCTTAGATGCTTTTCAGACATTGAAGGTTGGGTTGCTCAAGCATGTTTTCAGTTTATTCCCATCATGTTTAGCTTGTTCAGAGCCGAGACTTCAGGATTGGATAATTAGGTTTGAGACCTTGTAAGACAAGGTGGAAGGAAACATGAAATGGGGATTACAAGGTTTGCAGCTATGCAGTGAGCATGTTATAGAAATATCACATCAATACTGGAATGTTTTTAATTATGAAACATAGATGATTCATGCAACCATTCTGTGATGTGGTGGGTTTGTAATGCATCAATTTGTCTAGGCCAAACTATTGTTCAAAATTACAGTTCATAATTTTGGGTGTGTTTTCAGCTTGGGTGGCCATTGGAGATGCTTATGTAGGATATGTGGGAAGTACAAGTTAAGCAGAAGCCATTGTGTAGATCAGACACAGGGGTGCTTTCTGAATTCTTGCTATGGGATCCTCTTTCTCACTGAAGGTGCGCATGTAGTTCCACAGTGAAGGATGACAACTTGCTGCATAGGACACCCACATCACCAAATTCATACAGACTTTATTCTCTTCCCAAACCTACTAGCTCCTCCTTTCAAGTTCTAGCTAGTCATTACTTTCACCTATGCTAAATACACCTTATATTCTCAAATTTCTGCTTAACCGACTTTGAGCTTCAGTGTCAGAAGGCCTTGCAGACTCAAGCACCCTGATCTTGTAATTGTGTAATACTCATTCATGCTTTTAAAAAACACCATTTTATTACATATAGTGGCCTTTTCCTATCACATTATATCCAGTGCTATATACGTAGGACATATTTTACAACATTAATAACTGAACAATTGAGCAGAAATTTTCTCTCTGAATTCATTTATAAGCTTGAAAATCCTGATGTAAGTCCAGTGGCATATCCCTTAGTATTTAAAATGTCTATAAAAATAGCTTAGTAGAGCCCAGCATGGTAGTTCGGTAGTTAAAGTCCTCGTCTTGCATGAGCTGGGATCCCATAAGGGCAGTTCTAATCCCGGCAGCCGCTCTTGCCATCCAGCTCTTTGCTTGTTGCCCGAGGAAGCAGTCAAGGACGGCCCAACACCTGTGGATCCTGAACCCGTGTGGGAGACCCAGTGGAAGCCCCTGGCTTCAGATAGGTGCAGCTCCAGTTGTTGCAACTGTTTGGGGACTAAATCAAAGGATGGATTATCTTCCTCTCTGTCTCTCCTCCTTTGTATGTCTGACTTTCCAATAAAAATAAATATTTTTAAAAAATAATAGCTTTGTAAAAGAATAGGTTTGTAGTTGGGTACAGAAAGTTTCTGCATGATAGGCAATGAGACTAAAAAAATGGAAATGTGTAGGTTCTGGAATAATACATGCGTAAGATGCAATGAAAGCAAACCTAGAAGGTTAAGATGTCTGTTCCATATGGCTAGCATTACATTATAGTTACAGCCAGCACACATGAATTCTGATCCAGGCCCTGCTAAAGGCCTAGGAGAGAAGGGATGATGCTGCAACTACTGGCTCCCTGCACCCACGTGTGAGACCTAGGTGAAGTTGCTCCAGTCATTTTGGGAGTGGACCAGCAGATGTGAGATTTCTGTCTTTCCCTTTTCTCTCTGTAACTTTATGCTTCAAAAAGAAAAAAATAGATCTTTAAAAATAACAATATTTCTGGGTAAAGGAATTTAAAGTTGATTTTCTTAAGATATTTTAAAATATTTACAAAAACTTTTTTTTTCAAAATATTATTTTCCAGAAACTTCTGAAAGCTTTTAAACACATGGATTTCAATTTTTGCACAACAAAACATTTTCTACAATTATTTCTACTTGAGAGAGAAGGACAAATCTTCCATTCACTGGTTCACTTCCTAAATGGCTCAGCTCTAGCCATGTTAGCTAGTCAGAAACCCGAAGCTGCTTCTGTCTCCCACATGGATGCAGGGTCCCACGCATTTGGGTCATCCTGCACTGCTTTCCCAGGCCATTAGCAGGTCTGACCTGACATGTCATGGTACCAGCTCCTACAACAAAATCTTTTAATTCCATTTCCAACAAGCTTCTTAAGTAGCTTTTAAAAAAATGTATGAAATCCTTACTTTCTAAGTTTATAGACTCACCACAATTTAAACATTTCTAGGTTCTCTGAGCTAAGTGTCATGACTGTTGTTTTGCAGGAAAGCAAATGGAATCAGAGTGTTTAGGAACTTGCTCAGGATCACAACAGGGAGTATTAGAGATCCCAAACAGCTATCCTTAGGTACCAACCTTCATCATGTTCCTGTCTTGATAAAAAATACCTCTGCTATTTCAAAGCCTTACTCCAGAAGAGCAAAGGAAGGCACGGGGTATCTCAATCACAAGATACCTTTGAGGAAGGCACTAGGGATTCATCCCGCAATGCACTGGACATACCACACTGGAGAACACTGAGAAAATCAGCACCCAGAGCAGAGGCGGGTAAGAGAGAATCACACTTGACCTCTTCATTGTGCTGGGTGGCTGGAATAAACAATGTTACCTCTGGATGTCATGAATGAGCATTTTAAAACAACCTGGAGCTCCCTGTCATTCTGCAGTGGAGTGTCTAATCTGATTTTTCAGCAATCAGAAGTTGTGGGCTGTCTCAGGATACAAGGGAACCGCCATGTCTGCAATTCATCTGCCTCTGAGGAATGAGAAACTGATTAGGGGATATCAGGGGGAAGGCGGATAGGTTCGGGTGGGGGGAACTTTTTCATAAAATGCTTTAAAGTTTTTAAGCTTTAAATTCATAGGTGGTTGATAAAAAGTGTACACTTGAAGTTACAACGAGATCTAATTCTTTTTTTTTTTTTAAGATTTATTCATTTTATTACAGCCAGATATACACAGAGGAGAGACAGAGAGGAAGATCCTCCGTCCGATGTCTCACTCCCCAAGTGAGCCTCAATGGGCCGGTGTACGCCAATCCGAAGCCGGGAACCCGGAACCTCCTCCGGGTCTCCCACACAGGTGCAGGGTCCCAATGCATTGGGCCGTCCTCTACTGCTTTCCCAGGCCACAAGCAGGGAGCTGGATGGGAAGTGGAGCTGCCGGGACCAGAACCGGCACCCATATGGGCTCCCGGGGCCCTCAAGGCGAGGACTTCAGCCGCTAGGCCACGCTGCCGGGCCCGAGATCTAATTCTTTAGCAATGGTAATGAGGCCACCAATAAGTGCCATGGAGTGCAGCAGGCATTGCTGCTAGCAGAGGAAATAGATGTGAACTTTCTGCATAGCAGTAAGTATGTAGACTCTTAAGAATTCTAATGTTTTCTGAACAATAATTCTACCATAAATATCTTTGCTCTGCAAGAAACTCAAAAGATTTTCATTAATATCATACAAAGTGGAAGACATCAATGAAACACTAAGTATCACTGAAAATATTTACAAAGGTACATAACAACGTGGCAAATACTATTGGAAGACTGTAAAGCACAAATGCCAGGGCATAGAGCCATGTATAGTAATATTCTATAAAATAAAATGTATATTTTTAAAGTACTCATTTCTATAAAAGGCTTAGAAAAACAACATTGTAGGAAAGAAGAGTTGAAATGTAGCCGGTAGGAAAATTGATGACTTTTCCCTGCTTTGTTTTTACTTTAAGGAGTTTATATATCTGCTTCAAATTAAAAATTAAGGAGATTATATTCAGTAACAAGAGTGTAAATGTAATTTTTAAAAAGGGGGGACTATAATGAAGAATATAATGAAATTCACCCAGCTCAACATTATTAAGGCCAAAGGAAAATCATCAAACTTCAAAAATGTAATTTAATGTTCTCATATGTTATCTGTCATAGGAGATCCTAACAGAACTAAAATGAGTTAAGTGGCCTGGATGTTGCAGAGCTGGGTCTATTTTGAAGCAGTTGACTGAAAAACTTTGTTTTGATTACTTTCATGGGCAAGTAGGAACTTGAGTGTTTAGTTGTGTTACATCCATCTAGCTTATTCCACTTTAAAAAGCCATACTATTGCATTGGGAAAGGGTGGGGTGGGAAGTGAGGAGAAATTACTGACAAATCTGTTTCAGATTAGAGGCATTTCTCAACTAGGCTCCAAGGTGGAATTATTCATTGGCATGAGTTACTCATTTCCAAACTGTTCATGATGCAGAAGCAATGGGATATGTATGTGAGCACGTGTTTAACTGGTTGTCTGAGGTTTTCTTGGGAGTCTCTGCTCACTAGACCTTGGATTACAGTTAGGAACAAGGGTTTCTAACTTGTGACCCACTAACAGTTTTTTCCTTTTAAAATTTTTCTTGAAAAATTGGTTATTAATGCATAATTTGAGAAATTCTTATAGGTACAGTAAATACATTTTTTTTTTTTAGTTTTTGGCCTAAAAACCTGCCTTTTAGTATAAACACAAGATTAGGAGGTACTTTTTTCCACTGATGGGTTCATAATTAAAGTACACATTGCCTTTCTTTGCTGTTGAAATAAAGAAAATCATGAAAATTATCTTTATTAGGCATTTTGGACCTTTGTGCATTTTTGAAAGTAGACACACATAGCAGATCAGGTCATGGTATTTTCGCTTTTTTCTATATTCCCAGTGGGATGATTAATTATTATAATTATAAAAATTTGGCCATTCTGTTTCTGCTGACACGATCAACTCACTTTAGGACTTGATTGCTGCTTTCTGCATTGTGCAATATTTGGCTAGCAGGCTCACATCATGTTTTGGCGGCCTGAGATTGTCTTATGTTATAGATTTTTGTTATTGGTTCCAGCTATGTTTGTTTTTTTTCTTGTTCTCAGTTTCTGGAGGTTACCCTGTGTAGCACTGCTCCTTCCCTTGCAGGGAATGACTCAAGAATTCCCAAGAGTTAGGAGAAATTAACACAAAACGTAGAGCCAAAAAGGAAAAGAAAAAGCTTGAATGAAGTTTTTGTGTGAAAAAAAAATAACACAAGCAAAATACGGGAAAGGATTGCTCAGGTATGAAAAACTGCAGACAAATTCATAAACCTCTGTGTACATGTCATCTTTGTATTCTTGGTAAATAGCTAAAATAAGGAAATATTCAGTGATGCATACTTAAAAGCATGTTGCATAGACTTCTGACATTAAAACTAGTTTATATTTAATTGGCAACAGTGATCAGTTCAGTAGCTGTAGCACTTTTCTTGGCTGATCAATATGACGGACAGGCAGACACAGCTGGATTAATCTTGAAGATATTCCAGACAAGCTCAGTTTTATAGTAAAGACTTTTTAAATCCCTGTTCTAACTGATGTATTAATATAGATGAAGCATGGGGTATAATCTTAATAGTTCTAGTTTTATATACACTCACTCCTCTACATTTTACAAAGCTGGAAACGTTATTTTCCTGTTCACAGAAACTTTTGCAGATCCAAAATGTTCATGCTTATACTTAAGGTATGTGGTAATTTTTGTAAGACAGTATCAATGCATGATTTAAAAATGATTAATGTAACATGTTAATTAGCACCTTAATAAAGAATAACATGTTGAGGGTAGTAGAGAACAGCTTGGGACATTTTTTGGGGGAAAAATAAATACTTATTCTTTCCTTTTCTGGGACCTGCACTTACAATTACAGATTTTGCCACGTGAGAATGAAGACGGGAGGAGGAAACTCTTTGGTTATTGCTGAGAGGTTCTTTGTTAAGATGGCCTCCCTTTGGACCTGGAAGCTGTTGGAAGACATGTGTCCGGCCCCTAACCCTGGTGGCATGGCTGCTGTCTTTCTCTCCTCATCCTTGGTGCTTGACAACAGCAGTCTCCCAAGTGTGCTCACATCTGCAGAGGAAACCTGCATTCTCTGGTTCTTGCTAGTAGAAACAGGATTACATAGCAAACACAACCTTTCCATTACCCCTGTACAATTCCCTTTAACTTTCCCAATCTGCCATTACAGACTCTCCAAACTGAGCTTTTACTTGCATTGAAGCAAGGAGGATAGCACCTCTTTTTCTTGTCTAAGAATCAGAGGGGCTCAAATGCAATGTTTTCCATGGAAACCTTCCCTTTGCTTATCTAAGATTATCAACAGATATGACCATTTTTAAAAAATTTTGCACCTTGACTGTCCTTACCTTTGTCATGTAGTTTTTGACTTTTTGTCACAAGATTCAGAATAGCCCATCAAACGTATTGACTATTTAAAGCTAAGGAATTAGAGAAAATAGCACGAGTAGGAAGACCGCACTTGCCTCTCTGCCCTTTTATGAAGAATCTGTAATGAAGATAAGAGCCTCTGCCATGAGAGGTGCCCTTTCTGGACTCAAAGTGTAGAAACATCCTAATCTCGAGGGATACCAACAGGAGTCTGATCAAACAGGCATTACTAGACGGACCCAGTTTATCATCAGATCATATTACTTTTGCCCTGTGATAAAAAAAAAATGCTTGAAAATTGTGCAGATTTAACTATGGGCACCAGTGAAGTGATCTAGTAGGCTAATATTCTGCCTGTGACACCAGTATCCCACACTGGGGCCAGTTCCAGGGAAAGATGAACCCAGGCCTTGGGACCCTGCACTGGATCTCTGGGAGATCCAGAGGAGGTACCTTCTTCCTAGCTTTGGAATGGCCCTACTCTGACTTTTGTGGCCATTTGGAGATTGAACCAATGGATGGAAGATCTCTCAGCCTCTCTCCTGCTCTCTGTAACTCTGACTTCCAAATACAATAAAAAAAAAAAAACCTTAAAATATCTTCATCTGCCTTGCCCTGCCTTGCCCTGCCTGGCCCTGCCCTGCCCGGCATGAAAGCAGTAATGTGAAGAAAAGGAACCGGATACCTTATGGCATTATGAATATACTCTGAGCTAATGGAGTAGTGGCACTGAGCAAAATGTCAATGTAGACTTGATATGCAATAATGAAAATGTGTTTGTGACCACCCTTGTGATCATTTCCAGATAATATAGAAGACATGCAGCTTCACAATCTATGGGAAGAAGGTGCTAAAGCAATATGCCACGATCTAAGGTAGGCATCTGCATACTGAGATGTAATGTGGTAACTTGTATTGACACCCATGTTTGTTATAGCCACTATGGCAAATTAGATGTTCTCTCTACTGTGTATCCAACTGGGAAGGTTAAACTAAGTGCAGAGCATAATGGCTTCCCCTTGACCCAAGGAGTGTAGAAGTCTCCAATCTAGAACTGCAGAATATGGCCTCATTGCTGTGGTTTCCTAGTGAGAACAGAAAGTCTCACGATCGGTGAGACAAAGAACAGCTAAATGGGAAAGAGAAAATTTCACAAAATGCATGCCTTCATAGCTGCGAAAGTGACAGGGATCAAGAGGATGACCTTTTTGCCTTAAACAAGAGCCAGGGGACCACAACCAAAGAAACTCTGCTCTGAAAAGCATGTGCTTTATTGTAAATAGCCAAGTACTGGGGAAATGGATAATCCACTTTTACTGTAACTATCTAGTTAGTCTACTCCTCTTTGTGCTATTTTCGTAATGGCTAAAGCCCCCGGGGATTTCCCTCCTGTGCCAAAAAACAATAAATTATTACAGAAATGGTTTGAAATGTTCACAGAAATATTTAAGTTTAAAAGGTCTTTTCCTCTGAATATGCTACACTGGTGTCTGGGTCATTTTCAAAGCGTTTGGAATCATTTTCCCCATTTGGTGTTACTTTTTC
The DNA here is from genome assembly GCF_030435755.1 of Ochotona princeps. Lineage (NCBI taxonomy): Eukaryota > Metazoa > Chordata > Mammalia > Lagomorpha > Ochotonidae > Ochotona > Ochotona princeps. The sequence continues at coordinate 27,231,170 of NC_080840.1, read as the reverse complement.
TCAGCGATAGTGTTGTCAAAATGTTCTAATCTAACTTGTGACTACTACTATCTTATAACTTTTGTTACGTTATCACACCGCAGAGTTTCTTTGGGGCCACTCTCTAGTGTTTCATTGAATCCTGAAAACAAATGGATTCTGGTTCTAGCCTTGTCTTACACTCAAAAGTCTCTTTCATAAAACAGATTAGGGTTGTTTTTGCTGAGTGGAGGTAGAGAAAATGCTCTTCCTCCATGCTAAACTCAGGTATCTGGTTAAAAAACGCAAACGGGCTGGGACCGCAGCTTTATTCCAGTCAGACTCTAAAATAGGCTTTTCTGGCATTAAAAGTATAAATGCCTTTCCTGAGGACCTTTTACAAAGGAAATTTATATCAGTAAAGAATTTTCAATATCGAAGGGTATGCCTCTCTGCTTGGGAGACGAGGAGGTCTAAACCCTGAACAACTGTTAAAATTGAGACAGAGTTGACTTAAATGTTTAGATTCAAGGCTTTTTTTCTGTTCATATCTGAATAATGCTTTTGCTTACTTGCTTGTTTCTGGTAACAGGTGCATGATGGATTTTAATCTGAGATCAATGTTTGAGAGACAGATTGTCTAGATGGATCTTCCTTGGGACACAGCAGGTATTCCTTGCAAATACAGAATTAGGGAAGAGACGGCTCATCAGGAGGTAAAATATATTTGGAAACTGGATAAATTAAAACATATCACTAATACAGAAAGAAAAACGCAATTTAAAACACCATGAAGATAAATATCATGATGTGGATTGACTAGTGTGTCGCTGAAGCAATGAAAGAGAAAATCACAAACCTTCTTGAAGAAAATGATGCTACTGTATAACCTATGAATCAGTGCAGAATTGAATGAGAAAAAAAGTGTATTGATGAAATGAAACTAAACATTAACATCAAAATCCATGAGATAGTTTTTGCTGATCTTTGCTGGTGAGATATGTTTCCTGTAGGCAATAAATAGACAGGATTTTGTTTCTTCTATTTTTGATTGTTTTGTGGCTTTTCATTTAAGGAGATGCATAGTAACTGCATAATGGAGACTGTCTTATCCAGATCTGAGAATAGAATGCAGTGTGCACCTCTACTTCCAGATCAACGATGGACTCTCGATGAAACTGTTAACTGTATCTTGACAATAGGATGCTGGATTCTCTACCATTGTCCATGCATGCAATGAGGGGCTTAGGATTGTTTATGAAGAACTATACAATTGTAACAATATAGGGGAACCCAGTGGAGGACGAGAATTGGGAGGGAGTAAGGGAAATCTCAGGGCCTATGGAAGTGTAGCATAAAATAACAACAACAAAAGAGAATAAAATCACTCATACAAACTTGTTACTAATACTTGAGAAAAAATACTTGTTGATATCTTAGTGTGAAATAATGTTTAAGTCTGCAGAAATATAATTTGGTTTACATGTTCTTTAATGGTGAGCTGCTGAACTTTGTACTGTACCTGTGTAATGAAACCTGCAATACCTGCTTCTACTTGCATCTTTAATTTCTGTGTTCTATCTATACCTGATGTTTTCTAACTCCAGATGGCACTACCAAAATTGTAAAGACTCTATTCAATGGACTTCAATAAAAAATCATGTAAATAATCTATACAAATTAAGTATTTAATAAACTATTCACTGAGGATTTTCCCACAATGTGAAATTTATCTTTTTAAAGAGCCATCTCCTGAGTTGTCAGAATTTATTTAATAAAATACTAACCACATATTTCAACCCCTAAGTTGACCAGTAAAATTTGTTCATGTTAGAGTTTATAGGCAAGAAAAATAACCACGTCTGATTGTTTAATGTGTTTTCTTTTTGAGTGAGTCAGACTCGACTACTACAACACAAACTCAAACTTGTCCTCCAGGACCAGAAGTTTTAACATTCTATAATCAAGAACAAAAAGATAAAATCAAGGAGAACCTGCACCAGCAAGTACACAAGGAGTGAGTGAGTGGTGAGTGGGGCCACTGTGGTTCAGTGGGTTCTCACCCCCAGGAGTACCAGGTCTGAGTTCTGGTTACCCTGCTACCAATTCAGTTTCTTTAGTGTACTAAACAAACAACAAGTGCTGTCCTAAGTACTCAGGTTCCTGTGACCCATGTGGAGACCTGGATCTAGTTCCAGGATTCTGGCGTCAGCTTGACCTGTTTGGGTCATTTGGGAAGTGACCTAGGAAATGAGAAGATGGCTCTCCCTCTCACACATTCCCATTCTCTCTCCCCCTCCTTTCCTGTATTTCAAATAAACTTCATGAAAGAGTGAAACAACATTGGCTTCTGTATAATCTTCTTATGAGAGATATGTAGAAGTTAGAAACTCTTAGACATATTGAAAAGCCATCCTACTTAGAAAGCACATGATTTGGGGAATCGGGATCCATGATTTGTAAGCTGTATGATGGTGGTTTGATAGTGCTGAAGTACTTGCTTCTTAGCAGCAATCTATCCCATAAGGTAACAGTGCAAGGAAAGCTTAGGGTAAACATGTGCTTTGTTGAAGCAAAAAATAACTTTTTTGCACTGAAATAATTTGTTTCCAAAATTACAAAAGGAACTTGTTAGCCAAAACTGGCTATCACAAATGATTTTGGCTTGTGGAAGACTATTGGAAGAAATTTTATGTGATTCAACTGGCTAAGACTTGGAGATTATTATAAGTTTCTCCAAGATTAAACATTAATTCAAACAGATTATACACTAGAATTTGATCTACTCTGCTTAAAAAGATCTGTTTTCTAATAGTGCTAATGTTAATATGACATTAGAAGTGATTGGGAACCTGATTCTTTGTTATATCCAGATGATTTTCTGTGCTTTTATTTATTGTGCCAAGGTTTATTTTCACTTTGAACTCTGTTGAAAGGGAACTTTAAGTGCAAAATCTCACGTATGATTCTGATCCATATGTATCAACTCAGGAGAAAGCTTCCAGATTATTGGGTTGTCCATCCCCTGGACACCTGTAAGTAAGCTGGAGAAAGAGGTGGCAGAACATGGCAGACCACTCTGATGCTCTTACATCTACCTACATATACCAATTCAAATAATTTTTCATATAGCAACTGAACTGCACAAACTATGAATGTAAGGTAATAGATGACAGTGTCTGGTTTTAGTATGAGAAAACACACACACACACACACACATTGAAGAGGGTAATACTACATTGCAGAGAGAAATACCTAGTTCCCTGCTAAGGGGAAGCAGAAGCTGTTACATCTACATCTTGGACTTGAAACCCAGTATTAGTCCTACTGCATGGCCTCCAATTCCAGACCTGAAGATTGAGACTTTGAATCCTTATCCAGGACTGAGTCCTATGTTTTTCTTTCTCCTCCCCACAATCTTCTAGGAGGCAGTGGAGATAAAATCCAGCTGATGGGAGTAGTGTGGAGAAAATAAACCATAGGACTTTGCTTTAAATCCCAGATCAATCCTCCACCATTGCCCCCAGAATGACCCAGCACCAAACTAAGTTAAAAAGGCTTTACTTTCAGGCCAAATTTCATAGTTAGGTCCTCTGGAATTGCCTCAAAATGCAGGAGAAAATTGGCATTTTGTTGGTACAGAGTAATTTCAGTGTTTATCACAACCATCATCACATGAGTATGGCAATGCCTGATGACTCAAACTAGGGTATACCCAGCTTGGTGCTAGTTTAGGTAGCTGAAGAGACTACCTTTACTGTACCTGCCCTAGTCTTGGGCAGATAGCAAGGGACCACACGAATGGTCTTGGTAGTCATTCCTGACTAGGTAAAATCAAACCCTAGATGGATACTCACAGTACTAGCACCCATGCCAATTTCTGTGTGTGTGTGGAACAGCTGGATCTGCTTCAGTGTCAAGTCTTGTCCTGTGTGATAGTAATAGGACTATACATCATGATGGTCTCCCAGCATCCTTTGTGGCAGGCTTCAGCTGGTAATTTCTCTAATTCAAGCTATACAGCTTTGATGTGGAAAACTTAGTAGGACACACAGAAAAATATCCTGTATTCATAGACTGGGAAATTTAATGCCATTAGTATGTTTTTACTAGCCAAAAGAATACAGATTAAATAGAATCCAAGAAATAATCAATTACAATTAATATGTTTTACTAAAGCATAGCAAATGCTACTAATGTTTGTAAGGAACCACCAAAGATTCTGAGGAGCCAAAGCAATCCTGAACAAAAAGACTAAAGAATTATTATTCTGCATACCTTTGAGTTATATTAGAAAGCTACAGTAATCAAAACACAACAAGTGTTAGCATAAAAGGAGTCCCAGCAGCAGAGAGTCTAGCTGTAAACCCATGGATCTACAGCTAACTGATTTTTGACTAATAATATGCACTGGAGAAAGGATATATATATGCTTTACTAAATATTAGGAAAATTGAATATTCACATAAGGAGAAACACTTTCTCCCACCATGTACAAAACTACGATAAAAAAGTGTTACCCAAATGCAAGATTTAAAAATTATAGAATTACAAGAAGAAAACATAAGAAAGATACACTACTAACAGGAATAAAAAAGGACTTTTGGAATCTGGTCCCCAAAACACTAGAAATCTAAAATGACAAATGCAATTTCATTAAACTGAATGGCGTTTACAATAAAGAGAACAGAGCAAAAGAGACAGCCTACAGAATAGGAGAAACAAATTTTCAAGTTTTATATCTCACAAGGGATTATTAATGGGATACATATGGAACTTAAACATCTTAATAGCAAAGCAATAGGTCAACTAAACAATGGGAAATAAAACCAAGTGACCTTTCTCAAAGTTTTATACCAAGTCCAATAGGTACATGTTAACAACATCTCTAAAACATCAGGGGAATGTATATCAAAGTTGCAACAAAGTAATACTTCTCTCCAGTCGGAATGCCAATGATCAGAAAGACAAGAGGTGTTGATGTGCTATACAGAGGGGACTCTAGCACAGCGTGGGAGTGTAAGCAGGTACAGCCATTGTGAAAAACAATACAGAGATCACCCAAAAAACTACAACAAGAACTACCTTACAATCTGGCAATCCTGCTTGAGCACAGGGAAGGAGAATAAAAGCCGTTTGTTGAACAGACATCTACACTCCCACATTTATTTTAGTGCTACACACAATAGTAAAAAAATGGAAAAATATTGGGTCTCTAAAAGCTAATGTATGGATAAGAATAATGTGGCAGAAAAATATGAGTAAACGCTATTTAGTTACAAAAGAGAAAAATCCTGTCATTTGTGATAAATGTGTGAAACTGGAGGTCATAATGTAAATGGAATAAACCAGATCTAGAGGCACAAATATCTATAATCTCATTAATGCTGTAGCTTAATCTTGATCTCATGGAAACAAAGTATAATGGTGCTTTTCAAAGGCTGGAGAGAATAGGGAAGGAAGGAAACAGCATCCATCCTTTTTCCCCTATGCTATATTTACATAGTTGATTGTTTGAGGTTTGTATTGTAGTTTGCATAATGATAATTTACTTTTTTCTTATTTTCACCATACAGAGGTGATAAATGTTTGATACTTGTTTTCCTAATTTGTCTAATGTAACCACGTGTAGAAACACATGATGCTTAATACAAATGCAAAGATATTATGGATTGTTAAAAATTTTTAAATAGGTAAAATTGGTGAACAATGTTATTTCCTCACAAATTAAGGACACCAAAAATATTGACCATATTCCAAGGAGTGTGGATACTTAAGTACTTTGTCATTATGAAATCATTGTACGTTTTCTTTGTTTTTCTGCTTATACATGCAAAACAATGTAAAATGAAGGTAGGTATTTGTCACAGAAGTTAATATTGCCATTAACATGTCCACAACCCAAGCCAGATATCTGGGTTTGTGTTCCAGACCCGCTTCTGATTCTTGTTTCCTGATAACATGTTCTTCAACTGGCAGTAGATTTTAACTTAGTTGGGTCCTTGACATCCACAATAGAAATAAATTTGGGGGACATGGTTTCAGCCTGATCCAGCCCTGTTTGGGCCAGGTATTTGGAGAGTGAACAGCCGAGGGAAGATAACTCTGTATTTGCTCTTTAGATAAATAAAGCATAGTCAAACAGCATGATAAACTCGACCCTACATGCTTTAAGGGATCTAATGGTTCATGTTGAATGATGTCATCAAGATTCTCTGTACAAATGTTTAATTTGTGCATGTGGCCATTGCTGCTACTTTATACTGTTAGATACACATATTCAAATTCCTTGTTTAAATCTCAGTTGGCAAAATCCATTCTAAAGTTAACACAGTTATTTGCTGCCTATGAAAGACATATCTCATCAACAGAAACACACAAAGTGAAGGATTGGAAACATTTATTCCATGCAAATGGGAAGAAAAAGCTAGGGTAGCCATTCTAATACCAGAAAGAAATAGATAATATTATCTATGATAGTATTATAGATAATAATGCTATTATATACTATATCTATAATACTATAATACTATTATAGTATAATCAATAAGTTGGGTACTGCTAAAACAACAAAGGTATTTTCTAATAACCAGCAGGAAGAAGTGATCATAGAAATATACATGCACACAGTAAGAGGGCACCTATTCTTTCAAAATAATCTTCATTGAACCAAAGGGAGACATAGGCTCCAAAATAATTATGAAGTGGGACTCTAATCAATGGACAGATAAACTAAACAAAAATTTAAAAAGAAACAATAACCAACAAGAGTCTAATTGATGTCTACAGGACATTTCAGACAGACCCAGTGTTGTTCTACAGCAGGAAAAGCTGCTGCCTGCAATATGGGCACTGTATGTCCCAGCTGTTTCACTTCTGATCCAGCCCCAAGCTAATGGCCTAGGAAAATCAGCAGAAGATAACACATGTAGCTGTGTTCCTGATACCCTTGTGGAATATCTGGAAAAACATTGATTCCTGATTATAGCCCTAGATATGGTGATCATTGAGGGAAGAGAACCAGTAGATGGAAGTTATCTGCCTCAGACTATCAAATAGTTAAAAGAAACTCCAGAAAAATGCAGAACACATTGAATCTGATCAAAATACTACTGCATGAACAGTAGGCATAGCAAAAAATCAGAAGAGGAATGCCTCTAGAAACAAAGATGGCATAAACCATATCAAAATATATGACTAAGAGAAAAGCAGTGTTCAGAGGAAACTATATAACAAATAGTATCTACAAAAGAAATTAAAATGGCATCAAATAAATGAACTATGCATCTAAAGGATCCTAAAAAGAACAAATCATATTGAAAATTAATAGGAACAAATAATTGAGAATAAACAAAATTAAAAATTGCAAACATGATACAACAGATCAATGGAATGAAGAGTTGTTAAAATTTCAGAAATCATGCAGATCCCAAAACATCTCATGCATTTGCCCCTCGCCTTCTGCCTCTGAATTATGGTGTGTACCATCAGAGAGCTGGGCTAGCTGCAGATGGAGCAAGCATTGGAGCCTGGGACCCAGAGCCCAAAGGACTAGCAGCTTTATGCCAGGGACAAAAGATTGGGTTTTGAGTCCTTGAGAATGATGGGAAGGGCCAGGAGACCCTCACAGGAAGCCACGACTCCCCAAGTGGCTGCATACTCAGAGAGGGTGGATGGGAATGAGATCAGATACAGTAGCTGTGAAACAGAGACTAACATCCAGATGTGAGGCTACAACGTAGTATGCATTTCTACTTGCAAAGATGGACTTACAATAAAACTGTTTACTATATCTTGACAATAGGATTCTGGACTCTCTGCCATCATCCATGCCCGCAATGATGGACATAGGACTGAGTATGAAGATCTATACTTTAGTAGTGATATAGAGGAACTAGGTGGAGGGGGGATTCGGGCTGGGATAAGGGAAATACCAGGAGCCTATGGAACTGTATCATAAAATGATAATAAAATGTTAAAAATAAATAAATAAATAAATAAATAAATAAATCTTTAAAAAGAAAAGAAAATTTCAGAAATCAAAATGGTGATATTACAACAGATACAGCAGAAATAAAACGAATCATCTGGAATTACTAAAAATAGTTATGTGCTAACCAATTGGGAGATCTGGGAAAAATGGGTAGATTTCTGGTCATATGCAATTTACCAAAATTAAGTCATGATGTTATAAAAAACAAATAGACCAAAAGCAAAGACAGAGATTCAATCTGTAATAAAGATACTCTCACTGAAGAAAATTCCACAATGTAATGGCTTCACTGCTATACCTTATCAGGCTTTTCAGGAAGAATCAATTTCATTTCTTCCCAAACAAATAAATTGAAATTTTGGGGGCATCCTTCCAAACTCCTTCTATGAAGCCAGCATCATAATTCCCCAAACCAGAAAAAGATATATGAAGACAACCATGGATTAATATTCCCCGTGAATGTTGATACAAAAATCCTCAACAAAATACTACACAACAGCACATCAGATAGAATTCATCTATGCCAGGTAGGATTTATTTCTGCTGTATAGGGATGGTTCAAATAAACAAATCAATAATACAATGCATCAGAGTAACAAATTGAAGATTATTTCATTAAATATATGCAGATAAATAATTTGATAATCTATACTTTCATGATAAAACCTTAAACTGGATATGGAAAGAACATACCTTAACACAATCAACATAATATATGACAAACCTATAGCCAGCATTGTAGTTAATGGGGAAAAGTCATAAAAATTTCCACTAAGATATGGAACTAGGCCAGGATTCCCACTTTGCCACTGCTATTGAATAGAGCATTTTTTTGGGAAGCATTAGACCTATTAGCCAGGAAAAATAAAGGGAGTACAAATGGGAAGGGAAGAATTATCCCTATTTGCATACCACAGTCCTTTATGTAGGGGAACTTTAAGTCTCCACTAGCACATGGCTAGAATTCAAGAGAATTTAGCCAATTGGACAGCTTTAAATTAACAGAAAAATGTTATGCATATTGTTTACACATGCACTCATGCAATGCCATAGTTGAGAACTTGCAAGATAAGTAGCATTTACAATAGCCTCAAATAGCTTCAATACCTTGGGATAAATTTAATCAAACATGAGAAATCACTACAATGAAATTTGAGACAGAAGATGATACAAGACATGGAAAAAAGTCTATTCATGTTTATTCATTGGAAGAATATCATCAAAATGTCCATGCTACCTGAAACTATTTACAATTCAATGTGTTCTCAGTAAAAATTTCAATAACATTCTTGGATCTTGAAAACGTGACCTTACAATTCATATGGAAATATGAGACCTGACCAGTGAAAACATTTGTAGACAATAAAAACAAAGTCAGAAGAATAACAATATCAAATTTCAAGACATAGTACAAGAACTTTATAATCAAAACAATCTGATACTGGCACAAAAGTAGACATTCAGAGACATGGAACAAATTTAGAATAGCCAGGAGTTGATCCATGCATCTATACTGACTCATCTTTAATGAATAAATTTCAATCATTGGAAAAAGGAAAATCTCTTCAACAAATGGTGGTAGGAAAATTGGATCTATGTATACAAAATGATTACATAAGACCCCCTTTTTTACACCCTATAAAAATCAACTCACAATGCATCAGGGATATCTACCTAAGTCCTGAATCTATTAGTTTACTAAAGGAAAATATTACCACAAGACATTGCCCTGACAAATACTTGATGGATAAGTCCCTGGAAACAGAAACAATAAAGAAAAATAGGCAAATGAGGTAACATCAGGCAAGAAGCTTCTGCATAGTCAAAGAAACACTCATAGACAACCACATTGGGAGAACACTTGCAAACTATAACGTGATAGAATTAATATCTAGAATATACAAAGAATTCAAGAACCTTAACCAAAACAAAACAAATAGACCAGTGAAGAAATGGGCTAAGGATATGAAGTGATATTTTTCAAATGGCCTGTAGATATATGAAAATGTGTTCATGAATACTAGCCATCAGAAAATAGAATACGAAACAAAATGATGTTCTCTACCTTTTTCACTTCATTCCACTTCAAATGGTGATCATTCAAACATCAAAAGTAACACATTCTGGTGAGGATGTAGAGGAAAGGTATGCTGTCATACTATCAGTGGGAAGATAAGCTTGGACAGTTATGTTGGAAGACTGTAGTGAGATTTCTCAAAAATCCAAATATAGATTTACCACATGTCCCAGCCATTCCACTCCTAAGAGTTTCTTAAAGGAAGCGAAAGCATCATACAAAATAGAAACTTGTATCCCTGTGTTTTTAGCAATGCTACTCACAATAACTAACATATGGGATAAACTCAGATGTCCTTCAACCAATGACTGGGTAAAGAAAATGGGATACTTCTCAGCAATACCAAAAGAATGAGATGATGTCTTTTGCAACAAAATGGATGCAACCAGATTCCATAATGCTCAGTGAAATATGTCAGAGCCCAAACAACAAACAGAATGTGTTTTCTGAAAAAATATATGGAATGCACAAAAATGTAGTGTTTGAGTGACACTGAAACCTTGAGTATGATTGTTTATAGTCCTTATCTATATTCCTGAGGAATGACATTTTTTGCACTTTCTACTTGTTGAATTTTTATGTAGTGGAGATTAAGCCTATGGCTGTAAATAAAAGATCATTGTAAAAATTAAAATAATAAAAATGAAGAAATGAGAAAGTTGGGAGTGTGTCAATTATTGTGGGCCTAAAATTGTATAATTGTATATATGAAATATTTTCCATTTATGTAAACAATTAACAAATCTCCAAAATTATACAAGATAATTTGACAAGTTTTAATTAAATTATAACCTTCCTCCCCCTTAATTGTCAGGATCTGGTCACCGTGCAATGATATCAATCATAGAGTCAAAGATAAACATCACCAATGCTTCCATGCTGGTAATTCTGAGCCTATAAGATGTTCATAGGGAAACTTGTCTGTTATGGTCTTACATGGACAAAAATTTTAAACCCTGTAGATTTAGCAATCAACCATGCAAGTGTGTAACTGCACGGTTGAACAGCTAAAGGAATATAGCAGGACCAGTGTTCTGACACAATGGGCTAGGTTATCTTTTCTAGCAGTAGCATCAGAATGATCTCAGTCTTCCATGAAGCCGACCTTGATGGAGATCCTGGTTCAACCAGTGTGATGATTATGGCCTCACGGAGTGAACCAGCGGATGGAAGATCACTGTGTATCTCCCTATAATTACGTCTTTCAAATAAATCTTTAAAACACAAGAGGGATTTATGTGGATTGAAGATACACATATTACTGCTGCTTTTCCATAACCAAGCAAAAACTGAGCAATGGTCTATATTTGTCTGATTTTGACTACAAAAAAAAGAAGATTTTCATAATAGTCTCATAAGTTCCCATCAATGAGCATAGTTTGGTAGAAAATTATTTGCTATTAATATTGTCAGATATAGGAATCTGTCTCTAACATTAGTTACAATATTTGACTCTACTATGAAAGATATGGTTATGTAGCAAAACTTAAATTTTGTTTCTGGATTATCTCTGAACCTACGATTGCCTTAGACTTCCTAGTGACTGAACAGTAAAATGTATTTTTACTACATCTAACATGTAAAAATTCAACCACAGGGTAGCATATCTCCTTCTGGTTCACTTTTTTAGTTTATGAGATTTTTATTGTTTTTTTTATAATAAAATCACTTCATTCTCCTGATTTTTATCCTCCTGATACTCATCATAGTCATCCCCCTCGGGCACCATCTCTTACATGATCATATGCAGCCATAAGCAACCACCAGTTAGCCTCACTCTGATTAATGTGACATGAACTTGAAGAAAAAGAATCATTCAACCAACCTGATTTTGCAAGTTGAAATCCATACTGAAACTGATACTCCACCAAGAGGGAGGGCCATGAAAACCAAGTCTTGGGTAAATTTCTTGAAATCCATAATTTCCCTTCTGGTGTTTCTATTCTGTTCCACTGATCTTCTTCTCTGTTTCTGTACCAGTACCAGACTGTTTTGATAACCACTGCTCTATAGTATGTCTTGAGGTCTGAAATTGTGATTCCTCTAGTTTGATTTCTATTTTTCAAGACAGCTTTAGCTATTCGTGGTCTTTTGTGATTCCAGATGAACTCCTGTATCATCTTTTCTATTTCTGACAAGAATGTTGCTGGGATTTTGATTGGGATGGTGTTGAATCTGTATATTGCTTTTGGTAATATGGCCATTTTGATAATGTTGATCCTGCCAATCCAAGAACATGGTAAGGTTCTCCATTTTTCAAGGTTTTCTATTTCTTTTTTAAATGATTTATAGTTTTCATCATAGAGGTCTTTCACATCTTTAGTTAACTTAATTCCTAGGTATTTAAGATTCCTTTCCTCTATTTTAAAGGGAACTGTACTTACAATTTCTTTCTCGGAATTATTTGTATACACTAGTGCCATCAATTTGTGTTCATTAATTTTGTATCCTGCTACTCTGCCAAAGCCTCTTATGAGTTCCAATAGTCTTTTGACTGAGTCTTTTGGTTCTCCTATGTAGAGAATCATGTCATCTGTGAATAGCAATAATTTCAATTCCTCATTTCCAATTTTTATTCCTTTAATTACTTTTTCTTTTCTAATAGCTCTGACAAGGACTTCCAAAACTATATTGAAGAGTAGGGGTGAGAGTGGACATCCCTGTCTAGTTCCAGATTTTAGCAGGAAGGCTTCCAATCTTTCCCCATTTAGTATGATACTGGCATTGGGTTTATCGTGTTGTAGAATGTTCCTTCTATGCCTATCTTGTTTAGGGTTTTTAACATGAAGTGGTGTTGGATTTTATCAGATGCCTTCTCTGCATCTATTGAGAGGATCATATGGCTTTTATTAGTCAATTTATTGATGTGATGCATCACATTTATTGTTTTGCGAATGTTAAACCATCCCTGCTTGCCTGGGATGAATCCCACCTGGTCTGGGTGAATGATCTGCCTGATGTGTTGTTGGATCCTGTTGGCTAGTATTTTATTGAAGATCTTTGCGTCTATGTTCATCAAAGATATTGGTCTGTAGTTCTCAGAATAGAAACACCAGAAGGGAATCCACACATGTATAGTCAACTGATCTTTGACAAGAAAACTGAAAACAATCCAGGTAAAAAACCTGGTCTATTCAATAAATGCTGTTGGGACGACTGGATAGCAGCTTGCAGAATAAAGAAACCAGACCCGCACCTGTCGCGCTATACAAAAATCAGCTCTAACTGGCTCAAGGACCTAAACCTATACCCAGAAACCATCAAACTATTAAAGGAAAACATAGGGAACACACTCCAAGATATAGGAACAGGGAAAGACTTCTTAGAAAAGACGCCTAAAGCAACAGCAATCAAATCCAAAATGAACAAATGGGACTACATCAAACTAAAAAGTTTCTGTACAGCAAAGGAAACAATTAACAAAGTGAAGAGGCAACCAACAGAATGGGAGAAAATTTTTGCATTCTACACAAGTGATAGGGGACTAATATCTAGGATCTACAAAGAGCTTCAGAAACCCAGGGACAGTGAAAAAACAAACCCTGTAGCAAAATGGGCAAAGGAAATGAACAGACATTTCTCAAAAGAACAGGTTCAAATGGCTAACAGACATATGAAAAGATGCTCAGGCTCTCTAGCCATCAGAGAGATACAAATGAAAACCACCTGGAGGTACCACCTAACTCCAGTGAGACTGGCCTACATTCAGAACTCGAAAAACAACACATGCTGGCGTGGATGTGCGGAGAAAGGCACCCTCCTTCACTGCTGGTGGGAGTATAGGCTAGTACAATCATTGTGGAAATCCATATGGAGAGTGCTTGGAAAATTGCAAATAAACCTGCCATATGACCCAGCAATCCCGCTCTTAGGAATATACCCAACAGAAGTGAAATCTGCATATGAGAAGGCGATCTGTAATCCTATATTTGCAGCAGCACAATCTACAATAGCAAGGACATTGAAACAAACCATATGTGCGTCCAAGGAAGAGTGGTTAAAGAAACTATGGTACATCTACTCAATGGAATATTATTCAGCTATTAAGAAGAATGATATTATTCTATTTAAAACCAGGTGGTCCCAACTAGAAACCATTATGCTCAGTGAAATGAGTCAATCACAAAAGAACAAATACCATATATTTTCTCTCATATAAAGAAGCCAACATGGAAACGGTAACTCCAACAGTCCAATCTATACTGTTTTTTGAGTGTCTGTTTGCTCTTTTTGGCTGTATCTCATATGTTTTGATGTTTTTATATCGGTTTGCTTGCTTCCAAATAATCTCTTTTCTCTAATAGAATTCATCAAGAAAAAAAAAAAAAGAAATCCATAATTTGACCAAAGAGGGAATTCTTAAATTACCTGAGAGGCCATTACTCATCTTTATACTTTGGGCACCTACATAATGAACTATATACTAACCAAAACGAAACTTTAAATAAAGTATCTTACGCAGCCTGATCAATCACAGGCAGCTAATGCATTTCATTCTGATCAAATATGGTAGCTGCCTATCTAAAGCCATAAATGATCTATTTCTCTGCTTTGCAGCTGTGTCTGACCTATAAAATCCTGTTACTCAGGCCTGGTACAGTAACCTAGTGGCTCAAGCCCTTGCCTTGCATGCACTGGGATCTCATGTAAGTAGTGGTTTGTATTCTGGCTGCTCTACTTTCCATCCAGTTCCCTGCTTTTGGCCTGGGAAAAGCAGCAGAGGATAGCCTAAAGTTCTGGGCCCTGCACCCGCACTTGAGAAACCCAGAGGAAGCTCCTGGTTGCTGGGTTTGGATTGGCTCAGCTGCAATTGTGGCCATTTTGGGAGTGAACCAGTGGATGCATCTTTCTCTGTCTCTCCTTCTCCCTATAGATCTGATTTTCTAATAAAATACGTAAATCTTTAAAAAAAAATCTTGTTATTCATACTCGCAAGAAGTATTAGGTTTTGAGTTCTGCTTATTGCGTAGATAATTCTTTGCTCAAATAAAAGCTTCCAAATTAATTTCTGAATTACCTTTTAACAAAGGAAACTTTAAGAAGATATAATCTTTTCAAGTGCACATATTTATATGTATGTACATATAAAGTCACAAAATAATTCTTAAAATTTTAATAATGAAATTATTTCCAGCATATTTTTAAACCACAATTGCATTGAAATAGAAATCAAATGTAGGTAACAAGATAGAACTTACACATGCATAAAAATTAATATAATCCTATAGACAATGAGTCAGAGAAAAACTTAAAAAGGAAATGTATCTTCAGAGTTACACAGCATATCAAAACTTATTGGATATTGCCAAAGTAGTACTAAGAGGGATGATTACAGCAAACAAATGTATCAAAAATATCAATGATCCCAAAAACATCACTTAAATTTGTATTGCAGAAGCTAGAAGAGGGCAAACTAAGCCAATAGTTAGTAGAGGAGAGGATATATTAAAACTAGATGAAATCTGAAATTAAAAAAACACTAAGAAGGATGAGAAAAATATTTTTAAGGCTAAAAGAAATTTAACAGTCTTAACAATGTGACTCTTATTTTCAGTATTTTTGCCTCACAGTTACTTCGCAGTTGTGACATGACTAACATTTACTGTGTCAGGTAGGAAGAAGAAAAATGATTTTGTAACAAAAGCTTTTTCAGTGTGAGCATTGTTTGGAGGCCTCTCAGTAACTTCCACTTGAACATTTTTTTAGCGGACCTATCATAAGATATTTCTGTTACCATATATGTGAAAGACTGCAGTGACAGTTATTACACAAGATGTGTTTTGTGTAAGTCATGTTATACACATGAAGCAAATATACAAAAATGTTTAAAATTGTTAATTTGTGTGCCAATAGCTTTTTTCTTTATATATTTCTGATTTAAAGTATTTAAAATTAAAACTGAATTTAATAAGAATCAACTGTTAACACAATTTAAGCTATGACATGAAAAACTGACAAAAACAGAACTAAGAGATGGATTATGAATGAAATATAGACAACTGTATTTGAACACAGGCAAATTGAAACAAGGTAAAATATCAAACACTGCAAGTAACAATATCTATACTGTGCATAGTTAGAGGCACAAATTATTTTTCTGTTTGCAGAGATGGTGAATATGGGAGTTTGATAAGAAACATGCTATGCTAAGATTGTGTGATGCCTTAAATTTAACCTTTTATAATCTATGCATTTTTGTAGGACTGTTCAATCATATGTTCACAATTCAAGGCAGTGTAAGATTTTATTTCAGTCTCCACTGTTTTGATATTCCACCCATCAATAATGAGTTGGAATTATTTCATCATTGGTTCTAAAACAGTTACTGATAGGCATATTGTTACTATGTTTAATGGTGTATGTTGAATATAATTCTATAAAGATATTTTGTAACCTTTAAAAATTGCATATCAATCAATTGGTTAAGCTAGAATAAGTGGATGAATTCCCAGATAAGTATACAGTACCAAGACAGAATCTTGTATAAATAGAAAATCTGAATAAAAAGACATTAATAAGGAAAATGTATCAAGGAAAAAAAAACGAAAACATATCCTTTTTGAAAAGTCAGAGGCCTGACTTCATTAACAAGTTTCAGGAAACATTTTGAAAATTGTCATAATTTAAGACTCCATTAAAGAGAAAGGAGAACTTTCAAATTAATATGCTTTATGGGATCAGAATTAATTCGTAAAAAATTTAAAAGCATACAGCATAATTTAAATTCATATACCTTTTTAACATAGATGTCAAAAAAGCAAATAAAGGAGCAAAATTAAGTCACAGCACATCATAACAGCAACATTCAGCATCACTAAGTTGGAGTGAGATTTCTTCTTGAGACTCAAGGATGGCTCAACATACTCAATTTTATAAACTTGAGCCATGGGATTACCAGAATACCATGAGAATAAAAAAAAAGAATAAAAAAATAATAAAAGCAGAATACAAGTGAGCATCTCAACTGACTCAGAAACGGCTGAGGGAAGGGAAGCTGACATCTCTTCATGATAAAACCTCTCATCATCATCAGATATAAAAGGAATGCACTGTGATAAAGCCTATTTACGACAAGTCCATGGGTAATATCATGATCTATGGTGAAAAGTTGAAAGCTCAAGACAAAGATGAATATTCACAATTATCCTATTTGATACCATAGTGGCTATCCCAGGTATAGAAAATTAGCAAGAGAAAGAAGGAAAAGAGGCAGTTGTCATGCATTTGCATGTGACATGATACATCCTATATCAAATTATAAAGAGCTCACAAAAATAGAAAAAGTGAATTAAGTACAATTTTGGCGCACAAAAGAGATATATATATATATATTTATATATTCAGAATTTCTTTTTTAACAAAAACATTTAAATATGTGAAATATATGTACATATATATTCAGAATTTTTAAAAAAGAAATATTTAAATATATGAAACAACAACAGAGTAATAAACACAGATACAAGGAAGGGTGGGGAAGATCTGAGCCAGGCACAAACCAGGAGAGGATTCTAGTTTCTTACCTAGGTGGCAGAGTCCCAAGAACTTGGGCCATTATCTACTGCCTTGCCATAAGTGTTAGACACTATCTAATTTTTTAAAAAAATTAGCTATGATAATAAAAACAGTATGCTTAGGATATGGAAACACACATAGCCCACTACAATAGAGAGCCAACAGATAAATTAATACAGTCATAATCAGTTGGTTTTTATCAATAATATCAAACACAAAGGTTAAAAGGCCAGGTTCTACAATATATTTTGTGGAAATCTGGTTATTAATCTTCAGAAGAGTGAAGCCAGATCTTCATCTTACATATATGTAGACCAATAAGAAATGGGTAAAATTGAACATAACACTGCCAGGTATAAAAGTACAAGAAGCAAATGTGGAAAAGATCTAGAACCTTTTTAGGTTAACTTTTTGAAAGTGAACAAAAGTCAAAACAGGTGGGATTTCATCAAAGTAAAATGCTTCTGTAATAAAGTGTAGAAGGAGATTTACACAATCTATTATTTCAAACTATCTGATAACAAGGTAGTGTGCTACACAAAAAAGCTCAACTAATCCCACAACTACAAAAAATATAATTAAAAAGTTACCAAAGGACCTGAATATTTATCAAAAGACATAAATGGCCATCAGACACATGATAATTGTTAAAATGATCATCCCCAAATGCTAATGAAACCTGAAAGCAAACATTATTTCACTTTTAGATCAAGTTATTCTCAAAAAGACAAATAATGCGATATGTGTAGGTAAGAGAAGCCTCATTTACTGTTGATGGGAATGTAAATTATTACAACAACTATGGAAAACCGTGCTGTAAAAATCTAGAACTCGATCCAAGCATCACACTACTGAGTATATATCCAAAAGAGACGAATCCTGCCTGTTGAAAATATATCTGCACTCTCATATTGATCGTAGTACCAATTATACCAGCTGAGGTATGGAATCACCATGAGTGTTTATAATGGGTGAATAATGAAACAATGGTATGTTTTTACAACAAAATATTATTCAGATTTTAAAAGAACATTCTGTCATTTATGAGAACTTGGGTGAGCCTAGAAGGTCATCGTTAACTAAGATAAGGTGTCGTAAAAAACAGAAGTACCACATGTTGTCACATAAATTTAGATTGTAAAACTTTGCACGTTCAGAAAGAGTGAAACAGTAGGTACAATAGAGGCTGCAGTGTTGAGACTGTGGAATACTGGTGGAAGAATACTAAATTTCAATCGAACAGGAGGAATAAATTTGATAGTTCTCTCATGGTGACCATATACTTGATAATTACTAAAATGTTCTCAGTATGTGTAGTAGTGCATTGTTAAATAACTTGATTTGACCATTCTACCATATAAACTTATATCAAAACTGCTTATTAAGTGCCAAAATATATACAAGTTTTACCATTAAAATTTTTGTACCTGGAAAAAGACAGAATGTAATAATCAGGTTAAATGCAAGAGACTATCAATGAGTTTAAAATTTTTCTTTCTAATTGTTTTTTACTATTCATTTTTAAATGTGGTTTATACGTGCCTGTATAAGCATGTTATTTTGCCCATTAAAATTTTCTGTAAATGAAATACTTATTCATAAGTTTAAGCATCTCCTGTGGAAATGACTTGTAATATTGGAATGTCTTTTCAGTGAATTTTTGGAACGTTATTGACAATCTCCAAATATAACTGTGGTTAGAAGAAAAACACTGTGTGGGTGCTGTATGTTCTGTGAGGCACCAGCGTTTTTGCACCACTCCGAAATGCTTACTAGTGGCAGGTCACTGAATGTGGTATATCAGTGTGTTTTACCATGTCAGTAAGCTTTGTTATGGATGCATCTTTTAAATGCAAGGAAAATATCACCCAGGCCAATATTTTTATTTTTGTTATTGCCTTCTTATAGCTTTTACACAGTCAATAGATCCAACATATTAGAATTGCAATGTGAACTTTAATCTTATTTAAATTGTTTAATCTATATGTGATATACATATGTTTAATGCCTTTGAGGGATTACAATTTCTTGCTACAGCATATGACGTTGAGATATGTCTTTACATTTCAAATATTGGGTTTTAATTTGCTAAATTCTAGAGGCATGCTTTGGTGTTTTCATATATGAGAAGAACTGATCATTTAAATTTTACCTCTTTTCATGAAGCTACTTGTGGTAGCTCATGTTTGGGTGAAAGTTGTATCTCCCCCAGAATAAATTTTAGTTATTTAGCTTGGGTGAAACAATGGATATGATAGCAGCTTATATTTAAATACAGATATTTTTCTATAATACCAATGAACAATTGTATTAAAAAAATTTGAGTAAGAGATGGACAGATAGTGTTCTTGCAATTGATTTACTCCCCAAATGATTGCAACAGTTGGAGCTTCCCAAGGTATGAATCACCAAGAAGGTGATGTTGGAAGTATAGCAAGAGATCAATCCCAGGTAGTCAGGTACTCTTTTTTTTAAAGATTTATTTATTTTAGTATTTATTTATTTATTTATTTATTTATTTATTTATTTATTTATATTGGAAAGTCAGAAATAGAAAGTCAGATAAAGAAGGAGAGACAGAGAGAAGTATCTTCCATCTGCTGGTTCACTCCCAAATTGGTTGCGATGGTTGGAGCTGAGCCTATCTGAAGCCAAGAGTTTCCTCCAGATCTCCCACATGGGTCCAGGGTCCAAAAGCTTTGACCTATTCTCTACTGCTTTCCTAGGCCACAGCAGGGAGTGTGATGCTTTCTGGAAGGGAAGTGGAGCAGCCGGGACAAGAACCAGTCAGTGCCTATATGGGATCCTGGCACACTCAAAGTGAGGGCTTCAGCCACTGTGCTAGGACCTATCCCAGGTATTCTTTACAAGATGTTGGCATCCCAAGCAGTCTTTTAATTACCGTGCCTTATATCCCTCCAGTGATGGCCTTTAAACATTTAGGCTCTGTTCGAATGTTTCAGAAGAGACCATGTATGGACTGATTCCAGTAAGGGAATGTCCTGGTACAGTACATTACCTGGGTCTTCATTGCTTTCTTTAATCTCTGAACAAAACCTTATACTTAATACCTCATAAGGTCAACAAGAGAATTACTTGAAAATATACTTTTTGAAAATTTGAAAATTTTATTAATAGAAGGCTTAAAACCAATTGCTTGCAGATTGCAGTATTTTCTATACTTAGAATCATAAATTGAAGCCAGTAGCATCACCTTATGTTCTGTTACTTATGGAAAGACATTGAGCTCAAAGGTAGAGTACGTAGGGAATTAAATGACAAGATTTTATCAAGTGGCTACCCAGTAATCTGAACAGCCTGTTTCATTGAGAGCTGTTTGGCATTCCTTCATGCGATGAATAGACTGCTGTGTCCACCCAGGTCTTGGTCTGTTTCAAATCTTTTAGTTGTGTTTCTGCCTCTGACCCATGTGGTTTGCTCCTGTTTGCTACAACTGGGTCTCTCGATGACAGCAGCTAATGCTGATCCTTGCCTGCACTTGTGGAAAACTCAGCCTATAAGAGACGGATGCTTTCTGTCTGAGATCTAGATTCAATCAACTGCTAACACTCCCATTTGGTGTTTTCATCCACTCTTGGTCAAACAAGTGCGATAGAGAGCTTCAGGGAGGACAGTTCTCTTCTGCTACTTCTTCCAAGTAGAAAGAATGACTGAAATACTTTTAAACAAGTTTTGACAAGAAATACATTGCTTCTGCTAAGGGCTACTTGGAGACATTTCCCTCATAATGGAAATGCTTTTTGAATCCCGTTTCCTTCATAGCTGTGGCTATCTGTCATGTAAACACAATTAAACAAAAATAGACACACAACCAGCAACCCAAACAGTGCTTTCCCTGTGCCCTTTGATCTGCAAGGGTGCATGGATCAGTTTTGATTTTAACAAAATATGAACTACATGGGGGCCTCAAAGCCACGCTTTCCTTATTTTAGGCCATTTCAAGCTATTTTAAAGTAATCACTTCCAAATCATTGAGACAGAATAAAAAGTCAATGTCTTTGTTTCTTAATAGGTCTCAGACTAGGAGGACACTGCTATTTATCTTGAGCTAAATAGATCAATAGAAAAACAAGAAAACCAGAAGTAGCCGCTATGCTTTTTAAGGTCATTCTATTTTATACTATTCAGAATTTTAGGGTAGACTACTATTAAAGACTCTAGCACTGTAAATGAGAAACACAACAAATGAAGAACCCAAGAAAGCTAAGAAAGAAAGAAAGGTGGGGAGTCTGTTTGTCAGCTTAAACTTGAAAGGATCAGTTTTAAAGAGAATGAAGTAAAATCAGGTAGGGTAATCTGATTTACAGAAAACTATTGGAAGCACAATATTTTTGAAAATATTAGTGTTGGGCCCGGCGTGGCCTAGCGGCTAAAGTCCTCGCCTTGAAAGCCCCGGGATCCCATATGGGCTCCGGTTCTAGTCCCAGCAGCTCCACTTCCCATCCAGGGCCCTGCTTGTGGCCTGGGAAAGCAGTTGAGGATGGCCCAATGCATTGGGACCCTGCACCTGCGTGAGAGACCCGGAAGAGGTTCCAGGTTCCTGGCTTTGGATTGGCGCGCATCGGCCCATTGCGGCTCACTTGGGGAATAAATCATCGGATGGAAGATCTTCCTCTGTCTCTCCTCCTCTCTGTATATCTGGCTGTAATAAAATGAATAAATCTTTAAAAAAATATTAGTGTTATTGCCCAATAATGTATACTTGCATTACTGTGATTTTTAATATAATCTTGAGAAGTGATCTTATTTTGAGACAAAAGATGATCACATCCATATTATTTTCCTTTTAAACCAGGGTCTAAAGCAAAACAATAAAATTTGTTCATGGAACCTCTTAGGGTTAGCATACAATACCGTATACAGGCATAGTCCCTCAGCAAATACAACACAATTTTTCTTCAAGATTCAAAGATGCAGGCCAGACACAATAGCCTAGTGTCTAAAATCCTCCCCTTGCACATGCCAGGATCCCATATGTATGCTGGTTCTAGTCCTGGCAGCCACACTTCACATCCAGCTCCAGGCTTGTGGCCTGCGAAAGCAGTCAAGGACGGTCCACAAAGCTCTGGGATCTTACACACATTTGGGAGACTTGGAAGAGGTTCTAATCTCCTGGCTTCAGATGAGCACAGCTATGGCTTTTGCAGCCACTTGGGGAGTGAATCATCAGATGGAAGATCTTCCTCTCTGTATAGCTGACTTTGCAACAAAAATAAATCAATCTTAAAAAAAGATTGGAAAATGCTTGGGAGTAGGAGGGTAGTTCCCCTACATTTCTTGATTTCCCTTTTCCCTTTCTCTTGGATATTTGAGTTAGACTGTTGGTAATTGAGCTCTTCTGTTCATTCTTCAGGTTTTGGTTTAGAAATTATGGTTCTGGGAAGATGTGGTTTCTGTAAATATTTACAATTTGGGGTTACATCCAACATCACTCAAACTTAGCTTCCTTTCTCATCTCACTAATTGTCTCTGCTTCATGAGGTTAAAACAACAGGGGCTTATTTCTCCTGCAAATACACTTGAGTTTTGAAAGTATGTTATCATTCAAAGCTATATCTGACTTCAGTAAAACAACTGTTTGAAAGCAACAGACTTCATTGAACATATGGCTTCTAATCCTCCCTTGCATTAAGACACGATCCTCAAAATGCAAACCCATCACTGACAATACAATTTTTTGTAAATAAAGCATGGAGCAGGTGTTTAGCCAAATTGTAACATCACAGCTGATTGCTTGGGGTTGATTTCTGGTTCTAGTTCCTGAGTTCAATTTCCTGCTAATGCAGTCTTGGGGGGACAGCTCTCATGGCTCACGTGGTAATGTTTCTTCCACCATGGTGGCATACTCACATTGAGTTTCTAGCTTCCATCTTTGATGTCTCGTGCCACTGCAGGCATGCAGGCATTAGGAGAGTGAAACAGCAGATGAGACCTGTGTGTGTGTGTGTGTGTGTGTGTGTGTGTGTGTGTGTACGCACCCATGTACGAACATCTGCATTCTCTTCTTCCAGGATATTTCATGGAAGTTGAAATTAAAAGATGGGTGGCAGCATCCCACTTAGTTAAGTCATCACTGTTTCCCAAATTGTGTTGGTAGAAACACAGAATCAGGAGCCAAAGGTGAGTATCAAATCCACACTCCCTGAAAAGTTACATAGGTGTTGTAATAGATATCTGAACTTCTTAAGTCTATTCTTCCATGAAGCTATTTGCAAGCTTCAGGTAATTTTCTTTACAAAGGAACTTTAGTAATCATTCTGAGCTATGAAATGTAGTCAAGTTAGATCTAACTGCCCTGTTTATAATGACAGCCATTCTTATGGGCAAATAAATGCACTGTGCGATATAATCTCAATTTATGATATACTATGTAAGGGAAAGAAGGCACACACCATTAAAATGACAAAATCTGTTATTAAAGTATACTAATTGTGAGCTAATATTTGAAACAAAACCTTAAAACATTATAGTTGACATGTCATGAAAATAACTCAGTTGGAGGGTCAGCTAGAATGTTATGAAGGATTCCTCAAGGGCTGGTGTTGTAGTTGTTATGTTCAGTCAACATCTGTAATGCTACATTCCATATTGGAGCAGTGGTTCAAGTCCTAGCTGTAACCTCCCCCAATCCAACTCCCTGCTAGTGCTCCTGGTAAGGTGGCAGAAGGTGACCGGAGTGGTTTGGGTAAATGCCACTTACGTGGGAAACTTGCATTAGGCTTTAGTCCAGCACAACCCCAGGCATTTATTGTAGTAACTTGTGGGGAGTGAACAAGCAGATGGAAGATATTTGTCTCTGTTTTCCTGTCACTCTGCCTTTCAAATAAAGAACACATTAAAAATCTACAAAGATAGTATTCCCCAAAATGAGGGCACCAAAAGTGTAAGTGTTATTAGCTGTATGGTAAATCTCACTCTGGGCCCAATTTAGTGAGCATTCACAATACAATAGACACGGAAGAATGTATCGTGTTAAGCTCATATCCGGTAGGTTTTTATTTCATATTGTAATCCTAACTCATGAATTAGAAAGAAAAAAACACAAGAAGGTTAAGACACTTGCCTAGGCAAGTATTATGGGAAAAGCCACTTCTTGTGACATCTAAATCACATCTTGGCACCAGTTCATGTTCTAGCTACTCCACTTGCAACAAGTTCCCATGAATGGTCTGGGAAAAGCAGCAGAAGATCGTCTGATGGTCCAGTGTTTTGGCCTCTGTCACCCATGTGGGAGACCAAGATGAAGCTCCTGGCTTCAGAGGACCTCAACCTTGACCATTTTACAACCACTGGCGAGTGAACCAGAACATGGAAAATCAAGCAATCAATCGATCAATCAATTTCTCACTCTCCTTTTCCATAATTCTTTAAAGTAAAATAAATCTTAAAAGTAACTGATGTCACACAGCTAACAACTAAAAGCAATGATGTGAATATATTGATGTTTAAGTCCCTTGATTTTTTTAACCACATTTAAAATTTGATTATTATATCACTGATAATGTTATTGAATGCCCTATCAATTACACTTAAACACAAGGAGGTAGAAACATTTTCTCTTTCATGTATCCTTTCCAATTATTTTACATTTAAACTAAAAATTGATTATGCTTAATACTTTAATTGCTAGTTCTTGTATGAGAGTTGTACCCACATTCTAGGCATCACTCTGTATTTGCTAGTAGGTCTGGGTAACAGATTCACACTAGAATTTTAAGCTTTAAGGTAGAGTGTACACAGACACCATAGCTTCCGGCTTAGATTTGTAGATAAGTGACATCCGGCTTTGAGTCCAGGAACACAGCACTGTACTTTTTCTGGTCCATGATCCTGTGCACCTGTACGTTGTTCAGTGGGACTCACAATTGGGTGCTTTGAGTTTGCTGGAATCTCAGGCCCAGAGCATCCATTGGTAGGGAAATTCTAGGGTTTGGTGCTCCAGCCTCTATCGACTTCAATGGAAACGACACAAATTTTGGTATTCTGCACACTTGATTCTTGGTCTCAATGAAAGCTACATCAAACCTAACCCAGTAAGCAGCACTCAGAGTGGCCCAAGCTTTCTGATTCTCTGTTGTAGAGTGAAAATCACTCTCAGAGATCTAACTATTCTTACTGTCTTTGGGTCTTCCTTCCTCCACTCACCATTAGTACAATTGTTAGATCTCTGGATCTGAATAGTAGCTGAGAGTCATAAATTCTAGCCAATTCCTAG
This sequence comes from Ochotona princeps, assembly GCF_030435755.1. Classification (NCBI taxonomy): domain Eukaryota; kingdom Metazoa; phylum Chordata; class Mammalia; order Lagomorpha; family Ochotonidae; genus Ochotona; species Ochotona princeps. The sequence continues at coordinate 27,205,391 of NC_080840.1, read as the reverse complement.
ACCCAGTATGGAATTTGCAACTCCACTGCCTGACTTGCATACTGACAAGGAACCGAAGTGCCAGGTACAATCACAGTAACAGGATGGCTTCCCCCTCCTGTGCCACACACAACAGCTCATCACACAGTACCTCCTTTAAAATATGCCTGGAGACCTGTAGAATAGGAATATCAGTTAACACTGAGCTACAGAACAGCCCAGATTCTTACTATGGCTATCATCAACAACAGCAAATAAAGGCGTAGGGATACTAAAAATATATATATAAAAATATATATGTATACAATATGTATATATTGTATATATATTGTATACATATATATTGTATATTATATGTAGTATATATAATATACTATATACACACATATATATGTAAACACTTAAATGAAAATAGGAAATCAGTCTATGATATGTATGGTATATTCAACAAAAACATAGACATATTGGTAAATAATCCAAAAGAAATGGAAAAAAGGAATTATCTATTCAATGAAATACTAGTAAAAATATTCACAAATTGGAGAAAAATGCCAATATCTAAATGTAGGAAGTATATAGAATTGATGAAGCATGATGAGGAAAGATTCTAGTCATGACACATTACACTCAAATTTTCTAAACAAAACAGAGTATCCTAAATTTTTTAAGAGAATTCCTATCAGATTGACCCTAAATTTCTCAACAAAAATTCAACAGGCCAAGAGAGAAGGGAGACAATTTCTAAAAGAAAAAAAGCCAACCCAAATTAAGCATGAATAATGAGATGATCCTGACATTTTTTTTATAGATTCCTGTGTTTTGGTTTTTTTTTGTTTGTTTGTTTCAAATTTTGTTTGTTTCAAATTTTGTTTGAACCTCCTTTGTTCCTTACAAGGAGATTTTTTTCCTTAATAATTTTAAGATTTTGATTTGTTATTTCTGCATGTAATATATCTTTAAGTATCATTTTAGCCTAGTCAGCTGGTGACAAAGGGTTAAAATTATTGCTTGTTTTGAGAGTTTTTTGGGCCTGGTGTAGTAGCCTAGTGGCTAAAGTCCTCGCTTTGCATGCACCAGAATCCCATATGGATGCCAGTTCATATCCTGGCTGCTCCACTTCTCTTCCAGCTCCAGGCTTGTGGCCTGGGAAAGCAGTCGAGGACGGCCCAAAGCTTGGGAACCCTGCACCTGTATGGGAGACCTGGAGGAAGTTCCTGGTTCCTGGCTTCAGATCAGCTGAGTTCCAGCCACTGCAGCCAGCTGGCGAGTGAACTGGAAGATGAAACAACTTCCTCTCTTTTCTTCTCTCTGTAAATCTGACTTTCCAATAAAAATGAATAAATCTTAAGTAAAGAGAACACTTTCATTTTAATCTAATAGATGAATAAAAATTTACATAAGTAATCTGGGTTGCCAATGACATCATTTAAATGGACTAAACTTTCCAATTTAAAGGTACATACTGGATTCATGTATACAAAAGCATGACTTAATTATTTGTTGTCTATAAGCAGCACACTTGATTAGTAAAGTAATACCCAGACTGCAAGCAGAGGTATAAAAACCATATTCCATGTTAATGAAAACCAAAAGTGAGCAGAGATGGCTTTACTTGTGTAGACAAAACAGACTTTAAGACAAAAAAAACTGTTAAAGAGAGATCAAGAAGGACGCCATGGATTATTAAAGAATCAATTCGACATGAAAATGTGAAGGGCCGTATCTCCAACGAAAAAGGACAATATCTGCAACAAATTGTGTTTGAAAAATTGGATTTTGACAACACGGAAGTCAGAAACACGATCCCTATTCTGTAACTACTGTAAAAGTTAACCCAAAATGGATCAAGAAGCTATGCTTATTCCTGAACTCATAAAAGTAAAAGAAGAAAACAGTGCAGGTGCTGTAAGACCTAGGTGATGACTTCTTGGTTCAGGACCCTCAAAGCACAGAAAACAAAAGTCAAAATAGACAGATGTGTCGATCGACCTAAGAAGCTTTTTACACAGCAAAGGAAGCAGGAAAATTGAGGAGACAATGGACATAATGGGAGAATGTTTGATGTAGCATAAATATTTGATAAAGGATTAATATCTAAACTATTCAAGAATTTCAGAAACTTAACAACAAACTAACAGTACAGTTAGAAAGTGAACAAATTATTTATACATTTTTCAAAGGGTAAGAGGAGCATGAAAAAATGTTTAGGATCACATGAAAAAAATGTATAGCCATCAAGGAATTGCAAATAAAAACCATACCGAGATATCACCTCACTCCACTTAGAATGAGTACTATTCAAAAATCACAATGGATCTGCTATGTTACCCAATTAACCTGATCCTAGGAATGAATATATATATATATATTTCAGAGGAGAGAGAGAGAGAGAAATGAGAGAATGCCGTATCATTTAGCACTGTGAATATTGTTTCACTGAACTATACCACATGCATGGCAAAAATAACCCCTTTCCCCACATTGTCCTAAATCACTGATGTTGTGACAGTGTCTGTTTCCCTGAAAAAAAAAATAACATATGTTGTTTGTGTCTGTGTATGATATCGCACATGAATTGCCTGTAGCAAACAGTCAAAAAGTGTTAACTTTCAAAGAACAGTAATTTAGGGAAATGAATTTAGTTTTATGCAAAAATTCTGAAATCCATGCTGCCCTCTCAAATGTATTTTCTACAAATCATTTGAACAGTTTTTGTACACACTTACACATGACATTTACATTTCAATACATAGGTAAATGTTACTTAGGATTAGATTTAGGTTGTTTCTCAGATACTAACCCTTAGGACTATAACAGCATTTATTTTTTTCAGAGGATGTCTTAGTTAATTTATTACTTTCAGCCTTTTGGCTATGAAATAATTCAATTTCTCTTTGTTTCTGCATAGGGCTTTCAAATTGTATCATAATTTGATTCATATTTTGACTTGAACATATCACAGATCAGCCATCACAGTATATGCTTTCTGCTTACTATTAGATTCATTTCTGGTTTCCTTTCAACACAAGTTTTAAAATACGGTGCTTTTCAGTAGAAATCGAGACCAAAATAAACAATTGGGACCTCATCAAACTAAGAAGCTTCTGTACAGCAAGGGAAACAATCAACAAAGTAAAAAAACAACCTACAGAATGGGAGAAGATCTTTGCACACTACATAGGAGATAGAGGGCTGATCTCCAGAATATACAAAGATCTCCAGAGAAACCAAAACACCAGAACAAACAAACTGCTCAAGAAATGGGCACGGGAAATGGGCAGACATTTCACAAAAGAACAAACCCAAATGGCAAACAAGCATATGAAAAACTGCTCAAGTTCCCTGGCAATAAGGGAAATCCAAATGAAGACAACAATGAGGTACCACCTAACTCCAGTAAGGATGGCACACATACATGATACCACCAACACTTGCTGGCGAGGATGTGGAGAAAAGGGAACCCTTCTCCACTGCTGGTGGGACTGCAGACTTGTACAACCTCTATGGGAATCAGTTTGGCGAATACTCAAACAACTGAAAATCAACATACCATATGATCCAGCAATAGCACTCTTAGGGATATATCCAAAACATCTCCTACACAAGAAACCAATATGCACACCTATGTTCATAGCAGCGCAATCTACAATCGCAAAAACCTGCAAGCAACCAAAATGCCCATCAATATAAGACTGGATAAGAAAGCTATGGTTCATCTACTCTATGGAATACTACTCAGCTATTAAAAAAAACGAAATGCAGTTCTTTGTGGACAAATGGGCCTGACTGGAATCCATCATGCTAAGAGAAATGAACCAATCCCAAAAGGTTAAATACCACATGTTTGCCTTAATCTGAGATGATAAGATGACAACTTGGAAGATAGTACCTGTATATTGTAATATTAGTGCAATCTATAACAACCTGTATCCAATGTAATAAGATAATGTGATATAAACTATAAACCAACAATTAATGTCAAAATACTTAAGATCTACATCGAAAAACTGTAAAGCCTACTATACCCTCAATACACTATGTTAATCCGTAATGGGGAGGGAGTGCAGGGAAGTCTTTCAGGACCATAAAAAGAGTGAGGAAAAAGTACAATCTAGCCTATCAAGATCAAATCTGGTAATTCATAGACAACAGACTCAAAGCGACACTAAACAATATTAAAACTACTATACCAATGCATGAGGGAGGAACCGGGTGCGATCCTGACAACCTCTTAACAGGAGGTCATGTGCGTGGAGCAGGGGGCACTCCAGAGTGGAGCAGGTGGTAAGGAGGAAGCTTGGATCCCAACCATGAAGACTCTCAGACCTTCACCACAAACTATTAATACGAGCAACAAGGACTATATCCCAACTGCCTAGGAGGCCACAGGGAATTAGATGCCCTCGGAAGCCGAGTACTCTGAGGTCACCCACCCCCAACTGGAGCTTCCACAGGGGATGGAAGAAATCCAAACACTACCGTGCAGAAACCAACATCATCGGAAAGACAACCAGAAGCCCTGAGCGGTTCGCAGAAACAGAAGAATGATAAACGTCCTTCGGGACCAGGGAGGAGAACTTTCTCTGGTCCGAGCCTGGCTCCAACTCTGGACCCCTACCCTCTCTCGCAATGACCATCGGGATCACTTCGAAAACCCCTCATAGCAAACAAACAACCACACAAACTAAAAAAACCTAAAATAAATAGACAAACAACAAAAAGTAGAGCTTGGAATCTGACAGGAAAGAGCTGGCATGGATTGGCTCATGCCTCGCTGGGTGGGACACAAAGATTAGTAACTCCTCACCATGGTGTTGGGGATTTCCCTGCACACCCAACCAAAAAAATGTTCTGCACCTTAATTGTCGACAAATGTCTTGTTAGAGTTACAAGCCAGTCTAGATTACCCTAAAATCTGCCAAGATCAGCAAAATTATACTTCAACACAACAAATGGCTAAATACTAAAATGAAATAGACACGAGACAGCTGAATGGTACCTTATAGCCATTTTAAGGTATATAGCAGACGGTCCTGTATATAAACTAAAATTGATATGTCAATGAGCTAATCATAGGTTGTGGTTAAGAACTTGCTTTTTTTTTTTTTTTTAACATACTGGTTACTCACAACCATGTCAATTCCATAATGTTGCAAATTGCTGTTGATGTTATATTGGGACTCTTAATTGACTGTGATGATATTCTACCAGCTCTAACTTCGGACCAGAAATGGTCTCCCCAAGAAACTGTTCAACCCATCTGGACAATAAGTAGCTGGACTTTATACTTGGTATACGTATGCAAGGAAAGAATCTTGATTGAATTTGAACTGTAATACTACATCAAGGTGGAGGAATCCACCAGGGGGGAGGGGCGTGTGTGGGGGGATTCCCAGAGCCTATGAAACTGTCACATAATGCAAAATAATTAATAATAATAAAAAAATACTGTGCTTTTGGGCCCAGCGGTGTGGCCTAGTAGCTAAAGGCCTCTCCTTGAACCCGCTGGGATCCCATATGGGCGCTGGTTCTAATCCCAGCAGCTCCACTTCCCATCCAGGTCCCTGCTTGTGGCCTGGGAAAGCAGTTGAGGACGGCCCAATGCATTGGGACCCTGCACCCACGTGGGAGACCTGGAAGAGGTTCCTGGTTCCTGGCATCGGATTGGCGTGCACCGGCCCATTGCGGCTCACTTGGGGAGTGAATCATCGGATGGAAGATCTTCCTCTCTGTCTCTCCTCCTCTCTGTATATCTGACTTTGTGATAAAAATAAATCTTTAAAAAAAATACAGTGCTTTTGATAGCTATACAGTTTGCCATAGATTTTTTTTCCAACATCTGGGTTTTAATCAGCATTTTAATTTTATTTTCCTACTTTCTACCAAAGGTAAATTTACTACTTTGGGAAGCATTGTAGGAAAGGAGACAACTTGAAATAAATTTGTACTCCTCATTTATATTTGCAATGTAAATATAATATAGATATTTACACCCTTAGAATTGGTGATATTTAGATATGAATGGAATCACATTTTTGCAGAATAAGAGCTTTTAATCTTTTCACCCAAAACTTTGTAATAAATTTTCCTCAGAATTAGGGCATAAGACAGTATAGCTCAAAGAGAATTAGAGTCCTATTATATTTTTAAATGTCTGCTTTTTATTTTGTTGATAAAGTGAATTCTTTATTCCATGGAACCTCTGCTATTGTTTGGTTCAATAGGGAGTGAAGTGTGTCCCAGCACTCAATACCATTCTACCCCAGGCAGGATATTACTTCACAAATCTAGTAGGCATTGAAATATACAAGAAACATGGAAAAAATAACAATAAAAAATGTCCTCAATTATCTCCTAACAGATGACACAAATGGAGATACATGAACTGCTTAATATGTACTTTTGAAAATGTTAAGAAAACTCAATAAACATCAAGAAAATGCAAGTTATTAAAAATACTATTATTTTAGTGAAATTGAATAAATATTTTGAAATTAAAGGAAAAAACAGTGAAACAGCAATGTAAATATTCAAATAATGGCAGTTACAGAAGACATGTAAATGAGTTCGAAAGTTTGAGGATAGGAGAACTATTAAAATCTGCAGGAATATATACATTTTTAGGTGTAAAGAGATCAAAGGTCCCTAATTTGATTCAATCTACACAAGACTACATGAAACTACTTCACTCAATTTCAAAGAATTATACAACCTGAAAACTTGGAGTAAAAAAAAGCATTTACAAAATAATCTGAGTAATTCTAGTATGAGATTTTTGTTTTAACAGAAGTAATGTAAGAGTGGATAATATATTCATGTTGCTGAAGAAAAAAATCTGCAAACCAAAGCTGGAAAACTATCCTACAGGAAGGAAAGATTTTCTTAGACAAATGTAGGAGTGTTTCTTAGCATGAGACCTTGATGACAAGAAATGATAAAGTGAATTCTTCAAGCCAAAAGCAAAGGTTGTGAATTAGTTGCACAAAGCATGTCAAAGTATAAAACCCACCAGTAAAAGCAAGTGCATGATATAATCTCTTACACCTGATTATTGCAATGCTGGTATGTCGAGGTTCAAGCATCAAACTATGAAAAGCAGCTAGAACAACTTGGCTAGGAACATGCAGTAAGAAAATATGTAAACTGTGACATCCAAAACATTAAATGGAGGAGTAAAGGGTATTTATTCTATATAGAATTAAGCTGTTATTCTGTTGTAAGTGAAAAATACTTTATGATATTTTGTCATAACTACAAGTTCAACTCCAGACACTCAACAGAAAATGAGTCAAAGCCTACAAACACAAAACACAGATATAAACATAGTCAGTTAAAGTAAGCGAGAGTGCTAGAAGCAGCCAGCAGACCATGTACAATATGGTATAAATCACCTACCTATCAATAACTACCTTGATTGTAAATGTATCACAACCTATAGTCAAGAGACAGGATTATTAGACACAATATGATAATAGCCTACTTCAGACTCACTTCACATGAGAACACATGCAAGATGAAAGTGAAGGACCAGCCAAAGATATCGCAAAAAATGAAAGCAAAATGAAGCAGAATATCTACGAAACATAGAACAAAACTGAACCCTAGGTCAAATATTATAAAATGAAATAAGCATATTAAAAACAAAGGGGTTACCAACACTGTTGCATAGCAGATTAAGCCACCAGCATCAATGCCAGAATCCTATATGAACCCTGGTTAAATTATTGATGACTCCATTTCTGATACACCTCTCTGATAATGCACCTGTAAAAAGACCATAAGGTGGCCCCAAATCCCATGTCCTTCTGCAACTATCTGGAAAACACGGGTGAAGTTTTGGCCATTTGAGTAAACCAGCAAATAGAAGCACTGATCTGTCTTTCTCTTACCCTCTCTATAATTGACTTTCAAATAAATAAGTAAACCTTAAAAAAAATAGATGTAAGATCATCTATAATTATTAACATAAATACGTCTGTTGAAGCACATAACTATCTAAAGCAAACATCGATACAAAGAAAGAGTGTCATTTTATAAGAACAGAATATTTTGTTGGAAAAAGAATTTTTTACTTGCAAGTCAAAATTAGAGAAGTGGAGAGAAACAGACAGAGACACAGATGATCTTCCTTCCAATGGTTCACCACCCAAATGGCCACTACAGCTGCAGTTGGGTGGGTCCAAAGCTGGAAGCCAGGAGCTTTTTCTGTGTTTCCCACATGTGTGCATTGGCCCAAGGGTTTGGGGAATCTTCCACTGCTTTCCCAGGTCTTCAGCAGAGAGATAGATCTGAATGATCATTTGGGACATGAACCAGCACCTGTATGGGATACTGACACCACAGCCTGAGGATTAGCCTGATGATAGGTCATAGAGCCAACCCCTTAATACATTACTTTAATTGACAGATCATCCAGACAGAAAATAAATTACATTGTTATTGACTTCCACTATATCTTAAGACAAATGGCGCACATTATACAAACATGATGTTTTAGCTAATATCAGCAGGATAAAACTGTCTTCTAAATTCATGCAGGGACCAGCACTGTGGCACAGCAGTTAACAGCATCATTTGGGATGCCCACATCTCGTATTGAATTTATTATATGAATCCTGTGTGCTATGGTTCTAATCCAGCTGCTTTGTTCATGCATTCTAAGAGGCAGCAGTGGATAGCTCAAGGACTTACGTCTCTACTAGCCAAGCAAGAAACTTTGATGAAATTCTAGGACCCTGGATTTAGCCTTGTCCAATAATAGTTTCTATTTAGATTTGTACAGACAACTTATAGGTGGAAGATCTGTTTTTCTATGATTCTTTCTTCCAAGTAGATTAAAATTGATATGCATAAAAATGAAATCACAGACTACTTTCTAGAAAAGGTGTTAGGAAACAAATCACAAAACTGCAGACAATTAAGCTCTTATCAAATATCCTTGGATCAAACTGATATGGGAACAGAAAACAAGGTAGAATATTTTTTTTGCAATGGTAGAAATTTTAGAAAATAAAAATTCATGTGTAAACTGAGCAACATGCTGTTAGTCCCACTGGACAAGAGCACGTCTGTTATGAGTTCTATGTGCTATCTGTACTTGGATGTATTTATCTTTATCCAAATATTGGATAATTTCTGCTGTTCTTTCACTGAATATGTTTTCTAACCCATTCTCTCTTTCCACACCTTTGGGAACTCCTAAGATTGGCACATTTGGTTATCACAGTATCCTCTAAGTCTGTACACAGCACTGGACGCTTGATCATTATATGTTGCATTTGTGTATTTTGACCAACAGTGGATTTTCTATTCTATCCTGCATATTCAATTGTTCATTTAGTGGATAAAAAGGCTTGGCTTGTTATTAAATAGTGTATTGAAAGCATGTCATTATGAAAATTAAAGAAAACAATGGAAGGAGGAGAGAAGGTGGGAGCCACAGAAGTGAGGGAGGGCAGTAGATGGGATAGGAAGTATCATTATGCTTCTAAAAATGGTACATACAGGATACATACAACGTGTTCCCTTTATATAAGTAAAAATGAAGGCAAATTGAAACCAAATCTTGAAACACAAATGAACTGCGGCATATCAAATAAGAATATTTGCAGAAAAAATACAAAGACACCTTCATTTTACACTTTATATAAAAATCAAACCAAAATGGACTAAGAACTACATGTGAAACTTGAATATATAAAACTACTAAAAGAACAAATAGGACAAAATCTTGCGACATTCATCTAGGCATTGATTCTTTTGGACATTAACCCCCAAACAAATGTAATGATACAAGATGGATTAAGTCAAAGTAAAAACCTGGGCTGCAACAGTTGAGTAAAGAGACACCCTAAAAATGGGAGAATATATTTGTCAATCATATTTGGTAAAGGAATAATGTCCAAAACAGGAACGGAATTCCCATTAACTCAAGAGTAAACATTCAAGGTGTGGATTTTGTAGCACTACAGGTTAAATCTCTACTTGGGACAACTGCACACTATTTCAAATCAAATGGTTGGACTTCACTTCTGACTCAGATTCCTGCTAATGTGGCTTGGAGACGTCGAATGAAGGCAAAGGACTTTGGTCCCTGCCACCCATGTGGCAAACTTAGTGGAATTCCTGGGCTCCTACTTTCAGCCTGCTTAGCCTTAACTGTTGTGGGAGTTCGGACAGTGAATCAGTGGATGGAAGTTCTCTAGTCATGTCTCTCTTCCCTTTACTGTGTCACTCTTCCTTTCCATTTCATGAAAATAAATAAATCTTAAAAGGTGATCATAGAACTTGAGGGAAGTTTTCATGGGACGACATTCAAATGTACTTAATGTATGTGAAAAATGTTCAATATCATTAACATTAGTGAGATATAAAGTAAAGCCTCATTGAGATACTAGGTCACACTTAGAATGGTTCTTGTTAGAGGATGAAAATGTTGGCATGAATGTGAAATAGGAAGAAATCTTAATTTTTGAGAATATAAATTAGTACAGCCATACAGAATACAACGTGGCAATTCCTCAATATTGTAAAAATAAAACTGCTTAATCCAGCAATTGCACTACTGTGTATCAAAAATAATTGAAGACAGTATATTGAAGAGATATCTTTGTTTCTACATTCATTGCATCTTTATTTACAACAACCAAAATATGGAATCAACCTAAATATCCACCAATATATGAAAGGGTAAAGACACCATATATATATTTAAACCTACAACATAATATTATTCATCAATAAAAGATGGAGAACAGTGTCATTTGGGGCAGTTTTCAATAATCTTGGTGGTTATCATTTTTAAAAAGCAAGTTGCATAAGCAGAACATAATCTCACTTATGTGTATTGTTAATAATTTTAAAAAGCTGAACTCACAGAAACCTTTGGAAAAATGCTTGTTACCAAAGGTTGGAGGTAGGAAAAGTGGGGAGACGTTGATGAATGGATAGAAAATGTTAGCACGAAGGACTAAGCTAAGACAGTCCACAAATATGCTACATCTCAATGCCCATTATATATTAATTCATTAAATTAAAAATTCCTGCTAGTATATTCTTTGTCAGCATGAAAATGCATGACAGGTAACACATATTAAATAGATTATGTGATGCAAACATCTTGTATCAGCTCAATGTTAAAACCAAAAATTTGTGCAATTTTTACTTACCAATTCGAGAAAATAAATTCGCTAATGTATACACCTTCCAGGAGCTGGGTGAGTACTAACGAAGTATAGTGTTAGCACAAAGGAAGCTAAAGAAAGCATACACTTGTTGCACAAAGTAGATGCAGTGCCCAAAGTTAATCATGTGCTCAAGAAAATAGAACAAATTTCATTTGTAGAAATTGATAATCCTTTAATAATTACATTATTCCACATGCACAAAATAATGCATATCACTTCTACAAGGGTATTGCCTCCAAGGAAATGACACACAGGGATCAAAATTTGCAATCAGAAACCAGACAGAATTATGTTCCAATCTTAGCCCTGTATTATCACTGTTACGTTTCTTCATTTTATGGGCCTGTAATTAGCAATCATGATAATTAGCAAACTATCTGTATGATAGTTTGTAGCCAAATGATAATACTTGCTATGTGATAGTATAATAAGTGTCCGAAATTATAGCACATAAGCATTTTATCATTAATGATGGTAACTAATGGTGCAGACACAAGCAACTTACTGTCAAAATAGCCAACGATGTGCAAGTGGTTGGCCTAGAGGAAAACATACCTGCATTCCACATCGGAGGATCTGGATGTGATCCAAGCTCTGAATCCCAAGTCCAGTTTTCCAGTAATGTAGACTCTGGAAGAGAGAAGTGATGGCCACTGCTGAGAAACATGTGCCATGTTACTGGCTTCCTGAAGTTTCCCCAGTCTAGTCCTGGGGCTTACAGACATTTGGGGAGTTGTAGGGGGGATACCTTCTCTTTCAAATAAATCTGCATTAAAATTCTTCAAATGATACAAATATTTAGTATTATCAGATGATAATGATATAGGAAAAATTCCTTCAAGAAAATCCACAAGGGCAAAATGCAAGTAACTAGAGAGCTTTGAGAAGAAATTTGAAGCATTCAGAAAGCATAATTTTGAAGAGCGGTTGAGTGGAATCAGCATCATTTGGGACCTTGATCAAAATGACAAGTGTGATTGGGGGTCTATTCATGTTTCTTTTAATAAAGTCTGCAGGTGTTTGGAGGCACATTAACATTTTGGGGGACAAAGTTATGGAGGATGTTTGTGTCAGTATTGTCTTAGTCTATTTGCACTGCCCTATCAGAATGTCTGAGACCTGTCTCATAACCTATGAAGAGTAGGAATGTATTCTTTCATGTTCTGGAGACTTGAGAGACACAAGGTTACATCATGGATGCAGCACTTGGATGTTTCCAAATGTGGAAGGGCAAACCAACTCAATGCTGCACGAAGTCTCTCTATGTAGTTCCTTAACCCCATTGTGAGGATATGTCCTCACGGCCTTGTCTAACTTATTAGACGCTTATATTAAGGCACTCTAAAGCTATTTGTACCTTGTAAAAATAGCAAAAAAAAAAAATGGAAGATTGTGAAAACCACAAAAGATGCAAAATTGGGGAAAAAATTGATATTACACAAAAAGACAAGTAGAGAATTGCACATTGTTTCTAAAGGTCACCTGCCTTTTGCAGCTTTCTATTTCTTAACATTTCAAAATTTTTATTAATATAAAGAGAACAGGCTTCATGCATTCCAGATGTATAGTTGTAGGAGACAATCACACTTGCTTTGTGCCCCTGAAAATATCCTTTCCTCTTTCCCTCTCTTTAACAGTATTTGCACAGCTATTATTTTAACTCACTTTATATTCATGGGCTTAATTTAACAGTAATCATTATTCAACAAGTAAAAAATACAAGATCACATTTCCAGTGGCATACAGATAGGCTAAACATGACAGTCCAATCCCATAGTGATCTTTCTGTTCCGACATTTTTCTGTGTGTCCTATATAAGCTGCCCCATCTTAGAGAAATCATATGTGTCTTTTTGAGAAAGTTTGTCTTTATTTACTTGAAAGGCAGGGGGAGAGGTGGAGGGAGGGAGAAAGGAGAGGGATATGTCATCCATTGGCTTTCCCCTTTCCTCAAGGCCCCAAGCAGCAGAGGATGACTAAGCTGAGGCTAGGATCCAGGCATTGCAGGTGGGTGGCAGGGATAAAACCCACCCAATTCATTTGCTGCTTCAGTGGGTGCACATGAACAGAACACTGGAGGCGAGACCCCTTCCTGACAATCTAACGTGGGAATCTAGGCTTCCCCAAGGCGATTTAAACTGGGTAACAAAATGACAGTTCTGGTCTATTGTGCTTTCACAAACATGGGTTTGTACATTCAGTTTAGTATATTTAAAAAGCATTGAAATATTTAGGGAAAAACGCACACAAAAATCAGATATTCATTAGAAAAAGGAAGAAAAAAGGGAAAATGATATTATACTTGACTCTTCTCAAAGAAGAAAATCTCAACACTTTATAAACAAATTACAAGATGAACAAGGGAAAATCAAATAAAAAATCAAACAGTATTAAATAAAAGCATGATAACATCCAAGAGAATGGGAATGAGCTAAAGTAAATAAATGAACAAGAAAGAAAGTAAATGAAAAAGTATTTAAGAGAAAATGGTTGAAGAAAGTAAAACCAACAAGGTTTGATATAGGTATAGCAGGACTCACTGATAAAATGAGAAATAAATGTATGAGACAGAGATAATGCTTAAACTGACAATTTAAGAATTTTCTAGAAATAAAATGTAATGCATAAAGTGATCATGTATTTCAAAACTATTAAACTATGAAATGAAAAATACTCTCAGGATTTCTTTTTTAGGGTTTATTTTTATTGGAGTGGTAGATTTATAGAAAGAGAGAACAATCTTTCATCTGCTGATTCACTCCTCAAATGGATGTAACTGCAGGAACTGAGTCAAACCAAAGCCAGAAGCCAGGAGCCAAGAGCTTCTTCCAGGTCTCCCTAGGAGTGGAGGGTCCCAACGTCTTGGGCCATTCTCCACGGTATTCCCAGGCCACAAGCAGGCTATCTGATGGGAAGTGGAACAGCCAAGACAAACCAGTGCCTATACAGAATCCCAGAAGTTGCAGTTGGTTAACTAATTGAATCATTGTGTTCTACCCCAGGGCTTCTATACAAACGTTCATTATTATAGGCTTAAGTTATTTTATTACTAGACTTATTCTGAACAACTTTTATATGTTTTTATAGGCCAGTATTTTTCAGCATCTCAAAGAAATAGTATGTGACTGAGAATGTTTAATTTGGCAAGCTGTCTTTCAACTTTTAAAACTACAGAAAAAGTTTAAATATATAAATAATCATGAAACATTGTTCTTAAGTATTCTTGAGGAATGTACTAGCAAGCATGATTCAAACAGGTGTTGAATTGAGGAAACTTCAGCAAAATTCATCTTTGTGGATTGGAATAATTCATATAATGAAAATGTCCATACTATACAAACAAAAACACTGAACAATTCAATTGGAATAAAAATGTTGACCTTCTTCTCTGATCGGGAAAAAAAAATGTTAAATTCCCATGGAAGCACAAGACACCCTGAATAGCTAAAGCAATCTTCAAGAACAGAAACAAAGGCAACATACCAATACCAGGTTTTAAGACACATTTCGGGGAAGTTACAATTAAAACAACTGGTACTGGCACATAGTCAGTCAGACACGGAGACCAATGGAATGGAGGAGAGAGATCAGAAAACTATGCATCCACCATCAGCTACTTAAAAAAAGAAAGCTAGAATCGATCTCTGGAGAAATAAATTTCTCGCAAAGGATGCTGTGGAAATCAAGTCATGTCTGCAAAGTATGAAACAAGACCTCAATTTACACCTTCCACAAAAGTCACTTCCAAATGAAACAGGAGCTAAATATTGCGTGATAGTACTAAATTATTAGAGGAAAGCATTAGGGAAATGCTGCAAGACACAGGTATAAGCAAAGATGTCTTAGACGAGACCCCAGAAGCACAAACAAATGCAAAATAGACAAACTGGGATTACATCAAGCCAAGCAGCTTGTAGATATCAAATAAAACATTTAGCAGAGTGGAAAGGGAACTGACAGAATGGGAGACAATATTTAAAAACTATGGAACTAATAAAGGATTAATATAGCAATCTATAAAGACCAAGAAATTCAACAATAAAGCAACAGGCAAGGAGGTCATTCAAATTTTGAACAGACAATGCTACTCCACTTCAGTTTCCTGCTGTTGTGCCTATGAAAGCAGTTGTAGACGTTCCAAGTACTTGGTCCTCTGCACACATGTGAGAGCATCAGAAGAAACCTCTGGCTGCTGGTTTTGGATAGGCGTGGCTCTAGCCATTGGGACCATGTGGGGAGCAGTGTGGTTTATTCTATGTATCATTTCTCTCCTAGCTCACATTTCTTTGATGAGATCTATGACTAAGCTACTTTTTAAAAAAGATTTATTTTATTTTTATTGGAAAGTCAGATATACAGAGAGGAGGAGAGACAGAGAGAAAGATCTTCCATCCTATGATTCACTCCCCAAGTTACCACAACGGCCGGAGCTGTGCTCATCCAAAGCCAGGATCCAGGAACTTCTTCCAGGTCTCCCACATGGATGCAGGGTCCGAGGGTTTGAGCCATCCTAGACTGCTTTCCCAGACTACAAGCAGAAAGCTGGATGGGAAGTGGAGCTGCCGGGATTAGAACCGGCACCCATATGGGATCCCGACGTGTTCAAGGTGAGTACTTTAGCCACTAGGCCACGCCGCCGGGCCCTAAGCTACTTTTTACTTGTGTGAATTTTAACTTTCTCACTAGTCACTTTATGAAAGGAACATAAACATAATATTTATTATGTAGTCATTTTAAAATGCATTTAAGCTTCCTGTGATTCTGATATTTGGGTATAATCTGAATAAAGACAGCACTGACTGATAAAGCCAAGTTACTGTTGTAACACTTTGTAATAAAGGATTTAAATATCCTTAAATTGCTCACCAAGAATGCAAACTAAAGATGTAAACGTTTTCATTACTAAACAGGATATAAACAGCAGTTTCAACACAGGCCAGTGAACCGCAGGTAGGTGCTAACAGTAGGCCAGCATCCAGCCGAGTTAGTCGCAGAAAGTCAAGTGTAATCTATATGAAGGAGGTTAACATTTTGGAATTGAATTATTATTTACAACCTTGACTCTTGAGAAGTGGGGCCATTTTATATTTTTATTTGCTACATGTTGATAACTTTACTTAATGAGATGTTAGGCCTGTTTTTACATAGCTAAATGATACCATCGTAAAAATTTAAAACAGAAATAAAGGAGGAGGGTGGGTAGGGATTGTAGGCAGGCAGAACAGTGCAGGGAAATGCAGGGTATGCCCCTAAATACGTATTGTAAAATATATAGAACTTGTTCATTTTATAAAAATACACAAATTTTCAAAATAATCAAATGCCATGTTTTTCAAAAAGGTCATTCTGCGGGCCATTGTTGTGTTGTGCTAGGATAAGCCACCGCTTCGCATGTTGGCATCCATTTGGGTGTTGGTTTATATTCCTGCTTCTTCCACTTCCCATCTGGCCCCTTAATGACCTGGGAAAACAATGGATGACAGCCCAAGTGCCTGGGCCCCTGCTCCTCAAACAGAAGACCTGGAATAAACTCCTGGCTTTGGCCTGATGCAGCCCTGGCCCTTACAGCCACTTCTGCAGTGAACCAGGATCAAAAGATCTCTCATTTGTAATTATAACTTTCAAATAAACAAAATGAATCTTTGGCCTAGAAAAAGCTAATCTCAGAAATTCTGAATGTATTCCAGTTTACATCTTGTGATACTTCAAACTACCCACTTACACGTATTTTTCATAAGGAAATATTATACAGATATCTGTACACACATATGTAGACAATACAGATATGTATAACAGGGTAGGTATATCAAAGGGTATGGTTTTACACATTGGCCACTTTAATTGAGCTAATATTGAAGATTAATTTTTTAATGTTGTGTTTTCTTTTTAATATTGTTTACATTATTGAGAGGGATGCATGCCCATATGGGCCTCTGATCAGGGTCAGGACGATCAGGTATGGAGGATCAGGAATGGATAGTCAGGTATGGAAGATGGTGGGACAAATATTTTAGGAGGAGGGGCATATGCCTTGTTATAAAA
The DNA here is from genome assembly GCF_030435755.1 of Ochotona princeps. Taxonomy (NCBI): domain Eukaryota; kingdom Metazoa; phylum Chordata; class Mammalia; order Lagomorpha; family Ochotonidae; genus Ochotona; species Ochotona princeps. The sequence goes on along the minus strand of NC_080840.1, from coordinate 27,188,185 downwards.
CAATATCAACACCTGGGAATGGAGGAACCATCATTTGATGACACCCCAGATTCCAAGGGTGTTACTTGAATGGTTTTGATAATTCTGATAAGCTATTGGTCTTGTAGTTCCAGGGCTGGGGAAACCTTTCCAAGCTTTATTGTTTGACAGTCTCCCTTAGTGCACCCATAGACTCAGGAACATGCTGCACAGCTTGGCTAGGAGAGTTGTCCAACCTGTTCTGTGTTTTGTCCTTTGACAAGACTGTCAATGTTCCTTGCTGGCCTAGACAATTTGCCTGTTATGTACCCTGTGTGTATCTAGGCATGCCGTCTACCTCACAGGCATCAGCAATTGAGGCTATCCAGACCTGATACATGTACTGTAAGGCTCAAACATACATCCTGTGATTTCCCCTGTGGCCAGAATCTGAGTCCAGCAGTCCAGTTGGGGAGTAACCCAAGAAATCTTGCCTGGGGTGACCTCAGACTTGACTCTCGTGTGCTCCAGACAGTGCAGGTTTAGGTGTGGTCTGTTATCTGCACCAGCAAATGTACATACCAGTGGATGCAACTGCCTGATCCTTTCTGTTCCTTCCAGCCTTATATCTTACATGAACTGGCAGGTGCTGCAGCACAGCAAAGCACAGGCAGCCAACTACAAACTCAATCCTAACACATATCAGCGGGTGCCCAGGCCTAGTTGGGGTGACCCATTATCCCCTACCAAGTCCACCCCAGCCTAGGTTCTTGCATCTGGCCAGCCCCTGCTCCAGCCTAGTCCACTTCCCATGCAACTCTTGGGCACTTTGGCTTAGTTCAGCCTGCCTCATTCCCAGACCTAGCCCACATTTTGCTCACAGGTGCCACCGCCTTTTCCAATGCAACCTGCCCCAAGTCATTGTGCTCACTAGAAAAGGTTCAGCCTAGCAAGGGAGTGTCCATAGTTCCTCTGCTAGGCTTGCTCCCCGTCCCAGATCTTGTGCCTCCAAGAGAATACTATGATCCAGCCTGACACTACTTGTATACAGTCCTGGCACCTGCCAGTGGGTGTTGTGGCCTATGCCAGATGGCCTATACTCATTCTGACTCTCATTTCATTGGGTGTGGCAGCCCAGCCAGGACTGTCCAGCCACCCCCCCACCCCCATCATAGCTCTCACACTCACCCATGGAAGCGGTGGCCTAGCCGGGGAGGCCCAAAGTTTCCCCTACTAGGCCTGCTCCAAGCCCTGGATCTTACATGTACCTGTGGACATTGCAGCCCAGTCTGAGATGGCCCACTATCAGTCTTGGTATTTATAAGCAGGTGCTGCAGTCTGGCTCATCCCAGCCAGCTCCCAATCTGGCTCTTACCACTGGGTACAGCAGTCTATTTTAGCCTGGGCAACTCCCAGGCCTGGCCTGCACCCCATCTTGGCCTGTTACTCATGCCAGTGTGTGCTATGGACTACTGTGCCTAATCCACCCACAGACCCAGCCCACACATTTGCCAATGGTGCTGCAACCCAGCCTTGTCTTATCTTTTTCCAGTCTTGTTTCCTGTGCTCACCAGCAGGAACTATGACTTGGCAGGGGACTGCTCCAAGTTCCCCTACCAGACCCACTTTGAGCAATGGATCTTACATGTGCTGGTGGGTGCTGTTGCCCAGCCTGACATGATCTGACCCCAGTTCCGTGGATATTGTGGCCTGAACCAATTCAAGATCTCACCTATGGGTGCAGCCTAGGCCAACTTATCCCACCCCAGACCTGGTCATCATGTGATCCAGTGGGTGCCACAGCCTAGTCTGGCTTATTCCACACTGATTCTGGCTGTCTTTGAACAATAGTGGGTGCTTTAGCATGGCCCAGTCTGGTCAGCACACCAAACCCATCCCACATGCATGCCGATGGTGCTACAGCTTTGCACAGTCTGATCTCCTCCCAGTTCTGGTTCTCACATTGGGAGATACAGCTCATTAGAGGAGTCCTTGGAGTTCCCTACCAAGCCTGTTCCCAACTTGGGTCTTGTGTGCGCTGACAGATGCTTCAACCTATCATCCACTGGTAGGTGTTGCAGCCTGGCCTAGCTGGGCAGAACCCATACCCTGTCCTGGCTCTACTCTGTACCGGTAGGTACTGTGACAGGACGGACCCAGCCCAACATAGCCTCAGACCAGGCCCACACAAATACTGGTAAGCATTTGCCTGATTGGGTCTTCCCCCAACCCCAGGTCTTGTGTTCTCCAAGAGGAGCTTCCATTTGGCAGGTGAGTTCCCCGAGTTCCTCAACCAGGCCTGCTCCCAGCCTAACAGCTCATGTGTGCACACAGGCACAGTGGTTCTGCTTGGCATGGTCTTCCTTCAGTCCCAGCCTTTGTATTTGCTGGTAGATGCTGCAGTCTGGTCCTGCCTGGTCTTCCCAGGTCCAGCTCCCAGGAGTGCCAGGTGGGTCCCTTTCAGGCAAGTTCTGTGATACAGCTTGGCTTGGATTGTCACCACCCACAGCTTGCCACACAGACCAGCAGCACTGCAGTCCCAAAAAGCACTGCAGAATCTGCTACCAGATCTGGTTCTCTGATATTCTGGTGGGTGTTATGACCAGCCTAAGGTGGTCCACTCCCTGGTCCAGCTGCAGGCATGTACTTTGGCTTAGCATAACTAGGCATGCCCCCTAGTCCCAGGTTTTTTTTTTTTTTGTGCCCCAGCTGGCAGTGGGTGATGCTATTTAGCTCAGCCCAGGTTTTGCATGTGGATGTATGCCTTGGCCTGGTCCAGACTTGCCCTCCAGTTGCCCCTTTCTAACCACTCCATCTCAGCTTTCTTGCCTACCTATAAAAGTAGGGGCTGGGTCCATGAAAGCCACCGGAAGTCATTCTTGCTCTGTCAAACATGTCCTTGGCCACTTGCTCTCTAATAAATTCCCGGACCCCTTCCCTGGGAATCTGCAGCTCCTCCCATCCTGGAGGCCACTGTGGTATGTCTGGGCCCCATGTTCCCACCTTCATTATATAGCTTTTAAAAAAAATAAATAAATATAAAAGAGAAAGCAACTGTGCTGGCTCACTGGTATAGTTAATATAAATTTGGTAATAACCGGGCCCAGAATGCCTGCTAGCTACTGGTTGCTTTTCTCTCAGTAGTGTAACATTTGCCTGAGTACAAGGCAACCCGGGCAGTTGCCTATGTCTGGAGAATACTGAAGATTTCATGGATTGTAGTTAGCACTCTACAGTTCAGAAAACCAAGAAATGTATAGTGTAGTGTTTTCCCCAACAATAGCTAATAGTCTTTAGGTACAGAAAAAATAGCATGTGAACCAATTTTTTACTGTTCTGGGTTTACTGTTTTATATTGTCTCCGTAAGAAACTTGTAAAAGAACTTCAAATCTTTTGATTCTATTCAGAATGAATAGAATTTGCAATGTTTTTCAACAGTATAAGCTAAAAGCAAGAGGATCTTAATTCTAACAATAAAAACAAATAACGGCAAACCCAGTTATGCAGAGAACTTCAACTTTACAATAGCTTACAGCTCCACTTGATATCAAGGGTAGGCCGTAAGAAACCTCATCCTGCCCTGTGATGCTTAACACTATTCCTGTGGTTACATCTATGTAGGTTTCAAGAATTGAAATACTGCTTAACCTAATTGTTCAACATATAGAATGGACAAGTAATCCATCTTTACACGACTAGTACGTTAAAGTTTCTTTCTGACTGAGGGTTTTTACTGAACCAGTCAACTTCATGTTGTCCTTTAGAAAGTTTATTTGGAAAGAAAGATACTTGGACCACTCAACTGATTGCACTGTGGGATAATGAGTTGTGGGTTTCCTGTGGGTTTAGGAGTTTAAATAGCTACTTTTTATCTGACCCTTAAAACATGGACTTGTGCCTTTCTCCAATAACATTCAGATATATTTATCTTCAAAGAATAACATACCCTCAAAGCAATTTTTTTCAGTTTAACCATACATAGTTTTTGGAAGACGTTCAACTATAAGGGAAACATATTTAGCTATAAAAGAGATTGTAATATTTAACCTACTAAAGTTTCAGTTGAATGGATGGCAAGAATTATTAATTCATAGATTCCAATTCCAAGTTGATTCTGATATTTTGCAGAGCCTAGTAAAGTATACTGTTATGATAATGTGGTTGGGATCACACTTCTGGATTTAGACCCCAGTTTCTATGCCTATTAGCTGGGTCTTGGAAAAAAACGTAGCAATTGTGGAATTCAGTTTTGTCATCTGCAAATTAAGAGTAGTAATTAAGATCTGTGTATGATGTTGCTTGGCTTTCTTATACTGCAGGGATGAATATATGTAAGAAGTCAACATAAAGCATTATACAGCATAATACATACAAGCAAAACATATATAGTATTGGAAAATGCCATTGTAGACAATCACTGGTTTGTATTATATTCAGAAAGTAGGCAAATGCTTCAAACGAATTCTGACATTTCTGGATGTGAAAGTCTAATAAGAATATCACTCTCATTTCAACGTAGGGGATCTATTCAAGCATGAATGGGGTCTCAGTAGAGAGTAGAGTTAGGAGGGTAACCTGCCAAGACTTCAGATACAAAGAGCCATCAACGTGATACAGAGGATGGTAGGCTAGAAAGTTGGTGCCTTCCTATGTCCTTTTTAGCAAGACAATTTGTGCATTATATTCATTAGAGGGAAATGTTGAATATTTCAGGATATTAATTCATTTGATATTTTTCAAAATTTTTATTTGAGACACTTTATTTAATTCTTAATCAAACCCATAGGAATATATACTTGAATAGCAGTATTCCATGGTAATGTGTGATATTTAAAAAGGGAATCTTTCTTACAGGAAATGTTTTGTAGAAGTATAGAGTTGGGTGGGTTTTTTGTCACTCTAAAATTCAGATCATTATTACTTATAAGTCTGCAGTCCATTAATTGTATACCTCAGTGTCCTTTTTACATTCAAAAATACTGAAAATGGACAGAAATTCATGTTGTTGGCAACTTTACTTCTGTTCTGTTTATTGCACAATATATAACTTTACCTAAGACTTTGCTGTGTTATTGCTTCTGATTGAAAAGATAAAAAACCAAAAAAACTTGTACTTTGTACTTTTGAGAACAAAAATAGATGGAAATCTAGCCACTAACAAAAAAAGAAAAAAATAGAAAATAAAATGAAAAGAAGCCATTACATCTGACAACACTGAAATAGAAGCTGTTAAAAGCTACTATGAATAATTAGATGTTAATGAACTGCAACACTTGAGGAAATGGATAAATTCCTGTATTTATATAACCTATTAAGAATAAAGCAAGTTGTATTTAATCTAAAAAGATCCATAAAAAGCAATGAGATTGAAGCAGTAATCAGAAATCCTGTATCAAGTAAAATTTTGGGGTGTGATGCATTCCTATTAAATTCTACAAAACATTCTAAGTGGAGGTAACTCTACTACCCACCAGACAATTCCAAAATATAGAAAAGAATGAAATTCTAACAAACTCATCTTTATGAAGTCAGCATTATTTTGATACCAAAACCAAAGATTTGGAAACAAAAAGAAAATTACAGAACTATATTCACAACGAACATAGCTGTAGATTGTCACCAAGATACTAGCAAATATAATCCAAAACAATATAAAAATGATACATATTATCAAGTGGATTTATGCAAAAATGCAAGAGTTGTTTAAAATTTGCAAATCAGGGTACTATTCAGCTGTGTCGTGTCTATTTTCATTTTTATATTTAGTGACTTATAGTACTGAAGCATGATTTAACTGAACTTGGCAAATTTTAGGATAGTCCAAACAGGATTATAACTCTAATAAGACATATGTTGACATTGAGGTGCAGAACAGTTTTAGGTGGGGTGTGCAGAGAAATCTTCAATACCTTAGGGAGGAGTATCTAATCTTTGTGTCCCTCCTAATTAGGTATATGTGAGGTCAAACTGACCATTTCTTGTCTGTTCTAAGCTTTCCTTATTAGTCTCTGTCTATCTAATCTAATTTTTTTTTTTTGGTGGGTGGGGGGGCGCTCCAGAGCGACCCTGATGGTCATGCAAGAGAGGGCAGGGAGCCAAAGTTGGAACTAAGTAGGGACCAGAGAAAGCTCCTCTCCCGGAACCCAAAGGAGGTTTACTGTTCTTCAGTTTCTGAGGACCGCTCAGGGCTCCTGGCTGTTATTCCAATGACATTAGATCCTATTAGGAAGGATCTGGGCTTCTTCCATCCCATGTGGGAGATCCGCATGGGAGTGTATACCTCAGAGTTCTTGGCCTACAAGGGCACTCCAATTCCCCGTGGTCTCTTTGGCTGTTTGGTTATAGCCCATGGTGCCCATACTGATAGTCCTAGGTGAGAATCCAGGAGTATCCAGGGTTGGGATACAAGCCTCCTCTTGTCCTCCTGCTCCACTCTGGGGTACCTCCCTGCTCTGTGCATATGACCTCCTGTTAAGAGGCTGTTAGGATCACTCTTGATTTCCACTCTTTGTCTTTATAGTTTTGCTAATGTCTAATGCCGATTCGAGTCTGCTATCTATAAATTGGCTGTTACATTCTTGATACTTAACATCTTCCTCACACATTCCAAGAAGGTGGAGGATTTCTCTACTCTCCTGGCCTGTTGTAGGATAACATAGGGTATTAAAAGCATATTAGGTTTTACACTTCTTTGATGTAAATTTTTTGATGTAGATCATAAACAGTCTGACTCACATTGATTGTTGGTTCATTGGTTACATTACAATATCTTACTGCATGGGTCAGGTTGTTTTAGGTTGAAATAATATTACAATTTACAGGTACTATTATTTGAATTGGACTGGATATGAACTGTACTACTGCAACAATGTGGAGGAATCCAACAAGGGGGAGGGCATAGGGAGGGGTTGGGGGAATCCCAGAGCCTATGAAACTGTCATAAAAAGAAATAATAAAAAATTTGAAAATTTGCAAATCAGTAAATATCATAAATCATTTTCATAGGAAGAACAAAGACTATCTCAATAGATACAGAGAAAGCATGACAAAATACAATCCACTTTTTAAATACCTCCCTCCACAAACAAATTAACTGTAGTAAGAACATTTGTCAAAATTATAAAGGTTATGTATCACAAAACAACAGGCAAAATAATACCGAATGGGGGAAAGCTAAACGCATTTCCCCTCACACTGGGAACACAACAAATGTGTCCACTTCCTCCATTGTTACTCAATATATGCCTGGAACTTTCTGCAGGAGCAATTAGAGAGGAAAAGGAAATAGGATCAAAATTGAAATAGAGGAAGTTAAAAATGATCAATGTTTGCAGATGACATGATGCTCTATATGGAAAAGCCTAACACTCTATCCAAAATCTCTTAGAATTGATAAGCTAATTCAGTAAAGTTGCAGGTTACAAACTAAGCATACAGAAAACTGTAGCTTTTGTATTCTAATGATGACTTCACAGAAAGAGAAATGAACAAAGATATCCCATTCATAACAGGCACAAAAGAATCAAATATTTAGGAATAAATTTAAGAATCAAAAGATCTCTACACTGAAAATAAACGTGCATCGATAAAACAAATCAGGCACACAAAAAATTAGATATTTCTTGCTCATTGATTAGACCATTGAGATGATTCATACACTACCTAAAGCAATCTACAGATTAAGTGCAATCCCTATCAAAACTCCAATGACATTCTTTAAAGAATTAAAAAGAAATCTTAAAATTCATATTTAATCACAAAAGACGTAAAAGAGTAAAAGAAATCCTGAATCAGAAAAAGCAAGCTCGAAGCATCTCATGCCTGACTTAAAACATACTACAAAAGCCATAGTAATTAAACTGCATGGTACTGGCGTTGAAATTGACAAGTCGAACAGACTAGCGCATCCAGAAAATAATCCACGTGCATATATCCAAGTGACTTTTTACCAAAAATGCTCAAACCATAAAGTGTAATATCCAACAAACAGCGCTGTCAATACTGTATTTATATACACACACATATGTATCTATACATATAGGTATATATATACACACACACACAGAGATATGAATTTAGATCCATGCCTCTCACTGCAAATAAAAATCAACCTAAGACAGATCAAAGACCTAAATTTAAGACCAGAGACTATGAAGTTCCTGGAAGAAAACACAGGGGAGATATACCTAGAAAACACTCCGACATTGGTGTAACTTCTTGAATGAGAAGTAGGCAACTTCAGCTATACGACCCCTAAGGTATAGGCAATAAAGGCAAAGCTGAAAACTATGGGACTCTAATCAAACTCAAAAGCTTTTGCAAAGCAAAGGAAATGATCAGCAGAGTGAGTAGACATCTAATAGAATGTTAAAAACATCTTTGAAGACAACTAATCTGATTAAGGATTGACATTCCAAAAGGTCAGCCACTTAAAAACTTCAGCAACCAAAAAAATCTAGTTCAGAATTGTGAAAAGGGAGTTCAATAGACAATTCTCAAATGAAAAAAATGCAAATGGACAACAAAATATATGAAAAAATGTTCAACACCACTGGCCACAGGGAAAACAAGTCAAAACCACCAGGATACATCACCTCATTCTGGTCAGAATGACTAAAATCCACAATACAACGAGTAACAAATGTTTGTGAGGCTGTGAAGAAAGGGTAAACTTATACACTGTTGATGAGAAAACAAATTATTGCAAACAAACCACTAACTGGTGGAAAATCATATGGAGATTTATTTTTAATAGACTTGATAACTTTTCTGTATGATCTAACAATCTCACTGCTGGGTACATACCCAGAAGTAGTGAGCATCTTGAATCAATGAGACACCTGCACTTCCGTGTTGATAGCAATACTGCTCACATTAGCCAAAATTTGGAATCAACCAAGGTATCCATCATCAGACAAATGGTTAAATAATTTTTTAAATATTTGGGACAGAATATTATTCCACTCCAAAATATGGTTGAAATTTTACTACTGGCAGCAAAAGGAACTCAACTGGAAGACATCAAAGGATGTCAGCAAAATCAGAGGACACTAAACTCATTGTGTCATGATTCTGGAAATTAGGAGTCATTTTAAACAAGGGTGCACTCGTGTTCCTCATTTCTAGCTTTTTAAGATAATAATGCATATACACTCATGTTACATTCTCTTGCATAAACTGAATGAGTAGTATTCCATAAAGTAGATGTACCATGGTTTCTTTACCCATCCCTCCTAAGAGTGGCATCTGGGTTGTTTCTATGTCCTTGGTAATGTGGATTGTGCTGCTATAAATATTGGGTTGCAGGTCACTTTCTCATATGCAGATTTCAGTTTCCTAGGATTTATTCCTGTAATTAGGACAGCTGGGCTACATAGTAAATAATATTTCAGTTGTCTTAGGACTTTCCATACTGACTCACACAGTGGTTGAACTAGCTTACATTGCCATAAACAGTGAATTAGAGTACCTTTCCTCCTATATCCACACAATCAGATGTTGTTAAAATAGCTTGAATGTAGGCCAATCTCTCTGGAGTTAGGTTCCAAGTTCAGTGTGATTTTATTTGCATTTCCCTAATAGCTAGGGAGCCTGAGCATTTTTTTTTGTCTATTAATGATTTAAATTGGTTTTCTTGAAAAATAAGTGTTCATTTCCTTCACTCATTTTCTCTTTGTTTTCCTCTCCCTCCCTCTTCCTCTCCCACCTCTCTCTCTCTCTCTCTCTCTCTCTGTGTCTCTCGCCCTCCCTCCCTCCCTCCCTCTCAAAGAATAAGGTTTTAGAAGTATTTAAATGATTATCAGAAGAGAGCACTACCCTACATTTGTTCATTGCTCAAATACCTACAATGGCAGTGGATGGCCAGGTCAAAACCAGGAGATGGAAAATTCTATTCAGGCTTCTCATATGGGTGACAGGAATGCAGTGACTTAGGCCTTCATGTGGTGCTTCCTAAGATGCACATTACTAGGAGACTGGACTAGGGCATTGGAGGCAAGGTTGAACTTAAGCCCTCTGATATGGGCTACAAGTGGCCCACTGGTAATTTACACATTAGGCCAAATATTCAATCTGCTATTCACTTTTCACAGAATTGAGAGAAATTAAAAGTTTCACAATATGCTCAATAGAAAACAATATATTTAAATCTGTTTAAGCTTTATAAAATGATAAAAATTTCATTTGGTAGTGCTGTGGAGAGCAATGAACATTACTTGCAAATTTACCAATATTGCACAAAAGCACTTACAGTTTTTAAATCACATTTCCAAATAATTTAAGCAATGATTTTGTTTTAAAATGATTTCTATCAACAAAGTAACTTTTGAAAGTGTCAATTAGGCATTGTAAAAGCTTTCTAAATTTTTTTCCTTTTATTAAAAGGAACTCAATTCAAATTTGTTTCAAGTTGATATTGTCCATAACTTCATGGGCATATCTCAAAAACACAGCAAAAATTGTTTCTGCTAGTATACTCATGTCTTGCTATAATCAGTCATGTTTGTGCTGTTTTAATTTTCTAGATATAGGTTGATTTACTTTAAAATACTTAGGCATTTTATTTGCATAATTCATGACAACTGAAATTCTGATAGCATTACTTACTGTTGACACAGTGACCTACACTTGGTCATTAGTTCAAGAGATGCTATTCACACTCAGCTAATCTTATAAATCATACCCACTGATCACAATGGAAAAAAAATATAACCCATTCTGAGGCATATTCTATCCAAAATATGGTAACAAAAATTATTAAACAAAAATATTAGAGGAGTCATGATCTCTCTCTCTCTCTCCCCCTAGGAACTTCTTCCCTACCTTCTATGCTTATTTCTTATAATAATTTTACTGTACTTGTGCTATTCATGAAATCAAATATTTAAATTTTATTAGGTTAAAATTAAAATTAATCTACATCAGTATGTCCACTTATTTATTCATTTTCCCTGGTGAGGAATAAAGCATATTATACCCAATATAGCACCTTTACCCAAAATATATCAAAAGACTATCATGTTATTTCAGGAGACAAGATTTTGCAAATGCTCCCTGTTTATAATCATTAGATCATATTCTTTTTTATCCAACCATTCTCGTTTATAACTGTTTTATTTTTCAGTCAAACTTAGCATACCTAGATTTCTTTCTTTGTTTAGGTCTTCTTTACTGAATGATTCCATTTGATTCAAATTTTACACTACAAATGTCTGTGTGATTTTCTTCTATTTCATCAATTTCTTTTCAGATCTAGTGTAACTTTGTATCATCATACTCCCAAAATGAGCAGAATCAATTGTTGTGAGATTGTGTTGTGAATATTATAATTTTAATTTTTCAAGAATCATTACTATATAATTTTGAGTTTAGCTGTCCGTATACTTTAGTAACCTAAATACTCATTTGTTTATCACTAGCGTTTTAAGTGGATATGAAGATTTTCATGGTAATTTGATTTACATTGTTGAAAAAATATTTAAACCTGTTTGGTACATCCAAGGCTGAGTTGGGCTCTGCTATTTTAGATTCCTATTTTTTATTTCTTTTGAACCATGGATGCTTGGATATCTATAGATTGAAACCCTTCTCCTCTGGAGCTTTTTATGTCAGAAATCTGAAAGACTGTCTGCCACCACACTGATGCATGGGAACAAGGCATGCTTGCCACCTCCATTTTATAACTATCCCCTCAACAATGAACTTAATATCCCCTTCTGCCCATGATGGACATGGTGGAAGTTAAACTGTGTGTGGTGCCCTGAAAATCTCGAAGTCTTACATAGGTTAAACTGCACGTTGTCAGTAGGGCTCTATCCTTTATCTCATAAAAGTTCCCTATTTCACTATTGACGGTGCTTGGGTCTCATGCCTGGGCCTCATTACCCTCCCTCTCCCTCTTCACATCTGGTCCTTCAAGGCTGATATGTCTCCATGTGGGTAGCTTACACTCCAGTGTGGATTTATGTTCACTCTGTTGTCTAAAAATAAACCCTTCCCTCTACTCATACCTCTACTTTGAAGTCTTCCTGCTGTGGGGGGCAAAAAAATTGGAACAGAGATGTAGATATGTAAGTCTAGAATAAACCAATGACAAAAAAATTCTTGAACACATATGAACACACTGTGTTGAAAGCTGAAAATACTACTGCAGTTTGAATCAATTACAAATACAGAATATGATTTGGAGAAAGTCTGACCAGTGAGTAGCTTTCTCCAAGTAATCATGCTTATTTGTTCCTTAAATTTCAGTTTTAATTCTTTCTGAAGAAAAAGGAGCACAAAATAATGCTTTAACGTCCTGACCGTGGATTCAGAAAAATAAATCATTTCTTGGTGTGAGAAGGGGATTTGATCTGCTAAAATCTGTAGATGTTTGACGCCCTTATATAGAATGGCATCATGTTTGCAGAAGCCTACCTATGCCTTCTGCTTACTTTACAATATTTCTAAATTATAGTGTCTGCTGCAATTTAAAGTATGTAAATTTTTGTTATATAGTTACACTTGGGAACTAAGGACAAGAAAAATGTTTATGTTGAATAATAGACACAAGTTTGTTTTTGAATACTTGACCTCAAGTTGGTTGGATCTATGGTGTCGAAGCCACAGCCTGAGATAGAAAACAGTGTAATTTCCCTACCACTTAGCTTTTACATGCAAATTAGCCGGAAACTAGTAAATTTCATTGGCCTCAGAGATTTTCTAATGTTAAAATGCTGTAGTAATCATTGGAATTTCTGCTGTCATGGTACTCTACTTTGCCAGACTGAATTATTTTCTGTACAGATTATGCAAAAAGATGGCTCATCTGTTTGCTGCTCACGAAAGTATAACCTGTGACTGGCTAAGCGTTATTGACAAGAAAATCATAGTTCACAGAAGAAACTATTTATCTGAGACCCACACCACAAATCTGACATTGCAAGGAATCTTTTGTGGTTATTCATGTAAATGTCCTGTGGTAAGTGGATTATTCCATTTTTTTTTAATTCAACTGTCAAGTTTCTAAAACCCACAGGATCTCCAAGGCACTCTCTGCCCAAGGTTTTGTCCAACATATGTCTATTGAGTATCTATTATAAAGCAGGGCACAGGAGGAAATAATACCTATGGGCTCCAGTAACTGCCTATCACTTAGTGGAGCCCAAACAGTAATAACAACGTAATGTGATACAAGAGTTGATAGAGGTTTCATATCACATATTGACAAACATTCAAAAAAGAATATACTTGGTTTGGAGTTGAGGCCTCACAGAAAACCTGAAATTTAACCTAAGTGCTGACAGGCAAGAATGGAGAGAGAAAAGATTGTTAACTGGGAATAGCACAAGGAAAGAATAAAAGTATTAAATAAGTTACCAGAGTAGGGTACATAACGAAGTTGACAAAACTCTTGGATGTAACTTTAGACGTTCTACTGCTTGAAACCCGTTCTTTAGGCTTGTCCTTGGACCTTTTTCCTGAAGTCTGTTTATTCTTCTTTTAACAAAATGCATGCTAAGCAATTTTAGAAGAATCTCCTACCCTACACGTTTCATCAAATTATTCCCTTTCCCTGGCACAATCTTATCACCCTGTCTGCCTTCGTTAGGACTCCTGCAGGTCAGTTTGGTGAGATTATTCCTATCCCAGATATCTGTCCTTTTAATGAGATCTAATTTCCTACCACCCGTCACAAAAATAAAAATCAAGCAAGAATAGTTTAAATTTTTTTTCTTTTTTTTTAAAGATTTATTTATTTTATTGCAAAGTCAGACAGACAGAGAGGAGGAGAGACAGAGAGGAAGATCTTCCATCCGATGATTCACTCCCCAAGTGAGCCGCAATGGCAGGTACTGCGCCGATCCTATGCCGGGAACCTGGAACCTCTTCCAGGTCTCCCACGTGGGTGCAGGGTCCCAACGCATTGGGCCGTCCTCGACTGCTTTCTCAGGCCACAAGCAGGGAGCTGGATGGGAAGTGGAGCTGCCGGGATTAGAACCGGCGCCCATATGGGATCCCGGGGCGTTCAAGGTGAGGACTTTGGCTGCTAGGCCACGCTGCCGGGCCCTAAAATTTTTTTTTTCTTGACTATACAAGTCCAGTTGCCCTTGTTGTATTTGAGAGGGAACCCAATGCCACACTGAAGTTATTCCCCACCTCTCTCATTTCAGCAGGTGGTATAAAAATGTGGGTTTGCAGCTACTGACTTGTTTCCATTTTCATCAGTAAGTTGTGATCACTAATTGGGCCACAGAAAGAGGCATTGTATGACAGGTAAAGAAGTTTCATGTTTATTTAGAAATTGGCTCTGAATTTTGGGTTTTATGCACTCTCCAAGTGCATAAAGTAATCTTCATGTGATTTTAGGGACATAAAGTTAGACATCTATTCCCAAAGAAGGAAAGTATTCTTGACTTGTTTGCAAATGTTATTTAAAAATGCACTAACAACTATTGTATTTGGATTATTTAAAATGTTTCAAACCATGTTACTCATGGAGTAAGAAAATTCAAATATTTTTCCAGGTGTGAAAATAATAGCTGTGATTAATGGGGCATTTGGAATACCTGTTTACAGTCTCCACACAGATCAATAGGTAAATTGTGGTTGAATGAACTTAGCTTGGAATAAAAGATATTCAGATTTTGCTTTGATATCTCTCTTTGGAGAAATTTAAATATGAATCATATATTATGTAGAATTCAACTATTCCCCAAATTAAATAATTCTTAGGCAATACTTGCTGAGGTACTTAGGGTAAACATTTGTATTTAATTTTTGACTGTTTTTGAGGGAAAATACTGCAAAGATGTATATGTGTCAGAAAAGGCAAAGAGATGAAGAAATATAAATGTGGCATATGTGGCACTTTATTAACAATTGGTGAATATAGGTGAAAGCATTTTTTAAACTTTAAAAATAGTTTTTGTGAATTTTAAAAGTAATTTTTCTTAAAAAATTTGAAAATCTATACATGAAGATACTGTTTTTTTAAACTTAAAAATGGGTCCAGTGCAGTAGCCTAGTGGCTAAATCCTTGCCTTGCATGTGCCAGGATCCCAGATGGGCTCAAGTTCTTGTCCCAGCTGCTCCACTTCCCATCCACCTCCACACTTATGGTCTGGGAAAGCAATTGAGGAGGACAGCCTAAAGCCTTGGACCCTGCAACTGCGTGAGCGATCTACAAGAAGTTCCTAGCTCTTAGCTCCTGGCTTGTGGCTTTGGATCAGTTCAGCTGTGGCCATAGCAGCCGCTTGTGGAGTAAGCCAGAGGAAGGAAGATCTTTCTTCCCGTCTTTCCTTCTCTCTGTAAATCTGACTTTCCAATAAAAATAAATAAGTATTTAAACAAGTAATTTAAGGGCTCAGTGCAGTAGCCTAGCAGCTGGTCTTCACCTTGCATTCACCAGGATCTTACATGGGTGCCGGTTTGTATCCCAGTGGCCCTACTTCCCATCCAGCTCTCTGCTTGTGGCCTGGGAAAACAGTTGAGGATGAGTCAAATACTTGGGACCATGCACCCTCATGGGAAACCAAGAAGAGGCTCTGGGCTACTTTCTTCAGATCAGTTCACCTGTTGCTGCCACTTGGGGAGTGAATCAGCAGACGGAAGATCTTCCTGTCTCTCCTCCTCTCTGTATATCTGACTTACCAATCAAAATAAAATACATCTTTTAAAAAGATAGTTTAAAAAGTAATTTATTAATTTAAAAAGTAATTTATTAATAATTTATTAATTTATTTAAAAAGTAGACAGTCATGTTTTCTCTCTAACTGGCCACAAACACCATGGCTTGCCAAGGTTCAAGCTGATATTTAGGAACTCAATTCAGGTCTCCAGCTTGGTGGCGGGAACCCAATGACGTACTCCAGCACCATTCTCTCTCAGTACCTGCTTCATCAGGTCGCTGGTACCCTGGGATGCTGATCCCAGGATGCCTTCCAACGTGGCATCTTAGTGACACCTAAACTTTGAAGGCAGATGTTGACCCCTTGGGGAGGACAGTGATTTACTCATTTAATTTACCCTAATAGCGATTAACTGAACATTTACAAGCTTTGAAATTACAAGTTATGGAAATAAGAGATGAATACAGAAAAAAATGAACTGGCAAACATAATAAAAATCAGTAACAAAGATACAGACCGGACTACAATGTTGTAAATTCAGAGATCAATTTGTGTCTGGAAAAAAAAAATGCTTAAAGGGGCAGGGCTGCTTGTGGGAAACTATTTGAAGATTGATATTATGCAGTTAGTGTGAATGCAGGCAGACTGGGAAAGGAAGCCAACAATACAACTGCTAGAGTGATCCAAGAAAAGATTTAAGTGATTTTATAGCAGATGGTTTGTTGAAGGGGACTTCACAAAACTCAAATTTAAAAACTGATTTGGTTTAGGTGGAATTGCCCGAATGTAAAAAAAAAAAAAAATCTTTGGATATTATTCTGAACTCATTTACATCTATGACTTGGCATAGTTTCAGCATCTATTGGTTTGTATTTAATACAATTTTTTGGGAAGCAGACATTTTGAGGATTCTTTTACCTTCATATTACTAAGGATACTATTCTGAATAATTGGCCTATATTGAATATTTACAATCATGTAACTACAGGGGCAGGAGCTTTGGCTGCAGTATCAGCTTGAATCCTCTCAAAAAATTGGATGAAGATATTAATTTTGATATTGCAGTTTACCAATGAAGGAATTAGACTAGAGAAAATTCATTACATGCTTGCAGTCAGCCAGCTTGCAACCTGCACATCCAGAGCTCCAGGCAAATCTATATATGTCCAAAGCCTGACTGCGGAATCGTAGGATTTAATTAGTAAACATCACAGTCCTACAGAATGTTGTTACCTCTTCATGAAACAAAAATCATAATCACAATGATCACTCATTTCATTTTTAGAATCACCATATACTATCATAATGCAATGTGCTTTCAGGCTGATCTTCCCTACTCTTTTGAAACATTTTTCAAATAATGAGCTTCTTTTACCTGCTTAACAAAGACCTACTTCTTAATATGGAAGAGCTTATTTGAATCATGAATAAAAACTCTATATGGGGCTACAGATACCTATTTTTGAGTTAGGGAACCAATATTTTGATTAGAATTCTTACTGGATATTATCCAAGAATTCAGAACTATACTATGAGGTTCAAATGTTCACCTGAGAAGATCAGGCCACTAAGTCTGCTGCTTCAGCAAACTCATATGTTTTCAGCAATGCTTTTTAAAGGAAACCTCAGGAAATTGCATGTCACATGCTTAGTTAGGCCTTATGAAGACTGAAGGAACTGGTGAATGAGTCATGCATGGGTGACAGACCAGAAGAAAACGGAGAGACAAGAAAGCAGTGCGGGAATGCTTTAGATACCTTTCCCGACACAGGCAGATGGTCGTTTGTTGGTTTTTTTTTTGACAATAAAAATGATAAGTAAATATTTTGGTTAAACTTTGTTTTTGTGCAAGTGAAATATACCAGAAAATAAATTCACCATATAAGAAATGAACTTACAATTGTGTAGCCATATTAGAAAACAGCCTGATGGTTCTCCCTAAACTCAAAGCACAGAACTGTCTTACAAGTCAGCAACTGCAGATACACAGCCAAGGACAAGGAAAAGTATGTACTCACACATTTTTACATAACGGATCATGGCATCATTAGTTGCATTAGTCAATAAGCAAAGTGGGTAAACACTGAGATATCAGCCAATGAAATAAAGGAATGTCAACAGATAGATGTATGCTGAAAATTTGATAGTAGCTCAAGCCATCACAAACACAATACATTTCGTAATAGCATTTCCATAAAATGTCCTGAGTAGGTAATCTATGGGGGGCATATTCTAATTTCCCACAAGTAAAGCATGAAGGATCAAAGTGAAAGTTAAAGTGTGGGGGCTTTTTTGACAATAATCGAAGTGCTCTAAAATTGATTGTGGTGATGTTAAAAAGCTCAACTATTAAAAAAATAGATGAACAGTAGTAGGTAATAAAGTCGTTGCAAAAGAAAAACTGATTTAGCTAAATATAAGAATTTTTGTTTTAAACAGGAATAATTTCCCATGATTCCTACTTTCCTGTTACTGGTGACTCTTGAAGTTTGTAAAAACCAAAGTTTCAGATTCATTAGTTTTGAATAAAGTTGTTCTCCCAGTAGTAGACAACAGGGCAAAGACATTCTTTTCATAGAATACTTCAGCTATGATTGGGAAACATTACAGACTAATACAGAAAAGACTTCAAATTAGGCAAACAGAAATTGAAGCTTGACATTATCTGGTCAACTTTGGCAAGTAAACTAACCTCTTTGAACCGCTTTACTGATTTGTCCAGTGGATCAAATGCTTACCACCACGTTTTGCATCTCAAAGATAGGTTTGTTCATCCAAACAAAGCTATGCTGGAAGCTATTCTAGCTTTTAGACCGCCTAGAGAGGCTAAAAGCAGTCAGTCCAAACTGTGTTGAGAGCAGGCAAGAAAGCCATTTAATCCAGATTACAAAGGCTTAAATACATCTTAGGAGAACTGCGTCAGCTGTTTGTTGAGCAGGGTGCTTTGAGACAGCTGAGCCAGTGTGGTGATCAGACTGGTAGCTGGAGAGCCAGAAGCTAGAGACAGGCTTAAAGATGAATCAGACAGGTATTCATGGTATTCCATTTGGTCATCTGGAATAGTGCAGTCCTCAAGCTGTGGTTCCCAGGTCATTCTCCGCATCCCAAGAAACTTCTCTTAGTCCTGCAGGGTGCGAGCCCCACACCAGATCTAATGAAGTAGAGGTTCTGGGTGACAGCCAGGAATGCATGCTTTAACAAGCTCCCAGGTGACTGTGATGAAACCATGCCTAAGAACCACTGGACTAGAGCCCTGGGTACCAGGGGCACCAGGTGTGTATGCACCAGGTCAATATCCATGTACTTTACAGAAGCAATTTCATAACTTTGTTAATTCTGCAAATTATCACTTACTCCATTTGTTGAAAAAATTGCTGAAAAGATGGAAGAAAATGCAACTTTGTAATCTAGATCATGCTATTAATATTTTGGGAACACTGGGATGTATTTTACATTTCACTTTTCTAAATTATTACTGTTTTGTGAATATTCCTGCATAGAATTTGAATTCTGTCAATTAGCTGTGCAAACTCATGGAATGCCTTTCATTATATGGATATATCATGATTTAGTTTACTATCTTGATGGATATAAACTTTTTACCTTTTATTTATACTAAAAATTGTTTTAAAAAACCCTTTCACACAGTGAGCATATTTTTTCTGTATCTCTTTTTCTGTAACACATTGCTGGAGGTAGAATTATGCTGAAGATCTCTTCTCATTTGTCTTTCTCCTGGTGACACGTTCATCTCTTCTGGCTACAGGACAGACGAGCTTCACAGACTTGTTCAGTTACGATACACACTGCCACACACACGCATTCAGGGACAGTTGTATAAACCAGCCCATGGAATTTAATTTATTACCTACATATTTTGGAGAAGCTGTGCCCTGCTCATCTGGAGTGTGTGAACAAGCCAGTCTGCACTAGAAAGGAATAAAACTCAGCTATGAGAAGAGGAGGGAGAGAGAGCACTCAACGTTTCAATGTTTTCTAGCTTGGCTTTTCAGAAATGAAAATCACTTAAAAATATGGTTCAAGTTAGACTTAGTAGTCTGGATAGCAGAGTACTGAACATGAATATAAGCTTGGTAACATTGAACAGTGTATAGTACTGAAGCTTCTGATTTGGAGCCATATCGTAAGTCTGTTTAGATTTTCCTTACGGTTTTAAGTAAAATCTCATTTTCCCTCACGTACTGAGAATATCTGCTTAAGCAGCGCATTCCTAGACACGGCATTTTTGGATGTTTTTGTTACAAATGAGCTTTCGCCCTTGTATTAGATTTCTGTGACTACTACAGCATGCTATTTCAAAAGCAGCGATTTAAACCAACATAAATGCATTACCTTTTTCTGCTGGAGGTCAGAATTCCAAGCATGGTCTCACTAAAACCAAGATGTCAGCAGGGCCATCGTACTGCTGGAGATTCCAGGAGAGAAGACATTTCTTGTTTCTTACTCACTGACCTCACTTGAGTCTTTCTCACTACAGCGTCTCGGGTTCTGACTTATCTGCCTTTTGCTTCTTCCTTTAAGCACTGTTTTCTTACATCTGGTTCACCTGCGGTCTTTTACGGCAAGCTTAGCAGCTACCCTAATCCACCTGAGAGTCCTTTGCTCCCTTGGTATGTAACAGCATATTGATAGGCTTCAGGGAGGAAGGCATGAGTGTTTTTGGAGACCATTTCTCTGCTTACCATACTCCTCTATATACAAACCAAATGGCTACTAACACATTTTTATGTACAAGCTTTTCTGCTTTCACAGGAAAATGTTCAAAACACTTGTGATGCTGCATTTTCTCTTGACAGTAACTGTTAAATAAACTACAGCCAAATAGTAGAATATACCACTGCCGAATAGTAGAAATTTTAGTATGGATGATCAATTACTGACATTCTGCTGAACTCAAAGATAAACTCACATGCTTTTTCAGGGCAGATTGACAGTCATGAAATCTGAATGTCTTAGCATGAGGACAGTGTGTTTAGCCACCCACAGACAAGCGGGATGCTGAGCAGGTAATCCACCCTAGGGACCCAGATGCAGTTAGCAGTGGATGGAGAAGAAAAGGTAAGATGTTGCAAGTTTTACTTTTACAAAAGACCTAGTGCTAGAAATGAGGCACAACACACCTGCTGCATTTCATTGGGCGCAACTGAGCCTCATTACACCATCTAAGTGCTAGCTAGACATGATTGAAATTGGATCTAGCTGTGAGGAAAGGCAACTGTGAAAACGGAATTATAGCAATGTTCCTGACATTATCAGTCACACGTGTCTCTCCCTGCCAGTTTCTTCCTGAACATTCAGCATTACCTCAGAGCGGTAAACACAGGGTGTGTAAAGTTCAGTCCATTGCAGAACCAATATAATTTCCATTACATTTAGGATATTTGTGATGATTTAGCTGTGTCAAGTCTCTGCTTTTTCTCTCCTGAAACTTCTTTTTCATCACTTTTTGCGTTCATTGTTAGTACCTGCTGTAGTAACCCTTTTTCTATTGTGGTAGCCTCTTGCCAGTTGGTACAAATCCCAAAGTCCATACTGCATCATGGACATCACTCATTAAGTCATTCAAAATACTGCATTTCTATTTTGATAAAATGGCTAAAATTGAACATTTCTCAAAACATCATGTCATGCACCTTAAATACAAGAGAAAAAGAAGAAAAACGTGTTAACATATTTCTTTTAATTTCCAAGGCTCTAGAATTTATTGAAAAAATAAGGCTTAGGGTTTATTATCATGAGGTCATCAATTCATTTTCTTTAAAATTCTATACTTTAATCCAGTTAAATTTTCTTTAAACAGTTCTGGAACTCCAGGCATACAATTTCAGTCTATTTCCATTCTACATGTTATTCTATGATAGGTATCAAAGAGGGTCACTTATACAATTTAGTGAAGGATCAAAATTCCATGAATATGGTAAATAAACCAGAATTTATAATATCACAGTATATTGTTAGCATCATCAAAAAGGAATCAGAAGACCACCTTTGTAGTAGACTCATATTGCCTGAATTTACTAGTTTTGGATTCATAGCATGTGTCTTAGCAAGCCCTAAGTCCAGATGTTGCTTCAGGTCCTTCCTGGCTAATCTTACCCTGGTTGTGAACTCTACAGCCAGGAGATTATATATGAGTCACTGGACATCAAGTAGAATAAAATAAAACATGAGGTAACTTGATGCAGAAAGTCTCTTGCCTTTCTCTGAACCACATTTGATAAATTCGGGAAATTCTCATTTAAATAATTCATTTGCACTAGATGAAAAGAAATCAGGATTCTTTTCTGATATTACTTTCATAGGAAAAAATGCCCATTCTCTTATCATGGAAGAAAAGTCAAAATTCATCTTCAGGACACACTGATGTTCTCATTATTGACGTTATAAAATATTTATTAGGCTTTAGTTATAATGAATGTAAATACATTCTTTTTTTTAAAGATTTATTTATTTTTATTACAAAGTCAGATATACAGAGAGGAGGAAAGACAGAGAGGAAGATCTTCCGTCCGATGATTCACTCCCCAAATGACCGCAACGGCCGGTGCTGCACCAGTCCGAAGCCAGGATCCAGAAACTTCTTCCAGGTCTCTCACGCGGGTGTAGGGTCCCAAGGCATTGGGCCGTCCTCAACTGCTTTCCCAAGTCACAAGCAGGGAGCTGGATGGGAAGTGGAGCTGCCGGGATTAGAACCTGCACCCATATGGGATCCCGGGTCACGTTCAAGGTGAGGACTTTGGCTGCTAGGCCACGCCGCCAGGCCTGTAAATACATTCTTGTTGAGATACCAGTGCTGACCTCAACACAATGACACTTGTCAGCTTTGAAAGTTAAGAGCATAAAACTTCCAGGGCTTTCATAGTGATTTAACTTTTTGACCCCTTTCATCAGTTTTTATTTTTGAGGATTTGTAGTTCAAAGAAAGGTCCTCAGTTCAGCATATTACACAGTAGTCCACGCTAAAATCCAAGTGAGCTGCTCTAAACACCAATCTAGCCTTAATGGATTTCTCTTTTTATATCCTAAGGAAACTCCAGAATATTTGGCAAATGTTTCCTAAATTTAGACCTTGCTTTTCTCCTAGTTTCTGTTATATGAGCTACAGTTGCATCTGTTTCAATTCTTTGTTTTCCAATTTTTAAAAGGATTTTTATTTATTTTTATTGGAAAGTCAGATGTACAGAGAGGAGAAGAGACAGAAAGGAAGATCTTCCGTCCGATGATTCACTCCCCAAGTGAGCACAACGGCCGGTGCTGTACCGATCCGAAGCCGGGAACCAGGAACCTCTTCCAGGTCTCCCATGTGGGTGCGGGGTCCCAAGGCATTGGGCTGTCCTTGACTGCTTTCCCAAGTCACAAGCAGAAGCTGGATGGGAAGTGGAGCTGCTGGGATTAGAACCCCGGTGCGTTCAGGTTGAGGACCTTAGCCGCTAGGCCATGCCGCCAGGCCCTGTTTTCCAATTTTTAAAATTACTCTAAGAATAGATGTAATGTCAGGGTCAATTTCCAAAATATATATAATATATACTATATATATGATTTCAAGTTTAGTCCTGATACCTGTTGAATAGAAAATCAGTTGACGTTCCTTTCTTCAAGAGTATTTTTAAAACCAGTCAAAGCGTTCATCACACCAGTGTGTTACTTTAATATCACCAACAGCAGAAGTTCTTCATTCATATCTTTTCATGTTAATACACACTTACATCTGTATTAGGTCATGGCATATTTTCTTAGTCTTTTTTTAAACTGTGTAAACTTAGTTTACCTGTCTTTGAAAAAGTGAAAGATATTAAGGCTTATAATCTTAATGGTAGCATGTAACACTGCTCTTCAGACCATAACAGATGCCATGAAATGAAGATATTCTGTAGCATCAGTCATGATTGTACAGAATTAGCAGGGATGTGGTTCATTTGCGCAATTTATTTCCCTTGAGTCTGACACTGGTGAATTGAAACCTTGTAGCTAATAGATCTTATCACTTTCCATGACATAGAATTGGCCAGGGGCCCAGTCCGAATGCACTTAATTGGATGAATGATTATTAATCGTAAAGACTGTATAAGCCAAGGGATTTAAGGAATGAAGCTGTTACGTTCATCAAAACCAGGAATTTGGTAAATTTAGTAGCTCCCCTGCTCTTGGCAATGACTGACTCACCTGTGTTAATCTTGTGCAGAATTTTGATGTAAAAAATGTTCTAATTAGCATGATAACCAGCAATGTGGCATAAGACATGGCAAAGCTGATGTAACATAATCTGGGAGCCACCAGATGTCGTACATACATTGCTCATTATTTGATTTCTCTAAGTACAAGGAGCAAGCTTGGAGCAAAAAAGTTGCAGCTGGGAGGTTAACAGGATTCTTTTTGGGGTTGCGTTGAGTTCACTGATAAAATGTACTTGTTATGTTACACTGCTACCTAATTCATTGGAAGAATATTTTTTGGAATTTTTATTTTGAATTTTGAATTTTATGGTACAATTCCATAAAATCTGGGATTCCACCCCCCTGCAAATTCCCAACCCTTGACACATTTTAATGTACCACAACCCACAACAGTTATTTTTAGGATGATTAAATTTTCTGAATGCTTAAACAACAATTTTATTTTTCCCTTCAAGTTCATTTGATTTTTTTCATTCAGTCATTGAATGGGTCTTGACCGGCATATTAAATCACTACTTGCTATATTCTGAGATACAGCAATAATTTTGATTTTCTTTGTCCTCAGGGTTTATAGACCTAATAGTGAACTCACTATAGAAATAAGCTGTCACAATTCCATCAGTGACTCCTTGTGAGGGACTATATTGTTGTGGCAACATGGGGAAACTCTGTTGGGGGTGGGAATCTCAGGCTATACGAAATTGTACCACAAAATTTCAAAATAAAAATATAACAAAAATGTGTATTAGAAAAAAATAAAAAGAAATAAAAGAAATAGCTGTCTATCAAAACTACAACACTCTTGTGAGGTCCCAGGTCAGTATTTCTGGTAGTAGATCTTAGATGGAATTTTGTATGTAAGATGCTTATTAGGGACGCACACCTGTGAAACCATGGGAGCGGAAGTAGGATGCGAAGAGGGAAAAAAAATCCAAATCTGCTACTGACACTTAAAGGGCTATAGATATCTCTCTCTTTCTGAATACTGGCAATCTCCATGAGTCTAGCATGATGCCCTGGGTGAAGGCAATGGCTTTTTTCTGCTATGATTTAAGAATCAAGACCCACATACCCTAGCATTAATCTCTACAGGAAGATATTAGACACTCTTTCTCGTCACCTTACTGTCACATCGATACCCCTGTCATGAGTTCGACAACACCATGGAGATGAAGGCTCACTGTATCATCTTACTTCATTTTTTTGCCTTCTTTTTTTCCTGTCAACCTGAGGGGGACTGTGCCTAAGGGAAGATATAATGGAAGTGCAGTGGGAACAAATATGTCCATAGGCAGAAAGAGAGAAGTATATCCCTGTACCTGCAATACAAGGATGGACGCACAGCGAAATAACAGATAAATGCCTACATTGTTGCGAGACATCTCAATGGCAGTGTGATGGATTTCTGAGGACACTCGGAAGCACCTCGTGAAAGATTGGAGAGGAGAAGAAAGAGGGGAAGGGGAAGGTGGAGGGAGAGGGGAAACCTCAATGCCTATTAAACTGTGTCATAAAGTTAAAGAGAAGCAGCAAGATCCAAACATTGAGTGAGGGGACAGAATACATTGATTTGATCAACTACAGATATAAAAAAAATACTATTCCTTGTACTGTGTAATACACTTGGCCTAATCAATCAAATGGATCAATCTAATGACCCCTTCACCAGATGCACTCTACTCACCTGGGCCTGTCAGGTAGTATTCTGTAACCAGCCCTGTTTCCAAGCTCAACAGAGCCCTGGTAATGTGGAGGGACACTTTCTATCCCCCCAGGTACAAGATGAACTAAGAAACAACTCTTTTCACCTTTCCGCCCTGTGCCTATTCTATCCCTAAAGCTGTCTGTGATTTTTTCCCCTTTTATATCAACTTACATGTTTGGTTGATAGTGGCTGGTAGAGAAGGGTTGCATTGCTTGCAAGTGGAGCACGGGAGAAAGAAGAGAAGTAGGTGACCTCATGGAGTACATGTACCTCATTGTGAAGTCTTAGGTATTACACAGGATTTCCACCTTGTACTTATCAGTGAACAAAATGTCACATGGAGTTCAAGTACTAAAAAGAAATGCATACAGAGTTTCCTGAATAAGCCAGGCAGCAGTTGGTATCAATGCCTTTTTCTTTCGTCTGAAAGGGACTCCAAGGGAAAAGTTTCAGTACGTTTAATGGAATGTGAGAGGAATTATGAGGTTGAAACCTAATCCTAGATTCAAGGAGAAACTATAATTACAGACTATTTTTATATAGATATTTTGGGCAAGTTAATAATAAAATGCATGGTATTTGAGATAATTAGATTTAATTAATTAAACAGATTTAACTTTTGATGTTATTGGGCCATTTGTTGCATAATACATAGGTTGAGAATAACTCTAAATTGGGATTTCTTGAAATTTTCTTCCAATTTCACTGTTTTGCTTGAACAAATTCCTTATTCTTTCTAGGCCTCATTTCTTCATCGGTAAAATTATACCTACCTCTTAGCTGTCATTAGGAAGACTAAATAAATCAATACCTCCATATCCATGAGTTCTGCTTTCACAGTCTCAACCAGGCATAGATTTTATTTTTTCAAAAAAGCAGAAAAACTTTTTCTTTTTTTTGCACATAATTTTGTCATAATTTTCCCGAAATTATACAACATAATAACTATCTGTGTCATACTGTGTTAGGTGTATAAGTCATCTAGAGACAATCTAATATCCAGAGGAGGACATGCATAGGTCGTGTTCATATGTAAAAGCTGTATTATTTTATAATAAAGGACTTCAGAATTTACAGATTTTGATCTCAAACTGATCTTTCCCGCAGATACTGGGGAAAGCTATATACATAAAGCACTTAAAATACCTTGGCATATAGTTTGAATTATTTAAATATTTACTATTGTATGTCATAATTAACATTAACATTTTTCTTTACCATTTATATTTAATTAGATGGAGAGCTATAATAAGATGCATTATTTATGTGGATGTTTACCTTGAGTGACAATATTAATGTTTTACATACCATAGTTAATAAAGTAATTAAATACTGTGAACTGAACATTTGTTTTCAAAGGCCCCCATAGAGGTGAACAGCAGAAACGTGAATAAAATGGTCTCTTGAGAAATTTGCAGTCAAGTTGTCCTTAGATAAATCCTTAGATTAAGTACATCAAGTAAATTGTAATGTAATTAAATATAATAAATGTGATTTGATAAACAGATTATGGAAAATAACAAAGCACCTTGAAGGAATTGACATTTGTGTTGAATTTTTTTTCCTTTCAGAATGGTACCTATAGTTTCATCGAAGATAAGGTTTGAAAGATGCATTATTATAACTTCCTAGAATCCAACTTTTTCTTTTTTTTAAGATTTGTTTTATTACAATGTCAGATATACATAGAGGAGGAGAGACAGAGAGGAAGATCTTCCATCCAATGATTCACTCCCCAAGTGAGCTCAATAGCTGGTGCTGTGCCTATCCCAAGCCAGCAGCCAGGAACCTCTTCCAGGTCTCCCACGTGGGTGCAGGGTCCCAAGGCTTTGGGCCATCCTCAACTGCTTTCCCAGGCCACAAGCAGGGAGCTGGATGGGAAGTGGAGCTGCTGGGATTAGAAACGGCGCCCATATGGGATCCCGGGGCGCATTCAAGGCGAGGACTTTAGCCACTAGGCCACACTGCCGGGCCCCTAAGTTTAATATTCAAGAGGTATTAGAATTTTTAAATTCTAAAACTATGAAAATTCTAATCTACCAAAAGGCACACATTTATACTAAATTACATAGGCAAAAGCATTGCAGTATTTGAAAATAGCGAGCAGACTTTGCAAGCAGACTTCTTGCTGAACGAAGGAACAGCAAAGGTAAACAGGACCCTGAAAATAGAAGTCCACGCATGTCATGCTAAGATTTAGGACTTATTCCTGCAGGAACTGAATAACCCTGCAGGTTTCTGTGAATAAATATTTGTGGATACTAATGATGTCTATTCTGGATTAACAACTCCGTCAAGTTCCCTTTGGGACTTTTGGATCTTTACAGATACTTGTCTTTTTTTGATGAGAGACTAAAACTGAAAACCTTTGCTCTTTTACTCACTCCAACTAAAAGTTCTGGAATGCCATTGCAAACAACCGAGAGCCTGTGTATTTTGAATTATGCTTTTCTAGGTTTAATTTTGAAATCCTATTTTTCCTGTAGAGAAATTAGATTTTTCTTTCACAGAGTAAAATGTCAGGAACATAATCGTGGGAAGCTTTCGGTTGGATGGCAACAACACTGTTCATCGTGTTCTGTAATTTTGTAGGGGCAGCACTAGGGTTGAACTTGGCTATCACATGTTCTCTCTTTAAATTTAGGAGGATGAGAACTGTCAAAATACATAAAGTGGTCAGTGTGAGAATTTGACTTAGCTGAATTTTGCCTTTTTCTTTCATACATTGCTTTATTTACCTTTAGCACTGGTTTCAATATTTACTGCTTTATTTGGCATTTTGTGTTCTTAAGTTTCAAGTTTAATGCTAAGTTCATAGCAAAAATTCAATATCAGTTGCTACGTAGGTGAAAAAGTCTAATATTATGCTACTAATTAACGTAAAATCTGTGACAAATAATGAATTTCACAGTCATATGTGTAAGTAAGTATACTAAATATCTATGCTTTTATGATTTTTGAGATACTATCCGATGGCCCTTCCCAACCTGCCAGAGCTTTCGATGCTAATGACCACCCAGCTATTTTAAGACCCGTGGTTCCAGATTCCAGGAGCAGATCTTTTATCCAAAATTGACTCCTATCTAGTAATATGTCTTAGGATTGTGAAAGAAGAGAAAATACTTTTTTTTTTTAGGCCTTTCACTTTTTTCCAAGGAAGAATAATACCAGATGTTTAGAATACAAGTTTTTTTTTAATGGATCTGGGTTCAAAACTGGGTTATGATTCTTGGGTGGACATGCATGTCACCTTTGGAAATCTCTTTCTCCAGTGTAACATGAGAGATGGAATGTGACATTTACCTCACAGGGTTATTGTAACGATTAACAAGGAAACAAATTTGGTACCCAATATAGTAAATAGCTTTTGGTACAAATGGGATATTGGGTATTCATCTCCCTACTGTTATTACCCCTCTAATCTGAAAGTCTCCTCCTAGGTAGAGATAATATGAATCATAATACTAAAGTAGAGCAGATGTTGTTAACACCCCACTGCATACTTAATGATTATTTTGTACATTGGACTGATATGGCAAATCTTTCCAGAGTAAGGAGCCATCTTTCTTATGGTTCTGTGGTTGAGATAATCCTAGTCTCTCCATCATCTACTACAAAATTGTCAAAAAATCTTTCTTTTTAGTTAAAGAGATTAGCTAAGTGATGGACACACAACATGTAATATCAGTAAGAGCAATTCTCCCCTAATTTTTAGCCTTTAATATAAGTGAAATCACTGTTTCCATGGGGCTTGACTGGCTACAAGGATAGCAGTTAAGGATTCATTAACCATCTGGCTTACACATTAAGAAAAACTGTCTGAAAAAGGAAATAGTGAGAGGGGAAAGATATAAACAGAGGGAGGGAGAGAAGACAGAGGAAAGAAAGAGGGAAGAGAGAGAGAGAGACAGAGAGAGAGAGAGAGAGAGAGAAAGAGAGAGAGGACTCTTATGTTGTCCTTGAATACAGATTCTACTAGCCACTCTAATTCCTAGACTTCTTAATTTTTTTGTTTCTCTTTTGAGATGGGTTATTGAAATTTGAAATTAAAAGAATTCTGAATGTATACATTTAGAAGTTTCTTTGACTAGCAAAATTTTAAAAAAGCATGAATCAACCTTTTCACACATTTATAATTGTCTAAAGATAACTGTTGGAAAGAACACATGAAAATATTTAATGTTTTTTTCAATTTTAAGTAGCTAGTGTAAATAGCTATGCTGAAATTTATAAAGTGGGATGAGAACTGCTTGCATTAAGGGCAGCATGTTAATATTGGAGCTGGGTGACTGTTTTTATGCTCAGACACACCTCAGGGGCACAAGAGGCCACTTGGCTTAAGAATCCCCAAAAAGTCAACACCAGCACCAAAAACAAAACAAATAGTGAGAATATTCAAAGGTGTTAATCAGGGCAAGTGCCGGAGGAAGCTGCTGGATTACAAGCCCCTGACAGCTCCTCTAGGATCTCTGAAGTATCTGCAGTGTGGTTCTCTACACTTCACCACTTTATGGTGACAGGCGGCTTAGTATAATGACGGAGAACACACAAAAGGCAGTAAAAAATTTATAAAAGGAGTTAGCAAAAATGACATGTGGTAACCTCCAAGGATAAAAAAAAAAAAAATTCCCTTCAGGCATAAAGAAGACATAACAACAATAAGAAACCGAGTCTTCCAACAGACTCCCCATCACCTTCAAGCCTCACAGCATGTTATGCTATGTGTGTTTATCCCTTGGACAGATCATTGTAAGTTCCCATCGCTAGTTATTGTCCTAAATGCTGGAGAAACAGTACTGTAAAACAAAGAAGCAAAAACAAAACAAAACAAACAAAAAAAAGCAGAAAGAAGCCCCAGTTAACACAGGTCCTGCATTTTAGGGGAAGGTGATATGAAGATCAAGTAAATACAGGAGTAGGCTGCTTGGTGTTTCATGTCATACAGTTTTTCTCAATTGACACACAATTTCTATCCCTGCCAACAGTATATCAGTGCTTCCCTCTCCAAATCCTCTCTGCTACCTTTCATGCTTCCTATGTCTCTCTCTTTCTCTCCGTTTCTCTCTGTGTGTGTGTCACACACACACACACACACACACACACACACACACTGCCCACACACAAATACATGCAACAAATTTAAGCCTGATTAAATGTAACAGGGCTCTTCCATTTTCACAGCCCATCCTCGGCAATACTCAGGCAGAACCCATACTTTGGAAGAGAACTTCCCTTTCTAAACACATCATTTGTCAAATCTATGAAACAGCAATTTCCCACAAATAAAATTACCTACCTGACAGGATTTTGGCAGTCCATTATTCACATAATTCTACACAAACATCTTTTTTACACATTTAAACATTTTGAAGATGTGATGTAATTTAAAACCAAGGTACACAGCTAATGTTACAGCGTTTTGGGTATGTTAATATTCAAGAGTGAAATGTATCTTATAAATTAATCTCTATTTGAAAACAGTCTTTGAAAGAATGAAGGAAAAGAAAATGCATGGTGCCACTCCCTGTTCCAAATCATTTGTGCGGATCTTTATGTCAGTATCCATCATGGAATTTCAAGTATTTAAACTTTGACCCTTTTATTCTGTAGACAGATTTTGTTATA
The DNA here is from genome assembly GCF_030435755.1 of Ochotona princeps. Lineage (NCBI taxonomy): Eukaryota > Metazoa > Chordata > Mammalia > Lagomorpha > Ochotonidae > Ochotona > Ochotona princeps. The sequence goes on along the minus strand of NC_080840.1, from coordinate 27,157,090 downwards.
TTCCATGTATACCCATACCACCTAGAGAGCTAACTCAAGGCTCTTAATAGAAGGTATTTTGGACTTGTATCCTGAAACAATGAAGGGCTGTTTCTCATTTCTGCAATCTTAGTTTCCATTGTGCTTTCAAAACTACATGAGAAAATTTACAAGGCATTCCTTATAAATTGTTCTAGCATTTCGGTTGATTTATATGGAAAACCACACTGAGGAATCTATACAGTTTAACAATACACATACATAATGTCTCAAGCATTTTGTTTTGGTTTCACCTACACCTTTATTTTGTTAAAATTTGAGATTTTTTTTCTTGTTCTCACATTAAATAAATGTTGAAGGTCTATATTGAATTTTTAACCAAGGTACCCTATTTTTTTTCTTTTAGACTTTACTCAGTGAAAATGTGTTCAAATTTGTGTCCTAAGAACACTGACAGGACAACAAACTGGAGGCAGAAGTGAAGGACCATCTGGCGCCACCACCACTTCCTGACCCTTATATGGTTTTACATCCCTTGACTTTGAAAAAAAAGAAAAAGAAAACTGTTGAAGATCATCTAATCTGACTTATTTCTTAATGCAGGGATCTCCTGTATATCAGTCCTGACAAGTTTATAAAAATTCATCTTTAAGTTCTAGGCTCTGAACCAAGATTGAAAACTGAGTGCCCAGGAGTGGGAAGGAATGTGTTCCTGTTTTGTAGTCTGGAAGCCTCTTTAATGGTGGCATCTCCCTGTATCACTGTGAGCTACATGACTATTGACTTCATAAGAACCATGTTTTCAGAATATACTCGTTTTTCAATCATATTTTTCTTTTAGGCACTCGGAAAACTTTCCTTTTTGGAATTTATTTGACACTAAAAGCATAAGAGTTATGACTCTATATGAAGGTATGATATTTTTTGGATTATAAATATGCACCTTTACCCAATGAATGGGATGTATGAGATGAAAACCATCATTTCTTCATTTCCTTAATACTTACTAAGACTGCAATTGTCTTAGTAAAAAGATTCAGGCACATTTTCCATGCTTGGAAAGAAAGTGATGTTTTTAGAGCATGGCTTCTTCCCTAGAGAGCTTATGGTCTTGAGCATAGAGGGTAATTAGAGTGCAAATATTGGAAAGGAGTTTTGTTAGACATGTGGCCTTCCTGGTTTATGAATGCTTAATCTTCAAACTAAAGGAGAATATTTCAAATTGAAGAAAGTGGGGGATAGAATGATAGTCCAGAGACAGAGTTATCATACTAAGTTAAATTAATTAGAAAGTAGTCAAGCCTATAGCTGTTGTGTGATGACAAGATACCCATCAATGAGATGGGAGAGGCAGATATGGGGTAGATTGTAGAGAGTTATAAATGTAGTGGCAGATTTAACATTTAAGCGCTAATGGAGGTATTAGAAGGTTTTTAGCAATAGCAGTAACAGGCTGCATTGGACAGCCACTGAGTCAGTGGAGTGCTTGAGACAGCAAAGGCCAGCACTAGTGGGTCAACTTCTACTATTTCAGAAATTTCATGCATTTGTTATAAAGCCGTTGGTAGCTTGAAACGATTGTGGTAGTATTTATGTATTCTAAATTGACAAACCTCATAGATGAACATTTTTGTTTATTTGTTTGGGATTTGCATGTTGTTAGAGAGCTGATTCATCACACACCACTGTAAAGTCATAAGCAAGAATGGTAATAAATAGCGGAATGCTGGCCTGGATGGGGTGGTTACATTATTGGAGAGGAAAGATTTTCTGTTTTAAAATATTTTAGATATGATCTGCTCCCATGAAAGTAAGCATGGAGATACAGGAAAGGCAATAAACAAACAAACAAAGAAATAAAATGCATCTTTATATCAGTAGATGTACAACTTGTTATCCATTCAAGTAGCTCCAGATTGAAAGCAAAGATTACGCACTCTGGACAGCCCCCTGCATATTCTGTCATACAATTTGCTCTTTAGAAAAGATGCATTCAAAATCTTACCATTGCTTCTTTTGAGGATATTAATAATGGTAGTTATAAATTTTGATGATACTATCCATAACATAAAGCAAAAGCCTGTTTAAATCCAGGGACTCCATTTTCTTTATCTAGTATCTATTGCTGATGCTCTCCAAGCCCTTTTAAGGACAACGTGAGTGCCAAATGTGAAAAGCAAGTCGGACATTAAACTAAATACCCTCATGTGATTCTGAGAGATGACTTTTCTCCAGGGAAATAGTCAAGCAGATGTGAGTCTGAGAGATTTTTATTGGAAATTTTATGGGGTTACCAAAAAAAAAAAAAAAAACCATCCGTATGGTATGTCCTTGTTTTCTGCAAGAGTATGTATAGTATGAAGAGGTAAGAAATACGTAACAGAATATAATTTATTTTGGCCATTTCACTTGCCAAGTAGACAGTATTTGTGCATACGGCTCCGAAGTAGAGTGTAGGTTAGAATTTGTTTTTTCTTCCTTCTTGTGTCAGATTTCACGGGTGGAATCCCTTCACAATAGTTACCCTGTCTGTAACTGGAAAGCCATATCCTGTCATTTATACACTCAAAAGATGATTCTGCTTAGATAGAGGAATGTGTCAGGAATGAGGCTTCCTGACAGCAGGGTGGAAGTCTCTCACATTTGAAGCATTCTCACCGGAGCTGTTTGCAATCACCCTCCTATTTTCTCTTCTTCCTAAAACCTGTTTGAAGATAAAGCAGAGTGTAACCTGTGCCCTGTCAGCTTCCTGGAGTGTTAACTCCAACCCCCCCATCAGTCACAGAGTTCACCATTTAACAAGTTCCTGGTGATCAGGAATGAGTTCCAGATCACTTTCCACACCCACTGACTGGTTACCTATGGCCCCCCACGTCATTGTAGCTATTCGTGAAATCTTTGGAAGGTGATAACTAATTTCAGTATTGCAGCACTTTGAAAGCAAGTGCGATGTGATTCCTTGTCAGCAAAATTTTCTGGGCTTTCTGAAAAATCAGAGGATGAGAAATAAATTATATGACTGTTGAGGATGAGGATTTGATAGTGTTAAAAGATAGATCAGAGCATTCATAATATTTAAGATTTGTTGCAATACTTGTAGTCATTTTTTTTCTTCTTTTTAAAATGTAAGGATAAATGCATTCTGTTAAATGCTTATTTTATTTGGATTCAAATTTGTAAAGTTTCATTTCCTCATATATTTGGGGGCTTTAAGATCAGATTAACATTGTAGTTAGTGGTACATAAAATCTGAGATTATAAATCAAAGAATGCTACTGCAAAAATTAAATGAAAGTAAAAAGGAAGACATGGCATTGAGGGAGAGGTGGAAGGAAGAGGGTATATTTATGTTCTTACAATTTTATCTATGAAATACATGAGTGATGTTCTTTTTATACAAATAAAATTACTTTTAAAAGACCAACTCCTTTGTCTTATGTACCTTGCATTCTATGAATAAATATTAGCTGCCAAGAAGCAAGACATTTGACAGTTTCCTATTGAGATTACTTCCAATATTAAAAACCTAGTTTAAAATAGTTTTAAAGTTTCAGAGATGGTACAGAGAGTTTTCTTGTTCCTGAAAGTATAACTTTCATATTTTACATGATAAGATGATCCACATTGAGATGTTAACGCTTCTATAATGCTAGACTTCATAATACTTCCTCAACTTTTTCTAATTTATTTTTGTTGTTCCAGTGACCAACCTTGATATAACATTACAGCTATTTGTCATGCCTCAAACTCTTACAATCTGATAATTACTTTCTTATTTTTTGGCTTGGATTTCATGATGTTGAAATATTTTTTAAGAGTGTTATATATATGTTTGTGTTTTGTAGACTGCCCCTCTATTTCAGGTTTGTGAGATGCTTCCTATAATTATAATGACAAATGGATTTGGAGACAGAATGCACAGAAGTTATGTGTTATCATGTTAGGAAAGGTTTCATGTTGCCAGTATTTTTATCACAAGTGATAATGGCCTGATCACTCGATTTAGGTGGTCCCTGTCAGAGTTTGCTTTTGCAAGGCAACTGTATTTCCCTTTCTGTCCTCTTTGCTTTGGAATGCAAGCATTAAATATGGCTGCTCTCAAGGGGAGTTGGATTTCACTTCATCTCCTGAAGCAGAGCATCAGAGAATTGGTGTGTTACAAAACATGTTCAGCTGCAAAAATGACCACAGTAATTAATGAATGTGCAATGGAGTTTCTTTGAAGCTATGCAGACATTTGGTTTCTCTTTCATTTAACATTCTTGGAACTCTTGTTTGTAACAATATTTCTTAACATTGTTTTGCAGTGTTACAAAAGAGGTTTTCACTGCTTCGATTCACTTAACATTTATTATTCCTTGGAATTCTGTAACGCAGAGCTGTCCTCCTTGCCCAAGTTGTTCACAAATTGTTAAGCTTTCAGAAACTTAACTGTAGTTCACATTGAAAATTGGAAATGATTACTAAATATAATTTATTGTGATTAATTTGTCTATTAGAAAACAATAATAATGCATAAGATCTCACAATTGTTTTCTCTTTCTTGGAATCTTAAGAAATATTTCTGTGCCTTTGATTTCCAGCTCCAATATATTCTAATATGACATATCACATCTATTTTTTCTTCAACTTAATATTTTATTTATTATAGGTAACATTTTATTATGTTCAAAGTCTTAATGCTGCTACAAAATTAAAAGTTAACAAAAGGTTAAATAAAAGTTTAATAATAACTAAATGAAAGATATTCACCTTTATTCATATAAAGTAAATTTAAAATGGTAATAGACTCATTAAAGCTATGATATTACATAATAACTATCAAGGCCCAAGTATATCAGTTTTACAGCAAATATGGTGTTTTGTCAAATTTTTAAGTCTTTGTCAAAGAAAGGTGATCAAAATAATATTTCAAAGTAATTGTTTCTATAAATGATATCTAGATTTTATAGTTGTTTTGAATCAAGTTGTACTGAATCAAGATTAAGATATTTTGAGGAAGGACTGCCAGTATTCTGTAATATCAAAGCCCCACCACCCTTCCTATGTACAGTACTCTACTTTGGTCAACATGTAGAGTATACTTCTATTATTTCTTAGGGACCAAAAACAATTTCTAGATTCACGAAAAACTCACTTCCGCATACAAAAGCCATCATGAAGATGTAAGTATTTGTGGATGCTGGGTTTGCTCACCCACTCACTATTTCTAGCATACTCTTTCCTCTCAGATTTAAGGGTGAGCCAAGTTTCAAATGGCACATGCACTGTAAATTCTTGGATTCATCGAGAGTACTCAAAAATGATAAACCTGAAGTTAAATTAAGCATCTAGTATTTTTTTCAAAGTAATGTTTAGAAAACCATCTTTTTCATGATATAATACAATGTTATTATCAGATCACCAGGTTTTAGTGGCCTTTATAATATTGTGTCTTAAGACCTAGCAGTCAGGGTTCTTTCTTTTCAGTGGAATTTGTCCTCATTGAAGGATGACAATCCCTACTTTGGTCTGAGAGTCAAGTCTGTTGAGAGATAGGAATTCTGACAGAATTCATTCTCAACCTAAGTATTTCCCGCAAACCCTTTCTATACCCATGTGCATGTGGGGGTCAGGTCTGTGGAGAAGGGAGTTTCCCTGTCATAAGATTTGGGAATGTGTACCCCCAACTCTGATGACATATATTAGGATGTAGTATGGCATGGTCTAATAAATTTCATTTTATCTACTGTCATAGCTGTGTTGGTAATGATTGTAGTTTAGACCATTGTCATAAAGATAAGTACCTGCATTATGAAAATTTTAGGTAACACTGAGAAAAATATCATGAGGAAACTACATTTTGGAAATCATTGTTGCAAAGCACTAGAAAGAACTTTACAGAAACATCACAATTCTGGATGTAAATTTTTCTGTTGGCCTTGTACAGAGGCTTCTTCTCACTGCCTTTCCCCAGTCAAAATGAAACTCTCCTCACATTGCAATTGGTGAGTATTTCATCATGCTCTATCTTTACACCTTCCTTACAATTTTTGCCATCTAACTTTTAGCAATCCCAAGATTATTAAAAATACAAAAAGCTGGTTTAATTAATGATCATTGTCATATTATTATTATTGAATATTCTTACACAAAATAAAAATGGATAAGAACTATATGACTTAAGATTCCTTACAGCTCCAGACATATTTGCTTGGAATTGATGTTTTAGATTCAATGGTTTCCCCAATATCTACTTGTTGAATTCATTTTCTTTCCATTCAAAATCAGAAGTAACTATGGACTGCATTTAAGAAAAAAAACAAGTGACAAACAAACAAATTAAAGCAAATTGAAACAGAAAATTCTGTCATCAATAAGGAGAACAGCAGCAAGCAGAGAATTACCGCCAACAATCCACTTACTCAACCTCTTTTTTTTTTTATTACATATGTTGGTTAGGGAGGTCTGGCTTCTAAAAGCCTGCTTATCTAATGAAGTAGCTCTATATAAATTGAGACTTAACATTACCCAGAAATTTGGCTAAGTCTCTTAACTGACACACATATTATTACTCTAGATGAAGTTTCAAGGAAGCAGATGTTTGTCTGTTTCTGATCATGCAGCCTCAACTTTACATGGACACATTTAGATTACAGAAGTTTAAATTATAAATTTTATTTAAAATTTGAATGCCACAATGATAAGAAACTCATAAATAACAGCATGCAACACATTTCAGAATAAAGATTACAAGTCTTTAACAATATATTCAGTAATAGCATCTCTTTACACAGTCAGTTATACGTGGGAGGATTATCTTGATAATGAGAACTACCACTGCATTTAGAAATTAATTTATCTTGTGGCTGTAAAATAAACGTTAAATAGCCCATATAATACTCTATCACAAAATCCTGTTGTAACTTTATTTAGTTGACATGTTAACAGTCTTTTTAAGAAGATGCATTATAGAACATCAAATGTCTGACATTTGGAAAAATAAAAATACTATATAGATTAAATGTTCATATCTGATGTTGCATACATTTCCACTCAAATTTAATATTGACATAGGATATTTAGTTCTAGTTCTTTTACTCTAACCACATGGGTAAAAAAAAATTTTAAAGTCTTTCTTTAAAGACAGTTAAAGGATTGTGAAAAATGAAATTGTAATAAAGCCTTAAAGAGATTTTGGTTTGCAACTACTTCTTGGTTAGCATAATGCATTATAACAGCATATTTTTGAAATATGTGATTAAATAGATGACAGTCAGTTAAAAACAAAACATAAACTAATAAAATGCTTACATTAATGTCACACCTTTAAGAATGCACCGTGTATAGTCATCAATGTCAAGATGCCTGCCCTAAATGTTTCATGTATTTTCCAAGGCTTTTGTCATCATTTACTGCCACCATGGTATGGCGTCCACAATCACTCAGTCTCTCATTCAGATTTCTGTTTCCTTGATACTAGTTTGTTTCACTTCATTGTATCTTGTGTCTCTACTCTCACTCATTGCCATCTGTTTTTCAACACATCATTTTTCTTTCACATCTCCGATAGTTCTTTATGTTTTTGTTCTGTAAAATATTCCAAGTTACTATTTCATATGAAAAGATATTAACATTTGAAAATTTACTACAACACTATTTTCACATTTCTGCTTACTTGATGTCTACGGTTTGAATATGAGTAGCTTCTTTAAGTCACGAAGGACTTTAAAATTTTTAAAAATCATAAATTAATAGTGCTAACAGCATGGAACTTAACCCAATTGTGCTGTTGAGGAGATGGGACTTGGCGAGAGAGCCTTCTCACATCAGGTGCATGTTCTCAGCAGGTACTTCTCATGGGATGCTTGATCATACAAGCTGAGTGCGGACTAGCCACTCTCTCCACAACCTGGTTTGCTGTGGATCCTTGCTGACCATATATGCCTTGCCACTGTTACCCGCAGCCCTTAGCAGACACCAAATGAACGGGCTACCCAATCTTGAATTTGAACCTCCAAAAATAGGAGTAAATAAACTTTTGTCCTTATTAACGTATTTGCCTTAAGTATTTGTTAGTAAGTAAAAGCTAATTAATACACCGATTTCATTTATATTCAGCTCCAGTTCTACTCCCATCTCCTGTTTAATGCTCTCCAACCATACTGATACCTTTTCATAACCTTTAGTACTATTATGTAAATCACATGAACTGAATGTGGTAATGCTTTTCAGTAAATCTATACTTTTTAACGCAATGTAACTTAGATCTCTTGATGCCAGTTAATTGTATATGTTTTCTGAGTTCTTTGAGACAGACACTACATATTTTAGCCATGGGAATACTCTGCATAAATTATGCATAGACTTTAGAATAGATATCCTAATGTTTGAATCTTGATCCTACCATTTGTAGGGACACAAGTTTCATTATTCATGTCAGAGTATATAATCTCACAGCTCTACAAAAAGCAAAAGGGTGTGAATTTGCAGGGTATTTATGTCAAATATCATTTCTCTTTCTGAAAAAAATATGCTTTATTGTCTCGCATGTCTTTCAAATGTTTTTATATTAGGGGCAAAGACTTTCTAGAATGCCTGGGGAGTATTTCAGGAAGTGTTTATTACGAAAAGATATTTCTACTATGTGTAAATAAGTTACCTAATTCATTTCAATTTTTGTACTTTTAAATATTAAAAAAGAAAATTTCATTCTTGATTACAAATATTTAGTGAAGTAAAATGTTCAATCTTCAACTACTGCTTTTGTGATATTATCTATGATTATTCACCCTCATGAATGTGATCATCCAGGTATGCTTATTCCACTACCCAAGTGAGGAAATACTTTATAGGCACTTGTTTTTTTTTTTTTTTACCAAAATATGTTAAATAATGGTACTGAGACTTCATTTTTAATCCAGAAGTCCATGCTAAATCAGCTAAATGCTTGTCTACTTCACTGAATAAGATTTAATCCAATCAGTTTTATGTGGCACTGTAGTCTCATCTTGAGTTTTTTTCCAAAAACACGTTTTATATAAACAATTTTAGGTTCAGTAGAATCATTAGGAAGTACGAATATTATCCATAGACCCATTGCAACTATGCCTATACAGTCTCCTCCACAATAAAATTCTCTAGCAGAATGACCCATTTATTACAAACTCATGAACTCATACTTAGGCATATTAACCACAATTCTGCATTTACCTTAGAAACTATCTTGCTTTATATTTTGTGGTTTGAGCATGTGTATAATGATGTAACAAACAGAAGATTTTCACTGTTCTAGAAACCCTCTCCAGCAAATGTGGTCCTTACTCCTGTGGCCTCCTACCCATGGCAAGAATGAGTCTTCCCCTATTTCCATTAGATTTGCCTATTCAAGAAAGTCATATAATAGGAATCATGCCACATATCACCTTTTCAAATGTTTATTTTTTATCTTATAATTATGCATGTAAATTGTCCATATTTTTAAGTGGCTTGATATCTGATGCCTTTTTTTGTTGTTGAATGCATTTATCATCTAAATGTACCATAGCTTATTAACTCTTTCATCCACAGAAAGACATCCTGGTTGTTACCAACTTTTGGCATATTCAAAGCTGCTGTAATTATCTGGGTTTCAGTTTGTGTGTGTAAGATTTTTTCACATCCTTTATATGAATACCAAAGAGCAAGATTGCTTGATCCTATATAGTAAGAGTATTTTTAGTTTGTAAGAACCAGGCAAATTATCTTTTTTTTTCTTCACATAATGAATATATTCAGAGAAATAGATCCTTAGAGGTGGGCAAATACTGGTGTAGATGGGTAAACGTATGGTAGCAACCCAATCCTTCACAGGCCATGCCTTCTATAGCTTAGGAGCTTGGGGATTCAGAGGGAGTAGCAGAGGGGGGTGGGAGCTGACTTTCAGTGTGGATGTGCCATTTCACATTCCCAGGAGAAATGAACACAAATTCCTCCTGCTATACATCCTTACTTCAATGTAGAGCTTTCTGTATTCCAAATTGTGACATGGGCAGCCGTAGCTCAAGGTTCTACAACCTTGGTTTTTTAGCATTGCTCCTGCAACATGTCCCAGGAATGTGTTCATGGCAATGGCTCAGAAGATGGTGGTAATAATGTCTGAATATTTTATATATCCTTTAGTTTGATTGTTAGATCTAATCAAGTGGTTGATGGTAGGTGAGAGTCCCACACACTCCCCTGAAAAGTAAGTCTTACATGAGGCTATTTTATCTGTAACAGAAACTTAGAGACCCTAACTCATATTGTCAAACTAAGTATCATGAACTATTTCATGGTTACTGGAATGTAGATGGGGAAGAACAAATAAATTTTCTGTTTAGCGTAGTCTTTGCCTACACAAAGCTTTTTTTTTCTTTTTAAGGATTTATTTTATTTTTATTGGAAAGTCAGATATACAGAGAGGAGGAGAGACAGAAAGGAAGATCTTCCATTCAATGATTCACTCCCCAAGTGACTGCAACGGCCGGCACTGCGCCGATCTGAAGCCAGGAGCCAGGAATCTCCTCCATGTCTCCCACTTGGGAGCACTGCCCCCAAGGCTTTGGGCTGTCCTGAACTTCTTTCCCAGGCTACAAGCAGGGAGCTGTGTTGGCAACGCCCGCGTCGCCACGTACCCCGAGCCGAGCGGAGGGACTAGGGTTACACAAAAGACAATACGCAGAGAGCCAACACAAGACAACACGCAGTACACCGAATGCCGATCGATGACAGATTCCTCTTTATTGCAACTCCAGGCTTTCTTTTATACTCTCCCTAGCTCCTCCCAGTGTTTATCCAGTCCTCAAGGGACCACCCTAAATCCTCGAGTTCCTCCCAGTAGTGGCCACCCTAAATCCCTTGAGTTCCTCCCAGTGTTTATCCAATCCTCTAGTCTCCACCCTAAATCCCTTGAGTTTTATCCAATCCCTTGGCAGATAACTTGACAAATAGGAAGCAGGAACTTGCGGTTAAGCCAGTGGCTAGATGTATCAGGCCAAAATTGCTCATCCTGTTTCCCTCTGAGAAACAAGCTAAGCTGTGGAGTTAATCCTTGGGAGACCGGGGCCTGCAGAGCTGGATGGGAAGTAGATCCCGGTGCACCCAAGGTGAGTACCTTAGCTGCTAGGCCACGCTGCCAGGCCCAACACGAATATTTTTAAGACAGAACATTTTATATAACTTGATAGGTGTTTAATTAGGTATCACTCTAGACTAAGGTCAGAGTACTGTTTTAGTTACCTGTGGTTTTTGTTTTTCCTTGACAAAATAGTACTGTTTACTATGATCCAGTATGCTGTAGCATTTGATTCTACATCTGAACTAATAAATTTCAAAATAAAGAAGTGTCTTTAACTAATGTTGTTATAAACCAGTCTAGCAATGAAAAAGCAGGCAAATCTCGCAGAGACCCTGGTTACATGTAAAGAAATCACTGAGTCTATCAATCTTATTTTTTTCCATCAAAAATACCTTAAACCTCTAAAAGTATTATATATTTATGTATATATACACTTTCATACATGTATATATATATACACACACACACTCTCATATATATATATATATATATAGTTGGATATATATATATACTCTCATACATATCCAACAATAGCTTGAATTTTCAAGGCATTTAAATATATTTTCCATAATTTCATTAAAGCAATAATTATCCTACCTTCTTTGCACACTTCATTGTCTCTCCTGATATTCTGTTCTATCTGTCTAATGTTTATATTTTGAATCTATTTTTGTTGGTGAGCTAGATTATGTGCCATAGTCTTCCTGTGTGATCTACAATTTTCCCATATCATGTATCCAGTGCTACAGTGGTATAAAAGGATATTTTTAAATGTTTTTGGAAAATACGTGTTATTATGAAAAATTGCATGGACTTAAAATCATTGTTGTACCTAAGCAAGCCTTTCCCTGGATTCCATTTCCAATAACTTTTTGAAGTATCCTTGTATAGTGTTATACTTAGTGGAAACTATAGTTTTTAAGAGTGTTATATTCCCAGTGGCAGTGAAGAGTATAGCATTTATACCAGATACAGTCTTAATTTGAAAATATACCACTAATAGGCTACTGGAATAGACACGTGCCACTGGGCGCAGGGCATCAATCTTGCCTCCTGATTTTGACTCCAGTTAATCTGTAGTGGGGAACTTATGGTGGTAGTGGTGAGTGTTCTGTAATTAGTGGAGCTTGTACTTGCCATTGGACTTTATGAATTCTAAAGTAGAATGCTACTCAGTGAAACTGGCTTCATAGTACAAACAGAGGACAGAAGGAAGAAAGATGGAGGCATGGAGGGGAGGAAATAAGAATGGATAAAGCAAATAAAGAAAAAAGGATGGGAGTAGAGAAACAGTAAACTGATTTCTTCATTTAATACTAATTTCTTCATGCAATACTTCAATAAGTAGCTAGATTAAAAGTGAAGTCCTGTATCAGTGATTTGCAATTATTAGAGAAAAAATAAGTCAAATTAAAATAACATAAAATGATTAAAATTTGGACAGTCTCTTCCTTAATTGGGATGATTTTTTTCCAATGGTAACAAAGAAAAGATGCCTACAAGTTCACATCGCGATATTTTCACTTTAGAAATGCTATCGGTATTAGAAATATTTGTGAAAACAGGTCAAGTTGGATAGAAAAGTAAACATTTTTAAAATCTTGAAATTTGATATGAAAATGGTGAAGAATTAAGACACCCAAGATAACGTAGAAACTCTCAGAAAAGTATGTAATTTTACATGTGTTACCTACAGTTCTCACTAATTCTATGTAAAAGAGATCAAGGAATACTGGGTTAAAATAAATCAATCCAGAATTATAGTATCCTACATAACTGGTATGCCATGCTGCAGAGGAAAGACTTCTTGGGGTTGCCACATCTATTTCAAACCTGGATAATTAGATGTTTAAATTATGCATGTGGCACTAAATTGATGGACTTGATAATCGTCCAAAGACAACATCTGCAATAAAGTTTTTTGTGAAAGTGATGGTTAGTACTGTATATACTTAAAATAAGGGTTTTTTTGAACAGTTTCTTTTAGGGATTCCTTTTGCAATCATTCTTAATGGAAAATAAAGGTGATGAAGTGAAACATGGAACGCATGGAGGTTTGTTTTAACCTCAGAAACTGCTGATTTTAGTAGAGGTGACCCTATGTTCCAAGAGGGTAGGTACAGATGTTGATATATAAGTGACACAAATTATGCCTAGGAACGTCACTGCTTTGATGGAAAAAATGCGTTTGCTGTAGTTAGCAGAAAAATGGTGATGGTTATGTTCAGTGTGGATCTAGGATTTCTGCAAGAAAGCTTGGATGTATATTACACTTAAATACAAATTAAACACACACTACATTGAGTATATTAAATGTATGCTGCCTCTAATTTTTCCCAGGGAAGAATTCATTCTGATTAGCATAGCATTATGTGTGCTTTAAAGCATCATGAAGTCTGAACTGCCTGGATGCATATCCAGAGGAATTTATAGGAATCTCAAGAGTCCATTTTAATTGATATAAGACTCTATATGTCAGATAAACCAATAAATATTGTTCACTACATTGAGTTTGAGGAAGATGTATTGAACCATGAACTTTGTTTCTTCTATTCACGATACTTGATCAATTTTGATAAATACAACTTTGAGGTGTAGACCAATATTTAGTATCCTAATTGGAAAACTCTCATTGGTGTTTCATAGATTTGGAAAACATATAGAGAAATGAATAGAGTGGATCTGTCATCTTTTAGACCAGGAAAAGTTACTTTAAAAATGTTTTGTCATAAGGTATGATAAGTAGAGACAGTTTTCACTTTGCAAAGCATAATATTAAATGATACTTGCACATACTAAACTACTTGGAGCATATTTATGATTATATTCTATGAAGCAAGGAAAGAATTCTAAAATGCAGGAGTTTCCATTCAGAGTATCATATAAAATGAAATCTACCCATAGTTAATCTAGGACAAAGTGGACACAGATGAGTAGTAATATAAATTATTATTTGAACTCAGACTGAGTTGAGAGTAAAAGTGGGCTTTGTTAATTATTATGACAATAATTATAATTATTATGACAATAGCTCTAGAGAGCAGAACTCTCCCAGTCAAATGTATCATCAGTGTGATCTAAGATTTCCAAGCCAAGTAAGTCAAGAACAAACGGAAATGAAGAAGTGGCATACACCAATGACAGCAGGAGTTTGTCTAAACACACAGCATGAAGTTGAGATGGTTTCCTCGCCAGAGTTAGCCTATTCGTTTTCCCAGGCCTTGGCATTCGCTGGATTCTGGCTTCAAATGCAAGTTTTGATCTTCCCCTTGTTGCTTTGACAGCTCGATACTCTAAGGAGTGATGAAGAGTTCAGACTTAGTGGTAGCTAAGCCTAAACACAGGCTTGATTGCTTTCCCCAAGATGGGTAGAATGTGTGATATACTGGTGACAACTCCGATGGAAAAACAGTTATTTTTCTAATAGTTTGTGGTTCTAATAATAGAACCATATAACATATATATTCCATAATAACGCCAAAAATAAGATTCAAGATGCTTTCATACAGTTCCTTTAAAGATAGTCATCTATACTCTGTGAAACTCCATAGAACAAATATGACAAAAAACACACAACTTCATAAGCAGGCAATTTTATTGCAAGTCAATTATAATTATTTAATATTGTTCCTTAAATCACTCTGATCTGAGCTCGATCTTACTGTACTTAGTATCTCTTCTGCCTTCTGAATTAAGAGTGATTTTTTTTTCATTTATTGAAGCACTTAAGATGTCCTGTGAACATTTACTTTTACCAACCAAAAATTCTCCATTGCTTCAAACATTTGTTTTACGATTTGTCCTTGGGTACTTAACAGAACAGGATATTAGAAGTATCATGGGAAGACACGTGAAAATCTTTTGCTTTGTGTCAGAATTAAGTAATAAGTCACACAATTTGTTTTCTATGTGAGTTAGTACGTTAACATCTTGATTCATGAGCTGTACTTATTACTGAGATAAATTTTAGTTCCCTGTTCTGTTAGCTATTATCTTTGCTATTTCTCATTTATCACCTCTTAATCTGCTTTGTGAACAGTCATATCTGTCACTATAACTTTAAGAACCTATTAAATAAAAATGTTTTCTAAGAAAATACACCATCTCCCTTAGTCTGAAGCCATCTTAAAGTTCTAAAATGCCTTGTCGCAATAGGAAAGGGGATTATACATGAGAAAGTTCCACACACCTTGAAAAGCAACTTTAGATTTTGCCCTTTACAGTTCTTACAAAAATTTGATGGTTTCATAAGATGGAAGTTTTCAAAACTCCATTTGCCATAGGTCTCCTTCCCAAAACTTGTCCCTAATTCTTGAAATACAAAGGGAGAGGACAGATTGAAGAGATGAACCCTTTCCTGTGTCCTAAGTAGACTCAGACTATTGTTGAATAGTATACAATATTGGGACCACTTTTGCTAAATGACGATTTATGCTGTAATAATGAAGCTAGCCATTTGGTACCTGTTTACTGTGGTGATTTAACAAGTTTTTCAAGAGTAGTGTAAAGAAACAATTGTCTATCTATTTAGGCTATTTGAGACTTAGGTGCTTTCAAGTCAGGGACTTCAAAAGAATCAAGTCCTAGCAAAATTATTATTAGAGAGGTTAGATTTCGTGGGCTTCTCTACTTGAATACTTTAAATGTAATTTTTAAAATTGCTCTTGTTTTTGACATACACGCCATTAACTCTGAGACAACAAAGAACTTGAATTTGCCCGAGATTAGCACTTGTACCCTGATCACTGACATTAGATAGACAACGAGCCGCCAAGTCACAGTGGCTCCACTGCATTGCAGGGAGCCGTGTCTGTACAATATATCGTCTCTTATGCAAAGCAGAAGATTGCCTCTATTAACAGAAGTGTGCATGTGCAAAGTCCTTGTTGTGTTGAGAGCTGCTTATTTGCTATAGAAAATCACCAGGCCTCATTCCCACTAAACATATTCTGCTGCCTTAAATTGCAGGTTTAATTATGAAAATTGCCCCTTTGAAGGGATGAAGCTCTTTGAAGATTTCTTTCCCGGTTGTAAAATTTTATGGCTTTAGTCTATAAATTGTGTTCTACAGGATGAATTTGCTGATAGGTTCTATAGCCTAAGGTCCAGTTTTAATCTCAGCATTGTAACGCTACCCATTTTCTGTTAGATTGTCATATTCCATGGACTATGGATTGATGGTAGTATAAACACTCCCTTAAGTTAGGTCTCACTTTTGGACTGTTTCCTCATTTGGATATCTGCTCCTGTTTAAGAAAGTGAGCAGAAAGGACATAAACAACAGGTTTCTGTCTGCTAGCCTGAGATGTCCTCTAAGGCAATCTTACTCTGAAGATAGAAACAATATTATTGAGCATTAACAAATATTACCTTTCTCATCCACACGTAATGCTTGGGTGCTAGAAAAGACATTGGGAAGTTTCAGGCTTCTATTTTTGTCACATCTAAGGGAGAAAATGGTTGGCAAAACTAATATTAAGTATCCACTACTTTCCACAGTGTGGATTTAACATTGATTTGAAACGAAGATGCAGTGATCACCAGCCAAACGTTGTGAAATGTTGTTTCAGAAACTTGGTTCTGTTTCTTCGTTTGAAGGACTTCATATGTGTTTTTATTTTTCCCTTCTTTGTTCTGCTCATGTTTTCCTACACAGTATTCTGATTTAATCCTGAAAGTGTTAGTACTAACCTGGCTAAGAATTTTTGTTTAAAACCAAATAGGTGTCAGTCTCACCACCACGTGAAGCATGGATACTTGTTTGTGGTTTGAACCTCAACTCCAGACGGTTGCTATTAGCTACTTCAAACTTGCCTCAGCCTTTCCATGAAGAGCACTTTCCTTATTGCTACACACCAAGCCATTCAATCTGCTGTGGTATGGCCCAGGAGCCCAAATCTGTGCCCTGTTGTGGAGGTAGGTCACATTGTGGTCTTAAAATATTATTTTTTATTTATTTTCTGTGTGAATTGATGCAATCTCCTTCAGTAGGAAAATTTAGGAGTGGCGATGAGAAAGCAAGCAAATGCTTGTGACCCATGACTCAGCAATTTGACTTTCTGGAAATTTTTAGAATAAAATTAAGAATAATGTGAAGGAAGGGTGAAGGGAGGAATGTATGGCTATTTTCTTAGAACCGTATCTATGAAATACATGGAATCTATTTTATATTCATCAAAATTATGAAAAGAAAATGTTAAAAAGATTTGTGAGTACAAGAACAGGCATTTAAGTTGGGTCACTGCTGGGAAAACTGAATCTCCTACTGGGAATGCTTACAATTCAGTGCCAGTTCTGCTTTGCAGTCCAGCTGCTTGCCAATGTGCACTCTGAAAGGCTGCAGGGGACGGTTCAAGTATTTGGGTCCCAGTCCATGCCACCCACATGGGAGACCTGAATTGAAGTCCAGGACCCAGGTGTGGACCTAGCTGAGCACCACTCAATGGCATTAGCATTTTTAATTTTAAACCACTTTTTGTAAAAACTGAAGTAGACAACAGGACTATTAACCTATGATATAACTAGTGCACATGTGACTGGCATATATTTTAAAGAGAAGAAATGAGAGAGCCGTCCATTTAAAAAATCCTATATGGTTGCAAAATAGTCCACCCATTGTACCGTTTCAGCATTATTCCTTCCTGTATGCAATAAGATGACTACCGATTGCACCTGGAATGAACATCCATTCTTTTCCAAATATTACTGAATTTCTTCACCATAACTGCCACTCTCACTGTTCCACTGCAGAGTTTGAAATAAACAAGGCTATATTCAGCCTTTTGGCACAATGATTAAGGCATCACTTGTGAGAATCAGTTTGAATCTTAACTGCTGTGTTTCCAATTCATCTCCCTGCTAATGTGCCTAGGAAATCCAGCAGAAGTTGACCCGAGTACTTGGTCCTTTCCAACCACGTAGGAAATACCCTTTGAGTTTCAGACTCTAGGCTTGGCCTGGCCCTGCCCTGGACACCTGGCTGTTGTGATCATTTGGGGTGTAACTTTGAGGAGGGAAAAGTTTCTCTTTCTCTCTCTTCCTGTCATGCTGATTACAAATAAAAATTTTAGTGTTCTAAACAAGAAATAAATACTGCCATTTCATATACCAAAAATACTTCAGCAAATCAAAAAATACGCTGCTATGAAATACTTTCTGTAACATTAGAAGTTAAAAGATTAAAGAAATATTAACAAGACAGAAAAGACCAATGTGTTTTAGGAACTTGGATAAAGCAAGATTGAGTTCCAGTTTGCTAGTTTAGGAAATTGATTAATTTTGGGGCCAGCACACAGAATGGAGAAAAGAAATGACAGAGAAAGAAAACAATGAATTTTGTTTTCAATACTTGCTGTATGAAGAAAGTAGCAATGTCATCAATAAACACCTGTCTCATGATTATAACTGCTGAAGTGTGAATTCCTTTGAAGTTTAATTAGAATTGTTTTGTAAAATATTATTATTATAAAATGTCCATGATTGTGGCCTCTTGCTAATTTCCTTGGAGAGCAGGTGCTTTTGCAGATCACATGCAAAGACTGCAGCAGAATATCCATCTACTGGTTGACATTAGGGCTTAAGAATATAGACGTGGAGAAGACATTGCTCTCAGCCCATCTGCAGCTTCAGGGTAAAGGTGAGATGGACACAGAGACAAATTGTTGTAATTAAGTGTGGTTAGTGTGAAAGTTGACCTCTGTAGCTATCCTGTGAACTCAGAAGAAGGCATGATTATGGTCTGGATCTTGAAACTCTATTTAAATGTCAAAAGAGAGGCGGTGATTGATGTGGGATATTGATGATGAGCGGGCATTAAAATTACGAGTTCTTATAAATTCTAACTACTTACACATTATAAGGGGTGACATGGCAAAGAAGTCCAGTCATTTACAGTTTTTCTTAGACCAAGTCAAAGGACAAATTTGATTCAAATGTATGACAGGAAGGTTATTTTCAATTTTAGACATGGCACGTTCTCCCCGTATGTCATTTAACAAGCACTCATAGAATGGCATGGCCATGAGCAATGACAAATCTCTTTGACATCAAGGCAGTGAGACCTCAGCAGGCAGTGGATTCTATTTGTGAAGCACGAGCTCTAAAATGAGGACCAGTCTATGTTGGAGGAACAGATGCTTGATATTGTCATCAGTCTTTTCTCTGCTACTTTCTGCTCAAGTGCACCTTGGAAGGCTACAGATGATGGGATCCTCCCATTCACATGGGAGACCCAGATTGAGTTTTGGGCTCCTTTCTGGATTGCTGCAGATGAAAAGCCCCCACTCTCTTGTCATCTGTCTGGCATTCTTTTTCTGAGTATCCACTTTTCATATATATATATATATATATATATATACACACACACACACACACACACACGCACATGCATGCAAACATTAAATAGTTAAACAGGTTCATCACAATCTTAGATGAATATATCTCAAACTCACTTGATCATTCTCCTTCAAAAAAGATCTAAAAAGACCTTTCCCCTAATACATTCCCCTGATACCGAAGAAATTTTACTATCACAGATAAATACAACCACAGGTATTTTTAATCCCTCCACAACAAATGCTGGGCCCATTAGAGACAATATTGTCACCACTGAGTATCACTTTGATGAATTAGGGATACTTGGTAACACAATTTTTAGTCCCTCAATGTCATGGAGTTTGGTATAATTTTATGCAGGGATCTACATTTTGCTTCATTGTTTGTATGCCTTAATAATGTAAATTTCAGGAGCTTTATTGCTTAATATCATGTCCTCTGGGATGACTCTGAACAGTCATTCAAAGCCTACTTTGGGTTTGGATTCTTTATGAATATAATTGACTTCTGAGATGTACTTTTCCAATTAAGATGTTGACTGTCTCTTATTGTTTCAGATATTTGAAGAGATAGTCCTTTTTGTTCTCACGATATACTGAAAGAAATAGAAAAGAAACAAAAATTCTTCAGAAAGTCCAATTTTTTTGGCCATAAATTTCCTCTGGGTAACCTCAAGTACACAAAATCACAGTAACAAGCAATTAAAGTAATTTCAAAGAAAACACACACACACACACACACACACACACTCACACACAAAAGAACCATAATTTTATTTGGCAAACATAAGGTATGGCCAAAATTAGCATGTAAAATGTAATGCTTCAAAAACAGCTTCACCACAACTATGCACAATGGAAGGTTCCTTGTGAAAGAGAATGTATGTTGATTGGGGGCGAGATAGGGTTTCGATGGGAGGATGAAAGCGGTATCTTCCAGGTTTGGGAAAGTGGAAAGCATCTGAACAGGTGATGGGGTTTCAAAGAATGGTTAAGGTTTACCTTTTGAAGAGTTAAGGGTATTTGAGCAAACAGCTTCAGGTTTTAGCATGCATTAAGCCCGTATCAGCTGAAGGAACCTATGAATTCCCAAGAATGGACTTGCACTTTTAAAATATTATTTATATTTCATTGGAAGGGCAGATTTACTAAGAGAAGGAGATACAGAGAGAAAGATCTGTCCATCCACTGGTTCATTCCCAAAGTATCCACAATGGCCTTCACACACCCCTTTACCTTCAATGCGTACGAAGCGAACCACTGGTTACCTCTATACAAGATCTTTCCTTTGGAAATCACTTCTCATATCCATCATGAATACGCTTCCAACTTCTGCAATACTCTGGCATAGGATTTGTAGTTACTAATGATAAATTTGTAGTTACTAATGATAAATTCATGTGATTCTATAGAAGATTATAATAATAACTTATTCCAGTAGGTTATAAAATAGATAATGGCTGTATCTTCCAGTGCTGAGCATATTAGAGTTGACCAATAAATATGAGTAAATGAATAAATAGTAATTTTTCTGATTAGCATTTATTTTTTCCAATGTAGTTAAATCTAGTAGCATTCTAAGCTGTGATTAACATCCACCTGATGACTGCTCATAATGGCCTCTCAATAGCATTTGCTGCTAGAAGGAATTAAGAAAAATAAATCAAGATTGTTTTAAAAATGCCTGAAACCATGTTACTTTTGACGTATAATTTGATTAAGAGATCAAAGGAACAGGAGAAGTATTCAAGTAGTTTTTGTTTAAATTGCTGTCTTTGCAGAGTTATTCATGACCTTTGTCCCTGTTTCTGACTCTTTCTATCCAAAAGCAGCCTGCTGCTCAACTTGCGGGGGCAGCAAGGATGGAGTGAACACGGTCTCTCGTCCAAGATGTAAACATCTCCTCTGGTAAATACTATAATATTCTATGGCGTGGATCTTGTCAGTTTAGGCATTTTTATTTACAAACTGTTCAAAGCTTTTCAGCTTCTCAATGGGGGAGTATTAAACACACACAAACATACACACTCACAGTTTTCTCATTTGCCAAAAATATCTCTTGTGTTTAGTTCCTCTGCCTAAACCTAACTCTTGCAATTTTATGTTATCCTTTAACCTTCAATGTGCTCTTGAGTAAACAACATGTTCAGGCCTCCAGCAGTAGCTGGTTAGAACCGCTCTGTAGTCAGTAGGAGAGAAGATCCCAGTGATACAAAAATATGCAAGGCATCTGGACTCATAGCTGTTGTACTGTTCTAGAAGGGGAATCTCCAGGATGACCTGACATAGCTCCATCTGCAAACATCCCACCGGATGTTTGCTTAAGCTTTTTGGACAAAGTTCAACTGCCCTTTGGGAGACAACACACATTTCTCCCTCGTTTATAATTTTCTGGAATGAAACCAACCAAAAAAAAAAAAAAAGACACAAAAAGCTCACTGGATGAAAAAAAAGAAGTCCAAATACAATAATACCTTACTTGTTCTTTGTTCTATAGAAACCACACAGTGGTTTTTAAGCATCTCAGCAATCCAATACTGCTATTTCTTGTAGACAGCAGGAAATTTTTGTCTCATTTCATGGCTATTGTAGAAGAAACAGAAAAATCTTTATCCCTCAGAGATTAAAAGCCTTCCTGGAAGAAGCATAACTTCTTGGAGAATGTGTTAATAACTTCAGAACATGCTTAAGAAGCAATGTAATACATGGCTAATTTTAGCTCTGTACAAGAACATCAGGCTGACAAGTGACCTACTTAGATGTTTATATTTTCCAATGCAGGTCGCTTTGGAGAGTTTACTTTAAAAGATGAAGGACCTAATGATTCTGAAAACTAGCATTATTTTGTAACATTATGTTTCTGTGTGTTTTAACTCCATTTGCACATTTATCTTCGATTTCTTTAAGCTCCTGAAACCTATCTTGTACTGCAGACATCAGCATAACAATTTCTTGCTACTTCCCCTTCTCAACAATATCATGACAACCTGAGTGGTCTCAAACATTTCTATTTCAAGCCGCATTTGGTTTTTCTCATGTGGTCAGTAACCTCTTCCCACAGATACGCATATTCTAAAAGTTTTGCTTGGTCCGGAACTTTATGTAGTTGGAATTTATAGTATGTTTGTTTTTCTATGACTTTGTTTGCTCGTGTTTACAAGGTTTATTCACATTGGTGTGTGCAGTGGGCTTCTCCATTTTCACTACTGTATCACATCTTATTGTTATGCACTGCTATTTTGTATCACTTCCCTCCTGATGCTCTTTGGGATTGGCAGCAGTGTTGTAAATAAAAGAATGCTCTCATTGTCAACATTCACGCTCCAAATTCTGTTGTGTAAATATGTGTCATGTTCACAGTACTTAGTGAGGGCCAATCGCTTTCCAACTAAGTTGACTCTGTTCTCCCAGAGATAGTGAATGAGAATTCATTTTAAATTAGAATTTATTAACACTTGGTCTAGACTTCACAATTTTAGCAAGTCAGCTTAATGTGAAATTTATTTCATTGCTGTCAAAGTTCAGCAATTTTTCACATTTTTATTGACAATCATATTTCCTTTTCTGTGAAATATGTTTACATTTTCTGTTTCCCTTTTGAATTTTTTCTTTCATAATATAGAGAAATATTTTCTTGTTTGCATATAAAAAGTGTTTTGAAAATTCTTCCCTAAATGTTTAATAATAAAAATGATTTCCCTACATGTTTTCCTGGATATTTTAAAGCTGTGTCTTGCAGCTTTAAATTCCTAACCCATTTAGAATTGGTTCTGTGTATATTGTCTAAGTAGAGACTCATTTGCACTTTCCCCACACAGATAATTCACATTCAATACAATTACAGTCCTTCAATTATCCATTCCTCTGCAGTACAGTTTTACACTGCATATTTCCCATGCATTTAATGTTATTTCTAAACTACCTATTTAACTAAAATTATTGTCCAAAGCTTGTCTAATATAACACTGTTCACTTACTTCAACCGTTTTGTTTTTAATAAAAGTTCTACTTTGCTCTTAAAATATGTCAGATTTGGTAATATAGTCTCATTTATCATATTTGCTTCACAATTATGCTCATTGAAACTATTTTAGTATATCTTATTTGTGATGATTCCATCATGTCGTACAAGTCTGAAACTATAGTTTGTGTTCACTATAATACTCATAATTTAATTTTTCATAGACTTAGTGATTTTTATTTTGAACTCATATGCTCTTTATAATTTTATCTTTACAATTCCCATGAAATACAACTATGAGCTATAAATGGCAGCCTGCCACAAAGAATTTGTATTTGGTTTTGTGGATATTGTTTTCTCCACATGGTTAGTGCGAATTCCCACAGCAAAACCACAGGACAGGATTGTAGCTATCCTTTCTCAAGCAACACTTGATTTCCACAGACTTTTTTCTCATAGTTTATTTTATTCACTCATTGCTGATATCATTTTTGTGGACTGTCACTTTATACCTATATTTCAATTTGCTGTTTTACAAGTTGTTGATTCTAACTTTCTAGTTTGCATTAGTGTCAGAAGTATAAGCACAAGTGGGACTATTTAGTCCTTAAATTACTATTTATTTTCATTTTACTCCAAAGGCAAGGAAACAGAGAACAAAAGAGAAGGAGTCAGAGAGAGGGAGAGACAGACAGAAAGAGAGGCAATGACACAAAAGAGGCAATGATGGAGGCCCAGACATTTCCGTCTATGGTTTACTCCTCCAAAGCCTGCAAAAGCCAGAGCTGGCCAGAATGAAGTCCAGACCTCAGACTGGTCCTCCTAGCTCCGAGGCATGGACTCAAGCACTCGCGCCACGGTCTACTTCTCTAGGTGTGCACTTACAGGAAAATAAATCAGAACTTGAACCTTGTCATTCTCGTGTCTTAAATTCTGAACCAAGCTTCCATCTGTGGACTGTTTTTGCCTTTTCATATTAAGAGCAATATTAAGACAAGGGATTTTATATTTTCAAGCTTGTTCTCCAAAGCCAGCTCATTGCCCTACATGTATTATCTCTTACCTCCACCCAAGGATACCAAGAGCTAACAGAATTGGAGCCTACATCATAGAAAATAGGTTGTATGGCCCTAGGTTGGGCTATAGTTCTGCTGTTTTATAACTTAATTAGTAAGCCCCATTGGTCTTTATACCTTTCTTTTAGTGTAGTATCTTATGATGCTTGTTCTATATAATAATCTCATTTCCCATTGGTTCTGAGGTAAATAAAAGTTGGGAAAATAACTCGTTAGTTCTGTGTTAGCAAATTATCTCGGGTTCCCATTAAAGAAAAAAAATAGATATTTCCATATTTACCATGGCCTGCTCTGGCTCCCACATAACCTCTGAATTCATCTTTTGCTGGTCTCTCATCAGTCCATCCCTCCCCCTCTGTTTTGGATTCTGTCTTTCAGGAACATACTCACTCGTTGTCTCACTCCTTCCACTGCCCAATCAGCGCAAGGCCATCTCATCCATTCTGTGCCTTCTTCAAATTCCTCAACACAGTCTTTTCTCAATATTTCATTTATCAACTTTAATATTGTTTGAAATAAAATCAGAGAGAGAGAGAGAGTAATTAATTCTGCCTACTGATTTATTGCCCCGCTTTCCACCACCTGCCTGCCAGGGCATGACCGTAGTGAAGCCAGGAGCCTGGAACCTCATCAGGTCTCCTACGTGGGTTATAGCGACCCGAGCTCCTAGGACTATTATCTGCTTTCAGGGGTGTCTGTTAACAGAAATCAGAGCAGCTGGGTCTTGAACCAAGTTCCCTGATATGAGATGTGGAAATCCCAAGCAGCATCCTAGACTGTACTTACCACCACCAAATACTTATTCCTGACTCTGAATTTATTTAAACTAGCACCTTTCAATGGCTTCATATTTTCCTCTGCATTTAATAAATTGTCATGTTATGTTTTCTAGAATGTTATTATCTGGTTAGCAGAAAATAAGGGACAAAAGGGAAAACATCGGTTTATCTTATTACTGCATCTAGAACAAAGCCGAACACAACGGAAATACTCCATAAACACTTGCTGATAAAATACATGGTAACATAGGATCCTCTATGACTTGACGAAACTTCTCAGTTTTCAACAGAGTGACTTAATAGTTAATAAAGTGCATTTGTGTAAGTGGCATGACTCTACATATGTAGTTAATGAAGAGAATACATGCTTTTCTTAGTGATGCCTAATCTGTAATAATAGCCATGTGAAACTTTAATTCACAATTGTATCATGAGAAAACATTATTTGGCTATATTCTCAGACCCTGAGTTTAACAATGAGGGTACCAGTATAGGGAACATTTAAACTACTCGGTGGTGCAAGTATGATGCATGCACACAGTCCTCAACATATATATAATAGATACTAAACGACAGAGCAAGCTACCCTTCAGATTGCTGATGTATTGTTACTGGCTAATATCAGATGTCTAGCATTTTATTCTTTAAGATGAGATCTTTGCTGCACAGTTTTTTTTTCCCATTAAATGAGTAGGGTCTGTTATGCCCATCCTACAAACTATCGTTTCAGACCCAAGCATGCTGAATTTTCAGATACAAATTTAAGATGTGGTATTCTGAACAGCATAAAAAGGATGTTTTAAATAACTCCATGCCTTTGTTATAATTCGAGACTCCATTTATTTTGCTGCATCTCCTTTGTTAATTTGCTTTTCAGAAATTTATTCTGAAATTTCTCTACTGAAGCATATGCCATTCATGTAGCTGGCTTCAATCTCTGCTCCTGTACTTTAAATATGATTAGACGTGTCTTCCTTCCATTTGATGGTTTCTTCACATATTTAATAAGCTATTTCTTTTGTTTTCTTAATTTCCTGTTTTCCATTCATATACTTTTTTGTTATTGTGGCTTTGGGTTTTGAAAGTTTAATTTATTGACGTCAGTTTCATCTTTTGCATTTTGTTTTCTTCATTTGAGAAATTCTTTCGCATATTTGAATTTCTTATATTTTTCCAATGTTGCATTAGTTTCCCTGTTAATTTTTCTCTCTGGCTTTTCAATGCTTATAATGGAATAACAATTTCTGAAGAAGCCTAGTCTGTTCTGTTAGACATATTCTTATTTAATTGTATAGTTAAGCTTAAGGTAAAACTTTTTAAGTATTAATTAATCTACCCTGTATCACCAAATGAAAATGAAGGCCCCTGGCAATTGTGTTGCAGTTGAAGACTGTAAAATGATATTCAGCTTGTGGCTTAAAAAATGTTGGCTGCCATTGACCTCAGGGAAAAACGAAGACCTTACGCTTTACAACAACAAAAGGACTTTAGTTGAATTTGCAGAAATGCAAGCATTTTATTCTTGTTCTTAGTTCAGTACCAAAGTTCAATCATAAAACTTGCAGTTTCAGCACACATGTGAGCTTTATCAGTGGGCACAGTGCTCTTAAGGCACTGGCGTGCATACACAGTATCACTTACACTGTTCAAACTTCTGTGATGGATTGAACTGTTACTCAGATCTCCGATGTGCCATTGCTGGCTAATTTCAAATACCTCTGGCTGTATTCCTTTGGATATGATCTTTGCCAGGCATCTCCTCTTTCCAATAAGCTCCAATAGGCCCATCTTATACATTGACATTCTATACACAAGGATGCTGGAATTTCAGACTGAAGATTTGATAGAAACTCAAGCTGAGGTTTCCTAAATGGCATAAACTGACTTGTTGTAAGTTATATTGCTATTTTGGAGTTGGGACCAGGAACTACAGGACGTAGGCATCCAAAGGGTGCTTTAACACTTGTGTCAAATGCTAATCTCTATTTACTGGATAAATTTAAGGTTTGGAAAGTTAATCTGTCTCTTTGATATTGCAACTTGGGATTAAAAAAGAAAAGAAATCTTACTATTATAGCTGTTGAAAGTGAGTTTGGATCACCAATAAAGCCATCATGGAGGGTGTGAGGCAAAGCTTAGGTGGAAAACCACACATTCCTTGGTAAGTGTTGGTTTGAAATCCATTGGCTAGAATGCAGGGTGGAAGGGAAGAAGTGTCAAGTTTAGCTGATGATGTTTTCCAAAACTTGTCTTTCTTAAACAAGTCATTCCTACATGTGGTTAGTGAGGAGTCTGTGGCTTTTCAAGAATTCTGCATGTGGGGCAGACTTCCAGCTGGTTGAGCAAATGATAGCTCACTCTACACCTGCTCAGTCTAATGGATATTTTCAATACTTTCTTCACTCCACTGTGTTCTGGAGTTGGGAATTAGTTCTTGAAAGATTTGACTGTCGATGTGTGTGGTCATTTGAAATATTCCTGGACTCAATAATCAGGTAGAAATTTAAGCTCAAAATTCAGAGTGCCAGCTTGAGGTGTTCTTTTAAAAATTCTTTAAAAGATGCTCATTTAACAAGGAATTCTGTACATCTCCAGAATAAATGAGGGCATTATTAAAATAATAATCAATTCTTTGTCTTTTTGCCCACTTTTATTCAAATTTTAGATCATGCCCTGAGTTAATATTTAATCCCTGAGCAATGTAATTCAGTATCATTATCTAATTTAAGGGGTACCTGAAAAATAAAAGCCAAATGTATGTTTGTGAATGAACCATGAACCACAGAGTATTCACTTTCTCTTCAGAATCTAGCGTCATACAGAAATGCATTCTGATGGTCTTCAAATTCCTGCTGTTAAAAAAACAGCATATATATATGCAACACAATGCCTGATTAAAAGGTTGAATTATATGTCCTCAAATGTCTTTATTGCCTTCTCTCATTGCATCTCTGAAGTTTAATCTTCAGTGCTCCTAAAGACATAAGTTTGTACTTTCAGACTTGAGGTTTGACCTACAATAGATGTGCTCAATATAAACTGGTATTTTCCTAAAATATTATCTCTCAGAGTGAATGTTGGACCTTGCAATTGTGCCTCAGAATGCCTGCATCCGTATTCCAGTATCTGGGTTCAAGCCTTGGCTCCTCTTGTGATTCCAGTTTCCGGCTAATACAGAAACTCGGAGGAGGCAGTGATGACCAAAGGAATTGGATCCTTGCCACCCAAACAGGAGTCCTAATCATGTTCCCAGACTCTGGCTTCAGCCTGACCCAGCCCTGGCTGGAATAGATATTTGGGAAGTGGACCATTAAATAGGCTTGTTCTCTCTCTCTCTCTGTCACTGGCTTTCAAAGACATACATAATAATTAAAAGGAATGTGAGCTATAAAGTTATAGTGTGTGAAGTTATTAATTTTTTTATTAATTTATTTTGCAGGCAGAGAGACATAGAGATAGAGTTTCTACCCGTTGATTCAATCCTCAATGCTTGCAACAACTGAGCCCAATTTGGGCCCAATACGGGAGCCTAAAACTCAATTTGGGCCTCACGTGTGGGTGACAGGGATCCAAGTACATGAACCTACACATGGGAGGCACTCTGTGACAGCATGCAGATGTCCTAATTCGCATCTTCACTGTAACACTAAAAAGCTGCTGCACTTTGTGGTCATGCTAATACATGTTAAACACAGAATGTTGGGTTTTCCAAAATTTTTTGGAAAATTCTGCAATAGGTGAATTCAGATGCTATTCTTTATTAAAATGCTGTAACATGTTAACACACTTCACAGCTCTAGACAGATTTCAAGCAATAAATATTTATCTAGTCCCTCTTATGTGCCAGGATTGCCACCAATCTTTTGCTCAAAGAAACATTAACAAATCAGAATTGGTTTTCTAAAGCAACAGGAAGATAAAGATTAAACAAGTACGTAAATATTTAGTTAGCAAATTGTAGTGGACTGATGACACCATGAGGATGAACAAGAGATACTGATTTAATTGTAGGATAGACTTAGCATTGTTCTGTAAAAAGAGACATCCAAGCTGACAGAAGAATTAAGACCAAGCCGGATGAAGAGTGGACATCCCAGCAGAGTGGAAAGAAAACACAAAGTCTCAAGACAGAACAGAGTTTGCTGTGTCTGAGAAGAGAAACCATAAATGTGGTTGGAGCAGTGGGAATTAGAGTCTCAAGATGGAGGGAAGTCGTGCAGGGTGGAGCCATGCAGGATCCCAGAGCCCTCGTGACCTATGAGTCTTGATCTCAGCATAGAGTTTTAATAGAGGGACTGCATTTTAAAGTAAGAGCATTTGCATTGAAGTTAGCACTCCCCAAATGTTTTTTAAAATGAAGATTTATTGGATGAAGAATTTCTCACGAGTAATTATCTTTGGTCATTCCTGTAAAAAAAAAAAAATCCTTGCCTTATACCAGGATTCTGTATTAGTTAATTGCTCAAACTGTGACAGAAGCAGGGTAAGAGATTTTATAAGGTCAAATGTATTTATTTATCAGTTTCAGAAACATTCCAACACAAAGATGCCAACAGAGATAAATTTTGGGCTCAAATGTTGTCAAGACCTAATTTTTCTTCATCCATCAGACCTTCCTGTTACTGTTTTGTTTTCATTCTGAGGCTCAACAATATGACTTAAGAAGTTTCAGGAATTTCCACTGTGGTAGCAAGGTGGCTGAATCATCTCCCCACAGGCTCTCAAACTGGATGTCAAAGGGAAGGGAAAGCCTCTCTTGCAACATTCCCAAGAAAATTCCATGCTACCTCTCACGTAGGTGCTGCTAATCCCAGAACCCGCCATCCAGCCTAAGCAATGCCGATCACTTTTGGCCCACAGTCTGGTTCGTGTGGATCCCCAGATATAAATCTAGGGTGAATAGCACAAGAAGGAGCAAAGCTGGGACAGCGGAGAGTAACCCTATGACTTTTTAAAATTTTTCTATTTCAAAATAAGTAAAAATGTTTTGGGTGAATATGTTGCATTTCCTGTTGAAATATAAAAGGAAAAATGCAATATGTTCTGTAATTTCTAAATTAGTACCACATTATGGTTTGAATAGGACACAGAAATAAAATGTTTTTTGGTCATATCTGGGTGGTTATAGAAAGTAGAATAATGATAAAACAATGAAATAGGATAGTTCTATTACTACTGATAGTAATTCACCCTTCAACTGTGACTACTAGTTGCACATTACTCTAGCAAAACGAGTCAATTACTAAATAGATGAACTCCTGTGTTTCATTTAAATTATTGCTTGCAACCCTGATATCATGTGATTCCAAATACACATACCTTTCATTATGTCTGACATTTGGCTACATTTGTTGAGTTTCCTACTCAAGTACTTTGAAGAAATATAAACCTTGAAGATTATGGAGGATGATTTTATGGTTAGGTCCACCAAGCAAAATGTTCTCTAGTATTTTGAAGATGGTAATAAATGTTGAGATTTATAACAGGAGTTGAATTAAACTCTAGAACAAGTAATACAAATTGTAGAAATATTTTGTTTAGGTAAAACAAAAGGCTCTTCTATGAGATGGTAGTATGGTCTGCATAATCAAAATAAATTTAGTTAAACTGTGGAAGCCTGGAAAAAATCACAGGTCAAGGAAATGCTATGACTCTTATGTCAACAAAAAGCAGATATTTTAGTCCCAGAGATAGTACTTAACATTTATGGTCATTTATACATTGTTTCCCATTTTATGACTATTGTCTAAACTAGCTAGGGTCAGAGCAGGGTAGTAATTGTTAGGGAGGACTTGGTAGATGAATTAAGACTTTAGGGATCTTTTTAAAAAAGGGAATAAGGAGTGCAAGGTAGAGAATCCACAAACAAGAACTCAAATATAGTGGAAAAAACAATGTGGCAAACAGAATCTTCTTGACCTCATCTTAAAGCTCACTTCTATTTGCCTTGATTTACATAAAACATTCTGCAGAAAAATTTTTAAGGATTTCCAGACTCGTGGACAACTAAAACCAGACTCTATTTTCTGACTACATTGTACACATTTGTTCCTACAAACAGAATAGGAATTATGTGTTTAGATGTGAACAGAAATGCAAGTATGTTCTTTTATATTCAACCATTAATTTATTGTATTTGCTTTAAAGGAGGTACATAGGTACAAAAGTTTGGATACATGTGAGTTAAAGCACAAATACCATATAAATGTACTTTAAAAAAAGACATTTATTTGAAAGGCATAGTTACAGACAGAGGGTGGGTGGGGAGACAGAGAGAAATCTCCCACCTGCTGGGTCACACCTCAAATGATCTCAACTGTCCTGGCTAGGCTAGCCAAAATCATGACCCAGAAGCTTCTTCAGGATCTTCCAGGTAAGTTCAGGGACCCAAACAGTTGGGTGTCCTCTGCTGTTTTCCCAGTTACATTAGCAGAGCTGGACCGGAAGTGGACACGACCTGAGACATGAATCAGCAGTGCCCTTGCTGGGCAGTTTACCCTGTTATCCACAATGCCAGCCCTGTTCAAATGTATCTTTAACTTAGCAATTGGAGTGGTTGCTGTGGTTCAGTTGGTTAAGGTGCCACAGAATGCTCACATTCCATTAGTAGAGTGCCACCCTGAGTCGCAGGTAATCCACACTTAGGATTCTAGCTTGCCACTAACGTACCTGGCAAGCAGCATGGGATGGCCCAATCTCTGGGGTTCAGGACAAACATGGAGGAGATTTAGATGAGGCTCCTGGCTCTGGTCTGGCCTAGCACTGGCTCCTCTGAGTTATTTGGAAATAAGTAATGAAGAGCTGTGTCTGTTTCTCTTTTTCCTTTCACCAGCACTCTGCCTTTCAATTAATAAAGATTTATTTATTTTTATTGGAAAGTCAGATATACAGAGAGGAGGAGAGACAGAGAGGAAGATCTTCCAACCAATGTTTCACTCCCCAAATGACTGCAACGGCTGGTGCTGAGCCAATCTGAAGCCAGGAGCCAGGAGCTCTTCTGGGTCTCCCACTTGGGTGCAGGGTCCCAAGGCTTTGGGCCACCCTTGATGGCTTTCCCAGGCCATAAGCAGGGAGCTGGATGAGAAACAGGGCTGCCGGGATTAGAACTGGTGATCATATGGGATCCTGGCGTGTGCAAGGCAAGGACTTTAACCACTATGCTATCACGCCCAGGCCCAATAGATGTTTCTTTTTAAAATCCTTACTAGTCATTAAGTGTTGACATATTTGCAAATAAATTATATCCATTAGCTGCTCAGTGGCTTTATTTGAGTTGAGACAGTACTGTAAAACTTCACCTGTATTTTTCTTCCTTAAATATCCATCTCTTTAATATTTTCAAGAATGGCAATTAGTAAATAATTAAATATCATGTTTATTTTAATGATGAAAGAAAGGTGATGAGCAAAAAGCAATCACATGGCTCTAGGAAGCAAAGATAGCATCTTTGGAAATCTGATTATAATTATTTTTATTAATAATGATTGGCTTCCTGTACTGGTTTTCTGAATTATATAAAATTGCATGCATAATATCCTGTTGTTGAAATAAAATGGTTTAAAAATATTGTGGATATACACTAATTTAAGCCACACATATAAAAGACATTGTTTATTCCTGAATTGTTCCTGGGCAATTAGTATTTTTTAAAGATTTATTTATTTTTATTGCAAAGTCAGCTATATAGAGAGGAAGAGAGACAGAGAGGAAGATCTTCCATTCAGTGATTCATTCCCCAAGTGAGCTCAATGGCTGGTGCTGCACTCAGCTGAAGCCAGGAGCCAAGAACTTCCTCTGGGTTGCCCACGCGAGTGCAGGGTCCCAAGGCTTTGGGCCGTCCTTGACTGCTTTCCCAGACCAGAAATAGGGAGCTGGATGGGACGTGGAGCTGCCAGGATTAGAATCAGCACCCATATAGGATCCCAGCATGTTTAAGGCAAGGACTTTAGCTGCTAGGCCATGGCGCTGGGCCTGGCAATTAATATTAAACCACAAGTCTTTGTTGTTCCAAATAATAGATCTTTA
Organism: Ochotona princeps; assembly: GCF_030435755.1. Taxonomy (NCBI): domain Eukaryota; kingdom Metazoa; phylum Chordata; class Mammalia; order Lagomorpha; family Ochotonidae; genus Ochotona; species Ochotona princeps. Next base: position 27,123,860 of record NC_080840.1, on the reverse strand, counting down.
CATTCTTCCTATGTAAAATGAGAAAGTTAACATATAAACTAGAGTATTTGTTTAAATTATCTGGAGATATTCCATCTCATGAGAATATTATCACATAATCAGAAAATAATGTTTTTCCAATGTTTTATGCTATAAATTACAAGAAGTTATCAAACTGATATTTATGTTAAATTCCTATCATCTTAGCTTAGGGCTAGCAAAACTGCCAAGCAACTAACTTCTAGTCTTTTATTTTAAAAAATTTATTTACTCGTATTGGAAAGGCAGATTTACAGATAGAAAAAGACAGAGAGAAAGATCTTCTATCTGTTGTTCACCCCCAGTGTGGTGGCAACACTCAGAGCTAAGCTGATCCAAAACCAGGAGCCATGAGACTCCCCTGGGTCTCCCACGTGGGTGCAGGGTCCCAAGGCTTATCATTTTCTACTGCTTTTCCAGGACACAAGCAGGGAACTAAATGGGAAGTGGAAAAGCTGAGAAGTGAACTGGTGCCCGATGGGATCCTGGAGTTTCCAAGATGAGGATCCAGTAATTGAGCAAATGCTTTTTTGGGTCCTTCTAGTCTTACTAAACAATCTTCTCTATCCACACAACGTGGAAATGGACTTCTCTATTCGTGATTCAGGCCTCAGACTTATCAAACTACTTGCTGCCAGAGCAAAAAATAACTGAGCGATGATACAATAATGACCTTCCTTTCGCAGTTCTCAGTATTCAAAGGCACTGAGTCATGTGGCCTCGTCTCCGAAACATAAAAAATATGAGGGTAAAAATCATTTGCATTGCAGAGTGCTAATGCATTTTCTCCTCAGCATTTAGTCTTCCTTCTCTCTCTGCTTTATAAGCCATGATTATTTCCTGTTTGCTAAGGATAATACCCTTAAAAAAAAAAAAGAACTCAGATTCTGGCATCAACCTATTTTTAATTATAGGTCTGGCATTGAAAATATGTCAATCTCTACTACAGGTTATTGCATTGTTTGCGATTGCATGTTCTAAGTGAATTCCACATTTCCAAACATAGGCTACATAAAGAATGCTTTATCAAGCATAGATTTATAAAATAAATTTTTATGTAAAACATCAGAATTCTTCCAATTAGAAGTAACAAACAGGCAGGTAATGCTACAGAAACAGAGAAGAAAATAAGTGTAACAGAATAGAAATCTCAGAAGGGAGCCCACATCTGTACAGTAATCTTTTACAAGAGAACTGAAAATAATCTAGAGAAAAAGCCTGTTCTTTTCAACAAATGTGGTTGGGACAACGGGATATCTGCTTGCAGAGTAGGAAATGCAAATTCCATCTGTCACTGTATATGAAAATGAGCTCTAAATCAATGAAGAATGTAAATCTGTACCCAGAAACCATCAAGCTATTAGAAGAAAAAGATAGGAAGCACTCTCCAAGATATAGGCATTGGTAAAGACTTAGAAAAGTCACAAAAAGAACAGGCAGTCAGGGCCCGACATGGTATCCTAGCAACTAAAGTCCTTACCTTGCACACGCCAGGATCCCATATGGCTGCCGATTCTAATCCTGGCAGCTCTGCTTCCCAAACAGCTCCCTGCTTATGGCTTGGGAAAGCAGTCGAGGGTAGCCCAAAGCCTTGGGACCCTGCACCTGCATGGAAGACTCAGATGAGGCTCCAGACTTCTGGATCCTGGCTTCGGATTGGCTCAGCACCAGCCTTTGTGGCTACTTGGGGAATGAATCCTCAGATGGAAGATCTTCCTCTCTGTCTTTCCTCCTCTGTATATCTGACTTTCCAATAAAAGTAAATAAAACTTTAAGAAAAAAACAAAAAAACAGGCAGCCAAAGGAGGTGGAGGGGAGAATTCCTCTAAATACAAGATGTATCATGGATAATAATAATAATAGAACAAACTAAAATAATAATAACTATTTTTTTAAATTGGAAGATAACCAAAACTACCATCTATAGCTAGACTGAGGTACCATAAATATAACATCATCCAAATTCCAGCTTACTCCATGCATTTTTCCATGTGTTTTTAGTTTGCATTGGTTTACCATCTACAAAGAAAAAATATTCCTTTCCTTGTAGCTACCAACACTTTGAATTAAAATTTATAATGTCAGCATTCTGTCCAATGGCTTCTACTCAGTGATGTCAATGAATGCCTGGAAATTAAGCCACATTGTCTTTCACAGGGACATCTACTTCTTCTTCTTGAACATAGTCTGCAGATGTTGTTATTCTAACTGACCACATCTTGGTGACATGCATCTCTTGGAGCTAAGGTGGAGCCAATTCTCCAGAATTAAATGGAACAAAAAATACAAAGAATGACGTTTTTCAAATTGGAGTACTACTCTGAGACTCTAAAAAGAGCAGATATGAAAGCTACATGAGGTGAGGATATAATATATATATATTGTATTTTTATATCCTCACTCCATGCACAGGTATGTATATTATGTACATACATATATATATATAACGAGTAGTGAGTAGTGAATGTATATGTTTATATGTTCAAGATCAGGACATCATAAAATGATCTTAGAAATATTTTATATTACACAATAAATATTAGTCATTTCTGATCATTCAAAATCCATAATATTTAAGATTATTTAAAGAATTGCCAATGAAATTCTCCAATGAAAGATTTTTCCATCAAGTTCTCTCTAAACATTTGACTTATTTTTCTGAAAACAACAATCCTTTTCCTTTAGAAATGGAGGTGGGGGAGGGTATAAAAAAATACCTTCATAATCATTCTCAAGACATAGTCAAACTCTGCTATTATACACCCAGTGCTTTCAAGCCCATAAATGTACGTCAAAATCATAAACATTCATCTGCTTAATACAGATACAAAAGGACTTACCAAAGACAATTATTAGAAAAGATAATAATTGCATTCTATACTTTAAGCCTCTTAAAGTTGTATTTTGTTGCTTTTGAGATAAAAACATAAAGTTTACAATTGTATGCATGCATTGTATTTGAAGAAGTTGATTATAAGTATAGCTGTTATTGGGGTAGGTTTGGAAGGCAGCACATTACTCAAGATTAAAAACAAAACAAAAAAACCTTTGCACCTAATAGAGGTATTTGGGTCCTAGATAGGATCTTACTGTAAGCCCAGACACTTGGATACTCATGCTGCTTCATTATTTGCTGTGTGATATTAGCTAAGGACTTCACCTCATCTTGAAAATGTTTGATTTTATTTTCTAAATCCACTTCAATGTGCCAATATTCTATAATTTATCTGGAAGAGGGAAGTGGAAAGCACAGGAATGAGGTAAGCACTTAGGAGACTCTGCACCAACTGTGCTCAAAGAAGCACTGAGGGAGAGTCCTATGGCTGGGAGTAGAATGATGTTGGTGACAAGAGTAGCTAGACACTCTCTAGGGCACATGTCCCAACATGAGAAGACAGCTGGACAGACAGAGCTAAAGAAGGGTGGTAATCTTCATACCACCCAAGAAATCCCTTCTCAATGAACTTGATTGTTTTGCACAATTACTAATCCTTTGTAACAATGTGATTATAGGAAGGAGTTTCCTGGCTTCAGTTACTAGGCGAGCAGTAGACTTGGAGCAGTAGTAAACCAGTCAAGCTTTTCATTGAGGATTTGGATTTGGCATGCGAATAGACAAGTAATTATTCTTCTTGGAGGGCTGAACTTATAACCCTTGGTACATGTTACGATTTCTACCACATGGGCAAGAAAAGGGCAAGAAATAAAACAGGAAGGGAGGATACTGAGACATTTTAAAATGTGGCTACTGGCTGTTGAGAAATGCAAACAGGTGAGAAACAGAGCATGCTACTGGGCTTGAAGTTCTTTCTGGTTCTCCCTGAGACTAGACGCATTCTGGTCCTAGGAAATATTCCAGTTTCATTTTGAATTATGATTAATGATGCTTTTTTCTTAAGCTTTGCTAAATTAATTTTAATTTTCAAAATACTTTTATTTTAACGAGTTATAGGGAGGGAGGAAGAGGGGGGAAGAGGCAGAGAGAGAGAGAGAGAGAGAGAGAAAGAGATCAACCTTTCATCAATGATTCACACCCCAAACAGCTGCAATCTCCAGGAACAGCCAGGAGTTCAATGGGATGCTGGCATCACATGCAGCTGTGCCATAATGCAAGTCCCCATCGAAATTAGTCCTAACTCTTTTGAACTCATAGGGCTAGAACAAAGTATTTTATTGACGTTGCGTTTTCACAGTAATATTTCTGGAACTCTTGGGTATATTGATGAGTTATTAGATATGATGTATTAAACATACATGATTTTCTTTAATGTTGTCCCCACCCCTAATTTTATAAAGATGATGATCTTTTCCCATTCATACAGAAGAATAAACTAGGCTTAGAAAAAATTATTAACTTTCGGGCCCGGCGGCGTGGCCTAGCAGCTAAAGTCCTCACCTTGAACGCCCCGGGATCCCATATGGGCGCCCGTTCTAATCCCGGCAGCTCTGCTTCCCATCCAGCTCCCTGCTTGTGGCCTGGGAAAGCAGTCGAGGACGGCCCAAAGCTTTGGGACCCTGCACCCGTGTGGGAGACCTGGAAGAGGTTCCTGGTTCCCGGCATCAGATCGGCGCGCACCGGCCAGTTGCGGCTCACTTGGGGAGTGAAACATCGGATGGAAGATCTTCCTCTCTGTCTCTCCTCCTCTCTGTATATCCGGCTTTCCAATAATAATAAAATCTTTAAAAAAAAATTATAAACTTTCCCTGAGCTTCACAGCTGTTAAGTGGTGTGGCTGCATTGTAACAAGTTTATATTAATTGTATTCTAACTTTGATCAGCTTACTTTCTGGTGCTAACTTATCAATGTTTTATAAGATCAAGAAAAATGTGGTGTGGGAAATATGATGTGAAGAAAGCAAACAAAATGCTGAGTTATTTAGTATTTTCTGAGTTTCCACAAGATGTGTTCAAGTTAGTTGTGAGTCATATGTACAAATACATTGGAGCAAGTTTTTTATCTTATGGGAGTCTGGTATTAAACTGGGGTCATATGGTATCAGATTCTAGGTTTTTAAGTATTGCTGCATTCATGGAATTGTTAAGAAAAGGAAATTGTGCCAGAGTTCCTTCATTTGGCAGTGGAGTCTGTGCATCATTGGGCTGATGCTGTTCAGAGTCAGAGGCAAAAAGCTCCTACGACTGCTACAATGGATTCTCCTTCAGCGAGCTTTCCCCAGTTTATGGCGTATTATAATTGTTCTCAAGTCTAGCTATGTTGCCTTCACAAGTGCTAACAACCCAAGACACTCTATTGGCCACACACACATTCCTGTCAACTTCTCTGATAGCTTCTGCAGTGTGAGTTGAAATGTTAATATACTTTTAAACAAAATGAAATACTTGAAATATCCGACCACTTCCTATCAGTCTAAAAAGATATGAATTTGTAAAACAGCTGCAACTCATTTCAGTGAGGACTGGTTTTACTGAAAGAGGTGGGAAAAAATTTACTACAACAATGGACAATAATATACTCAATGGAAAGAAATGAACATATCCACAGACTTTTATGTTAGTTAACACACAAATGTCTTTGACCATGAAATGAGGAACATCCTTTTTATTATAATTCATGTTCTTTCCAGAAAATGAGTTGTTTAAGCCTATTAGTTTGGTAAAATTATAGCAGAAAATGGGAAAAAGGATTTGATATGTGTTACAAAGCTTCAAACGGTAGTAACTATCAAATGTTCGGACAAACATTATAAAATACCACAGCTGTTTTATGGAGAATGGCAAAACTATGCCTTTGAGGTCTCTCCTCATTGACAACCATGGCAATGTTTCCCCATGAATGAATTAATTTGTGTCTTTTCAACTGACCAATATTATATAACAATATTAAAGACGTGTAAAATATTTTACACGCACCCATGAACCTTAGCAGCAATCCTGACAACACACAGTCTTGTGAGTCTGTGAGAGAGGGCCCCTGCAACCACAGGTCAGACATCTCTGGTCTCTACTGGGTTGAGTCAGGAATGCCATGTCCAACAAGTGATTTTTTTTAAATTCAGAACTGAGAATTCCCACCCTGCCCAGAGAGGATCCAGTTTCTTAGGTGCCGATTTGTTCTTGAAATTGTTTGTTTAGTATTTCAAGGAAAAAGGTATGGAAGCCGAAGAGATTTTTAAAGCTTTGGAGTTCTCCTCTTTTGCCTTGTACTTCAGTTTAATAGTCAAGTGGAAATAATGTTAAGTCCAATATTACAAGATTTTTTTTTTCCTTTCTAAAGTTCTTGTTACTATTTTCCATGCTACAGTTTTGTAGTAGAGATCCCTCCTCTTTCCTCTCTTCACCCTAATTTTCCCCTCCCACCAATTACCCCCATATTATCAAAGTAATATATCTTTCAGTAACAGTTGCAAGTTAAACACTGCTATTTAAATACATTATGGCATTGTAGGTATAGGCAAAGGTAGAAAAATCTAGTATTGAGTATACTACCAAGGTATAATTAGATTGTTATGAGAATTATACATATCATTAATTTGAAACCTTTTAGGTCTGTTACTATGATTTGAATATGGTTTTCCCTTCTAAAATTCATGCTGAAATTCAAACCCCAGTAAAAGGTACAATCAGCTGGAACATTTAAGAGGTGCTTAGGATTCTGCTGTAATGGATTAGTGGATTAACTGGTTAATGGATTACTGAATTAGTGGGTTATCTTGAGAGTTGTAAAAGCCAATTTGGTAGGTCTCTCACATGCTCCCTGCCTCGCTATGTAAGGCCCTACACTTCCTTGGAAGTCTGCCAGCAAAAAATGAATTGTGAGTTGCAACTCATCTACATTAACAGAGAACTAAGAGCCAACACAAATCTCTTGTCTTTGTAAGTTATATTGTGTTATCAACATCAGAAAATAGACTATGGCAACTGTAGTACATACTCTGTAATTGTTAAATATAAAAATAAAACTTAGTTATTTCAGGAATATTTATGATGCGTCTGTAAAGAGTAGAGCACCAGAGGCTGCTCAAGGCAGACCCATATGGAGATCCATTTAATTTAGTGAGAAAAGTAAATAATTAAAGATTATTTTGCTATTGACAATTTTCATAAAGAAAACTAATTGGATCCTGCAAGAGAAGATTGGGAATGGCTATTGATCTGAGAAATTCTCTTTAATATTTGAGCTAAGGCCTGAAGGACGAAAAAAAGCTTGTCATGTGAGGCACAGAGAAACAAGCAAAGAGTGAGGTGAGAAGATGAGCGTGCTTGGTGCTTTATCAGGAAGCAAGGATGGAACATGGAGAGTCAGGCAGTAGGAGACACTCTAATGTCCCTGATACAGTATACTAAGCAGCTTAGGTTTTAGTCTTCATTTCAATGAGAACTTGTCCCTAGGATAATTTCTGATGGTAAGTGCATAATTTTTGCTTAAGAAAATATATCTAAACAACAGTCAAGAGAATAAGTTGACCTGAACTGAGCTAGACATAGCTCTTCAACAATAACTTCAGGAGAGTTTTAATTTCTGTATATTTTGTATTTTAACTCTATTAACTGGCAAGATTTCCCCAGAGTACAGTGAATATTGATATTAGGCTAATCTGGATTAATATCTGTTTTCTAGCACAACTCTTACGACTCTGGCAGAAAGGGATTCTATTTGGATCCTGTGGTCTCTCATACCCTTGACCAAGAGTGGGGAGACAGGCTTACAGCAGGACTCTGGAAATGGCAGAGGTGGACACTTAGAGAGAGTAAGGTTAAAATGCTACAATTACTACAAGAGGTCAAATATTCTGGTTAGGCAGTAAAAAAAAATTTAATTCAGACACCTGCAGGCTTTTACAAAGTAGGTGACATATTCATGGCTATATTTATTAGGTACAGTGTTTTGTTTTCAAATCCATAGTTGCTCATTCAAATTTTTTTTCTGATTATTCTATAATTTTTAATAAGGTGATGTCATGAGCTGAAATTCTTTATGATGACAGAAAATGTCATCTTCTCAACAGGAAATTAATTCTAATTTAAAGTATTTCTCTTCACTTCAACTCTCTCTTTGCAAATAAAATGATCTTCATTTCAGGGAATTTATATGACACCATGCTTTAATGAGGTTGTATTTGGCATATTTGGGATATGGTTCAAATATCTCATGAATCTATGTTGGTATTCATTGAAATCTAAATCCTCACCTTCCTTTACTTTCCAATCACCAATCACTTTTATTTCCAATCACCTCTATGGAGATGACAAATTCCTATTTGATGTAAAGACTCTGTGTTATCATCTTTTGCTCAACCAACACTCGTGTGGGACATTTCCGTGTTATTTTAATAGCTTGGTAAACTTTCTGATTCTCTTCAAAGCCATAAGACTTAAGATATGGGAAAAATTCAGTCATTTTGTTTAGGCAATATGGCACCGCATCTAGCTGCGCTGCCAAACACGCCTGGATATGAAAATTGTTGCAAGGCTTTTGACTCCCAAACCTAGAGGCTAAAAATGTACTCCCTAATTCTACTAAATCTCTTTTGGAAAGAAGACAATATGGAAAAGACTGTATGAGATCTTCCTTTGGAGAACTATCACACGCGGTCCCTTCTAATGACATGTCAAGTTCCTCTTTCTCCTCAGCATTGATGTTATTTTTTTGAAAGACTCTTGGAGCAGAAATACTGTCTTAAATACTTTTTTCTCAATAGTGTAATTCACATGTTGGATTTTGGTGGTCAAGGGTCAGTCTTTAGGTTCTTGAAAATGCTTCATCAAATGCTATATAATTTTCTTAACATCTTGAAAGTTTATTGTTATTGGGCCCGGCGGCGTGGCCTAGCAGCTAAAGTCCTCGCCTTCAGCCCCGGGATCCCATACGGGCGCCGGTTCTAATCCCGGCAGCTCCACTTCCCATCCAGCTCCCTGCTTGTGGCCTGGGAAAGCAGTTGAGGACGGCCCAATGCCTTGGGATACTGCACCTGCGTGGGAGACCTGGAGGAGGTTCCAGGTTCCCTGCTTCAGACCGGCTCAGCATTGGCCCGTTGCGGCTCACTTGGGGAATGAATCATCAGATGGAAGATCTTCCTCTCTGTCTCTCCTCCTCTGTATATCTGATTTTGTAATAAAAATAAATCTTTAAAAAAAGTTTAGTAATAAGAATTAAACATTATTTTTCCTGTTTTGAATGATTTTTCTTTTCCTAAGCAGTGTGCTCGTCCACACTAGATTTATCTGAATACCTTCTTTTGTCCATTGACCTGCTGCCTTTCAGCTCACTGTCAGTCTTCTTCGTAGTGTGATAGATTTATCCTGACACGGCTAGTTCTCTGAACTGTGTTTTTCAGGTGACAGCTTCCTAAGAAGAAATTTCCAACATCTTTTTCTAATCAACAATTATAAAGCAAACTTTTGAATACTTAATTCAGAGGGCAAGATGATAGTTAGGATCTTCCAGTGATCAGCTTCCCTTATCGATGCAAATTTGAGCAGGTGCCATATTTGCTGCACCCAGAGTTTTCAATGCATCTGCTTTGCCTGAGGGAGCTAGAACCCAGTTGATGATGCAATATCCCGACTCCTGAAGCCCAGGCCTCTGAGACATCTGCAGATATCCCCAAAGTGGATTATAGCTTAAAAAGCTACATATATCTCACACCTTATTGAATCACTTGAAACCATGCCAACATGACATATTCAACTAACACTAAAGTAAAATATTAATATTAATGGAAAAACTTCTGGAGCAGATGTATGAAAACAAATTTAGGGGCACACAGAACATGAAAAAAAGAAAAAAAAGCCAATCACGTAACATCACTTCCAATGTGAAGCACAATAACTCTCTAATAAAATTTCCTGATAAATATTTCAAAGTAATTTAATGGGACACAAGAACACAGATAGTTAAACAATGTTAGGGAGACATTCCAGGATACAAATGAGAAAGCTAAGAGATAAAGACAATAAGAAAGAGTGAATCAGAAATCTTGCAGCTAAAGAACTAAATAAACACAATTAAAAATATAGTTTAGAGTCTCCAAAGCAGAAGTGAGAGGCCAGCATTGTAGAACAGCTGTTAGCTACAATGCAGGCATCTCATATGGATGCTTCAATGCTTGCTACTCATGTGGGAGACCAGGATGGATTTTTTTGGCTCCTGTAATTGGCATGTCCCAATCCTGGCTTTTGCAACCATTTGGGGAGCAAGCCAACAGATTAAAGATCTGTCATTGTCTTCCCCACTCCAGCACTCTTCCTTTCAGAGGGAAAGTAAATGAATATTTTTAAAGAAAATAGAAGTGAACATACAGCAGAATTTATGAACTTGAAGACAAATGATTTGAAATAACTCATTCAGACAACAAGGGGAAAAAAGGAAAAGAATAAAAAAGAACCTTTGAAAATTTGGGACACCATTCAGTGACATTATATGTGCTTCAGGAGTATAGAAGGGAGAAGACATAGAAAACCTATTCAATACTTTCTAAAAACAGGAGAAAGATACAGACATCTAAACCCAGGAGCCCATTACATTATATCAGAAATTTTCCCTTGATGCACATAATCATTAAATTGTAAAAATACAAAACAAAGAGAGATTTCTAAAAATAGCAAAAGAAAATGGTCAAGTCACTTATAAAGGAATTTCCTCTTATATTAATGATAGAGGACTTGGTTAAAACCTCAAAGGCCAGGAAAAGATGGAATGAGATATTCAAAGTCCTAAAGGAGAAAAAAAGCTAAGTGGAGGGAGAGGTTAGCCAAGAATACTATACCCAGGAAAGCTATCTTTCAGAAAGTAAGGAGAAATAAAGACTTGCAATGACAAACAGAAACCAAAAGAATCCGTTACTATCAGATCATTATCCTTATAAGAGATACTTAAGGGAGGCTTCTATCAGAACCAAAAGGACGAGCAATAAAATCATGTAAATGCCTGAAAGCATAGACCTCAAGTCATACACCCACAGGAAATAAGAAAGAGAAAACTAAGGATTCAAACTTTATATACATTTTTTTTAATTTTACTTACTTATATAATTCAATAAGAGTTTTTTCACCTATGGAGTATAGAAGTGGGCCTGGCACATTGGCCTAGCAGCTAAAGCCCTCACCTTTGAATGCACTACTTTACTTATGTAATCACATGGTTGAAAACTTATTAGGTTTAAATATGCACACATCACCCATACAATTTTGTGTTACTGAGGAAAGTATTCCTAGACACAACTTTGATCCAAAATATCTAATTACAGTTCATCTTTAAATATCATTCTAATCATTTATAATTAGCATTTCACACGTTTTTCAGCTTTCTTCTTTTTCATCCAAGGCATTAATGTAGTCAACAGGCTTAGATCAATAACATTCTAACTTAGGGTTAAAATTATGTATGCTAAGACAAATGATTTCCATCTTTATTTCATTTATGTAGTTTATGAAGTCTTTCCTTATCACCAATGTCAACACTTTGAGACAAATTTTGCTTGTAAAGTACATGAAAAAGTTAACAAAGTATGGATTATTATAATTTTTCTGCTCAGGTGTTGACAAATTGGTAAGTTATACTGCAAGTACTTTACACAAAAATATAATTTATTGGCTAGAGTAACATGTACATTTAGAACATATAAATCAAATTTAGAGTTTTTCAAGCAAAGTTCTGAAAATAAGCATTGTTTAAGAGCATTCACATGGTCACAGGCTCTATTTACAAAAAACATTCAGTGTTCATTGCTTGAAAATAAATCTCTCTTATTAAGATTTATTTTAGTTATTTGAACGGAAAAGCTACAGAGAGAGAGGAGATATGGAAAAACCATATTCCTTCTGCTAATTTATTTCCTAGATAGTGATAATATTCAGGTATGGGTAAGTCAAAGTCAAGCACCTGAGATTCCATCTGGCTCTTACATGTGGACTGCAGGATCCCAAGCACCCAACACTAGAGTGGAGTACAGACCTAGATTTCTAAGCTCACCATTCCACATGATCCACAGTCCAAGCTTACTTTTGAAACGTAAACTCTCTCATTTCCTTCCTTTTTCAAGATTTATTTATTTTTCTTTGAAAGGCAGTTTAACAGAGATAAGAAGAGGGTAAAGAGAGGTCTTCCATCTGCTGGTTCACTACCCAGGTGGCCTCAGTGGCCAGAGCTGAGCTGACCTAAAGCCAGGAACCAGCAGCCTCCTCTAGTTCTACATGGGTGCAGGGTCCCACAGCCTTCTGTCATACTCTGCTGCTTTCCCAGGTCATAAGCAACAAACTGAATTGGATTTGGAGCAGCTGGGACATGTTCCGGTGTCCATTTGGGATACTGACACTGCAGGCAGAGGGTTAGCTTGCTAGGCCACCATGATGGAAGTATCCTTATTTCCTTCTTAGGCATTTTATTCCCTCTATTCTAATTTTTTTTAGGATTTATTATTTTATTTTTTTATGTGAAAGGCAGACTTAGAGAAAAAAGAAGAGAGTGAGAGAGAGAGATGTCCGGTAATAACAGGTTGTGAGGAAAGAAGGTTGGACTTATGGTGGGACAAAGCTAAAGCCAGGAGCCAGGAACTCCATCCTGGACTCCCACAGGTGGCAGAGGAGGTGACTGCTTGGACCATCTTCTTCCCAGGACCATTACCAGGAAGCAGGATCAGAAGCAGAAATGACAGTAGTTGAATCAGGGCTCTGATGTGGGATGGTAGCCACAGGTGGTAGTTCACCAGTTTGCATCACAATTCTGGTCCCATCATGGCTGCTTTTACTGAAAGTATTTCAGTGGTTGTATAATCTCTTCAACATTTTCCTGTTGGTCCAAAGGCCTACATTCTAGAACAAATCTGAGTGATGAAAATTATAATCACCAGCATTTACAATGTACCTATTTGGCAACTATTAGTTCACATGGGTGTGACAGTGGCAAAAGGCTCATATTTTAATATAGATTTTGTGCGCCAGCTTCAGACCTTTTAGTAACTTGCTCAAGGTCACACAGCTGGGCTCTGTGCTGAGTTCACCATTCTCAGCATTATTGAGAGAAATCTGCTGGTAAAAAGTGAAGAAACGGGCTGAGTGAGTGACTCTGGTGTGGACACGGCTCTGGTGACAAAAGCAGACAAAGAACTTGGGACAAAGAGCCTTTCTTGTCACTTCTGAGTTTCCTGCCTTTAGTGCACTGAGGGTTCTGGGAAGGCAGAGGCTCAAACACCTTGAGGGTATTCCATCTGGACAGCATTGGATGCCAACGTGCTCAGCACTTTTGCTGAACTCTACAAAGTGCATCAGCAGTGTTGCCAAAGTTCTCATGCATAGAGTGCAGCTTGCAGGAAGGCACTAGCTATTCAATGCCAGCAGGGTAATTTTTATAGGAATGGCAAGAAACAGCTGGGTGACACTACAATAAGTTATACATTCTCCAGTATATGGGATTGTGTAAGAGATAAAAATATGCGTTGTTACTGTTAATGAATGTTTATGGCTTTGTGAAGCCTTTAGCTATTTAGGATACACACATGATCTTATCTATTACCCTACAACTACTTTTCAAGATATCTTTATCTATTTCAGAAACTAGAATTAAAAAAAAAAAGATATTCCTCAAGACCTGGATTCTTCTAACTATAGAGGTGAGATTTAAATTCAGCTATTTCAGACTCTAAACTTCATATTCTTTTGACCATGTAGTACTGCCTTCCTGTAACCACCCACTAACAAAAACAAACCAAACTATTCTGTCTTTAGTTTGGGACATACAGATGAAAGATTCCTTTCTCAGTACTTGGCATTTCTCATGACCTAGGATTTAGCATTCATTGATATTTTCATGAAATGAATTCCCTAGTGGAAAGCTTTGTCTTCACCCCAGTTAGATAAGCCTCAGTAAGCTGCTACAATTCGATGATTTTCTGTGCAGTTATCTTCAGAGAACGTGGATTCAGATGTAGCTATCACTTCCAATGTGTGAACCAATGCATGCATATACCACAGCTATTCAACCCTCAGTTCATGTGCTATACAGATGAGGAGGCCCAAGGTTTCCCACAGAACCCCATCCACTTTATAGGTTCATTTCAAAAAAAAAAGGTTTACAACAAAATGTGGTTCCCAAGACAATGAAGTCTGCATAAATCTGGACATTAGCCTAGCTGAGAAATCCTCTGAACTTTTTTTTCCTTTATAAAAATATAAAGGAAATAAACAAGAAATTGTGTTTCAAAAGTAGGAGACAGGACAATGTAATCATTAGCGGCAATCCAGCCCAATCAGCAGATAATGCAGTAAATTCAGTTTATTTTGATTCTAATGAAATTACAAATCTGCTTATTCTCATATAAAATCTAGTCTTGCATTGGCTTTCATATTATTGAGTTAATGATTCAGAAGAAAGTGCAGCTCAATGCATACCCCGAAAGCAGGGGATGCCATGCTTCATGGCCCAAGTTAACAGTTTCACTGTGAACCTGAGTTCAAATGTTTGCTACCACAGGTTTGTCAGGACAGTGTATTACATTTATCTGGACACTTTAGCCAAGGATCTGAATGTTCCACGAGATGGGCTCCTCTGATTTGTACCTGCTGTAGCTTTTTCTCAGCTGATTTGAATTGATTCCATCAAGTCCATGAAGTGACAGCACCCTCACTTGCTCCTTTCTGCTTCAGCTCTTTCAGGAAGTGAAGCTCCCTTGGTAGACATGAGAACCTCGGTCCCTGTGCTACAATCAGAGTTTTTATTGGGATGTATAAATTTAACAGATTTATATAGACATATGTTATATTTTTAAAAAGTCTATTTTTAAACTGGAGTGGTGGGGAGAGAAAACTATGTGTAGAAATCTCCAGAGATCTCTCCCTAATAATTGTGCTAAAGTTTCCAAAATAACTGCCTGAAGGAAAATCAAGGATATATTTTGCCAAAAATATTTCTCCTATTACATAATCCTATTAAATAAATCTATTCTTTCCCAAAATCTTTAATCTATTGTTCATGATTTCATTTCAGTTTGGATCAAAGTGTGAAATAGAACAATTCCAAAAAAAGGTACACTTTGAGGTTTGTACTCAGTCTAAAAAGGTTCTTGAAAAAAAAAATGAGGTTTTTCATCCTGTTTTAGCAATGATGAATAAGCTACTGTTCTTTCACAATGTGTGTAATTAAATGATAGACCTTGGAATGAAGTTCATAATGGAATCACAATGCAAAGTCATAAGGGTTATTATACCCAACCTGTGGTTTTTCACTGAAAATGCTGCTTGCTGCTTTGAAATATATCACCACTTTAGGGCCAATACGTGGGCGGTCAAGTGAATGCTGAAGTTGAGCAAAGTTTTAAAGCATCATAAGAGGCAAGTTTATTGAAACCTCTTTTCTAGTCAGCAGTAGCATCTTTCAAAATGAATGCGTGTCTTATTCCCCCATCTAGCAAAGTCTCTTTCCACTCTTCCAACCACTGTCACTTGCCCCATCTACATACAGCTAAACTGAAGTTTCCTAAATCTGGTTCAAATTCCACTTCCTGAACAAATCCCCCTCTCCTTTAGACAGTCCTCTTCCTTAAACATTCGTATCATTTCATCTGTATCTCTCCTGAAGCACATTTGCATCTCTATTATGATCATTTAAATCAATGTTGTATTATCCCTACTCGATTCTAAAAGCTCTTAAAATTAGGTTCATCATCTAAATCGTTTTACGTTCTTCGCAACATGTAATTCATTCACATTCCTTACAAATGCATGATGAACCTTGTACAAAAGACGAGAATAATAATAATAAAAAATATTTATTGAAGGTTCACTATGTCCAAATCTGAATTGTATCATTCTATCCTTCAAAAATAACATGATATATGTACTATTATAGTTTCTATGAGTATAAGATGCAAGAATTCAAGAGAGTGAATAACAGGTGAATATTCAAACCCAGGGAGCTTGAATTGAAAGTTGGTATTCTGAGGAGTTGGGGGCTGGGGGAGGCATCGCGGTGGCATAGAAGTTTAATCCTCTACCCAAGGTGTCAGCAGCCCACATGGGTGCATGCTCAGATTCTGGTTGCTCTACCTCTAATCCAGCTCCCTGCTTAAGACGTTGGCATTCTATACCCACATGGGAGACCCAGACAAAGCCCTATGCTTCTGGCTACAGAATGGCTCAACTCTTGTCAGTGTGGCCATTTGAAGAGTGAAAGCAAATACAAGATCTCTCTCTATCTCTGTTCTCTGTGTAAATCTGCCTTTAAAATAAAAATAATTATTAAGGAAAAAATAGTGTTCTTATAAAAAGGGATGTATAGCTGGAGTGGAGAGGGGTTCAATGTAGGGGGGGAATACTATAGCAGAAAAATGAGTTTACAAATGATTGATGGAGTGGTAAACACACGTTAAAGTGATGATTTCAATTTTTACTTCAACAATGTTCAAGTAATCTAAATCACACTTTTTGTCACCTTCTAAAAACACAAGCCATCGTAAAAACAGAAGCCTACAGTTCCTCTTTCTATTTTTCGGATCAGTTTTATCCTTACTTGCAAGAGCTAGGACTTAACCCCAGAGATAATAAATCTAAATCCCTTTGTTATCAGCTAATATGCCAAGATTTCCTAATTCCTGCAAGGTGCATCCTAAATTTCGGTTGGGACCTTTAGAACTCATTTCCAACATTGTTCTTTCTTGCCTTCTTGGTCAAATGATCAAATGTTTCCACCTTAACCACCCCACCCCCTCCTCCATTCACATCATAACACCCTTGAAACCTGTCTGGTATGATATTAGGCTTCTCATTTCCTGCCCCAGTCTTTGTTTCAAGGTGAAAATAAAATCATCTTTTTCATTTTTGCCTCTTAGTTCAAATTTTGATTTCTTGGAAATTTTTTCTTTTGCCTCTCTGTGCTCACTTTAAGTATAAGTGATATTAATATTAACTGACTGACCTCTTACAGATGTTGGAGTGTTGAGCGTCTACATGCCATGTACATTTTAAAATGAAAACAATAACTTTGAGACTGCACAGGTCAAGTAGGTTAACCTTACTGTCATATGAATGGATACAAAATGAACCCATGGGAGCAGATGAGAGTCAGCGAAAGAATCTGCCAGCTGGAACTTCAGAAGGAAGATGTTATTCAAACTCAGGAGGACAATGAAACCTTGTCTACTTTTGGCAATATATAAAGAATACATGTAATACTGCAACTGTCTTCTTTTGGTAGTCCCCACACCTTTTGGCTCTGTGCAGCTGATCTAGCGCGTGATGGTGAGCTTGCCCAGTGAGCTTGGTTGCATGGTAGCTTTGTTTAGATCACAGCTTGGAACTATTTTTGGCATTTGCTAACTAACAATGTGCATACATCTTTTCTATATCACAGGAATTCTGTACTTGGTCTGTAGAAATGGCCCAATTGCTTCTTACCCAGACTGTGCCAGCAAAAAGCCGGAAGTCCAGATGTCAATCTGGGTCTCCACATTGATGGCAGGGAATAAACTATTTAAGCCATCACCTGTTGCCAACCAGGATGTGCATTAGCAGGAATCTGAAACTGGGAGACAGAGGGCATGATTCAAACCAAGGACCTTCGATATGAGACACAAATGTCTCAAGTAATATTTTAATCACCATGCCAAATGTCTGTCCCTACGATTCCTTCAACTGCTCTTAAGGTTGCTTTAGTTTAATTGTAAAATGAAAGAAAAGAATTTTAAAAATCACAAAAATCAGCTATATTGTAAAAGACAATGCAACTGTACATTATCTTTACTTGTTACCTCAATTATTATTATTAGCCTAACAAATGTAATCTTATCACCAGAATTGCTTTGTCACTTTTGTACTTTTGGAATTTTAATTTGGTTATTTCACTAAAATGTTCCGTAGGAGATTTCACCTAATACTGTACTCAAGTTGAATATGTTGAATATGTTGAGTATGTACTTTGCTTTGATTCGGACATGAGAAACTCATCATTATTCTGCTTACACTCTGATCACTTTCTCTCAAGCTTTTGATGTTCTCTCTACTGAAGCCCTTTGTCCGTGATTCTACTTGCTAAGAGTCTTCCCAGCTCAAGTTGTTCACACATCCTGTTTCTTGCCAATAATGGACATCTCCTTCTTCATATGGATTATGTATGTAAACCAGCGTGCTTCCTCACCTTAGTGAGGGCATGGGTTTCTATCTGTCTCTTTTGACTTTCAGATACATGGTGCTTAGCATAGCATCTGATATGAAGTAGTTTCCAATGTTGAAGAAATATGGGTTTAAGAAAATGAGAAGAGTTTGTAATATTCTAGTTCATCTGTACTTCTCTATTAAAACAGGAATCATTTCTCTCATATTCAAAGAGTTAGACTTTCAAAATCCCCATGTCCTAAGACTGAATACTTCGCCTAGGCTCAGGACACTGGAGTTCCATGTTGGTGTTCTGGCTCCTAATTCCAGCGTGTGACCAGTGCAGACTATGAGAGCTGGCGGCAATGGTGAAATCAGTATTGTTTCTGTTATATATGCAGGTGATAAAGATAACAAATCGGGTCCTGGTTATGGCCCAGCCAAGCATCATCTATTGCAGGAAACTCATGAGTGAACTAGTTAGTGAGTGATCGAGCTCCATTATTTATATCTGTACCTCTCCAACAGATAGAAAGATAAACATCTATACTTAAGAATTTCTAGTTTTTGTTTGCCTGTATTAATAATGCATTTCAATATATTTAGTGATTTTAGGCTATTCATATGACACTCATTTTTCTTTAAAATTTGTGAGATGATTAATAGAAAACTCATATAAATTACATATGAAAGACCTCAGATTCCTATGTTTGAGAAGTATGTAATATACTGCTACATGCAACTGCCTATTGCTTCATAAATTTGTTCTGATGACATATTTGTATACTGTGAATTATTGTATTTAAGAATCTTTTGTCAAAGAGGAAGGTGAGTCTTTGGAAGCTTCATCCCATAAAATTGTTGAAATTATATTATTTGGTTATTCTAAGAAGTCATAACCTCATCTTTGCTTGTCAATTTTAAATACTCCTTGAGCCCGGCTGCATGTCCCCAGATACTGTACATTACTCACAGTCCATTCTCAGAGGTCTGTATGATTCCTTTATCAAGTATGATTTTAGAAATACATTTCAGGTCCTGGAAAGTCACCTTTCAAGTTTTAAAAGCAGTAGAGAACCAAAACTAACTGGAGAATCCAGCCATCCATGTTCTAGGAAGTAAACAGGAAAATCATTCAAGCCAGCAAACTGAAGTGACTCAGTGTCTGGCATGGCTCAGCTCTCCTCCAGGGGCCTCTCTCACTGTCTGCTTCAAGAGCGCAGGCGGTGACCTCAGTCCCCCCTGATGGACACACGCTGGATCTCCCAAAGTGGTGATTCAGCTGTGTTGTGAGCTTCAAATGAAGTGGGGAGCATTATTCTCCTCAGGCCCACAGCGGGCTCCCGGCCAGCAGCAGCTGTCAGCCCGGCAGGGTTGCAGCGGCTGCTCAATGCGGGCTGACTTTGAGCCCTTGGCAGCAATGAATGAGAGCCCCATGCTTATGAGAAAACACTCAAGCTGTCCATTCCCTCTGTGCTGCTGTTGCTTTATAGCCCAAATTTCACTTAATAGACATCAGAATAATAATTTAAAAATGTCTTTTCCATTCCCAGCAGCAATAGAAACATCTCTTCTCACCAGGGCATAGCCTCAGTACAGCTTCACTTAGAGTCATTGACCTTCGGAGCCAACCACCGGGACCGTGGTAGGTGTTCTGTTATGGAGGGATCTGACTTCATAGCAGCACAGGGTCATTGTCAGCTGTGTTCTTGCTCTGGTTTTCAATTTTCCTCACCTTCTCCGTGGATGTCTGATCTTAGCCTGTTCCCAAAAGATTTCATACGATGCTGATAATAAGAATTCTTTTTTACTGACTCATTTTTTCTTCTAAAAAAATTTTGTACTGGGCCCAGCATGATAGCCTAGTGGCTAAAGTCCTCGCCTTGAACGTGCCAGGATCCCATATGGGCGCCGGTTCTAATCCTGCCACCCTACTTCCCTTCCAGCTCCCTGCTTGTGGCCTGGGAAGGCAGTCTCAGGCGGCCCAAAGCCTTGGGACCCTGCACCCACGTGGGCGACGTGGAAGAGGTTCCTGGTTCCTGGCTTCAGATCGGCACTGCACCGGCCATTGCGGTCACTTGGGGAGTGAATCATCGGATGGAAGATCTTCCTCTCTGTCTCTCCTCCTCTTTGTTTATCTGCCTTTCCAACAAAAATAAATCTTCTAAAAAATCTTGTACTAGTTTTCGTGCACCTTTTTGGGATTTTATCTTATTGATTTGAAAGGCAGAGTCACAGAGAAGGGGGAGAGAGAGAGAGAGATCTTTCCCATCTGGGTTTACTCCCCAAGTGGTTGCAGGGGCTGGGTCAATGCAATGTCAAGAGTCAAGAATTCCATGTGGTTTTCCATGTGGCTGGTCGTGGCCAACTACTTCGGCTATCATCTGTTTTCTTTTTTTCTTTTTTTTTTTTTAAAGATTTTATTATTATTGGAAAGCCGGATATACAGAAAGGAGGAGAGACAGAGAGGAAGATCTTCCATCCGATGATTCACTCCCCAAGTGAGCCGCAACGGGCCGGTGCGCGCCGATCCGATGCCGGGAACCAGGAACCTCTTCCAGGTCTCCCACACGGGTGCAGGGTCCCAAAGCTTTGGGCCGTCCTCAACTGCTTTCCCAGGCCACAAGCAGAGAGCTGGATGGGAAGTGGAGCTGCTGGGATTAGAACCGGCGTCCATATGGGATCCCGGGGCGTTCAAGGTGAGGACTTTAGCTGCTAGGCCACGCCGCCGGGCCCTATCATCTGTTTTCCAAATTGCTTTATCAGAGGGCTGGATTGGAAATGGAGCAGTAGAGTCTAGAATGAGGTGTCATCTGGAATGGCAGCATTTCAGATGAAAGCTTAGATGATTTCACCAAAATGACAGCCCCTTGTCATCCATGTTATCAATCATTTAATTGAACATATTTAAGATGTCTGTATTTCAACTTTCTATTTAAACTATTTATTAAAAATGTATTTATTTTATTTGAAAGAGTTAGAGAGATATCATCTATTTGCTGCTGGTTCACTCCCCAGATGGCTGCAATGGCCAGGGCTAGGCCAGTTCAAAGCTGTGAGCCAGGAGCTTCTTCCAGGTCTCCCACATGGGTGCAGGGGCCCAAGGACCTGGGCCATGTTTTTGCTGCTTGCTCAGGCCACTGGCAGGGAGTTGGATTGGAAGTGGAGCAGTGGGGACTTGAACTGGCATCAAATGGGATGTCAGCACAGCAGGGGGAGGATTAACCTGTTTTATCACTTTAATTTTCCAGCAGTACTAAATATCCCCATTTACAGGTAGGGTAAACCACCTAATGCAGCAGTCTAAGCGCATGCCAAGAGGCTTGTCTGAGATTGTTGCATTCGGTGGGCCTTTGGCTAGTCCCTTCTGATTTTCTCCCCTTCTGAAGTCAAATCCCGTATTTGTATCCCTTAGAGCATCTGGATATGTGTGAAGAACATCTTCAATAGGAGGAATGGGAACGCTTAGGCAAAGCTCAATGAAAATGACAAATTTTTGTCTGAATTCCAGCTCTCCTCATTCAATATGCACATATCTATATATCCTTTAATCTTTCTGTTTCACCACGACACCTTTATTTTTACTCAATCAGGTATTTAACACCTTCCTCAGACCTGCTATGTTTTGGGAGTTGTCCTAGACAGAAAAAATGCAAGAATGAATCCCTTTGTTATTCTGCAATGTTTTGGGAGAGCAGAGAATCTTCCACCTTCTTAGAGTGTGTGAGGAAGATGTTTAGTATAATCTATCAAGATTGTAACAGGTAACTTATAAATAACAGACTTGAAACTGCATTAGACATTAGCAAAAACTATAGAGACATACAGTGGGATCTAAGAGAGATTCTGACAGCGTCTTAACAGGAGGTCATATGCACAGAGCACGGGGGGACCCTGGAGTGGAGCAGCAGGATAAGACGAGGTCTGTATCCTAGTCCCGGAGACCCCCAGAAACCTCCCAAATGCTTTCACCACAGAAGCAGTGAATACCTCATCAAGGACTGTCAGTACGGTTACCAAGGACCATATCCCAACTGCCAAGGTGATCACAGGGAATTGGAGTGCCCTTGTAGGCCAAAAACTCTGAGGTCAATCATTCCCTATCAGATCTCCCATGTGGGATGAAAGCAGCCCAGAACCTTCCCCACAGGGAGTAATGACATTGGAACAACATCCAGGATCCCCGGGTGGTCCTCAGAGACAGAATAGTAAACTTCCTTCTGGACTCAGGAGAGGAGCTTTCTCTGGTCCTTACTTAGTTCCAACTTTCGCTCCACATCCTCTCTTGCACTGACCATCAGGGTAGCTCTGGAGCCCCCCAAATTAGATCAGATAGAGAGAAACTAATATGGAAAGCTTAGAACAGACAGGAAAAAAGTCAGCTTGGATTCTCATATACCTCACTAAGCAGGACACAAAGATCAGTTACTGGAAATAACTAACTAACTAACTAAGTTACTGGAAATTTCTCTGCATACCCCTCCGAAAACTGTTCTACTCCTCAATTGCTAATATATGGCTTGTTAGAGTTATAAACTTGTCTGGATTATCCTTAAATTCACGAAGTTCAGTAAAATCTCGCTTGAATATTATAAACTGCTAAATGTAAATATATATTATATATTATTTATTATAATATTGTATTATAAATATAGTAAATAAATATTATAATATATAATATATAATATTATATTATAATTTTATATTATACATTATATTCTTTATTATAATTATATTATAAATATATAATATTATAAACATAATTATATTATATATTATTTTATAATACTATATTACAATATTTTAATATACAATAATTATATATTACATTATATATGTTATATATATCATATATTACATCATATATGTTGTTATATTATATATGCATATCATATATTTATTTTATAATTACATACATAAATTATTAATATTATATAATTAAATCATATAATCATAATTTATAATCATATAATTTATAATATTATATAATTATTATATAATCATATTCATATAATTTATAATTTGCATTTATATAATTATGATTATTATATAATTTTAAATTATATGAAATAATTATATATAACATATAAAATAATAAATTATATAAAATGATAATTATATCATTATTATATAATTATTTATATATTTATATTCATATAAATATATTTATATATTTCTATATTTATATCTATATTTATATATAAATATATAAATATATATTTATATATTTTATATTTATATATGTATATATATCTATATATTTTATATATTCATATAATTATTATATAATTATTATATGATTATATCCATATAATTATATCACTATATTATTATATTTCCTATACATTATGATTATTATAATTTATAATGATTTAATTTATAATTTATGATTATAATTATAATTAAATTATTAATATGATATATTATATATTATATTCGTATTATATTATATATAATATGTATTATATATCATATCATGTATATTATATATTATATACATAAAATATATATTATGATATAATATGTATTATATAATATATATAACATATATAATATATAATATATATAATATATATAATTTTGTTATATTATATATAATAATATGTATGATATGTATTATATATGTGTATATATATATAATATATATATAAAGATTCGAGACGGCTAACTAGTATCCTACAACCATTTTAAGGTTTACAGCAGTCTGTTATGTATAAACTAAAATTGAGATGTCAATGAAGTAATTACAGGATTTGGTTAAGAACTTGCACTTTCTAACACATTGGTCATTTAGTAGCATGTTAGTTAACTTCATGATGTTATAAATTTCCATTTTTCTTCCTGTCATTGATTTTGTATTGTGGCTTTTCATTTAAGGGGATGTATAATAAGTGTTTATTGGAGACTATCATATCTAGATGTGAGGATATTCTGCCATCTCAACTTTCAGATTAAAGATGGACTCCCAATTAAACTATTAAATTTTTCTTGACAATAGGATGTTGGCCTTTCTGCATGATCCATGCCTGCAAAGATGGAATCATGATTGTTTATGAACTATACCACTGTAATAATATAGAGAAAATCAGTATGGTGGGGAGGGCTTCCGGAGGGGTTAAGGGAAATCCCAGAGCTTATGGAACTGTGTCATAAAATAAAATTTTAAAACAATGATGAATCCTAACGTTTCCCACCCTGCTATATTCCAGTGAAGACAACCAGCTGTGACAAATTTGCAGAAGAAGAATCAGGAAAGCAATGGTACTAACAGTCATCTACCTGAAGTAGAAGTCTATTGACTGCTCAGGAGAGGTTTAAACTAAGATTAGAAGAATAAAGCCAGCTCTAAAAAAGAAGAAACTTAGAACAAAGCATGTTAGGCTCAGGGAAAGGTAGCAAGCAGGAGAGAGCCTGTTGCATTTTGGGGATGAACAGAAGTCCAGTGTAGCGGTAATGTAAGAAACAAAGCTAGGCTGTTTTGGGAGAGTAACTGTGTGAGAATTCCGGTGATTGATTGCTAAATACATGTATGTGTTAATTCCAAGAGAAGTGCCAGTGCAGCAGATGATATTAACTTTCTTTAAACTTGAACCTGGGGTGATGGACCTGTGACTTTTGCTGAAAGACCAAAACATTTGCAATATAATGGGGGAAACAGTATGGAGGAGCAAGAAATTTGGGGAGCCTGGAAGGGGAGATCTCTGAGAGTATGGAATCGTATCATGAATACTAAAATTTTAAAAAAAAGTCATGAAAATTCTACCTTCATTTTCATGGTTCTCTTCATGGATTCCTATTGGGTTTGGACTCCACACACTATTCCACATCTGTTAGCATTTTGCTTTTTTTCATTGTTACTGTGCTTTCATCACCCTCCCTTGTCACATCTAACATGTGCTTGTTTGATTCCTAAATCCTCTCTTCTACTTAGTGTCTGTTAGAGGATTATCTTTAAAGCTGTATGCTTCTAAAATTTTGGTAATAGTTTTAATAATTTAAATGACTACTTTCTACATTATTTTTCCTAGAAACATTTTAAACCTTTATTTAAATGGATGTGTTTCATTCACTTCCTTAGCATTTTTGGCTATATTGAGCCAAAGGTGACATAATACCACTGTAACTTGCAGTATTTTGTTTCAGAGCCAGTGGTTAATTCTGATTGAGCACTGGGAAGAGTTGAATGTAAGTGACGCAGATGACAGAATACCACATTTCCTATACATTAGTATGAAAAAAAAGATCAACTAACTAAGCTATTCCCAGATGTTTATTATGTAGCCAGGGTCTGGAATAATTTTTATACTTCTAGCAAGAGACAAAGGTGGAGAAGGACATTTAAGTAGAGTTAACATTGAATGAATTATGACATTCTTTTCCGAAGACAATCACCTGTAACTAGAAAAGCAATGTTTCCACATACCATGTTCTTTATTGATTTCTTTTACATGCCTGCACTTATTTGAACTGTGTAGAGTTGTGGGAGGATGCTAATAAAGATACTCCTGAGAACTTAATAAAACCATATATGGCTTGCCAGTGGTTATTGATAAAAAACAGAGTAGATCATATAGAAGCTAGTATTTCAAAATCATAGCATGCTGTTATTAAAATATGTGAAAACATTCCCTCCCTTTAATGCTTTTATAATTTCAGACAAGTTGACATCCATTATTCTCAGTAATTGCACACTATGGCAACAATTTTGTCTAATCTCTTTATTCTGTGTTTTTAAATGTGCATTGTAAACCTCTCTTTTTTCGTTGACTTTCTTATCCACAAGTCCCTGTTTCTGAGCTTCTGTTTCAATATCTCAATGATGATTCACCTTTACTAATTACTTCTTTTCTTTTTTTTTGGAAATACATGGATTATTTCAATATCTTCGTGTAGCCCACAAAGAAAATTATGTCACATGAGAGCTTTCTACTTAATAAATTTTTTAGTTTCTATTAAATTTAGCTATTAGTAAATTAACTAAGGCTACAACCTATTGCAGTCGTATAGCCTCCAACTAAGTGTAACTTGCTTCATTTAGCACAAAAACAAAGATAAGTTATCTTGAAGAGACAGCTATTCGAGTCTCAAAAGGAAAAAAAAAATCACAAATGAAATTTCCATGTATAAGTCACAGATCTCTTATATTCAATAATATATCAAAAGGTAATAAGAAAATAAATGATTTTTTCTATATTTTTTATGTATTAATTATATCTTACCATATCCAACTATCTCATAAAGGAAGGTTTTATTAATGGAAAAATTCAAGATAATAAACCCAAATATTAATAAAAATCACATAAAAAATTGTTGCCAAGAAATGCAGTTCAGTCAGAATGCTAAGATGTTTCACAAAGTCAAGAATCTTTTACTAGGGCCTGGCTCAACGGTTGAGTGGCTAAATCCTCACCTTGCACCTATCAGGATCCCATGTGGGTGCTGATTTGATTCCAGTTGCTCCACTTCCTGTCCAGCTTCCTGCTTGTGACCTGGGAAAGCAAAGGAATATGGCCCAAAGCCTTGGAACCCTGCACCCACAAAGGGCTCCTGGCTTCGGATTGGCTCAGCTCCAGTCATTGCAGCCTCTTTGGGGAGCGAAACAGCAGATGGAAGATCTTCCTGTCTTTCCTTTTCTCTGTACGTCTTACTTTCCAAGAAAAACAAATACATCTTAAAAATTGTTTTTAAAAGTATTGTATAAAAAAACTCCAAAAAGTATTCCAAGGTCTTCTCTAATTGAGGGCAGAAACTGAAGCCTCAGAGAGAGGTAAGGAGTCTTGGTCAATGCCACGCAGGAAGCTACTGGTTTTCCCAATCTATAATGACAAGTTAAAGCTCTTGAATCCTGGTCGCTTGTCCTTTTTTAAGATCTCAAACCGTTTCTTATTGCAGTGTTGTTTTTATGATACCATAGCAGACAATCCCATAGGATTCTACAGGGTAACAAGGGCAATGAGTCATAAAATGGCCATTGTCTTTATTTATTTTCTACAGAAGGAGCCTGAAACAAGATTCTAAGCAAAGACTCCGACACTGTTCCCCACACTCTTTTTAGAGGGAGATTTGCAGAGATCCCTGATTGTAGTGTGTACAGTGAGCAGAAGCATGACCATCCAGTTGGCTTAAGCAAAATCATTGGTTTTTCATAATTAATGGGTCCACAAGAGGCATCTCTAACACGTTCTTCCCAGGCTTTTTCATGGTGTATTGCTCAGAGAGGAGGAAATTAAGAAAGAGGAAAACAAACAGACTCTCTTTGTGCACCGGCTGTTATCCTGCCGGATCAGCCTTCTGGATACAGAGGTAATTTCCTAGTATTTCCAGTCTTATGCAGACTTCTGCATAGGGAAGTTGGGAAATACTTATTGTGACTATGTCCCTGGGAGATTATTCTTGGAAGGAACAACCTCTGCGAACTTTTCCATGTTGATTGAAAATCTCTTAGAGCCAGGATTTCACAAACTAGATGTGATTGCCTTCTTTCAACCCAGAAATTACTGGGAAATGGAAAAAAAAATAAAACTAAAAACCCTGAAGATTTGAAGTCCAGTCATGTTGACATGGTTTCTCCTTAGTCAAGGTAATTTATATCCAAAACACCAAGTTAGGAAAATGTGGAGAAAATAAAAACTTTAGGATATTCTGTACTATTCTCCAGGAGTTTGTGAAACACGGCATATTTAAAAATAATAATGCTTACTCATTGCTCATACCACTGGGATTTCTGAGTTCTGTCTCTATGCAGAGCCATGGCTCTTGCTTTAGAAGGGATCAAAACCAAACCAAAACAGGGTATGATCCTTCAATTCTTCAACTCCAGTAGCTCCAACTATTCACAATTCCTCCCTCTCAATCAATCATACAACAGTGGTAACAACAAACATCTGGTTTATATATTACTTTTATATAAATAGTCTTGTTTACATTTTCAGTCTTTTATATATTTTATCATTTTATGTATTTTATCACTTAAATATCTCCCAACAGGAAGGCCTACTTTCATCACTTTTATCCAATGACATACTGGAAGTCCCAAACAGAGAAGTGACACAAGAGAAAGAAATAAGGAAGCAAATTGAGAAAGAAGGAAGTTAGACTGTCAGCATGAACAGATTATGATAATCTCACACATGGAAAATCTAAAGGCTGCACCAAGAGGCTTAGAACTAAGAAAATTAATTCAGGAAAATTTCAGGAAATAGATTCAGTGTCCAAAAATGAGTAGCATTGTTATATGCCAGCAATGAATCATAAACCAAAACATTAATCAAGAAAGCAATCCCATTTCCAAAAAAAACTACAAAAAAATCATATCTAGGGTAAATTAACCAAAGAAGATAAAAATTTGTAAAAGGAAAACTGTTAATCATTGATAAAGAAATCAGAGATGACAAAGAAATTGGGAACATCTCCAATTCATGAATTAGGTGAATCAATATTATTAAAATGTAATTACATGTCTTTGCTATTATAGATTGTACTGCTAAATACAGAATTATAGATTCCTTTCTCACATGCAGATTTCATTTCCTTTGGATATATTGCCAGATGTGGGGTAGCTAGGTCATATAGTAGATCAATTTCAGTTCTTTTGCAATTCTCTGTAATGACATCTGTAGTGGTTGTCCTAGCCTACACTCCAATCCATAGTGAAATAGGGTACCTTTCTCCCCAACTCCACACCAGCGGGTATTGTTAGTAGAGTTCTGAATGCAGACCAATCTCACTGGAGTTTGGTGGAACCTCAACATAATTATCAATTGCATTTCCCTGACAGCCAAAGAGCCTGAATGTCTTTTCATGTCTATTAGCCATTTGAATGTATTCTTTTGAAAAAAAAATCTGTTCATTTGCTTCACCCATTTCCTAACAGGGCTGCTTTGCTGTCCTTGAGTTTCTGAAGCTGTTTGTATATCATGGATATTAGTTCTCTGTTGGTTGTGTAGAGTGCAAAGACTTTTCTTCCATTTTGTTGGTTGCTTTTTCACTTTGTTGATCATTTCCTTTGCTGTACAGAAACTTTAAATTTAATGTTTATTTGTTCAATTAATTAATTTGTCAAATGAATAAATTTATTTATTAAATTAATAATTAACAAATTATTAAATTATTAAATTAATTTGATTTAATTTGTTCATTTCTGATTTGACTGCTTGTGCTTTTCGTGACTCTTCTAAGTCATTTCAAGCTCCTATTTCTAGGAGAATGCTTCCTATGCTTTGCTCTAATATTTTGATGTGCAGATTGAGGTCCTTGATCCATTTCAAGTTGATTTTTGTATAAGGTGACAGATGGGCATCTTTCTTCTTATTTTTGCAGTCTGCTATCCAATTTTCCCAATAGCATTTGTTGAAGAGACCAAACTTTTCTTTTGGATCATTTTCAGTCCCCCTGTCGAAGATTAATTGGTTGAACATGAGTGAATTCTCTTCTGGGGATTCTATTTTGTCCCATTCATTTTCTCTCTTTCTGTACCAGTACTGGACTGGACTCCATGGTATACTACTCAACCATTAAAAAGAATGAAATTCTATCATGCTTGGTCCCATCAATGGACCCAACTAGAGACCATTATGCTCAGTGAAACAATTCAATCCTAAAAGGACGGATATCATGCAGTCACTGATATAAGACAGCGTTCATACAAAACACAAGATCACTATCCCCCTCTCTAACTTCAGTGTTTACCTCAACTTTCACAAATACTCTCTTCACTTCAGAAAAGTTACAGAAATTCACTTATTTTTTCCTCTACTCTCCTTTCTATAGATTCCCTAGACCTAAAATATCTCAATATTTCTTTTATTTCTCCCCTCCCATCCTATTATCTGTTTGTGTTTCATTGATTCAGAGCCCATTCTCCACACTATAGTGCATCCTTGAGTTTACTTTTCATCTCCTAGAAGTGTGACAAAGTTCTGTTCAATGTGGAAAAGCTTATAAAAATAGCTGGGTTCAATCACAGAGGCCAAGGATTATCTTGCTTTTCTCTTCATCTCTCAGGTATCCCAAAGGCTAATGGATGGTCTTGTTAGATGAAGGTAAAGATTTTATATTCTCAAAGATAAATGGAATATTTATCTTACAATTGAGTATTTTATCTACAATTTTATCTACAATATTTATCTACAATTGAGAAGAACCTGTAAATAATATTATTTACAGGTTCTTCTCAATTGTATTTAGTAAAGTTCTCATTGGGACCTCCCTTTCTTCCAGAATGCCAAACAGCATGATGAGACCCTCCTAGGATGAGCTCTAAAGATACAAGTAGGAAGCCTAGATTCTTCTTCAGTGTACTCTCTGTGAAACAGTGAAAAACACAGATTTTGCAGCATTTTGGCATGATGAGAAATAATGCTAGAATCCTACACAATGAAAGTGCAGTGGTAAAGTCCTTGGTATATAAAATTAGTTACCTCAAGACAGATATTATAGGCTGCTAAAATCTTTTTTTGGTCCTCAGCTTCTGGCTGGTTCCAGCAGGAGTCAAGTAGCTACACATGAAAACTTGTGCTTCTAGTCTATTAGTAAGAGAGCTAATAAAGCAGAAAGGGCAAGGGCTTGCATCCTAGTCCTTGAAGCCTCAGTGAGAATGTGGGGGGATTTCTGGCACTATTGTGGAGAAGTTTGAGGGGGTATACATTCCTTACACATGAAAGGAAGGTTGAAAAATTGGGGGGGGGGGGAAGATAATTGGGAAAATTACTGAGATTTCTATTCATTATCTAACTTCCCCTCTCCTAGTGCAAAAAAAAGTGATATACAACATGCTAAGTTTCAGTGGAATGGCGAGAGCTTATTTCATTTTCTCTATACTACTAGTTTAAGACTCATTCTTCACAAATGGAAATAGTTTCTTTTTTAATCTTCAAGCATCAAATCATACATTGATCAAATGATTCTGAAGCCCATCTGGTGTCTGTGTAACAAAGAGATTCTAGCAAATGATTGGAAAGTTACTGAAACAAGTGATGATAAAACAGAAATCTTGTTGCTTCTACTTAGAAATCCTTACTCCCAACTCTTCACGTGCTCGACTTCTAAATACTCGATTTCTTCTCCAAACTCTAATATATGTACTTAAATATGACCCCCATGAGAGATTGTCATTTCAACCTCAACTTTCCTTAGCACTTGTTTTTACTTATACTTGTATACTTACTAATTTTAAATAAATGCTAGAGTCTATAGTTAAGTCTTCAGAGAGTCAAGGCCTTGTCACACATGGTAGTAGTGAGGGGTCTGAGAAGAACAGAAAGAGTGTGCTGGAAAGACATTTGAACATCAACCCAGCACTGGATTCTTGGTTTTTGCATCATACAGGTCCCAAATCCTCCTCAGTCTCCCATCCATGACTTTCTTTTTCTTTAAGAAATATTTTTTTTGCAAAGTTAGATATACAGAGAGGAGGAGAGACAGAGAGCAAGATCTTCCATCTAATGATTCACTCCCCAAATGACTGCAACAGCTGGAGCTGAGCCAATCCGAAGCCAGGAGCCAGGAGCTTCTTCCGGGTTTCCCATGTGGGTGAAGGGTCCCAAGGCATTGGGCCATCCTCGAGTGCCTTCCCAGGCCACAAGCAGGGAGCTGGATGGGAATTGGGGCAGCTGGGATTAGAACCAGCGCTCATATGGGATCCTGATGTGTTCAAGGTGAGGACTTTAGCAGCTAGGCCACCACGCTGGGTCCATCCATGAGTTTCTATAAGCACAGCTAATAATTTTCACTTTATCATCAATGCATAATTAACTTTTCAATTTTTATTGTTACCTTTCCAGCATCCTCTGTCTGACTCCACTTCATTACAACTACATTAGGGAACATTTTCTCCCATCTTTACACTGATTCAAAAAGAATAGGTTATGGAGAGGTATCAGGACAGATACCAGAAGCTGGCAAAGAGCTAAAAGACAATAAGAAAATTTTAAAGTATACATAGGCATGATAATCCATAGAGAGCCCATAAATTTCAGAACATGCCCAAGGAATGTAGCATGTTGGGAACTGGTTCTTTGTCTCTTTGACTTCAAGATGCATGAGCCTCTTGCTGTATTCAGTGCTATCAAGGTCAACCTAAACCCTAGCCTTAATGACATAACACTCAGGGACTATACTGAGCTCCTGTTTTTTTTTTTTTTTTCTCCCAAAGGTGAAACTTGTATTTCAGTGATTTCCAACATTCTGCTTTTTTATTTGCCCCAACATTTCTCTTAATAAGATACTTCTCCATCAATAACAGAAGCTGATTATGGCAGAATGGATGCTGGGAGGGGATAAAACAAACAGGTAACTTAAGAATGGGAGTGGTCTGCCCTTACAACTCTGATTTTTCCAGAATGGAGTCTTGCCTGGTATCGGTGATTTATTCTTGAATATACCTTCCCTAGCACATGCTAGAGCTATACTTCCCAGATACTTATCGCTGTTTTCCTTCACTTGTGTCTTTCCCTACTGTTTGTTCCTTTCTGCAATCACCTCTTAGTTCCCACTTCTATAACCGCAGCACCTGGTCTTCTTTACTAAATGCAATGCACTATCTGTTATCATGAGTTGTTAGTCTATCTGTGCACCTCCCTATAGAAACTTCCAAAGGACGCACTTGTCTGGTGTCTGGATTTCCTTACTTCTAACCCACTACCACTTGTTGGGATTTTCCCACTGCATCTGTCCACAATTACCTCCTATTCTTTATTGATAACTTAAATGTACTTTTAATAGTTTCATCATGATTGAGTGAGCTTTTAAAAAGGAAATGTGTCTTCTTTAGATACACTTTTATATGAAATTTTGTTTCATAGTCCCTGAATGAGCTGATGTGTTTAGGAAAACACAATAGAGGCCAGATGTATGGGCCCAGCGTGTTTGCCAAATTGCATTCAGTACAGAGTTTTGGCTTTTTTTTTTTTTTTTTTAGACAGATGAGTATTTGTAGCAAAAGATGGGCATACTTCCCTTTTGAAGGTTTTTATTTTGCTTCTGTGACTTGTGGAAAGTCAGAATCATAAACTAAATATGTGTAATATATACTAAAAATATCACTAGCATGATATGTGGATGTATATTCAAGCTTATAAAATCACATTAATAAAACATTAAACTTTTTCAAGATTAGTTATGAACCATTTCTGTTTTCTAATGCTTTTTCCTCTAAACTATTAGGAATAACTTTCTGGTAAGAATCTGTTGGCATAGCTTGGCAAGTTGTAGTGCTACTGGGTGTGACCTCTGACATAGACCCATCTTGTAGACTTCATCAAATAAAAACATTCTATTGGGAGTTTCTTTTGGCAAATTTCATTTTTTTTTCTTGATTACTGTGGCCAGAGAGTTCACCCAGAATCAAAATTGACACTTGGTTTTGTTTTCCCTATCCAAGGTTGGATGTAGGCTGACCACATACACTAGGAATTTGACTGTTGTTTATTATGAATTTTATTTCTTATTCTTGCAGTATTTTTGCTATGATGGAAAAATTCATGCAGGAGCAAATAACAATTCAGAGAAAACTTCCAGTTAATAAAATCATTTGTTGATGTGTTTCACTTTTTGAAACACATCACACAAAACTTTGAAGAAGTTTTGAAAATATTATGTGTGGGAGTGTGATTTTCCTGCTAACAGGTGGCATATATGCATATATATATCTTACATTTATTTAAGTTATATATTAAATTAATGTCTAATATATATTTATAAAGCTGATATGGTCACACAAATACATTCAACTATGAGTATCTCAAAAAAGGTTCAGCATAAGGTCATATTTGGAAAGCGAACCCCCTCTGCATTTTGGAGAAAATGCCAATATGGAATTTCCATTTTTAAGACTCCCCCCAATAAAATATAGGTTATATGACTCCCGAGTTTCCAGTTAGAAAGTTTTGCTTTCAAAACAGAACAAAACAGCATTATTATAGCCCATGATGTGTATTTAGGGAAAATGGGGGTAACACATAATTTTAACTTATTTCTGGTCTAAATTAATATGATTGCATGTTATTTCATGCCAGAAGAGTAAAATAATTCTCCTGTAAAAGTTGATTCCTCTCCAAAATGAACTTAGTGTATACTGTTAGCTACTTTGACCAATATATGCATTCAATGTACCATCAACCATGAATTTTAAGGAAGGAGTAAAACCACATTTATCACTTATCCTACGTTCAGTTTAGAATGTGGATGTGGATTTTACTATTGGTTTGATTCTTCTTACCCAGGGTGGATATAGGATAACAACATACTCTAGGGAGTTAGATATCAATTCATACGATTTTTACTTGTTGGCCTTTTAACTTTTTTTTGTTTTGTTTTGCTTATGATGAAAAATTCTGCATTGGTTACCTGCCTAAAAAGCACACCTAGAGCGTTCTAATGACTGAATGTTTCTGTGATGCTGGTCATACAATCAGTCCCCACTCAGACTTGCATGCTATGCTTTCTGCTCTCAGCCAATTTGAAATGGGATTTGATTTTTTATTAACCTAATTATTCATGCCATCCATAAATACTTAATAGTCTTTAGGCCCATAGACCTACACAATTGAACTTAATGGATACTGTCTTGAAGGGGATGAATTGGAACACGTACAGAAAACTCTGTCTTAAAGTATTGGTGAAATACTTGACTTGGAAGGCATGTCCAGGAGTCCTCCCATTATGAGGCTGCTGGTAAGATTCATCAAAACATGCATTTAGTGAAAAATAATGGCCTGGTTTCATTTAACCAGGTAAATGAGAGAATTGAGTTAAGAAAAAAACTATTGCTTACATAACCTGGCTAGTTTTTCCTAAAAAATTATATGCAACCAAACTGGGTAAATATCAGAGCCCATGGAATTGTATCACAAAGTATTTTTTTCTTAAAACAAGAGAAAAAAATTATGAATTTTAAAAATCTAACAGAGCTGTGGTCATTCTGACTCCATCTTTGTGATGTGGTGTTGAGTGTTTGTCTCTGAATAATCTTCAGTTTGATTTTCCGTAAAATATGATAAGGTGATAAGATTTTCTATTTCATGAGTATTTATACAATAGAAATCAGTGACTGATAACAATACAATGACATGAATATTTGATGAATATAAGGGAAATCACTAATAAATAAATTTTATGCAGCACACTTATAAAAAGCATGCACCCATAAATACTGACATTTATAAAGAATATGAGATAATATGTAAAATTTTAGAATAAAGTAATGAAATATATAAAATTGTGTATATTTAAATAGGAAGAAAGGGAGAAAACAAAACAGTGGAAAAAACATTTGTGTCAAAAATGTCCTTGAAGTAACTGTGAGTATCACTGTGTTAGAAGTTGCCTGTGGTAGAAGGAAGAGTTTTATTCTTCCCTGAATAACTGAAACGGTATTCAGCAGGAGACCTCCTTCTAGAATTGCTGTGCGAAAGGATTTCTATATCTGCTGCCCAGTGAAACAACCATAATTTGCCTGAATTGCAAAAAGACAACTACTAAAAATATCTGAAAATGTTCTAGGGACATGGGGTTAACAAATAAACCATTCTCCAAGAAAACCAAATAAATCTCAATAAGGACAATGTTAGTAATATTTTCCTACCCTGCTTGCCTCTATCTCCGTTTTCCTGTGATGGTAGTTGTGCTGTTAAATATCCAAGAACACAAGGTTCCTAACTATGTACACTAGTCCTCCAGAGGAGAGCTACAGAGTTTTCCAAGTGGAATAGGATGCTAGCTTCTCACATCCCCCCAGGTTTGTGTGGTAGATGCTGTAGTGTGAATGAAGGGGGTCAAGAAGTTAGAAACAGGCTTCCTGCATCCAGACTCCTACAATAGAGTCAAAACTCCATTGCTATTGTAGGGAGGAACAATACTAGGGCACCCATCTACCTCACCCAAGATCATTTGCACAAAAGAAATTTGACCGTGGGGGATAAATCAGGAAAACCAGATCCCATTACTCCTACTGAATGGCCTGTACATACAGTAGGATCTTCACTCCAGTTCTGGAATAGTTCACAGCTAAATCCTTGATGTTAGCCAAAAAGCCAAGAGGTGATCACAGGTAAATCCTAAGGCCTAGAAAACCCATACAAATGAAACTTTCTTGTTTTCCCTGAAGGACTGATTTTATTAGGACAATGGGGAAAATGATGATTAGTGACAACATCCAAACTATGGATAGTTTCTTGGTGTGAAATATAGAAAAGATGGGAATTCCAGGAAAGCAACAGAAGAAATAGTAGTCACATGGTTTGTCAGAAAGAAAAACGGAAAAATACACACCTAAAAAGAACACTCCTGTGGTTCAGAATAAAACACACAAATGTGACAAAAAATATTAATCTATAATTCCAGGAAACTCAAGAAATTCCCAGTGAGGTAAATGGAAAGAAATATATATCCCAAACACATCATGGAGAAAATGATGAAGATGACTGATAAAAGGAAAACTTAAAGCTTATTAGAGAAAAAAAATAATTCATCAGAGAAAACTGCTATTATCCACTAACTTCTCACTAGAAATACAGGAGACAGAGGCAGTGGACTGCCATGTTAAAAGTTCTTAAAGAGAAAAAAAAGTCACAAAAATTTTTACACAGCAAAATTGATTTTGGAAAGTGAGGACATAATAAAGATGAACCAAGATAAAACATAGACAGATTATTTGTAACAAACCTAAACTTGCCGTGTAAGAAACACTAAACTTGCCATGTAAGAAACACTAAAACTTGCCATGTAAAAAACACTAAAACACTAAAAGAAACACTAAATTTTAAAAGTTTAAAGTAATTGACCTCAGGCAGTAATTCATCACTTATTACAAATTTAAAAAGCACATAAAGATGTAAGTCAGTAATTATACAAGATATGAATGATACAAAAAGTTTATCTCCATTTCTTCTTTTAATTGATAAGATAATCAAATAAAAAGGTACTGCTAACTTAAAATATGTGGAGACATTTATATGTATATGTATGTATGTATATATATGTATATATATGAGAAGAATAGGACAAAAAAGGTACATAAAGACAATTGATTATAGTTGGAAAGTAATGCCTGAAATTTTTCTTGAATCCACAGAAATAGGCAAGAATAGACCTAAAAATTTCACAAAATATTTACATACATAATATCTTCTTATTTCTAGTCTTAGATTTTAAAAACATGAAAATACTACAAACATAAAAATGTATTTTTGACTCCCAACATGGATAGATGTGTGTGACAATAATAGTGTGAAAGAGATAAAGCAGCTATTGAGATTCACAATTTTATATATAACTCGAATAAAGTTAGTTTAAGTAGTTTAAATCTGAAGCACAATCTGATATGGTATACTTGGTGGACTGTGAAGCTAATACTGAAAAAACATCTCAAAAACTAGGGATTTTGTTTTATGACTTTTCATTGAAGAGGATGTATAATAACTGTGTAGTACAAACTCTCACATATAGATGTGAAGATATACTGAAGTGTGTATCTCTACTTCTAAATCAAAGATGGCCTCCCAATGAAACAGTTCAATGTATCTTGACAATAGGATGCTGGACTCTCTGCCATTGTCCATGCCCGCAATGTCAGGACACACTTCAACAGCACAATGATGGATTTACGGCCGTGAAGGACTATTCTATTGTGATGATATGGGAGAAACTGTTGGAGGGTGAGGTTTAGGGACGGGGAGGAGGGGAAATCCCAGAGCCTATGGAACTCTATCATGGAATAATACAATACATTAATTAATTTTTAAAAACCAGGGGCCAATCATTAGGGAAATTGAACAGAAGACAACTACTGTGAGCTGATTGCAACAGAGCCTTCTTTGTGGCGACATCAAAAGCAGAGATACCAAATGAAAGAGAAGCATTAAAACGGATTCCATCAAAATGAAAAGCTGTTTTCTGAAGGATACCACCAAGTATGTGAAAAAACAGCTAGATAATACAAGAATTCATCGGACTGAAAAACGATTTGCATTTAAACTCTATAAAGAACTCAAAAACCAATGAATAAATATAGCACATAACTAATTGTTAAAAATAGGCAAAATAATTAAATACAAAACTCTCCAAAGATGATATAAAATTAGCTAATGAACACATAAAAAGTTGTGTAGTGTCATTCTCTAGTTTATCAAATGGTTAAATACAGTTATTATATCACTCAAAACTTTTACTCCTAGGAAAATCCCTAGGAAAAATAAGAATCTAGGAGTACGTGCTCACAAAATGTGCACACGGGCATCCATCTCGGCACTCCCCTGACAGTCCCCCGGTGTAAATAACTCCAATGTGCATCCTCTAACGGACGAACAATTAGATGAAGAAATGTGATACACATTTAGAAACACATGCAAAATATATATACATTTTTGCCACGTACATGATATGCCAATCAACAAGTCCAATTAGACAGTAAATTAAAGGCTCCCTAAGGATGAGAAATTTAAGGAAAAATGAGAGGTGACTAAGAACAGGTATGGTGGCTCTTTATAGGATAGTAAAATATTCTGAAGTTTATTATGGCAGCTGTTGAACAACTCTGTGAATGTGTTAGCAGCTACGTGATTGTACGTTGAAATGGTGAACTATGTGGTGTGTGTATTTTATACTAATAGTATAGCTATAGTTAAATTAACTAATCAAATGCATTGAGTAAATTCACAGTTCTATTTTTTTAAAAGCACACAAATGTACAAGTCTACAACACACCTTTCTCTGTGTAGTGATATGAAATAGGATAGCAAATCAGAAGAATCAAGAGTTTAGTCATGGGTAAGTTGATTAGAATTAGATAGTAAAGTATGAAGATATTTTAACAATTAGGACATTTTGGAGAGATGCTCTCCTAGAAAAGATGCAGCTTGACATAATCCTTGGCAGAGGCCATGATCGACTGAGTGAGAACTCCCCAGGGGTAAAGGAATTTTGTTTTTAGAAAGGGTTTTGTTTCTCAAGTAGCTGTTATTTTGTCATGTCTTTTTTTGATGTATGTTTGAAAAATGAAAACAAATTAAAATCCATAGTGGAAATACTAACTTCACGAATAAATTCTTTAATTTCCAAGAGAAGTTACATGGGCTTTTCTTCTTCTTCTTTTTTTTTTTTTTAGGTTTTTTTTTCCCATTTTTTATTTTATTTTGACAATCTTTACATAGTTAATTTGGGTAAAAAGGTTCAAGGGCTATAGGAAAGTGGGTAAGACTATTATTTCCATATTCTTTCCTTCATGTATCTGAGGTAAATGGGGATTTAAAATGTTGAATTTTTTAAAAGTAGTGCCATATATCATGTTGGCAACTTTTGTAAGTGAAACTAATGGTTTTCCTTTGTCCTTGGCCAGATGGCGCTGAAGGCTATCATTTCTTATTCAGATCTTTAAAACTCATTGTATTAGCCTGATTAGTTGGGAATGCTTTGGAATATTTACAAAAATCTTAAGATCTCAGCTCTGTTAGGCTGGACCATATAACATACCAAATATCTTCTCAACTCAATATAGAAATTTTACAAATATATATATCATAATATATATAACAAATGCTATATTATATAAGCATATTTTGTTTTGTCTTATACCTTTCTCAAATCAATGGTTAAGAATGTTATACCAACCGTCATTTTAATGATGTATTCTTACTTTATAATCTACTGTATATGAATGAAATGGTCAATTTTTCTATTCAATTGTTAATAGCTGCTGTGTGTTTCCCTCTAAACTAAGTTCTTTTTGATTTTTACTTGCTAAGTTTCTTAACAGATGAGAAATTAAGCTTTTTGTAGTAGCATAAATCTAAATTAAGTTACTTCAAATGTTGAACAAACAAATAAACAAAACAAAGAAAGGGAGAAGGCAGGAGGACAGAACAGAGGGGAAACAATGGGAGAATGTACCATCATTATATTCCTAGCCTGGTATCTAAAATCTGTATAAATACTAATTAAATTTTTAAAAATCGATATTATGATATAGTTCCATAGGCTCTGATATTCCTCTTCCTTCTTGCCTAATCCCTTCTTTCAACTGATTTTCACTGTATTATTACAATAGTTTAGTCCTTCAAAAACAGTCGTCTGTCCATCACCGTGCTATTTAAGTATGTCCTGACATTAAGGTATGGACAATGGCACAGAGGCCAGCATCTTATTGTCAAGATACATTTAACAGTTTCAAAGAATTAACAAAGGTTTATTTTCGTATAGGAAAAAAAAATGCCTCAAAACAAGACAACAACAGAATTCTCACAAGCAGATTTGTGTGATTCCGATTACAATTTTAGTTCCTACAGGTAATAAATGTCTTAATCATGACCTTATGCTTAGATAAGACCCTCAGAATCCTTTACAATGGAGTGGAATGCCTGAATGAAGCCAACGTTATTGTAGCAACATCTGGTCCTTAGAGACCTCAGATTTGATTCAAATAATTTGATTTCTAGAAGGCTCAGATGATTAGAAGGGAGAGAAATGAATCCTCCAGTTGGAGGATCTGCAGCTTAAATGAGCAAAGCTTTGCTTTTAGGAATTGATTAATAGTACATGTTACAAATTCGTAGGCTTGACTCCATTCACCCCTGTACAACCTCAAATGATTCTTCGGCAAAATGCCAAACATGTCTCTGAGAGCAGACATATGCACGACAGTACAGCTGCCTATGTTTTCTGATATAAAGAGAGTTCTTTCTGACTTTGAGCTTGACAATGATGTATTCTTTGGACAGAACAGTATAGATACTGTGGCTGAAGATGAAAGGCAGAAACAGCGAAAGGCCCATCATTGGATATAATCACAGCAGTACAAAACAGATCAGGAAATAATTATTTTAATAAATAAGGCGTATTAAAGGCTAAAACATCATCCATGAGATTCATGTATAAGCATTTCAAATTTTAAAATGGATTGAGATTAAAGTACAGGTGGCTTACAAATGTTGAACATACAAGTACAATTCAAATACCTCCTATTCTTAAAAATGTTATGTAAGAAAGATGGTATTATTTAAAATAACTTTCTACAAGCACACCCAAATAAATGTTTGTGGAAAAGCCTAAACTGAGTTTCAGTTTCCTTATCTATAAGAATCACAATAAAAATACTTGCCAGCTTGAACTGTGACCTCCAAGATTCTTTCCCAATTGGCTTTTCTGATGCTAGGTAAGATAAACTTATCGTAAGTTCAATGTGTCACATCCACCGAAAATATATGAATTTTAATAGGTAATGAAGAGTTTTCAAAATTTAATGGGATGAATCTCTATAGGTTAAATGTCATGAAGTCTGACAGTTTTGTGGTGGGCATAAGTGTGGGTATGAGGGAAGCCTTCCTATAATCCTTAAATCACACAAGCCTTTTTTAAACCAAACCCAAATAAAGAGTTTCAAAGCTCAGCTTCACATTAGAATCTGGGGAGCTTTAAATAATTTCGAAATTCAGGCCATGCTACTGACCAAATAAATCAATATCTCTTGAGATGGGGCCTGCACATTTGTATTTTTCTAAGCTCCCTGTGAGGCTTCATGGGCAGCCACCAATGAGCACCACAGCCTTATGGCGTTAGATCACAGAGAGAAAAACCAAGATCCTCTTAAGCTGAATGAATCAGCATAGGTCAAGCAGCCAATGTAAGGCCAGAATTCAGGTGTTCCAACTGTATCTTTTCATTACTCTTCTGTCTTTTCACTTTTAATTGTAGAGAGAACTAATACTATTCTAAATTGAGCTGCCTGTGAGTTCAATTCCATTTCATAGTTATAC
This sequence comes from Ochotona princeps, assembly GCF_030435755.1. Lineage (NCBI taxonomy): Eukaryota > Metazoa > Chordata > Mammalia > Lagomorpha > Ochotonidae > Ochotona > Ochotona princeps. Next base: position 27,082,055 of record NC_080840.1, on the reverse strand, counting down.
AGATGGTATAGAAATGATGTGTGCAATCTCTCCTAGTGCAACTGCTCACATTACTTCCCTTTGGACAGGTGTTGCTTTCCTAGCTTGCCAAACGAGAGTCAATGCCAAGTCTATCATCTTGTTGATGAGAAAAGTGAGCAACAGAGAAGTTAAGCAGTGAATCAACACTCATTTCATTCAGCACAGAGCAAGTTCTAGAACTGCAATTGTGTATAACATCTCATTCAAGTTTCAACTACTCTTCCAACCCTCCAACTTTGATAACAGGAATGACCTACACAATTCACTGTTTCTCCTTTCTCAAGAAGCCAACCTACATATGCTCATGAATAGAAAAGCTGAAAGATTAGGCAAGATTTGCTGTTGTGGGAGCCATCATCTATTATTTGGAGATCAGAGAATAGCCCAAAGCAATGTTTAAACTCTCATAATTATTAATGCTCTGGTGATGCCAGCAGCAACTCTTCCTACAGCTTCTATTGCTGGGTGCTTTACCACCACCAACAGTGAGAAACCATGCATGTTCTAGGTTTTCCTCATGAGTTCCAATTCAACCTCATAGGTTCCAAATTTTCCTTGTTTTTATCACACATCTCTTTTCCTTTCACAATTTCCTGCCTGTTAGACACTAAGTTCAAGAACCAGACATAGAAACAATAAACAACAGCCCCAGACAGACCAGAGATCCTACTCTGGCAATTACATTAGGCCAAACCCCTATCATCGATCACATGCATACACACACACACACACACACACACACACACACACACACTTTAGTCAATGAAAAAAATAGAATGGAAGGGTAATATGCATTTCCCATGAATAGTTTGAAGCCCATCATGTAATTCCTAGGGATTCTGCTTTTCTGATTAGAAAGTGGTTAATGCAGCAGATGCAGGGTGAGGATTCTATAAACAGGGTTGATTGGTTCCTCCTTGATTACAAACAATAACCCAAAATTCAATACCATGTAGCACTGTCATAAAATCCTGCTAGCATAGTGATGACAGTATCCCTCTGTTTCTCTGTTGCCTCTATTCATATTATAGATTACAATGGCTTGCTTTAAATGCATACTTACCTTGCGTGCCTGACCTTATAGTTGTTTGACTGTATTTTCTAATCTGCTCAAATTCAACTAGCATTATTCAATGTTTCCTATGATGCTTTTTTTTTTTATTGAAAAGGCAGAGAGACAGAGAGACAGGTAAGGACAAAAAGGGAGGTCTTGCATTCAGTGGTCCACTCCCCAGATGCCCACCACAGCAAGGACTGAGTTTAACTAAAGCCAGGAGGTAAGCACTCCATTTGGGTGGCAGGAATGTCAACTGTCTATTGCCTCACAGGTGTGGTAGAGAGAAGCGGTAATAGCCAGAACCAAAACCAGCTCTCACATATGGGATGCTGGTATCCCAAGCTGTGGTTTACCATGCGGGTCACAATGGTGGCAAATCCCTTTTACTTTTTTGACACTCATTTGACCACTTTGCTGATTTTCTATGATTTCTGTGACTTTCCATCTTCTCAGCTATGTACTGTTACTTTGTTATCCCAGTGATGCTCATTATGTTAAGATTTTAGTCCTTAGGGTCCAGGTGCGATAGCGTAGAGGGTAAAGTCCTCACACTTGCATGTGCCAGGATCCCATATGGCCACCAGTCCTAATCCCGGCAGCCCCGCTTCTCATCCAGCTCCCTGCCTGTGGCCTAGGAAAGCAGTTGAAAATGGCTCAAAGCCTTGGGACCCTGCACCCGTGTGGGAGACCTGGAAGAACTGGATCAGAGAGTGGACCACATGCAACATGGAAGTTCTAGGCATAGGCCACGAAGCTGAAAGGACCAGGTTGCAGGTGAATCCCAATGCACTCACCTCATCTTGACTTTGGAGACTCAAAACTGCTTGCACACTAGGTACATGACTCAAGAAGGGTAGGGAGACACACCGCATAATATGTTACTGTTCTGAACATGCCTGGACAAAAGAGGTACACTGGAATGGTGAGTTCACTATAGACCTAGAAATAGCTGGTTTGCCCTGGCACATAGAGAAACTGGGATTGTAAACATACCAGATGGCTACAACCTTCCCCCAACTCAACCTGACCAAGAGGTACTCCATCATGCCTATCTTGCGTGATACACTGGACTCATTCTCCACCACACTGTATAGTCCAAAAAGAAAACAAAGCGAGTATTCCTACATCTTCAAGAGAGAAGTGCCAGGCAGCATTTAAAGGAACTCCTATATGCTTTTACAAATAGTATTGAAAAAGTTGGATTTCCACATGTGGAAGACTGAATAACTCTACATTACACCCTATGCAAAAATGAACACCTAATAGATCAAGGATTTAACCCTAACATATATTATCATCTTAATTACTGCACAAAACACATGGCAAATGCTGCAAGACAATAACCTAGGCAAAGAGTTTTTGGATAAGACCCTAGAAGTGGAGGCTTTAAAAGCAAAACTAGGCATAGGATTACAGCAAGCTAAGAATCTTTTACACAGCAAATGAAACAATTAACAAAATGAATCAACCGTTATAATGAGAGAAAGCATTAGCTAACTATGCATCCAATAAACAACTAACATCCAAAATACAGTAGCATCTCAAGAGGAGCTGGCATTGCGGTACCTTGAGTGAAAACAGAGCCTATGATCCTGGCATCACATATGGGAGTTGGTTCATGTCCTGGCTTGTCCATTTCTGATCTAGTTCTTTGCCTATGACCTGGGAAAAAAAAGCAGAAGATGACTCAGGTATTATACTCCTGCTATCGTGTGGGAAGCCTGGAACAAGCTCCTTATTCCAGGATTGGTGACCATTGTGGTCATCAGGGGAGTGAACCAGTTGCTGAAAAATTTCAGTCTCTCACCTTCTTTCACTGTGACTCTATCAAAATAAATAGTAAAGGTTTTATTCTAAAAGGATGGGGATCGAGAAATAACTATAAAAAAAATCCAGTTAAGAAATGGGCGAAGTATATGAGCAGCCATCTTTCAAAGGACAGACTACAAAATGACCAACAGACATGTTAAAAAAGGCTCAGGACCACTGTCTGCTAGGGAAATAGCAAAAAAAAGATCCTTCACATTTAAATGATACGCATATTTAACCTGAATTCAAAACTTAGGTTCTATTTTTCAAGTACTGAATGTAGGATTTTTTAAAATATTTACTGATTTTTATTACACACCTGATTATTGTAGGCATTTAGGGAATGAACCAATGGCTGAGAGCTCAATCTCTTGCCTCTACAGTAAAATAAAATTATACATCTGATACCAATTTTGCTGTTATCAGTAATGTTTCTTCTTTTTGTCATTTTGAAAAATCATGTTTATAATTACATTTTATATTTATATTTTATTAATTTAATGTGTTTCATAGGTGCATTTCTAAGAAGTTAACCATATTTCCTTCCATTTTCCGCTCCCTCTCTCAATCCCTTCCTTGCCTTTTCTCTTTTATTAATATTTACTGAGACATAATCTGCTCTGTAACCAGAGGCTTAGTGGTCTTCCAATTATTTATTTGTTGAATATTATAATTAGTGGTGAATATAACTACTTTTTAATTTGCAGTTTCCTAATTGCCTTGAGGTAATTTGAGATTTGGCATGCTGAAAGATATATTTTTGTTGTTGTTAAGCTTACAGTTCATCAGGTTTATCTTTTATTTTGATAGCAAAAATTACTTTCAGAAGAGTAAATCCAGCATAATATTTAAATGAGGGAAATGAAACTCTAGAAAACAGGAAAAATACAGAATTATAAATCACTCTGCATCCAAAAGCAGTAGTAGACTGCAAGAAGTATGTTTTTCCCCAAGTGGGGATTAAGTGTCTGTGGGTATCAAATGGAGAGTGAGGCGGTGCTGACAGCTCTGGCTGAGATTCTGAACATGTTAGATGTCATAATTGACAAGGCAACAGGCCAAACATTATCCAACAAAGATGATAAAGCAGATTACAGCAAAAAAGATCAGTTGATACTTTAATAACTTTGTTTAGCTCAAAGAATCATCAATTACCATGAAGACAATTATAAGAATACCCTTATTATTAGAAAATGGGAAAAGGACTACCAAATTATTCAGAAATTATACATTGATCTCTTGATCTGTTCTAATGTCATTCGAAAGAGAAATCACTGTGCTTTTTTTTCCCTTTTCAGTAATTCTGTAGAACTATACTTATTTGCATGAAGATTGGCTCAATGTTCTCAGTCTTGGCTCATCCGAATTGTTGAGTGATACAATTTTTCAGATGGCACTAAATTGTAGAAGCTAAGAAAAATGTTGGAGTTAAGGATCTGGCAAGCCCCTGCCATGATTATGAGTGGAACTCAGCTGTTCCTGGGGGTTTGGAGCTAAAATTCTCTACTGAGAGGACACTTCGTCTGTAATCATATTCACACTGTAAATAACTTGGAGCAATCAGAAGTGGTTTTTGTGGGCAAATTATTTTGACTCTCTAAAATTCAGATGTGAAAATCCTCTTCTCATCAATACAAATGCCCTTCCATAAAGAAGGCTTAAGAAGCTGAACATTTTGAAAATAGTAGAATAATGTGGCCGTTATGTGGGGACATTAGGAGGAATGTAAATGCACAGGTTTGTTAACATTTTCAGTTACTTCTAGAAGCACGCTATCCTGACTTTCCACTTATGTCTTGAAATTCAAAACACAAGAGAAGGGAGTACTTAGATGGCAGAAGAGAGATGGAAAAAAGGTCTGTAAAGACAGTGATATCCTATTCTCTCTCACTCTGTTAAGTCTTTCTTACATCTCAGGAAGGATCCTTTGGTGCACAAAACTGCACAGAAAGCTTCCAAGCATTTGAACTGCCTGTCATTTTTCTCTTGATCTACAAGGAAACATCCAGAGAGACGCATATCATTTCCTGCTTACACCTAACTAGGTGGTAACTAGCCCATGTGACCAACACTCAAGGCCCCACATCCACCAAGTGCAGACCTAGGTAAAATACAAGCAATTGTCAACCTTCTTCCCAAAGCAGGAAGTATGCCCTGCTTTAGGCTTGATCAATGTGGTAGTACTCTGCAAAAAAGCTATCAACTCAAACACAATGTAAGAAAAAACAGTATTTCTGAATCTCTAGCCTTCTCCAAGAAATCTTTTTGGATTGCTTCTATTGTAGATTTTCTGTTGTAGTTTAGCTATTACTTCCTGTAATCCAGACCTAGTGGTTGTGAAATTAAATAACCACAGAGCATTTACAAATCCCATGAAAAAGTCATCCAGTCTGGGAAATTGTTCCCTACTTTGAAATGTATCTCTGAAGCATTCAGCAGGGCACCCTTGCACGAAGTGTGCTGTCATGGTTGGATGTTGCAGGGTAGACAGATGCTTCACTGCACCTGCATGCCCAGATGGTAACCACAATTGGTGTTTGTTTTCAGGAATTGGGAACCATATGATTCCATTTGACCGAGCCACAGTCCTAGTTGTTGGAGATCATTGAGATCAAATGTACTGGCTCTGGAACAGGTCTGGCAAGTCTCTGGTAGGAACATGTCTTTTCTGTCCTAGCTGAGTAGGTTTCCAAGATATTTTGTTAGTTCACATAAGGTCCCTCAACCATAACTCTTCATGGTAGTTTCTTTTAATTACCAAACCCTAACTTTTATCTGGGTATGCTCAACTCTGGGTTCTTGGGCATAATTTTGAAATGATACACAGAGGAATTATAGCTACTGTGCTAAACAAAACCTTATGATACCTATCTTGCTTTGTGACAGGTTTGCAATGGCCAAGAAATGACAACATAGGTGAGAGATGGAAGAATAGCATTATCGAGGAGTATATAAGTTCCCTAAAGAGTCATTAGAAAAACAGAGTTCAGCAAGTAGGAATGATTCTACAACTAGCTAAAGCAAGCAACCATGGATATTTAAATATCATACATTTTTGACAACCTCAGCATGGATAATTGGTTTCTCAATATTTGCATTTTTACACCACATTGTTTTTTGTGTTGTGTCTTAAACCAACCCGTTCCTCATTATGTTGATGTGTTTCTTGTGACCTTACTGAATTACAAGCTTTTTGAGGGAAAGTACATGTTCTCTTAGAAATCTACAAGAATATTCTGCAAATGATAAAATTTCACTGAGTTTTTCTAAAAATATCTTGCATGGTGTGACTTCATTGATGTCAGCTAGCCCATCATACTCCAGAACACATTAAAATATTTTCCACCCTCTACACCAATCATGGCATTTGATTTTTCCAGATATAGCTTCATTTCTTTATGCTTGGAAATCTCTTAATACTCAATTATGTATGGTTAAAACTTCAATACTTTTGGGCAGAGTAAATCTAACACCCTTTCTTGGGGGGAAGTATGAGCCTCTTCACTTAAGGCATTTGTCTTCTGCAGCTTCTTGAATCATAGTATCATTATTTTCTGAAGATGGGCACAGAGAATACTTTGGATATTTTATTGTCCCTACAAGGAACTTGAAGTAATTACTAGTTGGTATTATAACACTAAGCCAAACACTTTGTTCTAGCTCCTTGTAAATTTTTTAACTTATAAGTTTGTTGCAAGAAAGTATCTGTGGCTTTGAACCCAAATTTGAATTGTCCTTATTTTTTTTTTGAAGCCCAGAATAATTTTTCTGAGACCCAGTACTGCTCCTTTGCATAGTTGGCTTAAGTAGCGAATATTTGGGTCTTTCTTGTTTAAAAAGGTTTTGCCACTGAAACTACCATGATGTTCTTTTCTGGAATTTGGGGTGGGAGGGAGCACTGATTTTTACAAGATCCAAGAATACAAAAAGAGTTATGGTCTATAGTTCCCTATTATATGTAGATATTCAGTTCTGGAAAAAAATATTGGAAAATTTCACAATTTTCAAAAAATGTATGCTCCAACTGCTGTAATCCACAAGAGAGATGTCAGAAGTACAATAGAGGAGGTCTGTTTTTAATTGAGCAAGTCCTGTCCTTCTAACCAGCCCTGTTCTTTGAATCTAAAGTCTTCTCAAGTTTGGGGAAATTCATTCTTTGACTCATTTCATGATAGAGACATTGAATGCTCCCCATTCCTTTCTGGTTCTTTCAAGAATAATTAGTACCCTCATCAATTTCTGTACCCTTGCTCATTTGACAAACAAGTGGTGTGTGAGTCAAATGTTCACATTCTCTGCTCGGCAGAAAGTGGGGTAGGGGGAGCTTGTTTCTATCAGTTTTACAGGTTTTATAGCAGTGAGACTCCCAAGAGCCTCATAAGTGAATTTGTGGTAACATGAGCACTTTGGGACAGCTAGGAGTGTTGGGTTACATCCTTGGATTTGCCTTTCATTTCACTGATTAACAGGTGTGGTGCAGGAAACCTCCTGTTTCAGCTCTATTTAATTCAATAGCTTACTTCTGCTGTGTCCCAGGGCTGGGAACCAATACCATCAGGCTTCCACAAGAGTAACCAAGCCTCTATTCATTGGATTATTTGTGAAGGAACAAATCTAGAAAAATCTAGTGAAGAGCTTCAAACCTCATACAATTTCCGGGTGATTTTTTTTACAGTATTAAAAACAGAATAAAAACACAAACTACGACTTAAGTGAAAACCTTATTCTTATTAGAATCATAAACCCGCATCACAAAATGAACCATTTTTCTGATTTTCCCCCTTTTTTCCATGAGCCTGCACGTGAATAATACTTACATGTTGTTCCTATTACAAATGATCAGGAAGGAGAGTGGGGGGTGAAATATAATCATTAATGTCACTGTTTTCATGGAGGGGTCATGAAAAGAAATGGTTTATGAAGGGGCAAGGCAACCAGTGAAAAGTTTGCTCAAATTGTGTTGCGAGTCTTCATTTATTAAGCATTGTGAAACACCTGTTGCATTCTGCGCATTACAATTGGCTGTGTATGAATATCACATTGCCTGTCTTTCTGAGCATGGAAGACAGCCTGATAACACATGAAATAAAGCATGGGGCAAACAGCCATACGGGTCGGAGAATCCAAAATAAAGGAAATAGCATCCTGGAGCAGAAGCTGCCAGAAAAGGATGTTTTTGGCTTCTGAGAAACACCAAGCAAAGGCCTTGACAACAAGAGGCATGGAAGAAAGCACAATATGCACTGGCAGCGTGAGGCTGGGCCAGCTGCACACACTAGCAAAGTAGCACACGCTTGGAAGTCAGTATGGAGGCAGTTATCAACAGGTGGAGGAAATAGTATTCACAGCAGCAAGGAGGCTGTGATTTCTTAGGGAACCAGGATCGAGAAAGCTTGTGTGCATCTCTATATTGAAATCTAAATTAGATGTGATAGTTAGTATCAATTAAAACTCACATATTGAAGAGCAATTCTGAAAGACGATCAAGCACTCATGACCATGTGGCTAATCAAGGAGGGCGTGTTCCAAATTCTACTGTCTTTAATTGTTGATCCTAGGGATGGTACTAAAATAAATCCAATTAATAAATTTGTTACTAGTAACTTCGAGGATATTTTAAGAGTTAGGCTAGCATCTACAGTTTCAAATGGTTTTCTTCAAGTAACTACTAAGTGAGATCAGCACCAAAGGTATGATCATATATAGACATCTCTAAGACAGAAACCCTATGGGGCAGGTTATTGATATATTTCATTTCTTTTTAAATTTATTTTTATTGGAAAGTCAGATATACAGAGAGGAGAAGAGACAGAGAGAAATATCTTCCATCTGATGATTCACACCCCAAGTGACCACAACGGCCGGTACTGAGCTGATCTGAAGCTGGGAGCCAGGAGCTCTTCCAGGTCTCCCACATGGGTGCAAGATCCCAAGGCTTTGGGCCATCCTCAACTGCTTTCCCAGGCCACAAGCAGGGAGCTGGATGGGAAGCGGGGTCGCTGGGACTAGAACCAGTGACCATATGGGATCTCGTCAAGTTCAAGGCAAGGACTTTAGCCACTAGGCCATGGCACCAGGCCCTATATTTCATTTCTTATCATGATACTTAAAGCTCTGGAAAAGCAAGGGCTTCTTGTTGCAAAGTTTACAGGATTCTTTCGAACCAAGGATGACCTTATAATCCCTGCAGAGGGATGTTGCCAACAATGTAACTGTTTGAAACCAAAGTTGTCATTATGAAACCTGGATTTAAAGGCAGGATTTATGATTAGTACAATGCTCATGATATGCTGGGCAATATGAATTAGCTTTTGATATAGTTTGACAGTCACTGGAGATATTTTAAAGGCAAAACTTGGCTTTAGTTTTAGTGAATGGTTTCTTCTTTACCTAACACAGAATAAAACATTTACTAATATATCAGTCAAGGTTTCAGAGATTCAAGAATGTAAAATGATTAGGGACTCAGGGGAGTCATTGGAAATTGCCTACTTCAAATTACTTCAATATTATTTTTATTTTTAACTTGAATACTAAAGCTATCTGATGATGGCAGTTTTGTTTTATACTTAGTCAAGAACATGATTCTCCATTTATGCTGAATTTAAAACTTACAGAAAGATTCCAAAGTGTAAGAAAAACATTGTAATTAATGCTAAACTTTTGAAAATAACCTGGGAGATAAATTAAGAAATTCCATTCTTCTAAAATGAAACATAAATTAACAATATTTTCAGCATGTAATCTCCATCATGTATTTTGGCTTTGCTCTCATTGATGTTTTCAAAACACAGAAATTATTAACTACAACATACTGAATTGAGAACACGGCATAGTTTGGAATCACTGGGAACATTTTCATATGTTACAAATTTGGTGGTTTTTTTCTGAAGTTTAATTTATCTAGTCAAAAATATTTTATTTAATACTTCTTATACAGAACTAAAGACTGAAAAAGAAATGCAAATGAAACTATGAATCCGCCACTATTCTCTTATTATCCTAAGATATTTCTTCCAAAGTTTTTAACTGGCCCATTTTTTTTTCCTACTTTAACATAATGTAAAGAAAGTTGTAGTCATAATGTTAAGAAAGGTTTACCTTAATGCATAGGCAGATTGCTGTAGGCTTATTATTGATGGACTGTCAGAAATCAATGCAATGCCCTCCGTACTTCTATTTCATTTTAAAAATATATATCTGAGATGCAGAAAGATAGAGACAAGGAGCTCCAACCTGTAGGTTCACTGCCTAAAATCCCACAAGGGCCACAGTTGGCCAGGTAAAATCTGGAAGCCAGCATCTCAATTGAAGTCCCCTCAACTGGGTAGCAGGGACCCAACTTTGTGACATGTGGCCTCCAGGGGCACTTGAACAGGAAGCCGGGATCAGGAGCAGAGCCAGGACTCAAACTCTTGTATTACAATCATGCCATGTGGTTGCTCCAACCAGCATGTAACTGCTCTGCCAACTGCCTGTCCCTTCAAGCCTTGAACTGTAAGTGTTTCAGGTGTGTTCCTTTAGTCAATTATTTGCTTTCTCTGAAGGACAAGGGTATTCTAAAACCAGTTCTAGCACACAACAAAACAGTTTGCATCACATTTTAGAACGCCTTAAAAAGAAAGCACTACGGAGAAGGAAAGGACTTGCCGCAAACCGATGTCCAGCTTGGTTCCCGGAGTCAGAACAAAGGCAGCAAACACTGCCAAGAAGATGCACACACGGCCAAGAGTGAAGGCACTTAGCTTTCAAGAGTCTCTGCGTTTTGTTGATAACAGATGTGTGACTATGTGAGTGTGCATGTGTGAATCTCATCATCCTAGACTCTTTGACAATTCAACTTAACTAGGGAGAGAAAAAAAAAAAAACTAAATTAAATGGACCAAAAAAAGGAAGCCAGTGTTATAATGCCTCCAAGTGATGAGCAAGGCACTGGGGCTTCCTCTGTGGTAAATATGCACATGTTGCAAATATAAACAAAGAATGGAGGACATGAATGAACCAAGAGAAAAAGTTAAAATAATCCCTACAGTAGCTGCCTGTGTGAACTGAACTGATGTGGTATCCCTAGGACCAACACTAACAAAGCAGCAGCGTGTCCTAGGTTGAAAAAACCCAATATTACATTTGTAACATCTGCGAATGGTTTGCAAAGCAATGTTCCCATAGCTGGGGGAGTATAGCTGTGTGCTAGAGACAGCGAGCTCTGGGCTATTATAATGGCTTAAGCCTAGTTGTTACCAGGTCCAACTCCTAAGGCAGAAGGACTAGGACAAAAGTACAGAGTATACTTTCCTGGAGTTTAAAATTTGAGATTCTGAATGTAGACTGCCTGCTTCTCCTTACATTTTGCAATTCAGAAGCTTAAGATTAACAGAAAACAACAGCAACAATAGCAACAACAAACCTAAAGCAAGGAGATAAATCCCTATAAGAATGGGAAAGCACAGTCTGGGTGAGCAACTGTTAAGGAAACATTAGCGGAGTTCCCAAATACGCAGTTACCAAATTGTATTATACCTTCCTAGTGGTTCTGACCTTGCATCATGCATAGAATCAGTACGGGTTAGAGAAGAAAAGAAAAAAAAAATAAAAAATAAAGGGTTCAAGGAAGAAAATTGTGAGCTGAGCTTTGCAGTCAGGAGGATTTGCCTGGATGGGAGAGGTCAAAGGCTTTGTGGGTACAGGAAATGGCACAGCATGGAGATAGGATGAAAATTGCACATTTATGGCCTGGTAGGATAACCAGGCTCTCAAAGATAAACATATGTTTAAAAGTGGTGAGACCTAAAGTGCTGCAAACGAAGGAGAAGATGGAAATCCCAGATGAGGAGGTTGGATTTCAAGCTCTATCAGCTTGACTTGCCTGTGTTTACCAGAAAAGCCCGGGTAGATTGCAGCTGCTCACCTACCTGGTTCAGAACATCAGTGGTGCCCAGGAGAGGCGACACGGCAGTTTTTTCCCACAGCAGTGATGATAACAAAGTGCTCTTCACCCAGTGGAAATAGTCCAAACCCTGGCAGCCGACAGCCGGTCCTGGAAACGCAGTTTTGCCAGTGCCTGGTTGCATGCCTCTCGGCATCTCGACTCTAACACTCAGCCACATCAAAGCCTCCTGATTAACACCTGGCAATATGTGGCTTAACTGTGTTAAACAAAAGATAAAAATTTAGCCCTTAATGCAGAATGCTGCATGTGGCAAAAGGCAATAAATGGACTCCATGGGCTCTTTCTCTCCCCTCAATCAGCATACCTGCATGTCTCCATCCCACCTTCAGTGTAATTCCTGAAATTTAACACTAGCATTTTTTTTTTCTAACTAAAACAAAAAAAAACTTCTTTCAGCCCCCACCTTTCATCAGCAGCATTGCTATAATGTGTGGTTTCTCCTAATCAGCAGATCTGCCTCACCTGGGAAGGTGTTGGAACTGCAAATACACATTCTGGGATCCTACTCCAGACTTCTTTGATAAGAAATTCTGCTGGTGGACCACAGCAGGCTATGTTTTTAAACACATCCAGGTGATTCTTGGGCATGCTAACGCCAAGAGCTGCTGATCCGCAGAGTCAGGCATAGCTCCTGAGGATGCCACCCAAGACTCTCCAGAAGGCTTGGGGAACCTGCTTCCTGCTAAGGACCACTCGGATATTTATAACATCTTTTGCAGGCCGTACAAAATTATCATTTTCAGAAATTAGCCTGCTACAGGTTTATCTGCTGTTGCCTTGGCAGGACAGTTGCCTTGGCAGGGCCAGACAGAATGATTTTGTGGCCAAATGCTGTACAGCTTCACGTACAATTCCAGCCCACACTGAGTACATGTGGATTACAGATACATGCATAATTTTTCTTTTTCATGATTTATTGACTTATGTGAAACTCAGAAGGGGAAGAGAGAAAGAGAAAGAGAAAGAGAAAGAGAAAGAGAAAGAGAAAGAGAAAGAGAAAGAGAAAGAGAAAGAGAAAGAGAAAGAGAAAGAGAAAGAGAAAGAGAAAGAGATAAATAGAGTCTATGACAGGAAGCAAGAGGGAGAGGAATCAAGAGAACTTTCATCAGTTGGCTCACTCCCCAGATAGCTGCAAATGCTGGACCAGCTTGAAACCAGGATACAAGCTTCATTAGTTCTCCCAGGTGAATGCAAGAAGCAAAGCACTTAGACTTTCTTCTGGTGCTTTCCCCTGGTGATTATCAGGGAGGCGAATCAGAATTGGTGCAGCTAGAACACAAACTGACACCCACATGGGATGCTGTCATTTTTTACCCACTACACCACAATGTTGGCCCCACATACACAATTTTTCTAAGCCTTCTCACTATATCAGGCTCTCTGATGCATCTGTACTTTTGTGTTATGGTTTCTGCTCTGTTCTAGAGTGTATTTGGCAAGCCTCTACTATTCTTTCCAAGTCGATCATCAACATTACCCTGATGAAATCCTCCTGTGCCCTGACTGGCAGTTAGCTCCTCCTGAAGCCCTTTATACATCCTACTGTTACAACAATCAACACAATGAATTGAATTTTGTTTCAATCTAGGCTTAAGGTTAGAATTCTTCTTATATTCAATCCTGAACACATAGGGGCTTCTAACGTGATGTATACTTATCTGAAATTCAGTAACACTTGTTTATCCAAAGATGTGGAAAAATGATGTAAGAAATTTATAATTATACATTCCAGTAATTGAATTAGTTATCAATCAAAGTTAAAAATGGTACATCCTTCTGGCTTAAATTTGTCAATACCTAGTTGCTGCAGTTTTGAAGCTAATCAATACTTAGGAATGTATATGTAGGAGCTAGAAGGATGCTCCTTTGCTTACTAGCAATGGCCGACTCAATAGCAAAGACAGGCCACCCACGATACACCCAAGCAGGAGTTAGCTACCAGCAATGATTTGGTTAACATTTGATTAAACATAGGAATTTAAAGCATGAACAGGTCTGGAACTTGACACAACCCTTTGACACTGCAATGTCTGTCATTAATGATAATCCACCATTAGATGCTCAGCTTTGAAAATGGAATTAGACGACTCTAGTTTCCACCCCTCACCCTAGTGTACTGTAAACTGAGCCCCGCTGTGTTTGGAGATTTCCTGATTTACTGCTCTGCCTTTTAACTGTTTTCAGGCAAGTGGGGGCTGGGAGGAGGGTTAAAGGAGTACAGAGATCAAATGAGTACAAACAAGGCATCTCAACCATCATCAGGGGACGCGACTTTCTGCTTGGAAAAGTCAGTAGGTCAAGAGACCTTCATTCCCCTTGTGAATTTCATCTTCCTATTTTTTTCCCCACATTAGGTGTAAGAATTTCCTTGCTGGGGCATCATGCAAGAAATATTCAGTATCCCTTTTCACTCCTTTTTGAAAACATCAACTATAATGTTTAAAGTTCCCTGGAGTCCATCCAAGGTCTCAGTTTCTTTTCCTTTTCAGCCATGAAGTATTGATGTGTCTATAGGCTCCAATCTCATTTCACATATGGTGAAGTGAGCCTAGTATGGTACAATGTATGCCAAAATACCTGTTGAATGAAAAACGGCCCAGTCTGCCTCCTGATTCTACAGCTGCTGCGGTTTGCACATAAAGGCAAGTTTCAGACAGCAATAAAGTTGCAGGCAATTGACCTAGACCTCTTCCTGTTAACAGTTGACTTGTTATTCTTAGGTTCATTTTTTCTGACTCTTGAGTTCCTAGCTACACTTCTCGATCCCTGACCTATACTCTTCTTGGCTAAATGCAGTTGAGAGTCACTCTGTGGTCTTAGTTCCTTGACTCCTAAGACACTAGTGTACCAAAAAACATAAAATACACTGTTACCCTGGGTCACATCTGCAGAATCCCTCAGAGAAGACCACAGTCTAACTTTGCCATCCCCCAAGAGGAAGGAAATTGGGGCCTCAGTTCACATTTAACTAGATGAGAAGAACTCAAGTCAACTGTATTTGCTTTGGAGACTTCTCAGATGCACAGACAGAATAACAAAATTGAAGCATTCTCATTCTTTTCAACAAATATGATTATATTACATCAATGCCATATGAACACTTTTTCAAGCTGTAGTGACTCCCATGCCTTTTTTTGTTTGTTTCAAGAAAAGATATGGCATTGCTATTAGCACTATAGTTATTATAGTAGCATTGCTTTGGGATCTAGAAGCTATTTCAGATTGCAGACCACTAAGTTGGGGAATTTTTTTTTATTGCAAAGTTAGATATACGTAGAGAAGAAGAGACAGAAAGGAAGATCTTCGTCTGATGATTCTCTCCCCAAGTAACTGCAACGGCTGGAGCTGCGCCAATCCGAAGCCAGGAGCCAGGAACCTCCCCCAGGTCTCCCACATGGGTGCAGGTTTCAAGGCTTTGGGCTGTCCTGGACTGCTTTCCCAGGCCACAAGCAAGGAGCTGGATGGGAAGTGGGCCGCCGGGATTAGAATTGGCACCCATATGGGATCCCGACATGTGCAAGGCTAACTGCTAGGCCATGGTGCCTTTCCAGAATTAAAAAAAAATTGTTGAACTATGAATTTATCTATCTATCTACTTATTTATTTATAATCTTATGTAGTTGATTAGGGTACAAAGGGTCAAGGGCTACAGGAAAGTGGGCAAGACCATTGTTTCCACACTACTATCATTTTTCTTTTTTACCTGCATCTGGGGTCAGGGGAGAGACAAAGGGAGAAGCCCCACCCAGCCTCCCACCCATCCCAGGTCCCCAGTGTGAGGCATGCTCCGAGGGTCCTGCTCAAGCAGTTTTGATAGTTCAACAGTTCTGAATTGCTGCCAATCTCGCCGTTCCAAGCACGATGAAATCTATTCAGAATCCACTGGCTGACAGTCTTCATGGTTGGGGTTCTGAGATGAGCAGTGCAGTTGGAGATATCTCCAAAGAAACATCGTCTGAGGTGTTCCCAGACCTGATTCTTGTGTGTGCTTGCCAGTACAGGCAATCCGTCGCCCCAATCAGCTTATGCATGTGCTGGTCATTGCAACTGCTGGGTCAGTTCTGTTTCTAGGCAATACACACAGCACTGCCCGTAAATCAAACATTGTTTCTTGTGGGGCCTTCAAATGTTTAGAAAAACTGCACATTCTCCTTTAATTCCAATTTCATAAATTTTTCAATTTTTGTTGCTTTGTTTATGTTTTATTTGAGAGAGACAAAGAACATGACAGATGCATAAGAGAAAGACACTCAAACCAATGATTTATTCCCTTAAGTAGCAGTAACAGACAGGACTAAAATAGGCAGAAGCTAAGAGTCTGGAACTCAATGTGTGTCCCCCACATGCCTGGCAGAGACTCAATTACATAAACCATCATCTTTTCTCTCCCAGGATGCAGGGCTAGGAAGTTATAATTGGAAGCAGAACTGGGCTTTGAACATGCTGATGTAGGAAATGAACAACCCAAGTCATGCCTTAGCCAGTGCATCAGACACCTGCCCAGTTTATAAACATTTTAAAGTATCTGTGCATCTGATGCATAAGTCTTAATTCACTCAGTGTTTAAAACAATTCCAAAAAGAGAAAAGTGGGTCAGAGACTTGAGTGACTTGTGCAAGATCGCAAAGGTGACGAATGGACAGCAGAGATGGGATTCGTATCCAATAGTCCAGTTATAATCTGTGATCATAACCACTTTATTCCTTGTCTGATTTCCATGTACTAGTTAAGTTTTTCCAGAGACATGAAACATATTTGTGTGTATGTGTCTGTAATCTTCAGAAAGCTATAGTATACAGAACACACACACGTTGTTGTATCTCTGAATGTTAGAGCATCTAAGTCTATATATTTACCTATATCTATATCTGTATCTTTATCTATATCTATATTTCTATATCTATATCTGTATCTATATCTATAGCTATGTCTATAGAAAAAAATTTATTGTGGGATTTGGTTCACGTGATTAAGACCAAGGGATTCCATCATTTGCCATCTGCAAGATAGAGAATCAAGTAAGATAGGTATTTTTAAAGATTTATTTTATTTTTGCTTGAACAGCAGTTAGAGACAGAGAGATGCACAGAGAAAGAAAGGTCATCTATGCCCTAGCTGAGTCCTCACCTGCCACAACAGCCACCTAACCAGAACTGGATTAATATGAAGCCATGAGCTAGGAAATTCTTTCCGTTTACTCCAACATGGGTTCAAGATCCTGTCTTCCACTTCTTTCCCAGGCCAGGAGATAAATCAGAAGTGGAGCAGCCAGGACACGAACCAGCATCCATATGAGATGCCTGTACTGCAGGTGGAGGCTTAGCCTATCATGCCACAATGTCATTCTTGAAAGCCATTAGTTTAATTCAATCCAATCCCAAAGGCCTGAGAACCACGAGAGTAGATACTGTCATTCACCAGGATAAGTCCCTGGAGTTCAGTGTACCGAGAACCAGGAAACATTATGGCCAGAAAATTAGGTCTCTCATTCCACAGAGATGGTGAGAGAATTCACCTTTATTCTGCCTTATAATTATTGTTTTCCTGTTGGTTTTAGTAAAATATGTAAAGATGAATGTTACTATTTTTTAACAATTTTTTTCCTACTATAGACAGAGTTACATAGAGATAAGGGGACAGGGAGAAAGAGAGATACTCCTCTTGCTGGTTTTCCCTCCAAGTGGCTGTAGCTTCTGGAGGAAGGCTGGCTGAAACTGGGAGGCATATGTGCCACTTACCATTTACTTATGTATTCTGAGTGTTAATCCATTGTCAGATTTTCCGCTTCTTGATTATTTTATTTGACACATACATGTGTGTTTTGGAGGTTGTTTTTCTTTTAACATTTATTTATTTTTATTGCAAAGTCAGATACCTAAAGAAGAGGAGAGACAGAGAGGAAGATCTTCCATCTGATGATTCACTTCCCAAGTGACTGCAACGGCTGGAGCTGCACCAATCCAAAGCCAGGAGCCAGGAGCCTCTTCCGGGTCTCCCACACGGGTGCAGTGTCCCAAAGGTTTGGGTCGTCCTCGACTGCTTTCCCAGGCCACAAGCAGGGAGCTGGATGGGAAGTGGAGCTGCCGGGATTAGAACCAGTGCCCATATGGGATCTTGGCGCGTTCAAGATGAGGACTTTAGCCAGTGCTAAGCTATGGCGCCTGGGCCTGTGGGTTTTTTTTTTTTTTTTTTTTTTTTTTTTTTTTGGCGTTACAAACATTTCCAGCTAACTTCTTTATTTCAGAATAGAATTTCTTAGGACTGCCAAAACTTTAGCTAGAAGCAATATCAACTAGAGGATTCTGGGCTTGAGTGTAGCAGTGAGGCAGAATTTTTTTTAAAAAGTTCTAACACTAGGTTTTAATGTTTGAATTTCTCACTGTCTTTTTCAGTTGACAAACATGCGCTTCACAGCATACTTGCAGCAGCATGACAGGTGAATGGTCTATCTGGTGCAAAAGAAGCCGGGTGCATGCTGGGAAATGCTGTGGTGATTGCCTAGAAATGGCAGTACGGATAGATTTATTCCCTATTATAAATCAAAGCAAGTATCTCTTTGTCATTTATATTTTTCTCATAAAAGAGTCAAACTTTCTCCATACTAAAAAAGAGGCTTTCAAAACTGATGGGGTCCCTGTGTTGGTTACTTTATTCTAGAGAAACAGGTATTTCTTTGCAGTATTTGTTATTTAAACTTTATTACATCTATCTACATTCAAACCAGAGTGGGAGGGACAGAGGGAAGCAGAATGAGAAAGAGAGAGGGTCTTCAATCTCTACCAATGCACCTTCCAAATGCCTGTAATAGCCAGAATTAGGCCAGGCTAAAGCCAGGATCCCAGAACCCTGTGTAATATCTCCCAGGACACATTTGCAGAAGTTTTATCCAAAAAGAAGTAATTAGGATTTGAAATAAAATTCTTCCACAGTAAAGAAAATTTAAAAGAATATGCCTCTTCCAAACTTACCCTACAAATGATACTTCAAGATGTTCTCTTGACGGAGAAAAGGAATAGCACCCACTCAAACCAAAGCCAGATGCAAACATCCCAGTTAAATAACAACAGAAGACTAAATAAAGGAATAACCCATTGCTAAAATGACAGGACTAAATTACCACCCATTCATATTAACCCTGAATGTAAATGGTTTAAACTCATCAATCAAACATTATAGATTAGTAAACTGTATTAAAAAACAAAACCCATCTATTTGTTGCCTACAGGAAACACATCTTACTTTTGTTATCAGACTTATCTTGATACTCTTGTAGAAAATCTGCTAGCAATAAAGATAAGGAGTTATTGGACACCCAATCCTTTTACCTTGGTAGGTTTGGAACCAGGAACTATGATTTTTTTAAATGAATTGTCCTTCTGAAAAATGATTTTGCTCTTCTATCCATCTTGAATTTCCATATAAATGTTCAGGCCAATTTCTGAATGAAAAGAAATATGGATTCTCACAGGGATTATGTTAAATATGCAGCTCTGTTCAGGAATCACTACCATCCTAGCAATTAGAATGTTCATGTACATTGGATTTCTTTCTGTTTTTGTCTTCAACTCCTCTTTATAGCTTTCAGTGTGTATGTCATGTATTTCGTTTCTACAATGTATTGTTTTGAATATTATAAATGCTTTCTTAATTTAATTTTCAGACACCATTCTGATGTACAGAAATGCACTTGAATTTTATATATAACCTAAATACTCCAAAGTGACTACACTGATTGATTAATTTTAAGATATGTATTGTATTGAATGCCCTAGGATCATGTCATCTGCAAATACACATCATTAAATTTTTATTTGTTTTTCTTTCTTAGTTGTCTGAAGTACGTTCTGATGTGAAATGATGGGTAGAAGTGCTAAAAAGTGGTAAAATCTTGCTTCTAATCTGAAGGAAGACATAATCTTATATATCACACCATTAAGTATGGGATGCCTTCAGAAAATTCACAGGAAGAAATAGTGTGTAGATTTCAAGATACTTTTCATCAAAATAATTCAGTTTTCCATGATCTTTGAAGTACTCTTCTATAGCCTTACCTGTGAGGTTTTAGTCAGTTCCCTTGTGTTCTTAACTTCGTAAGTGATTGCACTGGAAAAGGACTCTTGGAAACTCACCCCTGGCTTCCTGAATCCCCTTCCTGCTGGTTTTCTTGTAACTTTTTGCCACAAGAAATCATAGCTGTAAGTTAACCTGCAGACTGAATTCTCTGAGCCATCCTCGTGGATTGTGAATCTCCAGGGTGGTCTGAAGGAGTTCCTCAGTGATCAGCTTCTACTTCTGGCCAACTGATTGCTCTGTTGTATGGATTGTTCTGTTGAAAATGCCTCACCCCCCTGGAGTAAGCTGTCTGTTATACTGGACAAGGGGAAAAATATGTCAGAGGTAGTAGCTAACATGCCTTATATTTGCACTGCCAAGATTTATTTGCCTTTTTTGCATAAATATTTTTCATTAAAAATCTCCAGAGGAGAAGGTCTTATGGTTCAGTGGACTGAGTGAATTGCTGTACTCGTATCCAGTACCAGAGCACAGAATTCCAGCTACTTTGTTTCTAAAACAGCTTCCTGCTAAGGCACTTGGGAAGGCAGCAGAATGTAACTGAAATGTTTGAGCTCCCACCATGTACCTGGCAAAACACAGCTTCAAATCAATAAGTAATTGTTTCGTAATGAAGAAACTTAGAGAGACTTTGGTGGTTATATTTGTATGTGCCTATTTATAGTTTTCATCAACTAATGATTCTTTCATTGGGCACTTGAGCTCCTTGCAAGTGGAATTATGGAATTCAAGATAGCTTGCCTCTTACAATATGTATAATAAGCAAAATTATCAAAAACTTTCAACTTGTTGTTATAAAATAAGTTCTTCTTAGCTTAATCTCCAATGTCCTGTGTAATGAGGTTCCACATAGCATTACCATGACCTTAACTCAAGGCTAATGTTCCTTGAGCACACCTTATGTGGTTCTCTTTCCAAATTCTTCACCTTAGTTGATATCACAACACGTACCCTGGTTCTTTATTGTTTCAATATAAATGAAAATCCCTTTTTGTCTCCTTTGCCAATTTTTAAATTCAAACTCATGTTTGTGTATTATGTAAAATCTGCTAAAATTTAAAGACACAAATCACTAACTTTCTTTTTTTTTTTTTTTTTTTTTTTTTTTTTTTAAAGATTTATTCATTTTATTACAGCCAGATATACACAGAGGAGGAGAGACAGAGAGGAGGATCTTCCATCCGATGATTCACTCCCCAAGTGAGCCGCAACGGGCCGGTGCGCGCCGATCCGAAGCCGGGAACCTGGAACCTCCTCCAGGTCTCCCACGCGGGTGCAGGGTCCCAATGCATTGGGCCGTCCTCGACTGCTTTCCCAGGCCACAAGCAGAGAGCTGGATGGGAAGTGGAGCTGCCGGGATTAGAACCGGCGGCCATATGGGATCCCGGGGCGTTCAAGGCGAGGACTTTAGCCGCTAGGCCACGCCGCCGGGCCCGAAATCACTAACTTTCTAACCTTAAATACTGATAACAGTATTCTCCCCTGCAGTTAGCACAATAGGAAATATGAGGAAGGTCCTCTAGAGATAGTTCTCCTTTTGTGGACAAATGGTCACACTAGGAAGAAGCATTGGAACAAGGCTGTTTGTCATTGGAAGATGGTTGTTCTAGGATATGCATCCCATCTGCTGGCTCCACAAGCAGTGATGCTCAGTATTGTCATTGTCATCACCAAGAGGAATTTGGGACCCTCAAGTTTAGAATTCCTACTCCAGATCATAAATATACTCAGTAGCTGTTGCTGAACTTCTGAAATTAAAGCTTTTACTCATTTTGAAATTAAACATCTTTCCTAACAGGGATACAAAGTGCATTCTCTTCCTAAAAGCCTGCTGATTTAGTCATTAAAAAGGCATAATGACAAATTTAAATGAAGACGAAATATTCAGGCAACTCCTTCTGAAATGCTTTGGTCATGAATGTTGGTTATATAACAGAAAGGAACAAACTTGGTCTATTCTTTACAAAAGTGCTCTGTGCTACCCTAACCCTGTGGCCAGCTTATTACAGTAGCAATGTTGTTTTGAAAAATAATTCATTCTGTTGGAGATGAAAGATAAGTAACTCCCAGTACGTGGAACAAAAAAGGGAAACTTTTGTTGCATGTTGGAATAAAGTTAAAGCTGGTTAAAAGTGGACTATGGGAAAGGATTTGTGAAGGAATTAACTTGTGGGTGATGGTATATGTTTTTGTATAAATGCTATGTGGTTCCCTGCTTTTGTTTTGCTTTGTTTTATTTTTTGTCAGTGAAACCCCATGTTAGTAATTTGCTGAAGACTACCATTAACTTCAAAATGTCCTGTTGAGTGATGCTCAGTAGATCTGGCTTGCAAACACCCTTGGTGTTAAGTCTGATTCCTTCAGATAAGCAGAAGTATTCAATAGCACAAGCATCAATGAAGAGGACTTAGTTGTATGTGTTGATCAAGAGAATGGAGAAACAATTTCCAACTGAGGTTATCACCTGAGAATCACATGTCGTAACAAAGCATCTAAGTTGGCATCTTACTCCAATTCCAATCCGAGATCCTGGTAATGTGAACCTTTGGAGGCAGTTGGTGATGACTCGGGTACTTGGAGCCTATCCTGCCTGGGTAGGCTGATTCCATAGCTCCGATTTCACTTTACCCAGACTGAGTTGTTGCATGAATTTAAGTAATAATTTCTGTCTCTCTGTGTATTACTCTGTATTTCAAATAAAGAAGAAAAGAACATGACAAGGTATTGCAGTATAATAGAAAGGTAGAACAGAATTACTACACCAGGTCCTTTAGCTTAAGGCTTGCACCTTGATCATGACTTTGGCCACCTGTCTGAAAAATAAGTAATGAGAAAATTTGTAGCAAAATGCCAAGCTGATCATTTGTATGCAGAAAAAAATTTACATTTATTCTTTGCTTTCCCTTTCTCTATAAGCAGTTCCCCTGCTTGATTATACCAAACTGGACAAAAACTTAGTTTGCAATAGTGCCATGTGTTACAGAAACATGAATTTTCTTAGTATTAATGTACTGTAGTCACATCATTTTATTAGTGATGAGAATGGTGGAGGAGGCTGTGAAAATTTTACGTTTGCATACACAAAAATCCCTGCTGATGTTTCTTTGCTTTCCATTTTTCATTCTCGTGTACACGTTTTCACTTGGTCCTTTTAAAATAGGTGATCTTATTATTGTCTTACACATGAAGAAACTAAAGTTATGAGAGGATTGGAGACACAGAAAAGTAAAAACACTAATTGTTTTATTTAATTTTTCTATGAAAAATGCTCATGTTACAACACTCTAAAGAGACTCCGATAGAGAAGGGTTGCTTCAAAATATGTATCATAGAAATAATTATTGTTGACAACGAATTTGAGACAGTACTTGTTATAATAGAACTGAGTAAATATCTTTGAAAACATGTTCTATATTCCTTTTGCTATTCTTATAGAATTTCTTATGAAAGCATATTATATTTCATAGTGAATCCATACAAATTCATTTACGATTCTTTCATATAGAAAACATTTTTGGATAAGAACACAGAGTTTGGAATGTTATACAAGTCTTGTATTTTATTGACAATTTCCTCACTTTTAGTTCATTTTTAATGGGTTGAAGAGTCCAACAAATGGATTGAGAGTTACATTTTGTGAATATATTTTTATTCATTTTATTTTAACTTCCATTCACTCAAAACACTCTTTCTGATGTATTATATTTAAATCTAGTTGTTAAAATACCCTTAGGACTTTCATTCTTTTTCTTTATGTAGTATTTGGTCATGGCCCATATTTATGTGGCTAGTTTCCAACGAAAACAAGAGGTATATATTGGCAAATATTTATTTATAGTAAGCAATTCACATTAATAGATATGAAAAAAACTTCTATAAGAAAATGCCAAAAAAAGAGAGAGACCCAAGGAATTCAAGAGCCCCTCTAAAAAAAAAAAAAAAAAAAGCCAAAAGATAGTAAGTAATAGTAACTAACATACACCTGTATTTGGGGAAAGTGAAACAAATTGATGTGAATACTTGTATTCTATAGTTTTCTAAAATAATCATTGAATTATTTGATCACATATTTTCTTCATTGCATATTTTATTTAATATAAAATTTTAAGTTTGTATGCATGGCTATAAACAAGGGAAACATTAACTTGGACTTATTAGAAGAGGTTTTTCATGTCCTTTCTAGACATAAAGATTAAATTCTGTTCTAAGTTCACTTTAGACAAAGCTAAAATCTTAAAATTTTAAGCCTAATTATTGCTAAACGGTTGAAAGCTCTACTAAAGAAAAAAAAATGTTGCCTCTCATAGCATGGCCTAGACCACTTGGCAAAGATAAACACAATGGAATCAACACGGTAATATGATATTTCCTGATGGAATACCAAGCTGACCCCTCATGGGACACAAATCCCATGATCAACTGGCAGGGTTGTAAGGGTCTTTCATACACTCTAGATTGATCCGATAATCTATACCATGTTTTGACATATTTTGTGTATTACAACTTAAATGCTTTTGTTTCTATGGTAACGGATGACTTTGTAAACTCACTTTTCCAGCACTGGGGAAAGAAACACATTGGCAGAATGCTTAGAGTTTCATTTTTTGATAAGATATAAAAAGCAAAAGACTCAATGACTGGCTGTGATGATGTGACAGGAGATTATTTAATTACTCCTGACATGCTTCTATGTAGCCAAGAAGTAATCTTAACTTCCATAAAAGACTACATTGATTTAAAAACAAACCCAAACAGAAGAATTGTCCTTAGTTCAGTGAAATAATCATTTTACTATAACAATATGCCTGTGAACCATATGTTTTGTTTCATTATCAGTGTGAATAAACATAGCAATCTTGATTCTCCAAAAGGATTTTGATTTTTGATCATTGTGCTTTAATGACATGAAATTAATTGGTTTGTTCATTTTAAATATCAAGTTTCTTTCATTTATTCCTATATGAGAAAATCCAGTTGGGGATGTTCATATTTTGGTTAACACTTTTTAGTTAACTGGCTAGTGATTTCTTTCTTGTTTTTTATAAACCTCAATATATTTTAACTTTCAAATTTCTTCCATACCTCCTTCCAGCATTGTCCAAATTAAAAAAAAGAAAAAAGAAAAATAGGTTTTTGTGACATTTTAAAAACAATTTCACAGAACATCCACATATGAAGTCTCTGTTACATTCAGTTATGCTAACAACATGAAGAAGCTTTGAATCAATAATTTCTACTAACAAATATATTTTTTCAACATCTTACAATATTTTTATTTTTTCCTTAAGACAGGGAAACTAAGGCAGACCAGAAATAATACCTAAGATTATAAATGTTCTTCTCTCCTTAAAGTTGTTCTTCCCATTGAAATAGGTCAGGAATGGGTACACTGTAGCCTATGATTCTATGGGAGCCTGTTAATTCTTTTGTATGTCCTATGTAGCAAAAACAACTCACTGTTAGAAATAATAGTAAAAAATCAGAAGTGTGATATATCCTGATAACTATCTGAAATTCAAATTTTATTGCACATAAGAAAAATGCTATTGAAAGACATTTATATATTGCTGATGGCTACTGATTGTAACAGCAGAACTAAGTAGCTGGGATGGAGAACATTTGGTCCATGAATGCAAAAATATTTACTCTCTTCCTTTCCAGAAAGAGTTCAATACTCCAGATAGTTAACATCAATTAATCTCAGTTGAAATGTGCACACACACACACACACACACACACACTCATACATGTGATGTGACTTGGATGCATGCTCTGATAATGTTCTTGTTGTACAGGTTATGAGTTGGGCAAATTCACAGCACATACTTGAGCACCCTGATTTCTTAATTTGATAGCAAAATAATCTTCAGTCTTTACCTCTGAAATCCTAGCAGTTAAAAAATTCTAAAGGCAATGGATTGTGCAAATAAGTATCCCATAGGTAAGATACAAATGAATCCTAGAGGGTCACAAATTGATTGTTCTGATATATGAAACACCCATAGTCTCTTTCTTCATTCTCCACAATTGGATTAAAATGTTGATGCGGTCATTGCGAAGAAATTTATGTCTGCATGGTTGATACTGTTACTCAAATTGTTGTGTTCAATTATTATAGAAAAACGAGGGAATTTTGAATTAATTTAATCTTAAGGTGTAGCATCTGAACTGAAAATTTAATTATATGTTAGTTAACAGCTTTATGACTGACATCACATCTCTACAACATGATGAAACATCCTACATGTTACACATTAATATACATTTTCCAAAGAATGAACTCAACTAAAAATCATTTCCAAACCTTGCAGAATCCTAGGGGTGGAGTAAGGAAACACACAGAAAGTGCTGGCCTCTTTGACTCTTCTTAGCTAAAGCAATGTTTCTTTGATGACTTTTTAATTTTTCATTTATTCAAAAAATAAAGAGACATGCAGCATGGAAAAAGTGAGAAATAAGCAGGTAAGAGATCTTCTGTCCTCTGTTTTAGTCTCCAAATACCTTCAAACGGTCAGACTGTAGTCAGAAATCAAGAGTTCAACATGGATGGTAGGGACCTAACTAAGGAGTACGAAAAGCAAGAAACAGGAATCTGTAGCAGAGCCAGGATTTGATGCAGACAGTCCCATATTTAAAATGGCTGTCATGAGTGACAGCTGGACTGTTATTAACATGCCTGCTGTCTTGCTTGTGTTTTCTGGTGTTGCAGGTCCTAGGTGAAGGTTCTGAGATATATATATATATATATATATTATATAGAAATACATATAAATATATGTTTATATATAAATATAAATATATATTTTAAAATATATATATATTTTATCTATCTATTTTTTTAATATGGCATGTGTTTTTGTGAAATGTAGTTAGCACTCTTTCCCCAAACTGCTGTCTACATTTTCCTAGATTAAAGTTTTCAATAAGAAAAGTGTTAGATTTGGTAGGTAAGTAGAATGTTATCTAAAGGTAGGACCAACTTGTATTCCTGTGACATCACCTTGTCTTCAAGAGTCAGAAATGGTCCTGTCGCTCCTTTGCCTACTTTGTGCCTTAAAAACAGGGAGATGTCACAGGCATACAAGCTGGGTCCTACCTTGAACTTTAGCTATACAATGCAGGTATTACAATAAGTGGTCCAACTTGCTGTACCACAATCCTGTTACATTTTAAACATGGTATATTAGAAGTAATTTTTAAGGGCCCGGCGTGATGGCCTAGTGGCTAAAGTCCTTGCCTGGAGTGCACTGGAATCCCATATGGGTGCCGGTTCTAATCCTGGTGGTTCCACTTCCCATCCAGTTTGCTTCTTGTGGCCTGGAAAAGCAGTCAAGGACGGCCCAAAGCCTTGGGACCGTGCACCTGCATGGGAGACCTGGAGGAAGTTCCTGGCTCCTGGCTTCAGATTGGGCCAGCACCTGATGTTGTGGTCACTTGGGGAGTGAATCCTCAGATGGAAGATGTTTGTGTCTCTCCTCCTCTTTGTATATCTGCCTTTGCAATAAAAATAAATAAATCTTTTTTTAAAAAAAGAAGTGATTTTTAAAGGAAAACATAAGCTTTTGCACAGAATGTTTGGAAGTATATAGATAATTTAAATGTATGTTTTTCAAAATATTTAAAATTGAATTTATATTTTGATAGTATAATCATTTATTTGAAAGTTATGACACTTTGGAGAGAAAAATATGTAGGTCAATTCTCAAATTCATAAATGGTCAACTCAGATATGTATGGGGGTTAACCATATACTCAAACTGTCATACTGTCATGAATAAAACACAGAAAAAGAATCCTTTAGTCACTTAAATCATTTAAGGAATACTAATAACAGTTATTCTCATGAGTCTATGTGACATGGGGTGAGCAGAAAACACTGTGAGGCAGGTGTTAACTCCCCAGCTTTCTGGAACACTCTGGGCTGGAGACACTGAAGTTGGGACCTGGGGCACTACTGCAGTTACCCAACACACACGTTAAGGACTCGATTTAAACCATCACGAGATGCCTCCCCTGTGTCTGGAATGGCAGGAAGCTGGAGTCCAGATCAGGAGCCAGAACTCCAAGTGCAGGCACTCCAGTACGGGATGTGAGCATCCCAAGCAGTGTTAACTTGCTAGGCCAGATTCCCAATCCACTTTGATCATCAGCAGGAAAAGTAGTCAGGCCCTCATTGCTTGTCGCTCGAGAGCCAGTTCTTCAGCGATGAAGGCTGGTGAGAAGAAAATGTCTGTTTTGAGAAGCCAATACTCCTGGAGTGAGAGAGATCCCTGAATCCAAACTGAGGTCATTCCGCTCCGTAAGCCAGAAAAAGGGGTTCCTAAAGGTGAGGGGTAGCTGGAGGAAGCTAGATAAAACACCACGTCAAGCAAGTTGATATCTAAACAGAGTCTCAAGATTTTTCCTGATGATGATTCATCCTGGAAAGCAAGGCCATCAGCCAGGTTCCTGACATGGAGCTCAGCTGTTTACAACGGGTGTTCACGTTGTCCTCAGCTTGGTGTGAAGTCTGCTATTCCAGGTCATCTCCTTACAGTAGGTTCCCACATGTTATTGATCCCAAGGCCAGTCAGGGTAATTTATGATATCAAGAATTGTTTTTGTTGTTGTTGATGATTACTGTAAGAAAAGGGAAGGGCACATGCCTTCATCACAGTTACACGAGGAAAGTGGATTCCATGTGCAATGAGTCATAAATCAATCAGCCGGAGCTGGGCTTCTGTAATCCAGTTACTCTCCTTCGAGAAACCTCAAACTTCTGAAGTAAGTTGTAGCCTGTAAGTGGTCTCTGAAAAATCAGTCTTGCTTTGCTTGTAAAGAAGATGCCCTGAACCGCAAGGCAAGCTTCTGGTGTCTGTCCTCACTGGAGCAGCCACGCAGAAAGGAACACTTTTTTTTTGTAAGGTGCTGTCAATCAACAGCATTTTCCAGGAAAAAGTCAGAAGATGGCAGCAGAAATAGCAGGCGAGGAACTGCACAAGAAGAAAAAAGGGTTAGTCAAGGAAAGAAAATGGTAGAAGTTCTTCCTTACAGAGGTCTTACGTTAGATGCGGCAACAGGAAGGAACGTGGTTGATGCTAATCCCAAGGAAGAATCCCAGATGGCAGGGGATGCGCACTGGTGCCTGATTTGCCTGTGAGGCATAAGGCATCATTACACGTTCGCTCTATGTGGGGAACGGAAGAACCTCCTCCCTCTGCTTTCTGCTTCCATCTCAGTAGCACCCCATCTTCCTGCTCTCCGACTCATCTTTCTGTTTGTCAGGTGTGTGCAAGGTGTGGTGACTTCTCTATGGCTTCTTTTTTAAAAAACATGAAGCCTGCTTTATTATTTAAAGTGTTAATGAGAAAAAAGAAATCAGCAGAGCTGTTGGATTTTAGAAAGAGCTGCTTCACTGTGAAGTTTTTTTTTCCCTTCTCTTCCTCTGAAACTACTCTGGCTTGCCCTAACGTGTGTGTTCAAGTTCACTGCCAATAGTGGTTTAAGAGGAGGTTTTATCCCTCCTGTGGTGGAGTCCTGAGGGTGGTGAACAATTCCAATGTCTGAAGAATAAACCGGTCTAGTTTTGAGGGCTATTGTTAAGCTGTCCACTTGTTAAAGTATCCTTGAGGGAAGTTTTCAACAGAGGGATCTCCCACCCACCTTCCCTATTCCTTGCAATGCCCACAACGTGGAAAATTAAACAGGCAGAGAACAGTTATTCCAGATTAGGATCAGAAGTTCATTTGTTCTTTGGTTCTTCTTTCTCTATCTCTACTGACCATTTTCACTAATATTTTAGCAAGCACTGAGTTTGGATCTAAGGCAGGATGCAGAGGAAAGCCTGCTTAGGCAAGCCAGGGTAGAGTGGGAAACAAAAACTTTCTGTTTCTCCTAGTACTGATGTTAGTTTGTGGCAATACCAATGAGGAACTCCAGGATAAATCCCATAAAGTAAAAACAAGTACTTTTGCCCAGAATATCAAGTGAACATCCCTTGCCAGTGGGGGCAAAAGACACCTAGAAAAGGACATCCTCTTTCCTTGTCTCAGAAAGGGTCTGAATAAAACTGTTGCCTCTGTCTTACAAATAAATTGACGAAGAACCTACTCATTTGTTGAAAAAATGGCCTGCTCAACCCTGCATGTGAGATGTGACATTCTCATTTCACAGAATATCGTGATTCAGATTCAGACCCTTTTGTGTTCAGGCCTCATCTGCCTATTTGACAAAACTCCGCATTGATCAATTTGTGTATCTAGATGCCTAGCTTGGAAAAGTCCTGTAATATGTTAGATGGAGTCTCTTAATTCCAAGCATAGTGTTTGTTTGAAACTCTAGTTGGTTTTTTTTTTTACATGAATATTATTGTTGATCTTCTCTTTCTGAATATACTCTGTGGTCTCATGTGATGAGCAAATCTTCTTCCCTTGGAAGGATTTTCTCACTGTCATAAGAGAGCATGTTGAGAACTAGCCCTTCATTGCATAGCATCATGCCGACACGGCAGTCGGTGCAAGATACTGCTGCTAGACATCTATCATTCATGGGATTAGGGACCTTGGTTAACTGTATCACATTCATATAGCTGTTGAAGACATTAGACAACAATAGAAGAGCAAAAACATGGTTTCTCTCTCATGTCTGAATATTTTAATGATGGCTGTGCTTTTTTTTCATAACTATGTGCCAGAAGGTTTTGAAATTTTGGATAATTACTCAGTAAGAAGGATTCTGATATCAGGATGCACTAAATGTTACAAATCTGTCATGGAATATCACCATTATACAAGTGTATTAAAAGAATTAATTCTTCAGAACATGTAGCTAGCCAGTTCAGGATTTGATTTGAACATATTTCTGTTCCCAAGAAGTAGTATTTCATTTGGAAGATGATGTTGACAACCACGTCAAATAGAGGGCAATGTTATTAGTTGTGCTCGAAGAAAGAAAGAAAAGAAATAGCTGCTTACTCTCAAAAACATTAAGCACAGAGAAGGCCAATATACTATGGCTTCATGTCTCTCATTTAATAGCAGGTAAAAAGGTAGAATTGTTGAAAGCCTTTGTAAATCTCAAGGGCTCACTGATTGCTGGGTGGAAAGGATGTGGTTAAACAGTTTCTTTTTTCATTTTATTTGTATTTTTAGTGGTGCTCTGAGGTGTTTTTCAAGCCCTCTTGAAGATTTTGTTGAGTACTTCTAGGTTTCACTGGTAGCTACATCTATTCCAGCAGACTTACAAAAGATTGCATTTCTCCATCTCCTCATATTTGTGGTTGACTGAGCCATATGGCTGATTATGACCAACGAAGCATGAGTGGAAGCAACACATTTTATTTTGAGAGTAACAAACATAAAGGTTTGGTGTAATTATGTGGTGTCTGTCTTTTCCTGTCTCAATGACCAGGAGTTTGGAGACTTTGGAAAGTAAAGTGGCAAAATGGATGGGTCTCCTTTGTGTTGAGTCCCTGGATCACTTGCCGAAGTGACTTCACAACCTTTACTTTTCACATTCCATCACTCCCACTTACCTGTCTTTGATTTACCGCATGAGCAACATGGTACTCTTATTGACTCTCATGAGTGTGTGCTTTTCATGGATGACAGCCCAGCTTCACTAAATATGTTTTCCCCTTTCAAACCTTGTATCCCTCTCATAACACCATCAAAGAACTTAGATGTTGGACTGTCTACCAGATTGGATATCTAAAATAGATTTTCTTAAAGAATCAATGCAGATACATTGAAAGTCACCATTAACTGTCATCTCCAACTTAAATCTAAGATTACTGAAGAAACAAGAGAATACTTTAGTAATAATTTATTTCCCGTTTGTTAGTAATTTGGCAGTATGTGTCCTGGCTGCTGCACCTCTGATCTAGTTCCCTGCTAACACAACTGGGAAGGCAGCAGAGATGGCTTAGATGCTTGGAACCCTGAACCCATGTGGGAGACCTAGATGGGAAAGAATGGCTCAACCTGGCCTATCCTAGCCATTCCAGCTATCTGGGGTGTGAACAAGCAGATGGAAATTTCTTTCCTTTTTCTATCTCTTTGTCTGACACATTGCCTTTTAAAGAAACACATACACATATACGTATACATACATATCTATATACACACATACATACACATATATTATTTAATGCTGTTTGTGCAAATGTGTACTAACATTTGGTTGTATTTTGCAAGGGGTTCTAGAGGCTTCCTCCTATGCACAGTGTGAATTTTCCACACATATAAACAATATGTGATGCTCAAGTTGGGAGAATTAGCATATTTATCACATCAGATGCTTGTTATTTCTTTGTACATGGAACATTCAAAATTGCAAGCTATTTTGAAACATGATAAATTACCATTAACTGCAGGAAATGTACTGTGCTATAAAATATTATAATTTACTGTTCCCTGTTGTAATTTTGTAACCTTAACTTCTTTCTATCCCCCAACCTCTTTCCCAGTCTCTGGGAACAACCATTCTGTCAAGTTATGGCACTAAAAGAAGCAAAAGTAGAGTTCAGATTGCTTTTGTGCTTTACTTTGCTTTAGATAACATTTTTCATTGTTCTATAAAGTGGAAAGTTAAGAATAAAATAACTCACAAATAACATGGAATAAAAACTATCCATTAGCCTGTCACCAAAAGGCAAATGTGGATTATTATTCAATAAGTATTTTCTTATCTTTTAAATAAGGAGTAATGCTGATAATCATTGATACTTATAGCACCATACCAAGTGCCAGCCACTCAGCAGTGAGAAACAGGGCTCTCTGAGGATTTTCTAGCAAACTTGCCAGCTCCATGATTTTGCTAAATGGTCATTATATTAGGCTTATCATCTTTACATTAAAAACTTTGCTATGATTTTATGAAGATTAAATAAATGAAAAGAATGTATGGGACAGGCGATGTAGTACAGTAAGTTAAGTCACCTCTTGGGATACTCAAGTTCCTTACTGGAGTGCTGGACTGAATCCCAGGCACTAATCCAATCAGACTTCCTGTTAGTGTAAGGGAGATGATCATTCAAGTGCTGGGTTCTCTGCCAACCACAAAGGAGATGTGAATGGAGTTCTGGATGCTGGTTTGAGTCTGGTCCCATTCCAGCCATCACAAACATTTGGGAAGTGAACCAGTGGATGGAAAATCTCTCTCTCTCTGACTCTGCTTCTCAAGCAGGGGAGAACAAAAAACAAACTAAGCATTTCTAAAAATATGTACAAAATTTAATGCTTAGAAGAGTCCTTTTATTAATAAGCTCTTAACTATGTTAGCAATTTTACTTTGTTTCCTCACTATTCATGTTCACAGCAAGCTTATCGATCACGTGTTTTCTCTTCCTTGCAGATAATGTAAGAAAATGTTAGAGGAGGCTATTGTGAATTAAACATCCTTTTATTAAAGAGTTTGTGCCTTTGTGTAATTGTTCTTTAGTATAGATTTTCAGAAACAAGCCAATCACAATTTTAAAAAGTCTTTACTACTTGTGCTAACTTGCTAAGATTGTTTTACCAAGTCTATAAGTTGTATGGAGTATTATTACATCAGAAAAAGCCTGTGAGTTTTCACAATTTAAAAAGAAAGATCATGACATTTAATCTCATAGGGTAAAAAAACTCACTTTAATTTTTAGTGTTTCAATATGCATTCTTCAGCCAACAAAGCTTTATTTTAACATTGGTACACTTAGGTTCGTATAGCTATTATAAGATTTTGAGACACACTGTAATTGAACTCAGGTTCTAAAGCTATGGTTCTGAGTGGTTTTGTATTCTGCAATCTTCTTTCCTCACAATGCATACTTGTACGTGGATGTCATCCATGACTGAGATTTGTTTGTCATTAATAGTTTGCTGATGTCTATGTCTCATCTCACTAAGACTCCGACTCAATTCTTTCTTCTTTGTTTCCTTGCGCATATATGCATATGCCCTGAAAGATGCCATCTGGTTGTCCTTAAGCATCTAGGACTCAAAGGCAATGCCTAACTCATCTTCTCTGCCTCCACACCTGCTCTTTCTAATTTATTCTCTGCGTAATGACTTGGTGATTGGTGAAATGGTCTACCAGATTGCCCAACATAAATGAAGCTGTTCTTGCTTGACTTTTCTCTTTCCTCTATCCTCCTAGCATATAGGTTCGGGGCTCCTGAATATCTCTCAAATCCATCACTTCTCTGCACTCTTGCTGAAGCATGTGTCAACCTTCATGTCAATTGATAAACTATGGGCTCCTTACCTATTGTCCCTGCTTCCTATCTACCTCCTGCTTAACTCATCCTTAGTATTGCTTCAAGAGGATAGAACACATCCACCCTACTGTCTATTTGCAAATTCCTAAAGAGTTCTGTACTTTGATGACGATACCTAGCTTTCAAGATTCGAAAGGCAGGTATACGTTCTGAGGCATCACTGCTTCTCTCACAGAAGCTGAGCCTGGTCAGTCGTTTGAAGTCTGAGGGTATGTTAGATTACCTTCACAAATTGAAATGATAGTCTGTATTACACAGTTCCTCTAGATTACTATATGTGCAAGCATGTTTAACTATATATCTATTGAATTTGTATTTTGCATGTTTGTCTTATATCAGAAAAAAATATGATATTTGTCTTTTTGGGACTGGCTTATTTTACTGAGCATAATGGTCTCAAATTGGAACCATTTTGTTACAAATGGTAGAATTTCATTCTTTTTAATGGCTGAGTAGTATTCCATGGAATAGATGTAGCACTGTTTCTTTATCCAGTTCTTTCTCAACGTCCATCTAGATTGTTTTGATGTCTTCACTACTATGGATTGTACTGCTGTAAGTGTAGGATTACAGATCACTTTCTCATATGAAGATACAATGCCGTATTTATCTCTTCCAAATCAAAGATGAACTCCCAATGAAACATTTAAATATATCTTGACAACAGGATGCTGGTCTCTGCTATTGTCCATACATATAATATTGGGATACACTTAAATGTCAGAATGATGGATTTATGACTTTTCTGTTATGGGCTATACTATTGTGCTAAAATAGGAGACTCGCTGGGATGAGAGGATTTGGAGAGAAGCAGGGGAATCCCAGAGCCGATGGTACTGTATCATTAAATAAAAAAAAAAAAAAATAGACATAAAAAAGTGAAAAAAAGAGTGAAAAAAAATATATAGCCTATCAAGATCAAATCTGGTAATTCATAGACAACAGACTCAAAGAGGCACTAAACAACAATAAAACTACTATACCAATGCATGAGGGGGGAATCGGGTGCGATCCTGACAACCTCTTAACAGGAGGTCATGTGCGTGGAGCAGAGGGCACTCCAGAGTGGAGCAGGTGGTAAGGAGGAAGCTTGGATCCCAACCATGAAGACTCCCAGACCTTCACCACAAACTATTAATACGAGCAACAAGGACTATATCCCAACTGCCAAGGAGGCCACAGGGAATTGGATGCCCTCGGAGGCCGAGTACTCTGAAGTCACCCACCCCCAACCGGAGCTTCCGCTGGGGATGGAAGAAGTCCAAACACTACCGCGCAGAAACCAACGTCATCGGAAAGACAACCAGAAGCCCTGAGTGGTCCGCAGAAACAGAAGAACAATAAATAAATAAAAAAAAAAATAGATAAATAAATAAATAAATAAATAAATACCTTGGGAAATGTTAACAAAACCCAATTCCAGGATCTTGTGGCTTTATTGGGTTGAAAAGAAACCTGTGCATTGGTATTTTAAAGGCCCATGAAGAAGAGAATGATGAAAGTTTTAGATAGAGCTTACCTCTGCACAGCAAATGAAACTATTGTAATCTCTAAAGTCTGCTTTCTATCTTGCTTCCCTGTGAACAATCCTATACTCAGTTCAATCTTAAAACCTTTATTCATCTGTAAATATTTACTAGGAAGTAGTTAAGGTACTGAGAGGGGAGAGATACTTGGAATGGCTTCAGAGACATGGAGTAGCATCTTCTTATAACACATGTCAGCTCCTCTCTACATGTTGATGTCATGAACAACTGACATTTCATCAATTTTAAATGAATTGCTATGGCAACTGAATTTCAAGCCTCCCACATGACACCAGATTGTTGCCCATTAAGATTTTCCTGGGAGGTTATTCTGAAGCCCTAGATTCACATATTAGGACATCAGTGAAATATCTTCTGTCCCTTAAAGTAGACAGATGCCCCTTAGTGTACATGACCCCTTGCATTTTGGCAGCTGTTATAAGCCTCTTGGTACCACATGATAGAGTAAATCGCCAGTTTCATGCTTCTAGTGCCACTCAGCCCTACAGATGTTTACTGCTGAAACATCTGAATCATCATTCATCTCTACAGTCCAGCACAGCCTCTGGTTATATATAGATATCGATAAACGTTTATCCATGATGCCTTTGATAACTAACCCGGCTGCTGCCAGTGGACTACTACAAGCTCTACAAATCCCCAGAGAACATCAGCAGGTGAGGAATCGAATTATTGGGAAATAACGTTGACCTTCTAAATCTTGGCTTACCTACCAGGTTCACCTTAGGGTCATGTTGAATGTCTATTATCAATCTTTATTTTCAAATCTTTGCAGTTTTTATGGAAAAATTCCTTCCATGTGTTAGAGTTTAAGTGGAATATTTTCAACCTTTCAAACACTGTGTTTGCTTCTGGAGCATTCTGCGTGTACCTATTCCATTCTGTCTGCAGTCTAGGAGTTTGGGCTATAGACTTATAATAAGTTCAGGATGTGCCAGTTTCTTTACATATAAATAAATCAAATTAATGAAAAGCCATTATTTACTGTGTTTCTAATAAGGCTTAGAGTCTTTAAGCTGAGAGAGGCAGAAAAGCCCAAATTATTTCTGTTTCTCATAGGGAAAAATGAGATCTTTAATCTTAATTAGCTTGAAGGAGTGTGTTTCTTTATTCTACAGTTTCAACTTATTTGAAAATGACTAAATTTGTTGGTTGGTAATCCTTACACTTCACTCGGTATTCTCTGATAAAACTCCATTAGGAACCATCCTCCCTTAGTTAGTGAAAATATTTCTAACAGGAGCAAAAAATAATGGTAATAATGATGTGTTAATTGCTTACTATGTGCTAGATAATGACAATGATAATGAACCGAAGCCAGTTTTTGGTGCTATCATTACATGGATGACATGAACATGATACTGGGATCCCTTAAAGGCTGGTTCTACATGGCTGGACATAAAGTCATCATGGTATTTGGCTAGACCCTCCCTATGGGAGCTTCCATCCTTTAAGGGGTGCCCCTGAAAGGTTCTCATGGTCTACCTGAAACTGAAAGTTACCTAATGCTGGAAGGTGCATTTCTGGCACAAATACCTAAAATACAAAATATTTTCATTTGTTTTTGTGCTGATTATGCACAAAGCATGAATAAAGTGGTACAGAAGATGTTTAAGGCGTTATATTAATCATTGTGTCTGGTAAACTTGACCTCTGTATCTTTTGCATTCTTGGAAGGGTTATCTTTCAACTAATCAGTGCAGAGAGAGGGTTTCTATTATCAGCTCATAAACTAGGATGCACAAGATAAAGACTAAATTTCTATAAGTAGACAAACTGCTCTGAAATTGAAATTTCCTTTCAAGACTTCATGTTCTCCTTTGAAGGCAAGTTTTCAACTCCAGTCCTTAGTTGGTAAATCTCCCATTGATGTACAGTGATTCCTATGTGGAGTTTTGTTTTGTGAACATTCAAGAAAAATGATTGGGGACCCACTTTTTCAAGAAAGTTTCTTTCTTTCTGAGTGTAAATGAGTCTGGAAACCAAGTGAGCAATTTTTTATTCAATATATAGTGATATTTTCTTGGTTTAGAATGTACAATTCCATACATTCTGCAACACCAGAAGAGTTGTAAGTGATTGGTGATTTTCTGATGACTGAGAGAAATAAACACTGTGTATGGATTCATAACATGGGACCTATTTCAATGAAAAGTGAAGTCATTCTCTCAGTGGAAATCATTTTATAACACTCTGTATACAAAGAGATAAAATTGCCCTTCATTTATCAAAAAATTTCCCCACAGACAGCTTAGTTTATGTAACTAGTGTAATAATTATTCTTCTGTTTAAAATTCACACTATCAAGGAAAACGAACCACATTCCCCAAGGATAACTAATTGCTTGATAAAGATGTTAGTGAAGGATCTCTTTCCCTCCTGTCTCTCTCTCTCTTCCCCATCCTCCCTCCCTTCTTCCTTCTTTGTCTTTTGGGTCCATTTTCTGAAATTTCCATTGAGCATACACAGTGTTTATTTATCGGTCTGTTTGAGATCATCCTGTCATGGTCAGGCTTACTGTCATATAACCAAGCCTACGATTTAAAAGAAAATTTTAATGCAGTCCATGCCTACAACAATAAGAACAACAACCAGGAGTAATTGTATTCTGGCAATACAATATCAGCAGATCCTTTATCTATATTATTAAACCATTTCAAATAATTCCAAGTCTCTGGTACTCCCTCTCTCTAAAATTAAATACACATGAAAAACACCTGGTTTTGAATCTTAAAATGAAATGCAAACCAGATGGATTCTATTGAAAAAGTGGTTCTTGACTCTCGAGCTGAAATGGGAAGTTGATTTTTCTTCTAACATCTACAAATACTACACTGAGAAGGCAGCTTGTGTTGGTCACACTCACAGATGTTAGAGCTCTTGGGATTCTGGTTAGTGCCAAGAAGTTGGCTGGTAGTGTATTTGGATTCTTGTTTTGAGAGAATAAAACGGAGCTTCTGTTGAGCAGAATTTTAAAGTACCCAAAGTTACTTTGTCCATTTCAGACATCATCCGTGCTTTAGCATGAATGAATGGCTAATGTAATAGGAAAACATAGGAGATAGCTTTGGCTTAATGCTTATTCAAATCAATGATATGTTAACTAAAATGCTATAAATGATAATTTTAACTCTATTTTTAGTGCTTTCTTTCTGGAAAGTCTTGAATCTATAATAATAAACAGCCAAATATAGTCCTTACCCTCAAACAGTTTCCTATTGTGAAAATACTTTGCTTATTTTTTAAAAACAAACATAGAGTTGGTGGTTGTAATCACTGGGCTGGCTCCGCTCTCAGTCCCGACTTGCACTGGAACCAAGGGTGTTGCAGTCCAGTCTGGTTCTGCCCAGCACTCACTCGACTCTTTCATCAACCACTGGGGTCTGCAGCCCAGTCGGGGCGACCCACAAATGAAGACTCCATGATGGACTGTGACAATCAGTGGATTCTTCAATGACCTAATAGAGCTGGGAGGGATGTGACTGGCAGCGATACATAACTGGAAGACTTTTAAGACCACTTGAGCAAGTATCTCAGAGCATGCCCCACATCTGGGACCTTGGGCGGGTGGGAGACTGGGTGGGGATTCTCCCTCAATATCCCCCTTCACCTCAGATACATAAATAATAAAAATATATATAAAAAAAGAGTTTAGCCCCTAGGCTACTGTGTTAAGGCTGCAAATAATTTCTAATTAATATAAGCTGTACTGATACATAAATCAAATTAGAAGCAGGAACATTATTGTTTCTCTCAGAGCAATTAAGAACTGTCATGTTTATATTAAAATGGTTCCTTTTGACAATTCTGAACTGGTGACTTTTGAGTTCACCTAGCTGCTTTGTGGACAAACTGTACCATCGGTTTTAAAGTACACAATTACCTATCCATAAAAACCCATCTGGCAGAGGAATTTTCTACATTTGTGAATTTGGAATGACTGAATGTCTTTTGTTCACTTGTGACAGATGATAAACATTATTTATATAATCTTATCTTTTTTTGATCTCTTGAAGCAGCACAATAAACCTCATTTTGAAAAAAAAACAAAAAATAAACACACATTAAAAAAGCAGAATCAAACA
Organism: Ochotona princeps; assembly: GCF_030435755.1. Lineage (NCBI taxonomy): Eukaryota > Metazoa > Chordata > Mammalia > Lagomorpha > Ochotonidae > Ochotona > Ochotona princeps. The sequence continues at coordinate 27,042,277 of NC_080840.1, read as the reverse complement.
CTCAAAAAAAAAAAAAAGAAGGAGAGAGAAAACTAATGTGCATTGTTCAGGAACTCTGTTTTAGTAGTTGCTTAGGCTCAACAACTCTTCGGGGTAATCATTGTGCTCTTTTTATCAGTGGGAAAGCTAAGAGGCTCAGAGGTTAAGAAACCAACAATCACGTAGCAAATGAGATGACAAAATAATCACTTGTATCTTGATCTCACTGACTCCCCCTATATTATTACAATACTATAGTTCTTTAAAAACAATCACAAGTCCAACATTATGCTATTTAAATATGACATGACTCTACAGGTCTGACAATGACAAAAAGTCAAGCATTCTATAGCAAGACATATTTGGCATTTTCATTGAGAATTCTTCTTTGATTTGGAAGTAGACATGCATACTGCAATATATCTTCACTCACTGACATGATAGCCTTAATTATACAGTTTCTCTAGATGACTATAAGTACATTCATACTGAGTCATCTATCTATTGGTCTTGTATTTTGCATGAAGGTGCCTTATATCAGAAAGATCATGTTATATTAGTCTTTTTGGGATTGGCCTATTTCACTGAGCATAATGGCTTCAAGTTTGGACCATTTTGTTGCATATGTTAGAATTTCCTTCTTTTTAATGGCTGAGTAGTATTCCATAGAGTAGTTGTCTCAGTTTCTTTATCCACTGCTCTCTCAATGGGCATCTGGGTTGTTTCCATGTCTGTGCTATTGTGGATTATGCTGCTGTAAATATAGGATTACAGGTCACTTTCTCATATACAGACTTCACTTCCTTAGGATATATTCCCAGAAGTGGCTGATGGTTCTCATGTTCTAAAATTGTCTGTATAATGTGCATGGCAAGATTTCCACTACCTTTTAGTGATCTCATTTTATCTGTGAATAGTTCCAACAATAAGCCTTTTTCCCTCTAAAAATTGCAATGTACATGTTGTCCCTAGGTGCAGGACATGTTTAATACCTATTTGGTTGATTTGATCACTCACATTTAACCAATATAAAACAAGTGTAATTTATTTCTGATTGTGTACACTCACATTTGATAAATATACTGACAAGCTAATCATAATCTATTATTATTTCCTTGTTTTATATATACCTAAAGCTTTCACAAGAAAGAAACATTCAGGAGATGTTAATAAAAGCAAATTGTTAAATTGCACTTAAAATTTGATATATTTATATTAAGAAATGTATATAAGATAGCAATGTGGGGGAGGGGGTGTCCCCTCATAGTCACAGAGAAAATTCTGAATGATAGGTGAATAACATGGAAAAGTATAATTGAGCTGTGTGTAGGAGTCTGGAAAAGACTGAAAAAAAATCTGCATTTTCTTTCTGTGTTCTGTTTCTCTTTCTCATGCACCTTCTTTTTTTGTATGCGTTCTTCTCCCTCTTCTTCCTTCTTCTGATTTCCACTTTCTTCATACAAAATCTCAAGAACTCTGTCAAGTATATTTGTTTTTAGAGAAGTATAAAATATCAAAATATTGTCATTACCTGTGCTTTAGAATATACTCTCATATTTCTTATACTATCAAAATTATATGAGATTATTATTGATCATTTCCCAAATCTTTTAAGCATCTCTTTTTGTCGTCACTCTTTCAACACATTACTTACTTATTTTTTCCTTCTTGACACAAACAAATGTAGACAGGAGAGAATTAAGGAAAATTGTTATGAAACACATGGTGTCTTCAATGTTTCCTTACATGTCACAGTTCCTTATAATATCATCAATTTTTTAATATATATTTTTATTATACTATTTATGTATCTGAGGTGAAGGGGGATATTGAGGGAGAATCCCCACCCAGTCTCCCACCCGCCCAAAGTCCCAGATGTGGGGCATGCTCTGAGATACTTGCCCAAGTGTTCTTAATAGTCCTCCAGTTATGGATCGCTGCCAGTCTCACCACTCCCAGCTCGATTAGGTCATTGAAGAATCCACTGATTGTCACAGTCCATCATGGAGTCTTCATTTGCCCAGTATTTCGCTGCCCAACATTTGGCTGAGGTGGTTGATTGACCTGTTCCGTCCTCCGTCCTCTCCTGGGCTCTGAGTCCAGCAGTTCGATTGGGGAGATCACCAAAGAAATTTTGAGGTATTCCCAGATCAGATTCCTGTATGTTCCAGCAAGCACCGGGCCCGGCACAGTCCATCGCCACGAACAGCTGGTGGTTGCAATCGCTGGGCTGGCTCCGCTCTCAGTCCCGACTTGCACTGGAAGCAAGGGTGTTGCAGTCCAGCCTGGTTCTGCCGAGCACTCACTCGACTCTTTCATCAACCAGTGGGGGCTGCAGCCCAGTCAGGGCAACCCACAATAACCCCCACCAGGCCAGCACCCCACCCTGGCCTGCCAGTATGCATAGCAGACTAGTCCAGTCTGTCCCACTTCCCATTTGGCTCCCGTACCTGTCAATGGGCATTGAAGCTTAGTTCCCTCCAACCAACTCAACTATCCAGCCCTCACGGATGTTGCTGAGTGCCTCTCCTTCTAGCCACCCCAGCCCCCGTCCTAGTTTTCATTTCCTCCAGCGGGAGTAGTGACCCAAGAGGAGGGAACCCCACCACTTCCCTCCCGGGTCTCTCAGTCCCGGTTTATGCACTCTTTGGGTGGTTTTGTGGTTTGACTTGACAGAATTAGCCCCCAGTGCCAGCTTCTGCCAGCTGTCTGCGGCTAAGCCCAAACAACCTTCACCCGCTCCAATTTATGCTAGAACCGGCAGGAATAGTCAGCCCAACCTGGCTTTTCCCTGATCTAGTCCACATGCGGCACTCAGGTGTTGCAGCCCTGCCCGTTCTGGTCTGTCCCCATCCCAGCCCACGCTATCCAGTGAGAGTAACTGTCTGGCGAGGGGACCAGCCCCTCAATCCCCCCGCTGGCTCTGCCCTCGCCCTTCCTGGTTCTCATGCGTGTTGGTTGGGTGCTGCATTCAAATCCAGTACAGGTAATCTCACCCTGGCATTCCATATTGTGCACTAGTTTTTGTCGCGACCAAACCTGGCCTGACCCACACTCTCCTCTGGTGTTCGGGTTTGCCAATGGATGACATGAACTGATTCAGCCTGGTCTGCCCCTGACCCATGCCAAATGAATGCCAGTGGGAAACTTTCCATGGCCTATTCTGGGCTGTTTCCTATCATACTTCTTGTGCCTATTTTGCGCATACCAGGGGGTCCATCAGCCAGCCCTTCTCAGTTCACCTTCTGTCCTAGCAGGAACAGTGGCTTTTCATGGCTGGCTTTTACCCCATTCTGGTTCTTGTTGTTGGATGTTTCAGCCCAGCCATGGCTCGTCCATACCCATGTATAGCTCACACATGGCTAAGTGGGGGATTGAGACCTAGCCTAGTCAGTCCCATATCTACCCTGGTTCCCCAGGACACCAGATGGTGCTGGGGTCTGGCCCAGCCTGGTGCATCCAATCCCAGCCATACTAGTGCCATGGGAGACTACAACTGTTTCCTAGTTAGAACGCAGCCCCCATTCCAGCACACGTGCCCCTTGGTGGGAACCTCAACCCAGTTAGGGTGTCCCCCCAGCTGTCTAACTTGGCCTGCTCCTAGCTGCAGATCATGCACCCGACAGTGGCTGTTCTGACTCAGCTTGTCTCAGGACCTCTCCTGTCCTGGCCTCTGCCCCAGACACTGTGGCCCAGCATCCTCGACTAAAGCAGACGAGCAGGTGCAAGCGCAAAGTTACATGTCCCTATCATTGGCAATCACCAGGAATTCATGTTTCACCTATACTAAAGTAGGTCTAATTCATGAGTGTCCCTGAGCAGCTATTACAAATCATAAAAGGCCCAGAGCTTGCCGCTGGGCAGCCAGCAGGCAGAGCCTGGCACCAATTGGTGCACTGGCCACCCAAAGCAAGGGCTCATCCACCTCCTTGCGGGGTGGTTTTGGCTTGAACCCTTAGCCAGATTCCATTTAGCAGAGACGCTTCCCCACAGCTGCTACCCTACGAAGTGGTTCAGTCCGTCCCCAGCCCCAAGAATGGAATCCGCCCTAACTTGTCCTGCCTCCATGGCGGCAGGACAGAGCCAGATTAGTCCAGTTCCCAAATTGCCCTCATGGTTGCGAATGAGGGTTCGCTTACTGGAAGGATTGTTGCTCCCAGGCCAATATCATCAATTTAACAGTTCAAATTAAGGGCAAAATCTATATTGATTTCTGCCAGATCTTAATAAAGAAGAAAAACACACTATGAAGAATTTATTGTGGTGTTTAGGCTTGTGATTTTCCTTTCAGTAATTCTTCTTATGTACATATCTTCAAAGAACCACAAAATCAAGATAGTTAAAACTGCTTTTAAAAGTGTAATAGAGATGTAATATGCAGATGTGAGGATACAATGCAGTATACATCTCTACTTCCAAATCAAAGATGGTCTTCCCACGAAACTCTTAAATATATCTTGAGGGCTCGGCAGTGTGGCCTAGTGGCTAAGGTCCTCGCCTTGATCCCATATGGCCGCTGGTTCTAATCCCGGCAGCTCCACTTCCTCTCTATCTCTCCTCCTCTCAGTATATCTGACTTTGTAATGAAAATAAAATAAATCTTTAATAAAAAAAATAAAAAATAAATATATCTTGAAAAATGCTGGACTCTGTCCTTGTCTGTACCTGCAATGTGAGAATACACGCAAATAGCAGAATGATGGACTTATGGCAGATCGTGAAGGACTCTATTTTTGTAATTAGATGGGGGAAATTGGTGGCGGAGGGAGGGGATTTAGGTGGGAAGAAGCCTATAGAATTGCATCATGCAATAAAACCAGTTGTGGCACATGGCCAGCCCTGTTGCATTTTTTTCCTAGGTTCTTCACAAGTTGCATGATGCTACTCCCCACATCCCAGGGTTGTGCCAACACTAGGCCAGGCCTAAGCCAGGAGCCAGGGGTTTAATCAGGTTTTCCCACATGCCCACAGCTCGTGTCCCACAATGGGTACACACACACACACACACACACACACACATCAGAGCAGCTTTGGCTGTTTTTTTTTTCAGGCCATTGTGGGAACCTGAACCATAAGTGAACAGCTGAGATGTCTCATATGGGATGCTAGTGTTGCAGGCAGTGGCTTTACACACTATGCCACAACTCTAGTCCTAAGTTAGTTAATTCTTGAGATGGTCTTACATTATAAGAATTAGTCTTGTCAGCTCTCTTCTACAGATAAGAAACTGAGGCTTGACAATGCTTATTAACAAACGTAAGATCGCATAGCTAACAATGGAAAAAATCTTGGACACTGTTGCAGTCTAAGCTCACCAGCATTACTCTGTATAATTTCTTGATCTTCTCATCTTTCACACACAAGGAATTTCACAGCAGTTATCCACAAATAGCAGTTCTGTACTAGAGAAAAAGACTAGTCCAAAATTCAATCTTAATGTGTCTAGTATAGTAGCAAGAAACTGCATAGAAGCAATACAGTATAAATTGTAAGCCTGGTACAGGCCAGCCATTAACAGCAAAATTTCAGAGTTGCATAGCCTAGTTCTGCTTCTAATTAGTAGCTCATTGTGAAGAATCCTAAACCCAGAGAGGCATTCAAGATTAAATGGGAAAAAAAGCTATTTTATTCAATGGAAACCTTTAAAAATTGTCCGCAATAATTGTTGCATACCTAACAATTTTCTCCTGGTGTTTATTACAGGATGTTGCCAAAGTTTGCTTATTTGGTATATGGCCAGAATTTTGCAATTTCCCTCTGACCTGAAAACAGTATTGTCAGATTTTCTTGTGAGTCATCAACTTTTCCAAATGACACAGTTTAGTCAATTAAAATGAAGTTAATTGATAGTTTTTGTCCTTTGCCAAATTAAACCATTCCATATGGAGGGGTGTGCAGATTGCTGGAGATTCCCCTATGAAAGGTGAGAGTTTGGAGGTGAAGGCCAAGAAAATATTATATCCTTTAAAAAAAAGTGATTCCCTTTCTGAAAATAAGAAATGTCATTTTAAAGAATTCTTGATTCCAAGCATTGGAAAAATGCCCTCTTGCATTTTCTAGGGTTTTACATAAGCCTAGCCACAGAAAAAATGGTGGTTGTAAAGAAATCATCCAGAGATGTTGTTACTCCTTGTAAATGTTTAGTCATGTTATGTTATTCATTATTTAACCTTTTTTTAAACTCTGCTCCTAAAGCACCCATTTGGAAGTTGAGCTGTTCTGTGGTGAACTTAGGTAAATTTATTTCAAAAGACTCACATGCTGAAATCATGACCCCCCAGCTACGCTCTTTTGCAGACGCCGGCATTTCTCTATGTGGCTCAGGAACCAGAGATGCTCACTGTGTTCCTTCTCATTAAAGCCCTATTGGATGTTGCTGACTATCATTTTAAACAACTTTCTTATGGAAGCTTTCATTTATCATTTCAACCATGGTGCTGGAATGTGAAGTGAGTTTATGCATTTTTTTCATTGTGCTTATTATAGTAGACTTCTAAAATATAAATTATTTCCTTGAGGAAAGTGTGATCCACACAGGTCAGACATTTGTACTATGCAGCTCCAATCAAGAGAGTTTCATCTCTTTCAAGATGGGAAAAAGCCATCTTTGGAGGTCACATGATGGCTCAATTGGCTAATCCTTCACCTGCAAATGCTGCCCTTCCTTGTGGGTGCTGGTTTGTGTTCCAGCTGCTCCACTTTCCATCCAGCTCCTTGTTTGTGGCCTGGGAAAAAAACGAAGGATGGCCCAAAGCCTTGCAATGCTATACCTACATGGGAAACCCAGAGGAGGATCCTGGGTTCATATTCAGTTCTAGTCATTGTGGCCATTTGGAGAGTGCACAAGAGGACAGAAGATCTTTCTGTCTCTCCTTTTCTCTATAAGTCTATCTTTCCAACAAAAAAATAAATGTTTAGGAAATGAAAATGAAGGCCTGGCAAGGTAGACTAGCAGCTAAAGTCCTCGCCTTGCACTCACTGGGATTCCGTATGTGTGCCAGTTCTAATCCTGATGGTCTTGCTTCCCATCCAGCTCCCTGCTTGCGGCCTGGAAAAGCAGTTGAGGATGGTCTAAAACCTTGGGACCTGCACTTACATTGAGACACGGAAGAGATTCCAAGCTCCTGGCTTTGGACCGGTGCAGCTCTAGCAGTTGTGGCCACTTGGGAGGTGAATCAGCAGACAGAAGATGTTCCTCTCTCTCCTCCTCTCTGTATATCTGACTTTCCAATAAAAATAAAATAGATCTTAAAAAAAAACATTGAGAAAGAAAAAAAAGCTGTCTTTAAAAGTTCTTCTAGTCATTTTGAATATTATTCTTACTCCAGACCAAAAAAAAAACCAAAAACGTGAAATTATTTATTGACAGCTACAATTGACTAGAAATTTTGGTAATTTAGAGACACAGTCTGCTGATGGATAATAATTAAAATGGAAAAAATATGTATAGAATCAAAATTTTTACTTTTTTGCGCTTAAATATTGCTTTTTAATAGTCCAATAAAATTACATTCACTTATAATGTATGACAGGATGTTTTGATTAAGTGTATATATTGTAGAATGCCTAATCAAACTTATTACATATAGTAGCTCACAAACGTTATCATTTTGTCTTTGTGGTTAGAACATTCAAACTCTATTTCTATCCATATTTTATTGTATACAATGCAGGTGTTCCTCAGATTATAATGGGTTTCTGTTCTGGAAAAGCCAATGTAAATGGAAAATATTTAAGCCAAAAAATCTGGAAAACAGCATAATTGATTAACATGGCTCACTAGTCCATTCTCCTGGCAATTGCATGTCTGACTTGGAGCTGTGGCTCCTGTCACAGCCCAGCTTCTCAGGAGCATTCTACAGCACAGCACTAGTCCAGCAGAAGAACAAACAGCAAGACTGCACACGCAACTTCTATTGAAGGATTACGTGTTTCACACCATTGAGTGGTCCAGAAATTATGTTAAGCCATCCCAACAGGAGGAGTCAGGACCAGAATAATGGCCTTCATTAGAGTTACCATGGTGTAAAGTAGACCTCTGGAAATTATTCTTCCCGGGATGTTTCAAGCAAATTCAATAATTATGCTTGTTCTGGATGCCTGTGAAAAGAGGGTCCGCCTGCAATTGGAAATGGGCCTCTCGTGTCTGAAAATGAGGTCAGTCAGTGCAAGAACCCTGAACCAAGAAGTGCCAATTTCCCACCACATGCCGTGTGTTCCAATAGTGTTTTTATTCTGATCACCACTGAAGTGCTTTTGATGCTTTTGATTTTTTTTAAAGACAAGTGTGCTGCTTTGTTTCTCTATTACGCACCGATTTAAGGAATTTATAATGGAGCATTATATACCCGGAAACCTCAGCTTCGTAAGATTCACATGAATAATTTTATTCATTATTCCCTAGAACTTTCCTCCCTTGATATCCTACAATGAAAAGTTCTACATGGTAGAAACTCTACTTGGTAGAAATTTCTGGAATAATACTTGGGACAATCTTTGGCATAATGTCATGAGCTGTAATGGCGTCAGTGGTAAGAATGGGGTGATGGGAGCTACAGAACCAGTTATAGCTTTCATCATGAAACAGAAACATTGAGATGATTTAAAAAATTAAACCTGATCATGTTGCTCTATCCTTAAAACCTTCCACGGCTTCCCACAGTACTTGGAGCAAAGCCTACATGTCTAAGTACCCCATGAAGATGTACAGGACATGACTGCTGCCAAACTGCCTTGTTTGCTCGCAGCATTTGACTCCTTCCAAAGAACTCTTCCTTCGGGTCCAGCACAGTGGTGGTGCCTGCTTCTGAAGCTTCGTTTGCTGCTTCCTCAACCATGTTTCTTTGTCTCCACACATTTCTTGTTTCATTTCTTCTTATAAATCCCAGTCCTTTAAAATTCTTTTTCCTATCTAGTAACATTTGCTCTACAATAATCAGTTAGTTACCTGCTCCTTTACTCCCAAGTACTCTTCTGCTGTCTCTTCCTGATAGTGTCTTTGGTTATTTTGAAGCCATGTCATTAAATGCATTTATGTCCTGACTTGTATTTATTCCCTACAAGCATGCAAGCTCAGTAGAGCTGAGAACAGCCCAATCTTATTTTCATTTAGGGTAGAAGTACCTGATGTCTAGCAACTACTCTCTTCATCATTTAATAAGTAGGTGTTATAGAAGGTGGCTTCCAAATCCCTTCATATCCTTAACTCCTCTCTTAGTGGAACATTGATGTCTTTGTGCTTCATGCTTAAGGCTACAGACAAACAGAAATTATAAGAAATTCTGTCAATGGAACATTAGCCTTCTAAATCAACACTATCCCTTGTACACTGTCTTCTCTGGCAGCAGCACATCTCCTGATTTCGGTTGGCTTCACCTCTTCCACCTATACCCAGACCCATGCTGACCTGGATTTGTTGTTATTCTGCCTTGTTTATGATAGGATTTCCTTAAATGATTTTGGCTATTCGGTTATTTGCTCTGACTCAAAGAAAACGTTAACATAATTACTTCTTTCCCCCAGGCTACATATCAGAATTCCCCTAAACTGACTTTTGTACACATAGTTAGATACATAATCATAGTCAAGGTCTTCTTGTAACATGAGTGGAACTGCTGATCGCCTTTTGGGATGTGCATTTAACTGACAATTGTTCCCTGACCATTCTGCCTCTCTAGACTGGTCATCCATCAGTCTCAGCACGCTAGTTAGTAATATGTGCTGGTCAGAGACATAACTCGATCCCTGATGACTCCTTTACCTTTCACTGGGGACACCTTTAATGTTTGTGGTATCCTTCCAAAAACATTGGAACAGCTTTCCCTTCATTGTTTGCGAGTTTCATTCTTCTCTTTGAGTATCAGGTCCTAGTTTCCAGCCAGTGTGTCACAAGAGATAGATTAAGAGTCTTGTTACAAGCAGAACCTAGGAAACATTTCATTTTAATGACAGTGGGGAGGGGGTTGTGGTGAACCAGGTCTAGCAAAATTTTTGAAATTCAACAATGTCGCTTCCTCAGAGTTCACCATAGGACAGAATCTTGGAGAAGATATTCATATTGTAGAAAAAATATTTAGTTGAGTTCACTTATAAACACACCATTCAATTTTATGTCTAAATGACTAGCATGATATTGAAGGTCTGACACAATGATATCCCAACTGAATGTTCATTCCTTGTAATAAAATTCTTACTTTATTTTTATGCATGGTGCCACTGCAGTGTTTTCCACTCAGTGGGTGTGCTATAAACATTGACTGGTGGAATTTGGGATTTCAAGTATCATAACTTAGGGCTTATTGGCGTCATGTAATTGTGTTTGTGAACTACAAATGCAGCTAAAATTGGAGTTCTGCTCTGAAGCATTTCCAACTGACCTTCTGGTCTAAGTTACGCAGCAAACCCTTAAGATAAAAATTATTCTTTCTTTTATAGGTTCAAGTCTATTATTTTAAGCCAAGAAAGAGTGGCTAATAATGGAGAGATCCTAAATTTCAGGCATGTTTTTAGAGACTAAGTCTAATAATACAATTAAGTGGAAGCAAAACAATATTATTTGTTTTGGTCAAAGGCATTAAATATCCAAGAGAAGCATGAATGTCATGCCTCGGTAATGGTCTTGTGGTTTGACTTCTGCTCCCTTGAAAGAAGGAAACGGTGTTGAGAGTACTACAATGGCACTTTTGGGGTAAGAGTTTCGCTTTTAAAAACTAGACAACCCTAGCATTCAGATTCAGCTTTCAGATACTAGGAACAAATTATTTTTAAAAACTAGGTTCAAAAACACAGCAACACAAATCACATGCTTAAAATATGCATTCAACTCAGATATCCACAAATTGATGATTAGATAAATGATGGAATACTACTTAGCCATAAAAAGAATGAAATCCTGCCTTTTGCAACACCGTGGGTGCAACTAGAAATAAGTCAGTCCCCCAAAAGGCAAATGTCACATTTTCTGTGATTTATGGTAATTAGTATTGCATTCAAAATAGTAATATGATATATATATGAATGAAATTAACATTTTCAGATTTGATTATTGCTTACAGCTTTTGTGTATAATCTAGCAAAACAATCATCTTTCTGCTCTACTTGTTGAATTCTTTATTTTGTGGCAGGGTAGGTTTACAATAAAAAAGAAAATTGAAAGTGTGTCATTGTGAAAATTAAAATAATTTTGTATTTATATGCTTTGGCATTCTTGCTATATTTTGATCCATTGCATGTTTTCTTTTTTTTTTCTCTAAATGAGGACTCTTTGATTTTATTTCAGCATGCCTCCTGTAGTATTAAAGTGCCATTGATTTTCAGTATATTTATTTCTCCAAAACTGGGACTAACCTCTTTTGAAGATGTCTTATTTCCCATTTGTTACAGATATAAATCATCTGGATGTCATACGTATTTTGTTGGTCACTTACTATACATGTTTCAAGAAGAAAGTATAAAGAGCTATACAATTTTTATGATGTAAAATTGCATCTCACATACATAGTGACAACAGTAATTTTGACTCTAGCCTTGTTGGCTTAGGTTTAATTTCATTGACCTTTATTTACATAACTTTTTTTTCTGGTCTAAAGTTTCTGGTCCCCAAAAGAGCCATGTGCTTTTTTGTTTGAGTTATTCTATAGAATGCATATAATAATCTCTGAATGACGAAAACCTGTACTATCAACAACAACTGTATAAATATTTGTATGTGAACATATATTCCACCAGTAGCATACAAACTGTTATATGTCAAACTTAGTTGAACCATGTAGTAAGAAATTCTCCTACTTCCTTTTTTGGTGATAATGTTAACATTGCAGGATTCACTTAATCTACATGATTCGTTTATCCACTATAGGGATGTTACTTTTCATTTGAATTTTGCTTTATAATTATCATTCATTACAAAAATTGAATCAACAAATAGTGTATACTGGGAAATTCTTGATCTTTATATTCTGTGTACTTATTCCTTTTATGGCCCCATGTGGACAACATTTTTAAAAAATGATTCATGTTTTGATGTTCCCAGTCATTGTTTTCTGCAACACTTATCTGTACAATGTGGCCAAATGTTCACTTTCATGAAGCTCACTTGGCTATCACAGCAGGCCATATTTGCTATCTCAGAAGATCAGCTCACCCCTTCCCCAGGCGACCCTACCACTCCAGGGAAAGTCACAGTCCTTACTCATTTTTTCTGGTTTTGCCTGTTTCACTAATTAATATGAAAGTAATAATCCAGTATGTGTCATTTCATGTCTGTTATCAGTAGTTTGGTCCTTTTTGTTACTAAATAGCATTCCATTATTTGGAGTGATAATATATGTGTTTTTTAAATCTATCATTTGATGGACATTGGGGTGCTTATTGTGTTTGCCTATTATACACGCAATTTAATATTCTTAAATAAGTCTTGCTGGTTTAAGTATGTTGTTCTTCCTTGTGGGACACAAGATTGGTCGATGTTTAACTTCCTGAGAATATGCTAATTCGTGCAAGAGATTACCAGCCAAGAGACTGCCACCAAGTCAACAGTTTGTGTCAAGCACTTAATGTCAGCTTTTTCACGTGAGTGCAATGATATCTTCTTGTGGTGTAACTTGACATTTAAGTGAGGACAAATGTTATGTAGTACTTTTCCTTATTTTTATTGGCCATTTCTACAGATTAATTTACCAATTGTCTGTTTAAGGTTTTTCTCAATTTGTAAAAAAGGTATTTTTTGTTGTTCTCAAATTGTTCAGTTTTAGTAATTATGTACTTGGACTATAACATTTCCCGTTTTTCTTTTTGAACATAAGTTGTTAATTCTGGTTTAGTCCAATTGATCTATTTATTTATGAGTGTTCTGAATTTTTAAAATACCTATATCTCAGATGAAGATTAAATTAATAAATCGATTTAGTCATATTTTTGTATGAAAGTACTGCCAATTCTGTGCGAAAAATATAGGAATATTTTAATTAAATAACTTTCTTATTTTGTCATCACTTGGTGTTTATGATGTCTATTTTTGTAAGTGCTTTATAATGTATAACACTTGATAGAACAGTCTTTGTACTAATTATATATGTATGTAAATATATATGTACACATATAAATACCCATTCAGGTGCACATTTAGCAATATATTATTAAAAACATGATCAAACTCTGAAGACTACTATTTAGATACTTAAAAGTAAAAAGCAGGGGTTTAATTTTATATATTAGAATCATCAAGAGGCTTTACACTAAGTAAAATATTAAAATGCTTATTTATATACTATTTACTTAAAAGATGGGATAATATAGAGAGAAAGGCACAGAGTTCTTACATCCATTGGTTCAGTCCCCTGATGGCCAGGTCTGGGCTATATCAAAGTCAGAAACAGAAACTTCAGGCAGTGATTCATGTGAATATCAAGGAAGCAGGTACTTGGGCTATCTTTCCATGTGTCCTCTGGTGCCTTAGTATGAAGCTGGGTTCGAAGCACCATGGCCAAAACTCAAACTGGCACCCTATAGGAAATGCTGATGTCACAAATGCCAACTTAATCTACTGCTTCACAGTGAAGGTTCTAAAAGTAAGATTTTAAAGATATTTGTGAATAAGATGATTTTCTGCTTATATATTATTGAGTGGAAAGATTTAACTGGTTGTTTACACCCCACAAGCATGTAGATGCTTTTAAAGTTTGTTGAGGTGAAACTTTTAGAAGAGAGGGCTTATTGACATATCCTTAGGTCACTGGACATTTATCTCTTGAGGTCATTTTCAAGAACCTATCCCAGAAAGGTGGTAGAATAAATAAAGCTAAGAATAGCGAAGTAATAGCAGATCTTTTTATCCAAATATGGCATGGTTTGTCTGGATTTGACTCAAATAAGCTAAGTCTATTTGTTTATACACGACTGATGTAGTCACAGTACAACTCCTAGCAAGGAAAAACTAATGTGCGTTTTTGAAAACTGCATGTGGCAGAATGATTTTTAAGTTACTAATGGATTAATACTAATCCATTAATACTAATCCACTAATACTGTATTTTTCCTTCCCCATTCAAGTGGTAGCCAAGTTCATTTGTTCCTGGCCTTGATTGGAGATGGAATGTTTTAGAGAAAATACAAGCAGAGATTTTTTTTTTTCTTTACTGGATATTATATCCAGGAACCCAAGATTATAGTATACATGTTGGATTTCCTGGAAAGCAATCCAATCGAGAATTGAAACACACCTGTTACTCAGACAAGACACTTAAAAAATTTGTGAATCCTGGGGTTTGGATGCTCAAGATATTGCTACTTGTTTCTCTTTTATCAATATCAATGACATTTAATTTTGAAACAGTTGCCTTTTATTTTATCTGAAGGACCTTGCTAAAGAAGCTATTCTGGGCAGCCTTGCACTTGTTACGTTGCTGTTGGCATTGCACCTGTTAAGTAGCATCTACGTCTGAAGGGAAACCCAAAGAGTGAGCAAGGGGACACTTAAAAGTTTGCCTTCCTTCCCCTCTATGAACCCTAAGACTATGAATGTGAGGGTCACATAATTGGGTCAAATGATTCAGATAATCTGTCCACACAATGATCAAGAGATGAGTTTGGACTTCAACTGAACTCCAGCAAGAAAATTAATGTTCAGTTCTACAACTCAAAGAACTTAATTCTGCCAACAATAGCTTGGAAGAAGGTCCTGAGCTCCAGATGAGAATGCAGCTGTTGACACGATCTTAGCTTTGTGAGACAATGAGCAGAAAGCTTAGTACATTAATATAAAAGGACATGACAGTTAGAAATAAATATTTTGATAAAGTATTTCTTGGAGCAAGTAAGATTTTTATGTTGGAAAACAAAACAAGCCAAAAATTTTCCCATTTAAATGACAATGTTGAAAATCAGCTTGAGTGTGTATTTAGTCATTTTTAAGAGTGTGAGAGACTACGATATAATTCTATGCAACTACATATGTTGCACAATGACAAGAATGACAAGAATGAGTTTGAAGCAATAAATAGAGCAATGGAAACGAAGCACTGGAAGTCCTGTAAAAATGGGAAATTAGAGGAATGGTGGGGAAGTAAAGCACTAGCTTGCATCTAATTCAATGAAACCAATACATACTAAATTCATTTAAATTTTAAAAATCTATTAACCCTTAAATATTATGAGGTTTTAGTCGTTGTGGCCGTTTGACTGACTGCTCAAAAGCACATCATACCAGAACAATTTCCTTTAGAGAACGCACCTGTGTCCATGGCCATCTTCAAAACTGCATTATGAAGAACAATTATTTTCCTCTTCTACTCTAGCATGGGACAAATACACATCCTATTTCAGTTACTTGTAGTATATAAGAGTACTTCAAAAACAGTTTGGAGTATGTAAGTTTATTTTGATATACAGCAATAAGATTCATGCCTGTGAGGATTCTTCATAGGTTCATAAAGCACTTTTTAAAAAAGACTTGTTTATTTCCGTTAGAAAGTCAGCTATTCAAAAAGGAGGAGAGACCGAGAGAAAGATCTTCCATCTGCTGATTCACTTCCCATGTGACCGCAATGGCTGGAGCTGAGCCAATTTGAAGCCAGAGCTTCCTCTGGGTCTCCCTCTTGGGTACAGGGTTCCAAGGCCTTGGTGGTCCTCTATTGCCACAAGCCGGGAACTGGATAGGAAGTGGGGCTGCCAGGACATGAACAGTTATCCACACGGGATCCTAGCACATTCCAGACAAAGACTTAAGTTGCTGGGCTACCACACTGGGCCTGAAGCATTTGTTTTGTGAAAGAATTCCAAAATAGAGGTCAAGATATTTCTGCATACAAACGTCTTTATTTCCAGTTTTCTATAAAATTTATAAAACACTTTTATATTTAAGTCTAGACTGGCATATTTAACAAACCTTAATAAAGGCAAGAATAATAGTAATGGTAACAGGATTAAAATATGGTCCTCAAATGATATTTACATGAATACTTTGAGATTGATGGCATCACCCATCCTCATCAGATATGCTCTGAAGTTATTTGTTTTAGGCAGATCTATAATATATTACAGTAATTGCTCCATTTCCCCATTAGTCAGGAATTCACCTTGAAATGTGTAACCACCTCTTGGTTTGGATACCTCAGAAGTAGAGCTAGAGACAAAGTTTAGGGACAAATCCTTTATTTCAGAAGTGATTCTAGGAAGTGCTGTTACAACATTGGAAATAAGACATACAGGGCTGGCACTGTGGTTAAGCGGGTCAAACTACCATCAGCAATGCCAATATCTCATATGGGTACTGATATAAGTCCCAGCTGATGCATTTCCAATCCAACAGCCTGCTAAATGGCCTCCGAAAGCACAGAGGATGGTCCAAATGTTCGGACTCCTGGCACCCATGTGGAGACTCGGAGGAAATTCCTAGCTCTTGCTTTGGGCCTAGCCTAGCCTTGGTCATTGCAGCTGTTTGGGAAGTGAAACAGCGATGGAAGAGCCCCTTCCGCCCCCGTGTGTGTGTGTGTGTGTGTGTGTGTGTGTGTGTGTGTGTGTATGTTCTCTCTTGAACTCTGTCACTTAACTAAAGATCAATCTTTAAAAACTTGAATTAAAATAACAGAAACATGACAATAGATAGTGTGCTTTCAAGAGAATTGCCGTAATAAGCAACTATGTTCATTACTGCTGGGTTACTGGAGAAACACTTTAGAATACATCCTAGAGTTACTTAAGCCAAGGGGAAAAGAGGTGAGGCATTTACATAAAGAGGTCTATTAACTGTTGTTGATTTGAGATCATCCTGTGAAGACTGTTTCTTGAAACATTAGCTATCCAGCAGCTCTACCTTGTCCTCTATAGAAGCTGAACATGTTCTGGTCAAGAAACAAAGAGATGCTGATAGAGAATGGCAGCTTTCTCCGGTAAATAATCTTTCCCTTGTAGAGATAAATGGGAGAAGAACAACAATGTCTGCTTGCAGCCTACTCACTCTTGAGCAGACAGCCCAAAGGTGGTCAGCAAAGTGCACTAATTGCTTAGGTGGACCAGTTATCCTATTGGAGTGGCTCATCACCTTTCGCCTGTAACCCCACAAAAAGTGGAGTATTCCAACCAAATTGCTCAAAGGAGACTATTCTGGAAGCTTCGCTTTCTTTTTTTAGCACTGGATCCTTTCATGTCTTTTCCTCCCTACACTACTGCCAGGAAATGTTATCCTCCTGGTCTGGGGCCTCCCTCCTGGTTTCTGCTGCTGTCTGAGCACTTACGCTCACTCTCTTTCTCACTGCTTCAGACACAAGCATCTCACATAGCACATGATTTTGCTACACTATGATCCAATGATTTTTTTTTGGTTCTTTATCCTCACAATGAAAAAAGTCTTTATTTTTTGAGGAAATGTAACCCACATGCTTCTCATTAGCACATAAATAATCTGATATTCTTACTTCATGAGCTCTTTGATGTTTGGGAAAATATGTGTCTTTATAGTGTTTTTTTGGAAACAGAATGAATTTTTTTCTGGAAATATGAACTAGGCAGAAAAACAAAATGACTTGACAAATCATTTGGAGTAACTGCTGTGTTTATTCATGTGTTGTGAGTCCAACCAGTCAACCAACCTTGATTGATCATTTAAGATTCTCAAGGAAGTGTGGAGACCCCAAAAGCACAAGAGAAAGATACAAAACAGATCGAGCAACCTAAAAGCTAATATTCTGGGGCATAAAAGCATTGTACAAATCATGGGATACTTCATCAGGATTTGAGACTATCCTAGATACAAAAAATGACTAAATATGATGCTTAATGTTAAGAACTCATCATTCAGAGAGAGCAAGTGTGCTCACAGGTGAGGAGAATGAAATTCAGACTGCAAAATTTTTGTGTAAATGGACTGGGATCCCGTATAGAACAGTAGGCATGAGCATTTTGTATGCTATTATACTTCCCTTCACTACGCCTTATAAATACTGTGTTTGCAAACTAAAGTCCTCTAGCCACCCTGCACTGAACAAGTCTGTTGGTGCCATTTCTCCAACAGTATATGTTCACTTCGTGTCTTCACATCATGTCTTTATAATTATCACAATATTTCAAATGACTTCATTATTATTGTATCAATTAAAATTGATCTCTGATCAATTTTATCTGATATTGTTATTCTAATTATTCAGTAAGTCTTAAGTGATGCCCATTTAAGATAGCCAACTTAAGCATAAAATATTTTCTGCATGTTTTACCAATCCACTACTATCCCTCTTCCTGCCCCCACTCTTGTTCTCTGAGAACAATAGTATTAAAATTAGGTTAATAATACTTCAATGGCCTTTAAACGATCAAATGAAAGGAACAGTCACGCTTCTCTCAATTTGAACCAAACTTTATATATGGAGGCCAGTTGTGGCACAGTATGCCCAGCCTCTGCCCATGTTGCAGGCATCCCCTATGGGGGCTGGGTCAAATATTGGCTGCTCCATTTCTGATCCAGCTCACTGTCAGTGTGCCAAGGAAAGCTCAAGTGCTTTAGCTACTGCATGCACATGGAACACCCAAAGGAAGCCCCTAGCTCCTGGCTTCAGACTAGCTCCGTTTGGGCCATTGTGGTTATTTGGGGAATGAACTAGCGGAAAATCTCCTTCTTTCCTTCTCTTTTTATTACCCTGCCTTTCAAATAATAATAATAATAATAATAATAATAATAAATCACAAATGAATAAATTTACCAAGGAAGAAAAGACATGTTGAAGCTAAGACAGCTCATTAGCTAGGTCTCTTGCATGCAGCAGTTAACCACGTTATGAGTGCAAGAAAAATTCTTGAGGGAAATTGAAGGGTTAATTCAGTGAACAACATGTTAAGCAAGCAAAACAGCCCCACCGCTGATGGAAAACATTTTAGTGATCTAGGTATAAGTTCGAATCATTCATGACATTCCCTTAAACCAAAGACAAATCCAGAAAAAGTCCTAACTCTTCAATACTATGAAGACTGAAAGACGTGAGGATGCTGCAGAAAAAAAAGTTTGAGGCTAGAAAAAATTTCTAATTTAAGAAGAGGAACTGTTGCTTTACCTAGAAGTGTATGATGAAGCAGTAAGTTTCAAGTTAGATGCTGCGGCCGAGTTTACCAGATCTAGCTAAGAAAACGAACAAGAGTTGCAACACTAAGCAACATACTATCAATGTAGATGAAATTATAAGGTAGATGAGATTATTTCAAAATACGATGCCATTTAGAATTTTCATAGCCATAAATGAGAAGTGTTTCTGGCTTCAAGGCTTCAAAACTCCAGAGGGCAGCCTGACCCTTGCTGCTGGCTAATGCAGCTGGTGGCTTGAAGTTGAAGCCTCTGCTCCTCTAACATGGCATTCTGAAACTCCTAGACCCTAAATTAGGTTAATTCTGGTGTTCCTTATAATGTATAAAAATGAGACTACAAATCCTCAATGACATTGCATCCTCAGGATTAACTCAAATATTTTAAGTCCACTGCTGAGATCTCCTTGTTCAGAAATCAAGATTCTTTTAAAAACATTCAGTCATTGAGAAACCACTATATAATATATTATTTATAAATAAGTAGATAATAAATATTTATCTATCTATCTGCACACATAGCATCAATTCTATAGTGCATGGATCAAGATATGATTTGGCTTTCAAGTGCAATAACAGAAGAAAAAAATCATCAAGCCATAGATAATATACATAACGACTCCTCTGGTATATCAGAGTAAGGTAAATAGAAAAACTTCTTGGAAGGGTTCTCCACCCTCATGTTAGAAAACATATTTGTGATTCATGGGAGGAAGTCTAAGTGTTAGCCTTCATAAGCGTTTGGAACAAATTGGTTCTACCCTTAAGGATGCTTTTAAGGGAGTCCATGGAGCAAGTTGCTTCAGATGAGATAGACATCGGAGAACTAAAGTTAAAAGCAGAGCCTGAAGATATGACAGAATTGCCAACACCTCAGGATAAAAGCTCCCATGAGTGAGGAGTTACTGACTACAGATGATCAAAGAAAATACCTTCTTGAGATAGAGGCCACTCCTGGGAAGACACTGTCAGTACTGTTGCAATAACCCTCACAGTGTTTAGACTCTTGCATAAAGTTAATCACTTAAACAGTGGCATTCCAATTTTGAAAGAAGTTTCTATTGTGAGGTAACTGCCATCAAACAGCATTGCAGGCGTGCTACAATGAAATCTTTTGTGAAAGGAAGAATCAATTAATGCAGCAGTTCCACGGCTTATTCACTTAAATTGCAGGAGCAGCAGGTATCAACAGTGAGGCAAGACGTTTCACCTTGCTAAAGGCACAGATGATTGCTAGCATTTTATAGCAATAAATTGGTTTTTAAGCAAAGTATGTTCAGTGCTTTCTAGACATAGAACTATTGCACACTGTGTAGACTCCAAGGTAGTATGTGCATAATTTTACATACAGTAAGCAACTCAGACAAAAAGCACATTATTCCACTGAGATATTAGCTTCATTGCAATGATCTGGCACAAACCCACTAGACTTTCACGGCAGGACTCTTTCTGAGTTTAGATGGACTTCAAAAAGGAGGTAGTTTTCCTGGGAAATTCATTTTACAGACACTAATGTGCTAGACTGAGTTAGAACCAGATGCTGTAAAGTGACCTAAGGTTAATGAAGCCAAGTTCTCAAGTGAAGAAGTGCTATTCCTTTCATTATTTCCACACATAAAAATCACTAGAAAAAAATGGATAAGCTTGTTCAAATTAATGATTTCCAATGTCAGTTAAAATTCAACAGTTTCTTTTGAATTAACTCCCAATGAAGTCATTAGCTCCATTAAGTTTATGCATTATTTTACATAGATATTGCACACTTGTGTTCATCTTTTAAAGAATTTATTTGATTAATTTGAAAGGTAGGATGGCAGATAAAGGCAGAGAGAGAAAAAGATTTTCTGTCAGCTAGTTCATCCCCAAATAAATGAAATGGCCAGACGGAAGATAGGAGCCTGACACTCCCATCTGGCACTGTTATATGGGGTGTCAGTATTGCAGGCAATGGCGTGACCCATTGTGCCACAATGCTAGTTCGCCAATGCTTATCCTCAAATGCAATTTGAATGAGTATCTTATGCTCTCAGAAGTTCTTTTCCTTTCCATTTCTTCCATAAATTCGAGGTGATTCCTATCCTTACTGGATTACATTTCCCTATAGTTCCCTAGCAGAGATGTTTCTTAGAATCAAACTAGCTTCTTATCTTCCTCTGTAATATTTTTCTGTTTCTTCTTTTGCCTCATGGCTCCTGTTCCTTAGTCTGAAAATACATGCAGGCATTGCTGATCCTAAAAGCCATCATTTGGCCTTGTCCTTGGTCCTCCAGTTTCCTCTGTATTTCATCATATTCTCAACCTTCTTGAAAATAGAGTATAAACTGTGTCTTCTCAAATTGTAACGTCCATTAGAGTTACCTGAGGACCTTATTAAAATGAATTCAGTCAGTGAGGCGGAGCCAATGTGTCTGCATTTCTCACATTCCCAGTCTATTCTACTGTCCTAGAAGGCATTGCAAATACCACAGGCCTCCACTCAAATGCTCTGTATTTACTTACCTCTCTATTTTATTCATGACTCTCTTGCCAACTGTAGTTCAATACTAACATTTCTAACATTCTTCTTTCAAATCAGGTGAAGTGAGCAGCTAATAACTTATTCTGTATCTCCCATATGATTGGAATGGGCACTTGAGTCAACTTTGCTCCTTTCCTAAGTCTTTAGCAGGTAACCGACTCGAAAGTGGAGCACGTGGGACATGAACAGATGCTTACATGGATGTCAATGTTACAAGTATTGGCTTTATCCACTATGCCATAGTGCTGCCCCATAACATTACATTTATATTGCAAGACAGCTTCTTATTTTTCTTTACATTCATTATTATTACACACGATATAATCCTCAGCATACTTTAAGAGTACTTTTTCCTCAGTGCTAGTCCTGGAGCTCAGACATAACTTAGATTAACTTCCCTGCTTCTCTAATTTTAACTGACAAAGTTTTAGTACTTATGTGAAATTATTATGGTTCCTTATAGCATATCTAGGAAGCAGATTTATATATTTGTTCCCCATTTATTAGCAAGGCAGAACAAAAGAGGAAGAATGAGAGAGATGAGAGAGATTCTTTCTGTCAGTTCAGTCCCCAAATGCTTGCAACATCAAGGGCTAGGCCAGGCTAAAATTTGGAACCCATTCCAGTTTCCCACATGGATGGGAGGGATTCATATACTTGAAAATCATATACATATATGAAAAATCATATTCTTCTCACCAAAACAAAATAAAATATTCTTTAAAATTTTGATGAGTTTTAATTTTAAAAATATTTTACTAGAGGAGAATGGGCTAAGTTTATTATTTGAAAACAAGGGATGGACCCAGCATGATGACCTAGTGGTTAAAGTCCTCGCCTTGAATGTGTGCTATGGGATCCCATATGGGCACTGGTTCTAATCCCGGAGGTCTCACTTCCCATCCAGCTCCCTGCTTGTGGCCTGTGAAGGCAGTAGAGGATGGCCTAAGGCCTTGGGACCCTGCACCCTCATGGGAGACCTTGGGGAGGCTCCAGGATCCTGGCTTTGGATTGGTTCAGTTCTCACCATTGTGGTTGCTTGAGGAGTGAACCATCAGACGGAAGATCTTTCTCTCTGTCTCTCCTTCTCTCTGTATATCCACATATCCAATAAAAATAGATAAATCTTAAAAAAAAAACCACAAAGGACAAGCTAGATGTAAATCTGAAAGTGGGGTTTTAGGTGACTAGGAAAATATTTTATTCAGAGCAATTCAATAAATAATAAGATTCTACAAAGAACCATGGGCAATTAAAGCAGAAGTCACTTACAAAACATTAACACTCATAAGACAAAACTCAAGAGAAGTGTATTAGAAGTGTAAGAGTAAGAGTAAGTGTAAGTGTAAGAGCATGTGAGTATAGAGAGTACAGATAGTGGTGGTGAAAGAACTGATAGTTGGATGAATCCTAGGAGATTGTGTTCACTCTCTGACATGATGGAATACAACTTACACAAGGCAGGACGTGGAGGTTGAGTAGGTGGGGAACATAGTATTCTGCCTCCACGTTATTTTGTTGCTTAACAAACACTCCAAAAACGTAATAGCTTAAAGCAACCATCCATTACTGTTTCTCATGATTGCACACATCAGCTGCTCTCTGAGCAAAACTAGTAGATCCCAGTTGAGATGATTCATCTGTCTGGGTCAGCCTATTTGTGTAGCATGGGGTCAGCTGGTAACATAGCTTTACTCCAGGTTTCCTGTAGTCGACCCTCAGTTTACCCTGGGTTTTGTGTCACAACAAAAGTACAGTGTAGCTGAAGGGCTCTTGAGACCCTGCTCAGGATCCCAAATTATCTCTGCTGTGTTCACATGGATACAGTTAAGTTCTCAGCCTCCTGTTCAAATAAGGCCAAAGCATGTACCTCTTTACAAGATGAGCTGCCCAGTCATATTGTAAAGAAATTGCGTAACATAATGGGGAAGATAAGAGAATGATTTTGACAAAGAGTCTTCTCTGGGACTTTTTTCCTAATGCTTTCTTTTATTATTTTTAAAATGTTCGCTTATTGATTTTTTGCTTTAAAAGCAGACAGAGAGATGTTCCACCACTGGTTCACTCCCAGATTTCAGAGCCAAGCTAAAGCCAGGAACCCCAACTTCATCCAATTCTCCCACCTGGGTGACAAGAACCATCATCTCCTTGCTAGCACGCAGGTTAGGTAAATGCTTGGTGGGAAGTAGTTCCGGAACTTGAACTAAGCACTCGGATACAGAAAATTAATCACTGAATCAGTTATTTACTCTTCTTTCTTCCATATGACTAGAGTTCTTGCTAGGAATAACATGATAGTGGTAGTGAGAAAACTCAGGGTTTTCGGCAAAGATGAGCAGGGGGCTGGATCACAAATCTGAAGAGCCAGGACTCTAATAGCCAAGGCCTATATGGGATGCAGGCATCACACGTGGTGGCTCTTTCTGGTACTCCACATTGCAGGTGCCAAGCTATTGCAGGGTTGAATCTTGGAGCAGACTTATGAACAAAGGTAAGGAAATTCCCTAGACAATGAATCCGTAAGACTGTCGATGGTCTAAAAGGCAAGCAGAACGAAGAGCACCCCTTTTACCACTTTATCTTCAGATGTTCAGTACACATCCTTGTTTTATGTTGAGAGGTGCCAGGATGTATAGTCAGTGGTCATGGCATTTAATAATTAGTACAACACAGCAATCACGCATCAGGACTCAGGCCTTGGATTGGTTGTTCGGCTCTACCTTTCTAATGGAGTAAAGCTTTCTTATTCGCTCTCAGACTGAACGTTTTTCAGAGTGACACTTTTTCATCTGCATGTGGTTTTATTCCCCTACTGATTACATGTTTTCATGGCTCTCGCATTGAAGCTATTGGAAAGATATTTAAAATGAGATGAACTTGCACAAATTTGTTTCTAATTTTATTAAAATTAAATAATGTGATGGTTATTAAGAAATGTGCACGGAAACCACATTCATTTTATTGCAATAAAATTTTAACGACAAAATTCTAATGCCTAATTAACTTATCCCTTTAATTAAATGCAAAGGATATACACGTTATATTTCCACAAACATGTGGGCATTACACAATGCACATACTGGAGTCCTAAAAAACATTTCATGTCATTTTATTATAAATAATTGAAACAATGTTTCCTTTTCAAACCCAGATAAAAGAGTAAATGCCACGGTTTTCCCATTATTTCATTTGGTTTTATAATATGGGTTAAGAAAAAATATTCCTTGTCCAAAAATTACTTTTTAAAAAGGATTATGGAACACAAACAACAAAACACTCATTTTCTTTTGCTTAAAACGATCAAGTAGGTTTTTAGAGGGAAAGGGTTAACACGGAATCTGTGTGGTACGTAGCAGTTACCACAGTAAGGCAAAAAGGATTGAATACAAACACATAAATATAAAAACAGCTTGACAGTAAACTTTAAAAGACATTTCTTCAAAAACTGTGAATAGCTTTATTCTCCCAAATGGAGAAAAGCCACTAAGGCAGAACAGATAAAGTTACTAAGCCTAAAATGTTGGTATTGTCATCTTGAAGAAAACTTTCCTTTTCTAAGAAAGGAGACCCAATACCTATTTCAATTTTCTCATTTAACAGTAACTCATATTTTGATTAAAAACTGTTTACCATTGTAATGTTAACTACTTAGAGGGAGAAAACAGTTCTTAATATTGCAAAAATATCAAGTTGCCACAAAAATGTGCCCCAGAATTTACTTAAAATAGATTATCCCATAGGAATATATTTATAAAGGAATTTACAGCAGCTAGCGGTAAAATTTGCTCAGGTGACTATAGTTTTCTATTTTGTATGTTTTTCTAAGATGTAAGAATGAACATTTTGCCAACTTTTCTCCAGTATTAATTTTTAAAATATTAGAAATTACTTAAGAGAGCCTGAACGAGAAAAATACTGAGAAGTAACATTTCACCAAGTAATATGGATTTGCTGAACACTCATGTTCATATGCATCAAATAAGGACAACTTTGCATATACCAGATTAAACAGCTAAATGGTTTCTCGAGAATATAAACATTGCTATGTACAATTTTATTTTTATAAATTTCAAATGTATTTTTTATAGAAACTGGAACATGGTGAGTCTGGAAAACATGTTTCAGTCAACTGGCAAAAATTAAAATAGCATGAAAAATGAAAGACTGAAATGAACTGAAAACATTTTTATAATTATGAAGTTACTCATATGTATACACATGCAGGGAGATACTATAAAATGAACTGCTCCAGTTTACTTGAATTTACTTCAACTTAATACATTCCAAAAACTGCTTTCTTATGTAA
Organism: Ochotona princeps; assembly: GCF_030435755.1. NCBI lineage: Eukaryota > Metazoa > Chordata > Mammalia > Lagomorpha > Ochotonidae > Ochotona > Ochotona princeps. Next base: position 27,016,412 of record NC_080840.1, on the reverse strand, counting down.
TAGCAAAGGAAATAGTAAATGCATGTATATTATTTTAAGAGTTTTAAGAGTTTTGTAGTATTTTTCACATTCTTTAAAATTCACACAGGCTATAAATACATTTAAAGATCATTGCATTTTTAAACATATATGAAAACTGTAGCCTAGGGAAGTAAACAGTTCACCTATTCTGTTCATGTTGGATTATGGCTTTTTTTTCTGAAAACTGTGTCAAAAAAAAAAAAAATCCCAGTCTGAAGTGTGTTTCTATAAGACACCATTATTTCCTCCATAGACTACAATTCGTTATGACTTTTAAATAGGGAGTTTGCATTTGGAAATGGGTTAATTTAAATCAACGATTAAGTGTGACATTGGAATTGGGCTTTTGACATCTGTTGCCATCTAACCAACTTAGAAGACAATGCAAGGGTTTTTTTTTTCTTTTTTCTTTTATCAAAATTGTGCAACAGTATGAACTTGTTAGTAAATTTGCATAGCTATAACACTATTTCACTTGTATAATACATCTTTACCAAAGAATTACGTCATGCCTGTTCCTATTCTTCAGGTATATTCTTTTCTTTTTCATTCACTTCTTTCTCTCTCTTTTCTTGTCTTTTTTGTTTTACATGAAATAAACCATATTTGCCATCTGGTTACCATTGTTCCATGTTAGGATCCATAGCAGTTTGAAGCACAGTGAGCTGAACAGTCTCTTCCCTTTTCAAGCATGACAATGGAAGGCATCCTTTAGAGTCAAACCATATGCACATGGTGACCCCACACAGACTTCAGTGAACTCAAAAGGCTCCAAATCCACAGTCAAGAACCATGCTGACTTCACATAACTACCATTCGCCGTAAAGAAGATAAAATTGTTTGCTTTAGGAGTTTCCAAACAGTGTCTCATCTGGTAGTGCTCCAGAGTGCTTTGTTGCTCTCCTACGGGATTCCACCATTGTGCCTTCAAAAGTCCAAAGGTCGAATCATCATGGTTGTGGAACGTAAAGAGTAACTGGGCCCTTTGAAGTAGTGCCACTTTATCCCATTCAATTTTCCATGGTTTTGTCCCGCAGTGTAGAACATTCCGTTAAGGTTGGAGGGGCCACAAGCATCAAACCACCAGCCTGAAAATTGTGTAAGTAATGACAGAAGAAAAATAAATGATGATAAGTAAATCAAACATTTAGAAATTAGTGCCCATTCACCAGTGGGAACTTGTTCATAATACAGTTATTTACAAATAGTAGGTACTCAATAAACACCTTCACAATAGTGCAACTCTTTCAGATTCACTGTATGTGGACAATCTAAGGGAAGGATGCTCTCATGAAGACCAGCGTTTGTTGTGATGTGCTTGGGACTCATTTCCATAGCAGTGCTGAGAGATCTCTTGATTTAAGTCAGAGCCGGATTTAAAACAGGGCAAGTGTAATGCAGATATCATTAAGCGACATTCCACCAGAAGCCAGTTGTTGGTAGAGAAACTCATAAGCATAACGCAGAGCCTGAGAGACAACCTTCCATAAAGGAACCCAGTTTGGGGTTCTTGTGTTTGGCCTGGCACACAGCTCAGCTGTGTGGGCATTTGGAGAGTGAACTAACAGAAAATTTTTTCCTCTTACTTTTCACTCTGTCTGCCTTTCAAAGAAATAATGCATAAATTAATGCCATATTCTAGATAGCAATATTTTGTCTATGGTTCTTCAATTTCTTTCTAAGCATAATAAAATAAAAACAACTTCATGAACAATATGGAAATCCTGTGCTTGTATAGCTCTCTGCAATGATAATTGAATAACTCAGTTTTATTTTTTTAATGAATTAAGTTCTTAGATTTCTAGATACAGTGCTTTTCTCTCTCTTCTGAAGTAAAACCTCTAAAATCTTTAGGGAGAGATTTATGCCAAAGACATTCTGGCATATTTCTATTTGGATACAGCTGACCTCGCTTTGATTACAAAGTTATACTTAAGGGACTAATAGCTGAAGAAAGAGAAAGCTGTATAGCTGATGTTTAACTGAAACATGAGCATCATCTTGCAGAAATTTTCAAAAACGTTAAATGTAGAAAATTTAGTTCTCATTTTTCAATTTTGGAAGATTAATTCGCTCGGGTTCTGTTTATAAAGTCACACTAGAGGCATCGCAAGCCGCATTAATCAGCAACTCATACTGGGTTGCAGTAAAAAATTCCTTGATGAATTTTAAGACCATGTATTCAATGCTGCTTTAACCACTGTATGCAAACAACACAAATGTTAATGCAGTCCAAATACAGAATACAAAAACTTCTTGTTTAGCAAAGAATTGGGAATTGCAAAATCCTACCTTCTTATTTCTCAATAGTATTCGAATTAGATTTGTTTTTAAAAAGTCAGTATACCTAGCAAAAATATGCTGTGTAGTTTACAAGAGGCATATTAAGGAAATTGTCTAGAAGAGTCCTTTAGAGTAGTAAAACTAAATTCTAAAAGAAAATTCAACTGGATATTTTCCTATGACTACCAGTTGACATTTTAAAATGTTTTAAATACCCCCTGATACTTCTGAAATAAATACAACAACTCTATTATTGAAGATAACCATTTGTCAGATGATCTTTTAAGCTGTGTTAGGGTATTCATGGTATAAACGTGTTTTTGCTTAGTTGATTTCTGGAAAGGCAAAAATTTTGGGAGAATGAGGAAAGGCAGATAACGAACAGCCTGGTAATAAAGGGTGCAGGCTGAAGAAATTCCCCTTGGGAGATCTTGGATGAGGTTCAGAAGAAGCTAGGGATGAGTAGGAACCTGTGAGAGTGTCCAATATATTGATCTCATGAAGCTTTTTCTGATGAGTAAAGTGGAGCAATGATTTTGCTAAGGAGAATGGCAGACACTCAACCAGGGCAATGTTGGCTGGGTCACAATGAACATGAGGGAGAGTTAGCATCTCAAGCCGCAGGAATGTGAAGACTGAATTAACTAGTCTGTTCATTATCCAAGCAGTAAAGGAAAGTTGTGGTTTGTACGAGCCTACCTCTCACAAAGAGTTCTACATGTAACAATTTTCTTAAAATTAGTGAATAGAGGTATTGACTAATTGATTAGTTCTCCTTACAAGGACTCTGTTGTTTGAAGTTCTTTAATTTCTTATATAGCTATATTTAATAGACACACCCCAAAATGTGACCTTTGCGATTACAGTACTCATTTTTCCTTTATTCATACATTCTAATATTGTGATATGTTGTTGCAGAATCCTCAAAGAGACAGAGGTTAGTGAAACTAGCTTAAACACACAAAAGCAAATAAACAACTATATATGGTGACCTCCTCCCTCAAAAAAAACTCACAAGGAAAAAATCAGATATCTATGAAGAAGTTTGTACAGTCATGGAAGGTGATATTACATGACAGCTGAAGAGAGAGAGGTAGTCACCCCACGAAGATGGGAAATACTTCTAAGTAGAGCATTGGTAAAATCTAACAGGAATAAATGGAGATTGATGAGTTTAGGAATAGCCAAAATATCAGAGTAGCTGGTGGACAAAGGGAACAAGGGAACACTTGTAGGAAATGAATGTGGGCCAAGAGCAGTATTGGTAGAGAAACATTGTTTGTAGAAACATTTATAATTTATCCACACTATTTGTCCATCATCAAGTGAATAAGTAAAACGTTCTTTGAGAGTGGAAACCAATATTTAGCCAGAGGAACCAGATCTGCCAGGTTAAATGTTTAGTCAAACCTCAAGTAGAATCCTCAGTTCATAGAGTGCCAAAGCCATCCTGACTACATGCGACAGCAGGATGAGGGGAGAAAACTGAGTCTGGATCAAATCAACACATGTGCACCACTGGACAGGAAGGGAGCCCCAAATGAGTGCAGGAAAATCCTGGACTTCAAAGTGTGCACAGTTTTGTGTAAAAGAAAGAGAGAGAATGCTATGAAGCAATGGGAATTACACAAAGAAATGAAGAAAATCATATGGTATCAGAGAGAGAGATTATTCCACGGGCCCTGAGAACTACCAAGTCCACCCTGTTACCCACTGAGCTGAAACCACAAGAACAGAAATGGAGTCTCTCAGCAGGAAGAGTCTCAACGTACAGCAGGTGCCTGCAATTTCAGCAGAATCCTCCGGGCACTTGGCTGACGGGAGTGGCAGGAGTGAGTGGCTGGAGAATACGGGGCTAGATGAATAAACAGAGGAGAATACAGAGGGCTTGCTTGTACTTTAAGACATCTTGTGGGCAGTGAACTACCAAGACAGCAGCAGAACAATGTAAGAAGACCTGGACTTTTATATTGACTTCGCAAAGTAGGCAAGATACCCCAAGCAATCATAGCAATATTTTTTTTAATTTGGTAAATAGTTGAATAGTTGAACCTGCTGAATAAACTATGGGAAAGTGAAGATATTTATACACATTCACTCATTTTATTGCCGACAGTCACACACTGTTGCAAATACCACAACAGATATCAATGTAAGGAGAGTTTAAAGGTCACATTCATAATATGTAGCTTACAATGTCTAACTAATTTTTACAGCAGTTTAAGAATTAAATAAGATGATGCACTGAGCAATAGCTGCTGGCAAACCCTCAGTAACTGTTTGGTGTAAGTTTTCTAGGAAATGATGATGTAAACTTAGGGTAAGGATAAAGGAATCTAGATCTTGTTGGGGTACCATGAAGTTTTAGAATGAAGACAAGGAGATCAGTGCCAATGTATTTTCTTATCCTTTCAGTGGGGTTTGTTATAGAACTATGAAAATAATTTGGGCTCAAGTAAGTACAATAGTACAATGTTTACATTATGAAAACACATTTAAATATCCTATTTGAATTTTGCTTCAATACTCTTTACACTTTCTTGAGGCATCAAGTAACTTGAAATGTTCAGTTACTTTTTTATGGTAAAAACAGTGCATCATGCACACCGTGGTTTGTCAGATAATAACAAAGATGATGAAAAAAGATGGCAGAAACTAAAACAAAAGTTACTAATCTCTATGACAGTTTCATTTCCATCTTCAAGGCAGCAGAGATAATACAATTGGTTTTCTCTTGCACAGGTTTTAAAATGAACTATACAATGAACAAAAAATTCATTGTTTTAAATATTCCAAATAACCTGTCCCTATTTTACCTGTCTTGAAAAAAAAACTTGTCACAGTCATATCTGCTAGCACACATTCTGTAATGATTTGATTTAAAGCTTCTTGCTGTTAAGTAGGCATTGTTCAGAACATGCCTGGATACCCACATGTACTGCTTGATACTTGTAAATAATCACATGTGTTCAGCAGTACTGTGGACCTAGAGAAATGTGCTTGAGATTAAGACATTTTGTTTGAATCTATCATGGACTATGCCTGCATATACAGCTCCTTTTGGACAACATTATCAAATAGCTGAGTTATACACACTTTGCAATCCTGGGGAAATATTAACTTTGTACTTTGTTCTGTATTTGCCTGGGAGTGATAAATAAGAAATACGCGAAAGAAGCTAACCTAGGAAAAGCATTTTAAGCTTAAAAGAACTCAGCAAAGCAAGCAAAGGAGGAAGAAAGCAGCTTCCTTCCGTTGTTGGGACAACTGATAAAATGTCTCAAATGCTTTGAGGTTGGCAACTGCTGAGATATACTTTGCCAAGCATTTTTCTTTATAACCTGTAACCTCATGTATATTTTACTAAGATATCTGAGATGCATGTTTCTAATTCATTTACACTTAACTCATTAAAATTTGGTTTCATAATAACTATCCCAGACTTCCCAGCCTTTTGAAATATATGAGTCTTTTTTATCTTTGAAGCAGAAAATTCACATTTTATCACTAGTAAATGAAACTTTGCCCAGAACATAAGAATCTGACTCTAAACTTCAGAAAGGAAGTTCAAATTCATCTAAAAGTCGGGAAATCTAACTCCCAAATTCTTCTAATCCTAAATCAAGTATTTCTCAACATGCCTTTCTTAAGGTAAAAAGCACAGCAAAAATAAAGACATGTAGAAGTGTGTTTCAGAAACAAAGGTTTTGTTCTCACTAACAATGTAGCTGAACTAAATTATTAGTGTTGTGGCTATCAGGGGAATTGTAATGAAGAAATTGCTTGATGAGTTTATGTGTGCAAAGCTGGGTCTACCCATAGATAGCCTCAAGGAGCAAATGCATAGGTCTTATGTGCAAGGCAAAGAACCTTCTAGAGGCCTGTATTTTTTCAGTCATTTCGTACTATATCCCCTATAGGTCAAGGATTTGCTTCTTTCTTTCTCCCCTTTATCTCTCTCTTTTCTTCTTGCTCTAAAGATAAAAAGGCTTGGCCAATAACATACATTTTGTCTTGGACATATAAGATATCTGTCTCCTCCCCCCTCTGGACATCATCTCCCTTTTAACCATGTTCAAGTGCAAAAGTAAGCTATGGATAGTAAATAGAGCTCTATCATTCTTTTTAGATGTCATTTCTTTTACTGTAGACACTAGGCACAGCAGATAAGTCTTTGGCCTCTGCAACTTGAAGACCAGTATTAAATTGTACTTCTAATACTGTGTAACTTTTGGCAAGTGAACTGTTCTGTGTTTCAGTTCTAGCCAAATGAATTACTGGTGTCCCGTTTTCAGGGGGCTTTTGGAAGCTTCATGTATTTATATCAATTCTTGATTTTTGGAACAATGCAAATATTTTGTTAGGTGATACGAGCTCAATAAATATTTGCTATTTTATTATATACAACTAAAATAGTTGCTTATTTCTTATTCCCTGCTAGTTATTAACTCTGTAACATTGCATTATACATGTATTAGTTCTAATTCCTCTTTTTCTAAACTTAAAAAATGTTTTTCCCATGTTATTTGTTTTTTTTCTCATAAATGACACATTGCCTGAAAAAACAGCATCCTAAGCCTTGTACTTGAGAACTCAATTTCTTTAAAAATCAGAAAACTAGCACTCATATATTTGCAAGTCTATTTGACTTTTAAGTTTTTTGCTGTTTAGTTGTCTTTACAAGTTGGCCCCAGTTTTTGATTTTTATTCTTTTGTTTCATGTTTGTACATACATATATATATTTAAAGATGTTAAAAATAAATTCATGGGGCTGGTGTAAGGGTACATGAGCTGCAACATCTATATCTCGTATAGATACTGGTTCAAGTGAATGCTCCACTTCTCATCCAGCTCCCTGAAAGTATGTGTGAAAAAGCCAGCTAACAAGAAGACGCGTCAAGTGTCAAGGGAGACATTGATGAACTTCCTGGGTCTTGTTGGTTTTGGGCTCAGTCCTAGTATTTAGGGCTTTTGGGGAGTAAAGCAGCAGATGGGAGATATCTTGCTTTTTCTTCTTCTATTTCACTCCAGATCTTCCTTACAAATACCTTATTAAAATTTAAATTCCTGTAACAGTGACAGTCATATTAACATTGAGTTATTTTAATTATGATGGCCTGTCAGAGTTATTGACAATATATTAATTCATCTAACCAATATTTACCACGCCACAAACTATGTGTATTCCATTATACCAAGCATTAGAGAGCAGTGATGAACACAATAAAGTCCTTGCATTCAAGAAATACATTTCATGTGGGAGAGGGCTACACAAGATTACTAAATATAGAAATAGAGCTGAAATAGAAGTAATGCAGTGTCAAGTACTTTGGTTAACCTTCAGTTATCCACAAAGAAGTTTTCTCAACATTTTTACTTTCAAAACTCATGAGATGACAGTTACACAGCAGCATTTAGTATTCTCTTCCTGAGCTAAAAATATTAAGATATTATTAAGATGATAATGGGTTGCAAATATCTTGTCATTAAAATTTGGTTTGTCATCTGAAGAAACTAAATCTCCTTCCTTCCTTCCTTCCTTCCTTCCTTCCTTTCTTCCTTCCTTCCTTCCTTCCTTCCTTCCTTCCTTCCTTCCTTCCTTCCTTCCTTCCTTCCTGTCTTCTTTCTCCTTTCCCCTGTCTTTCTTTCTCACCTTTTTCTTCAAGATTACATAGCAGGCAAAGCAAACAATTGTTAATTATGTGATGTTAGCATCTGGTAAGTTGTAGGGTAAACTAAAAAATTTGTGTTTATAGCTTTAACCCTCATATAGGACTGGACCAAGAAATATCCTTTGTTAGCTTTAGAAAGTCCTGTCCATTTGCTGACACAGTTTATGCGTGTGAAAAGAAAGCAGAGTTTCCATTGCAACAGATTTCTTTTTGTAGAGGGTTAGGTCACTGGTTTTTCTTTTGTAAGATTTATGTATTTATTTATTATTTTATAGGAAAGTCAAATTTACACAGAGAAAGAGAAACAGAGAAAGATCTTCTATCCGTTGGTTCACTTTCCCAAGTGGTCACAACATCTGGAGCTAAGCTTATCTGAAACCAGGAGCTTCCTCCAGGTCTCCCGATGGGTACAGGGTCCCAATGCTTTGGGCCGTCCTCTACTGCTTTCCCAGGCCACAGTCAGGGAGTTGGATGAGAAATGGAGCAGCCGGGATATGAACTGGATCCATATGGGATCCCAGCATGAGCAAGGTAAGGACTTTATTTACTAAGCTATAGTGCTGGGCCCAGGTCAGTTTTGCATAACTTTTGCATTTTGTACTAAGTATGGAAATCTCCTTGAATGAAAAGTAAGGTAAATCAAAGAATGCAAAATAATGCCATGCTTATTGGTGTTTGTTGTTAGCCACTTTTGTGATTGCAGATTACAACAGTCTTAGGTCAAGCTACTTTGAATAAGTCTTGAGTACTCAAATAGTAGAAATTCAATATTTTCAACTTAATAACCATGGAATAAATCACTTTTAAAGTGTTTATCTCTGAAGAATCCTAACCTATTACCAAAAATCATGTTTTAATTGAACGTAAGTTCATTTTGACTGTGACCACCTACGATACAGTTTTTCAATTTCCTTATTATGGAATCCTAGGAGTTTTACATATCTGTCTGATAGACACTAAATCTATAAAAATAAATGATGCACTCTAGGTATCTGAATTTTTGTTTCTTAGGGTAAATAGACAATGGAACTGTTAAGTTTTTACTGAAACTAATCTCTCTCTTTGGATTCAGGAGGACACAATAGGAACTCTCCAGAGATATCAAGAAAATATTTCCTCCAATCACCTCTCAAATATGTTCTTCCACTACAGGCACATATGCATACTTGTCATCACAGCTTTGCAAGGGGAAAAAAAAAAACTAAGAAAGCAACTTACAAACTAGGGCCATTGGCAATCACATAGCACAGATATTTCTGGCTTACAACTCTTTGGTGACAAGCCATCTCTCCTCAATGGTTAATTAAAAGGTCACTTACACGAAAATATGTGTGGTAATACTGACACTGAGGCATATGTTCTAATCCAATTGGAGATATGTTATGAAACATAAAACTCTGTATCTAATTTGGATGGGAGAATTTCTGAATTTCTTGGAAGGTAGAAATTAATGTGCTTTTAGAAAGTGGTATCTAGTACTATCATAACAGCTAGTACTATCAGCACAAATATGTAATGCTTTCTCAGGGATTTATTTTTTACTCAATAATGATGAGCAATGAAAAAGATCACCAATACATTGAAAATAATATGCCTGATTCCTTTAATTGCCAGTCACATTGAAAACATGCAGCAAGAGTGCCCAAAAATTGGAACAAAATTTGAGAGGCCATTTTTTATTAGACCTACAATTACAGGAAAGTGTAGTTAAACTCTTTCAAATAAATAGTCTTATAACAATGCCCATAACTATAAAACTAGCAAAAATCATTGCAGGCTTTACTTTTGTTCTTGACTGGCTGTTTGTTGCACCTGAGCTACTTTCCCCTTTTTTCAGTAACTCTGGCACATATTTTGTGTTGCACACAGAATTCGTTATCCATTGTTTACTTTCTTTGTTGTCCTCTCCATAGAAGCCTACTCTATTTCACTCATCTCGCTCAACAGTAGACTACTTTAATAAATACGAAAAACACAATGAATTGATAGAACAAAGTTTAAAAACTGATATGTTAGGGAATAAGGGAGAAAAATCAAAACGTTCTACCTTGTTCTAGCTGAAATACTTTCTGCTTTTAATTAGGCTATCTCCTGAGGTTCATTCTTGAACACATAAGGAAAACAAGGAAGCTACACTCTCCCACTCAAATCCCTCTGTGTACTGGGAGCTAATTATCTAGGGCAGTTAGCAGGCAATAGATCTTACTGTACCTTTAATTTCTTTTAGAAAAAAAAAGAAAATATATAAACAAGACGAAAGAAAGCTTTGATTGATAATGATGAAGAACAAGACTTATTATTCTGAAGAGTGCAATCTCAGTGATGAAGAGACATTAAACAGGCAACAAACTTAGATCCAAATTACAAAAGAAAGGAAGGATGGAAAAATCATTAGACAAAGAAAATGTTTCTAAGCAGAAATTTTACAGTGAATGAATGGTGGTGTTGGGGAGAGCTAAGACCCAAGCTCCAAGCGGTGCTCCAGTTACTTGGACTGTCACTGGCACTCACCCTTATGCTCTCCAGCTCTTAGATATCTAAATCCTACATTTCAACTTTGCAGAGTGAATGACTTTGCAAGACCTGGATTTCTTCAAATGGATATTTGATAGGGGAGTGACGCTTATTATAAAAACACATTTACTTAGACTAGCTCAACCCGAGCAATAAGTGGAAATTTGCTCTCCCAAATATATGTGTTTATTGGGGAGTAAGAAGCAGGTCCAAGAATGATTATGGATGAAAGAACATGACAAAGTTCAATTATCTGAATCAGAAATAAAGTCATAAATCTGAGCAAGGAACGTTCCTCAACAACTGAGAGGTGCACTCTCTTCTGCTTCTTTCCATATTTTCGCTATTATGACAGGAATGTGAACATATTGGAATGCTTTTCTAAAAACACACTTGAAAGATGTTATTGCTGGTCTTTTATGTACTGTATTTATTTGGTATGAAAAATTATCTGTAAAAACAGACATGGAAAAAATGAAGTATATTTCAATATTAAAATGAATAGGAAACTAGAACATCAAAATTCTTTTGTGTTTGTATAAAGTTGCTGACACTTTCATTTATGGACTCAGGGAGGTAGCAAATAAAGAATTTTCTTTCAGAAAAAAGCTTGAGATCTAAGATGTGAATATCATTTTTTCAAAAATAATGCAGCTTTGTAAAAACTGTTAGAGGGAAGAGATTATCATAAAATTACTGGTAGGAGAATTTTGCAGTTTTGATGAGGTTGAACATTATATGTTCAAAGCATAAGGAGAAGGTCCTAAAGGAGACAGAATCACAAGCTGACGTGGATACAAACAGGGCAGGTGTCAATGCAGAACATCAATATAGGTGTCGTAGGTGGGAGTCAATGGACTTGTTTCAGCTGAAATGCAGAGGCAGTAGATAGGGTGGGATATGGAAAGACTTTTCTACATCCTTCTCTCCACCTCCTAGCACACAATGGTGATTGATGAGAAAAAAAGTGTCAACCTAATCATTACTTTCATTGGCTTTAAGATCCAAAAATGATTTCCAGCGTTACAAGGTGTCTCTTCATTCATTCATGCCACTGAGTTTCCATGTGTCAACATCTACTACATTATATTTTAGTAATAAAACAGTGAATATTAACTGGCTATCATTTTCCTTAATTACAAAGCAAAAATCAGAGTTTCTCTCCCTGTTATTTCACAGAGCTGATCTGGAATCAAGCACGATGCAATAGCATGTGTGGTACCATACCATAAAATGGATCAATAATGGCAGTAATATGCTTTACTGTGGGAAGAAAAGCATTAGATTTGAACAAATCTTTTTGTACTGACAGAAAACCACTTTTGTTGTACAGTGACATGGAAAGAATGTCACAGAAGTTAAACCCAGGACTATTTTCTTACTTGATTTAAAATTAAAATGATTAATGGACTCTTCTTCATAATTGCAATGTATTTTGTGATAATTCATTGTAGTATGTGCTGAATTTGCAAATGGTTGCTTATTCTCATTGGATATGTTGATGATTTACACGGTAGAGCATTTAGGATTTCACAAGGCTGAAGAACGCATCCAAACCAAGCTTAGCATGGTCCCTTGTAAATGCTGGAGGGAGCGGCCGATCTCTAAACATGCTAACGATATCTTCCACAAGAAGAAAAGGGAAATTAATGAGCAAAACAAACTGATCTGTAAGGACTTGCTTTGAAGTTTACTGACCAGGAGATACTATCCCTTTGTCATAGATAAGAAGCTTCAAGCCTCAAAACAATGAAACACAACTTAGAGAATGACCCTGTTGGACTTACCGCCTGTAAGCATGAGGGCACACTTGCACATACAGTTGTCGTTATCAGCATCTTTAGTGCTGAAATCAGCACCATGTAAGATCAGGCTGCTCTGTTTTCCTGCCGTCCCTGTGTGGCCCTTCAAATATAACCTGAGAAAACACAATACAACACAATACAATACAAGCCACTTGAAAGAATAACAGAACCCAGAAAGCTGAATTGTTGAATGCTTGCTGTTTTCATCTTTTTTGCACTTTAAACCCAGCTTTTCCAATAAATCACTATTGGAACCAAAAGCTAAAGGAAGTAAAGAACAGAGAGGGTGGAATAAGAGGTGTTGAGAGTCAGAAAGAATGATTTAATCACAAAGAGAAGAATTCTCTATGGTGTGTAAAGCATTATATTTTCACTGTGCATACACAAACTCACAATTCTCTAACAATGCAAGTACCTCAAGAAAAACACAAGCTATTTTTATTATAATAGGTATCAGTATCTAATCAACATGGCTTTTAGTTATAGATACAGTATGTAACCACACTAATATCTGCTATTGATGAAGCGATAAACACTATTAACAGCAATATAGATAATAAATCTTGACCAATGAGAACTTGCTCTATGCTTGACACTGCTATTTGAGATTAGGTGTTGTTTCATTCCATTCTCATAATGAGTATGTGTTCAAGGAGTTACTATCTCCATTTGTATAAGAAGGTGGAGTGAAACTAAGTAAGCAGGAATTTAGCTGTGCTGTCCTCTAAAACTTGAGCTCTTAATCTCTATGCATTTCCTAGAGAGAACATGCTATGTGCCATCCACTGCTCTGCACATTTCATTAAACCGCAAACGAAATCAGACAAAACATCCATGCAGCTGAAAGATTTACATGATAGTGACATTCTTTAAATTCAGAATCCCAATTTTTTTATCTTAAGTATGGTATTCTATAAATGACCTGCTTTACTCTTTTGGAATGTTTTTATTTGAAACTAACATGAACTCAGACCCATGGTCTTTCAGCAATTATTGATTGATCAATACATTGAACTATTGATTGATAGCTAACTAGGTAGATCCATGGGTTGATGACAGATAAATATATGACTTCTGTGTGCACCTAGGTATATGCTGGTATATGTCTTATTAATATGTGCTGTTTGATGATATTTTATATTTTATAGTTTTTGCACTAATATTTTATATTTTATACTTGTTGCATATTTGTGCAAAATATTTTAAAGTATTTAGACATTTCAAGCTATAGCAAAAAGATACAACTAAACCTTTATCAAGATTTGTTAGCTTCAATTATTTACAGAAAATGGGAATAGCTTTAGTAAAAATAACTTTCAGCTTTGTCTTAAGCTGCAAAATCAAATACAAGTTTATAATATTTTAAAACCTAAAAAGCAGGCCAAACATCACTGGAGATGCAGAATTAGAGATGTGTTTCTAAGTGTCAGTGAATGCTTGAGGCTGCATCCAGCCTGCTTGGGGAAGAGTTTCTCTGGGGAAAACTGGAGGACAGACAGGTCACCAATGTGAGTTCTGGGAAATGGCGTTCTGTTGGACTCACCAACCTCCAGGACTGGCCTGAAGTTTGATGTGGTCACTTTCTGGAAGTCTTTAGCTTCTCAGAGACAGGGATGCACATAAAATCCACTGGAGACATGTTGTCAGGTCTCCATTTATAGTCAAGTTAGATGCATTTTGTGGGCCAAGTCTGATGGTCTACTCAGAGAGAATTTCCAGAAAGCCAAATCATAAACAACAAAGTTGCTAGTTTAGTGAACACAGAATCAGAGTCAGGGGAATAAGATGAAGCATTCCCAAATTAAGTAGCTGCAACTCTACTAGTCTAAAAATCTCTTTTTCCCCTGGGGCTGGGAGAGTTCCTGCGCAGTGTGTCCATGATACCAAGGGCTAGTCCATTTCGGTTGTTTGGCTTTTCTCAAATGTGTGATGGCTTCCCTTCTTTCCTCAGTAACAGTTGCAAAAGCAAAGTCAAGTGCAGATTCCAGAAGTGGGATTGCTAGGTCACATGGCAATGACTTGGAAGTGTTTTGAAGTACATTTTACACTATTTTTCAAAGTTAGCTGTACAGATTCGCATTCCCAAACAACATATAAACTTCCCTGAGATCAGGGTGTCAAGCAGATGTCTGTATTTTCACAACCATTTCAGCACTGTTTACAATAACTAAAAAGTGGAACCAACAGAAGTATGCCTCAAGGATGAATGGCAAAAGAAAATATGCACAGTGAAATGTTACACAGTCATTCAACTAAGAAAATGCTTCCACTCACAAAAATGTGGATTAAATTTCTGACATTCTGCTAAGTGAAAGAAGTCAAACACAGAAAGACTAACGTGCACATGGATTTTAAAAGGTCAATCTCAAATCTCAGAAACAGAAAGCAAGATAATTATTAGAGGTTATAGCAATGATAAGGAAGGAGAAGGAAATGGGAAAGAAAAGATGCTAATCAAAGTGTTTAAATCTCTTAACTCAAGAGTAAGTATGGCAGCCTATGACACGATGTGGTGACTTCATTGAATAGTAATGTGTTGTGCTTTCAAAATTACTGCGAAAATAGAATTTTAATATTCTCAGCACAAAGAAATGACAAATTGGTGAGATGCTGGATTTGTTAGTTAGCTTGACTGATATTTCTATAATGTATTCATGGATTACAACATCATATAAATGAAGCATTTGCCAATTCAGAAAAATAGACAAAAAATAAAAATAATGAAAAAAGTAAAAAAGGAAGAATCAATCCACAACTCATTGAGTATACATACTCTTAAAATTTACATAATTTTACTGTGTTTTCCAGTCCAAATATGATAAAGTATTCATTTTAACTATCCATGTGTATATACACATGTATGTAAATATATGCACACATTTAAAAATGTACATGTAAGAGATAAATGCATTAAAATATGCATAAAACCCTTGCCTACAGCCCCAACTCATCTCTCCTCAGATGCAATGGATGCAGGCAAATTGTGTTCCTTAAAATGAGGGGTTTTTTTTGAGGTTGGCATTGTGGCATAGTGAACAGATGTTGACAGGGATGCCAGCATACCATATTGGTGCCAGCTGAAACCCCAGTTGCTCCAACTTCTGATCCAGGCAGGTTCTAATGTGTATTACAAAGCAGCAGAAGATGGTCCAATTCCCTGGGCTCCTGAACCAATGTGAGAGGCCCAGAAGAAGTGGTAACTCCTGGTTTTGGTCTTGTTCTACCCTGACTATTAAGCTTATTTGGACAGTAAAGCAATAGGCAGATCTCTGTCTTTTGTCTCTCCCCTTCTGCTTGTAATGCTGTCTTTCAAATAAATAAAAAAATAAATTATCCTCATAAATAAGTACAAATTGAAATAGAGTTTTACAAATCATTTTATGTATAAATATACAATCTGTTTCTAAGCCATTATATATGGTTCACCAACTTCATTTGGAAGATATATATTTTTAAGATTTATTTATTTTTCATTACAAAGTCAGACATACAGAGAGGAGGAGAAACAGAGAGGAAGATCTTCCATCCGATGATTCACTCCCCAAGTGAACCGCAACAGGCCGGTGTGCGCCAATCCGAAGTCGGGAACCAGGAACCTCTTCCAGGTCTCCCACGTGGGTACAGGGTCCCAAGGCTTTGGGCTGACCTCGACTGCTTTCCCAGGCCACAAGCAGGGAGCTGGATGGGAAGTGGAGCTGCCGGGATTAGAACCAGCGCCCGTATGGGATCCCGGCGCGCTGAAGGCGAGGACTTTAGCTGCTAGGCCATGCCGCGGGGCCCAATTTGGAAGATATTTTATGAACATATTATCAGTTGTAATGGAATTGAAGATTGCCTGACATATCTCTAAATGCGCATGCAGATGTTATTTTAGGATCAGAAAGCTTCCAGTGACTTTTCCTAACCATCACTGGCATGTACCTCACCACTACTGTATGCTATTTTATTCCATGAACAAAGAGACATTTTTAAATTATTTATTATTTTTAATTCATTAATTACATTGTATTATGTGACACAGTTTCATAGGTACTTGGGTTCTCCCCACCCCTCCCCAAACCCTCCCACCATGGTGGATTCCTCCACCTTGTTGCATAACCACAGTTCAAGTTCAGTTGAGATTCCCTCATTGCAAGCATATACCAAACATAGAGTCCAGCATCTTATTGTCCAGTCAAGTTCAACGGCTTCTTAGGTATACCCTCTCTGGTCTGAAGACTGAGCCAGCAGAGTATCATCCCAGTCAATTGAAAGCTCCAACAAAGAGACGTTTTTAAGGTTTCATTTGATTAATAGTCAGAGGTGAGATTTGTAGCTATGGCAAGTCTTCTCTGATTTAATGCAGAGGTCTTGCAACTGGTCTCACTGCTTCTTCCCCTTTTTAAAATCCGTGCTCCATATGTTCATTCAAAACACGCATCTCATCATCTCTCTACTTGGGTTAAAATCTCTCAGATGTCCCCCGAGACACTTAAAGAATAAAATCAATTCCTCATTGTGGTTTACAAGGCCTTTGAAGTCTACTCCTTGTGCACTGTAAACTTTCTCAAATGCTGCCTATGCCCCACCCTCCCCTTCCTTTTTCTTCCTTTTACACACACAGAATGTTCTCCCACCCTATCCAATCATTTGCTCCTCAAAGCAATGACCTGTCTTTTTTTCATGCATCTCTTAGAAGGCCCTTCTCAGTTTTGAATAATTGCTAAGCTGCTATTCATCCTTTAAGATTCATTTCAAATATCATCTCAAGGTGCATTAAACTAATAATCCTCATGATGGTATCTATTTGCTTCATTTAATTATCTTTTCCTTATCTGATATACATAATCAATCATGGGTTCTTTCATATATAAATTACATCTTACCCATCTTTAAATTCCTACAATTCTAAGAGAAGAATTAATAGGATTTGAGATAGAGAGGTTGCCTTAATGTACACTGAATAAATTAACGAGAAGTGTGACTCATCTTTAAACTTCAAACAAAAGTATACTAGAATATCAGTAACCAAAGCAATCAAAAAATGCCTGCCTCATGTTTCATCTGTTTTGTGTTTCATTTAGTAAGGAACTCAAGAAAATCAATCAAGTACTACTTTCCTATTCAACCCAAATTTAAAATGCATGTGCTTACATGTGTGTATTATATACATGTGTATACAGGCCCTCACATGCTGTGCTGTATCGTTCTTGCTTCTTTTTATTCCTGGGCTTACTACTTGTTTTCTCAGGCATCACCGGATACAAACATATGCCGATGAATTATGCACACAAAATAAAGTGAGAAAGGCTACATCTAATATTTATGAGTTCTTACATTTTATTGAGGGATTCTGTATCTCATGCATAACCAAGACATATATAAAAGCAAAATTAAAATGCAATCATCCTTTAGATAAATTATTCAACTGAAATTATTTTTAAAAGAAAAATTATAACAAGCTGTAGAAGCATCTCCTTAGGTCCTTCCTGGAGAAGAAATCACTAAAACTCGAAGCAGAAGCAGAGATCCAAGCTGTGCCATGTCATCCTACAGACATGCTGACTGGAAGGCTCTAAGTGTTGAAGAGATGAAGGTTTTGAAGAACAATGGATTTTTCCACTATAGCCTGATTGAAGAATTCAAGTAATGTATGTAGGGTAGCATTCATCGCCCCTCATCTGTGTCCTCAGCATATCACAGAAGCATGGCTTACGTTCCATTGTGAAGGAGATAACTCCTTGGACAGCCATTCTATTGCATTGGGAGACACATGGGATTTCTCAAAATCAACATTTTCAACACTACTTCGTGAAATTTACAAATGAGGACAGATGTGTTGTGGTGGCATCCCACAGGATTCTGGGAGAATCTGTTTAGTGAGGAACCACATTCTATCCATCAGCAAGGGCTTCTCTCTCCTTAGCAGCTATTCAGCTAGCACAGGATCACAGCTACTGACCCTAAGTCAGTAACAGTAGCAGGGTTTTGGTTACAGGCAAATTAAGGACTGGTCTCATTGATGTCAAGTGATTCTAAATAAGTTTAGGAAATGCATTAGAATTGTGAACAGTGAACAGTGAAACTGGGCGTTCCAATATTACTTCAGGCTAATTTTGAAAGTTGTCTTATAGAACAAGCTATTCATGGATTTCTCTACACAGCTCATTGGTGTTCAAAACGATCCTTGCCTAGTTAAAGAAAAGTCAATATACTGAAGAGTAGCTAACTTTGTGTATAATTGTGGTGAAAGAGAACAAGAAGTGTGATTCATCAGAAAACACTTAACCCAAAACAGTGCCATAGGACTCTGAACACTGGGCGCATATGCTCAGCCAGGATAGATGTGGCTAGCATGAAACATGTTGTGTTAAGCGATTAAAAGCAAAACCCCTCTCTAGAGGAACAAAATAAACAAAAACTACAGAGAATGTAATTAACATGTCACTAAACAAGCAGCCAGAGTGTAGAGTCATGATGTTTATCCTTTGATATATATATATATTTAAGATTTATTTATTTTTATTGGAAAGGCGGATTCATAAAGAGGAGGAGAGAAAGAAAGGAAGATCTTTCGTCTGAGGGTTCACTCCCCAAGTGACCGCAACAGCCCGAGCTGAGCCAATCCTGAAGCCAGGAGATCTTCCAGGTCTCCCACGCGGGTACAGGGTCCCAAGGCCTTGGGCTATCCTTGACTGCTTTCCCAGGCCACAAGCAGGGAGCTGGATGGGAAGTGAAGCTGCCGGGATTAGAACCGGCAGTCATATGGGATCCCGGGGCGTGCAAGGTGAGGACCTTAATCAGTACGGCATCGCGCCGGGCCCGCAATATATATATTTTTACTAAGAATTGTTTGAGATGAACATCAAAAGGATTCAATACAGGTAACTTCATAAAACACATACACATTTATGAATGATTTTGAGCCAATAACATAGGCCAGTATTTTAATATTTTTCAATTAGTGTTTTACGGGAGAAACAAATGGATGTACATTGAGACCAGTCACTAGCTTTAGATCATCCCTGAGAAACTTTGCCTTGGTAGATTTCAGTAGCTAGAAGGATGATAACCTCATATTTCCTAAGGAAAATGGAACAATAATGAGTTTAAGTACAGAAGTTCAAGTTTCAACATATCCGCAGGTAATACTTGCGTGTTGCTCTAACTTTCTCTTCCTTACCTGGGTTCCCAATTGTAGGAATCCAGCTTCCCTAAGCCTTGTCTACTTACACAGGAGACTGCCACTTTCCTTACAGCTTTCCAGCTCCTGTGTTCAGGGGGTTAAGAAACTCTTTCAGTATCTGAGGCAGTGGGAGTTGTATGTATGACAAATTGAAGTGTAGCCTCCACTCTTCTCAACAGTAGACAGACTCTCAGAGAGTCGAACTCTAAGGGTTTGGATATTCACAACTGGCTAGATTCTTATTTGAGCTCTGAGCTCTCTCCCTACTACCATCTGGATCTAGTTTGTCTTTCTCTCAATTACTTGAAGAAAATACGAAATGACCTCTATGGCTTGCTTTCAGAGCCTAGTAGCAATGACTCAATCTGACAGAACTTCCCCCACAAGATTATGAGTCTTGTTTGCTGCTCGAGGGCTCTCTTTGATTTAAGCACCTACTCCCACCCCACTGAATGGGCCACGCATCATCGCCAGTGAGGGACCTATCTGTTAACACTGAGTTCACAAGTTGCAGCTGGCATCTTTGACCAAAAATAAATGTACTATTTTTCTTGTCAATCTTTCCACAGAGCAAACAATGTTAGCCTTTCCACAGATTCTTGAAAGAGGACCCCCCCACACACACAAAAAAAAGAGGTGTGAAGAGAGGTTCAGAAGAAAGGTATACACGTGATTAATATTGTAGGGGAAGGGGGAATTTCAACAATTCTAAAGTGCTCAGAAAGTTTGGTGGAGGAGATTGCATATGGAGGCTGTAGGTTCAAGGGCTGTGACATTCAAACTAGAACTAAATTTTCAGGTTACTTCATGTTAAGAAAGAACAAGAAGGAAAAGTGATTCCATTGGTCATTGGAATGTGTTGGAAACATCAAGAGATACAAAGCAGATGAAGCACTTAGAGGTACTGCACATCTAAGATAGTATATTTTCTTTTTTGTACCCATTAGCATTTGAAGCTATGTATATTTTTTTTCACAAAACAAAGATATGTAAATATAACAATGAAATCCTGTTACAGTGAAAAGTACTAACACTGGAAAGCCTGACTAAAGTGAAAACTGTTAGTTCTTCTGAGTCAAGAGGGGGTTTGAATTTTTAATTAGAATTTGTCAAAATAGTTAAGTTTTCCATATCCAAATAATATTTGCTAGTATTTTTTTTTTCAAGTTATCATCTTGTAGTAACATTTTGACCTCTTTTACCCAGGATTGTCCAAGACAATTCTTCGCTCATAATTAACCACTACATTATTCAAGCCATCTCTTTCTATCTTCACAAATCTGAAATTAATCATCCTTCAAGGTCAGTGCAACTGTTATACAGGAAACCTTCCCTCTTATTTCTTCTCTAAACAGAGAAGTTGTTTCTCTTACAACACGTCTCATTTTGCATATAAAATAACACTATATGTATGTGCCTTATCTCCATCATTAGCCTGTAAACTAATGAAAAAATATTCATGTCTAACCATCTTTCTAAACTCCAATTTCTAAAGAATTTAATAAATATTTATTGAGTCAAAAATTAACAAAGTTCAGGCTTATTCAATTCAAGGATAGTTACAATCATGTTTACCAATTCAAGGCCATGGATTTTTTTTCTTTTTTGAGATTTGTCTGTTAATGACCAGCGACTGTTCTAATTGTATTGGAATACAGCTTCAATGAGTATGGAATTTGTGGCTGCTGAGAGTTTTGAAGAAATAGCTGATGGACCAACCAGTTAAAATAAATAATAGTTTAAATGAGAAAAGAAAACATTAACTTTCATGCAGAAAACTATTTCTATACCAGCACCCATTCTGGTAGATTCTTTGGAAGCCTGTGTATTTATTTTTTGACTCGGTCAAAAGTTTTGTGCTCACTTTCAGATGGTAGAACATTTGTTTTATAATACTAGATATTAGGATTATGATTTCTGTGAAAGAGGCTCTATTAAGTTTGTGTCATTATGTGCAAGACCTTTACTCATCTTAGGGTATAGTTTATCACTCAATTTTCTATAAGCAAATAGATTTTTTTGCAATAGCGTATCAATGAATTTGTGAAAAATGTCAGAAAAATACGTGTAGCAAAGTGCCCAAGACTCCATTGTATAACCATGATCCACAGTCCAAATATAAATCTATTAGTAGAAGAAAAAAGTCAAAAGAAGTTTTGACAGAAAGGAGAGTATGAATAATAATATTAAATTAATTTAAAATACACAGTTTTACTAATGAAGAATTAAGGATACAATAGAGGAAAATATACCTAAAAGGTAAAGATCAAGCAGATATAAATGATTTGTTGAAGAAGTACAAGTGAAAGAACTGACAATAAAGTCATTGTTTAGAATTCTTGTCTTTTCCTCTTCTCTACATCCATAAAGTAAATAAATTAGCTTCTAAAGGACAAGATCATACTAGACAGGTACCTTAAAATTAGCAGAATATAACAAAATTTGGAGTTCAATGTTTTGGGTTTCAATCAGTTCTTCATTTTTATGATCCTCAGTTGCATTCTCTGTAAACGGCCTCTACAAAACCAATATTCTTCTAATATTTTTGTGAAATTAAGTAATTCCGTTTTTCCACAAATTCTGAGGTGCCCCTTGTATAAATATAAGTAAGGATGCTGAGAATGATGGAATAATGAGAGCCACAGCTAATAAAGACACGAAGATAGGCAAGAAGCAAGAAAATTAAAGATAAAATGAACCAAATGTCTGATGGCAATAAAACACCATACTCTTAGAAACATATTCTTCCATACAAAGTAAGAAGAATACGAGGTACAAACAACAGGAAATCAGAGTTACATTCTTTCTGTCTGCCGAGTTTAAGGTAAGCATTCTTCTGAACTTAGCGAAAAACTCATTTTAACAAGTTTCCACATTATATTCATATTTATGCATGAAAGGAGATCATTCAAAATGTATATCATAAAAATTTAAGTGGGCTAAAAGTCAGTATACAATTTGGTATTCATAATGAAAATTAATATCCAATTACAAATGTTTTATTGTTAGTATGTTTTGTTATTTCATTCTTGGGATTGGTTTGGATATTAGGTCTCATTATAAAATTGTATACTGGTTTGAATTCATTTAAATTGTTTACAGTATGCATTTTTGATTCTCTCCTTTCATGTATAAATATCAATATAATGCGGCATTTTTAATGAACTGAGTTTATCAGCCATGCAGCTCTTCTCAAGCTGTTGATACAAGGAAGGTTAGTAGTGACTTCTGCTTCAATGCCCCAGTAAAATTCAGTTCTCAGTGTTCTCTCTGCCAGCCATGAAGCTTGCATATGTTCAAGACGCGTGCTAAATTCTTCCTTCAGCAAAACAGTAACCTGATACACTATTATTGCTAGGTGTCATTGGGTAGTGTCAAGAGAATGCATCTACAGCACATCTTAAATGAATTCTGCAATAATATCAGGTTTCCAAAGTTTAGAAGTGCCTATGATAGTAACTGTCTGTTTTAGTTTCATAAATTACTCTTCCAGTATTCCTCCCCTCTTCTAGAGACACATCAAACAATTGAGTGCGAGAATGAATTTTGTGACACTAAGACCCCTGTAAAGATACAGCCCTGTAAACATACTTCAGTTCCCATGGGGTCCTGTGTGGCCAACAGAGCCAGCTCTGAGAGGGTGGTTCACTGATGTAATCTCTCCTGATGCCTAGAAGACTAAGCCAATGGTCCCCTCAGAGGGTTTACGGGTTTTGCTTTTACTACAAAAAAAAAAAAAAAAAAAAAAAATCAGGACCTTGTAAACTTATTGAAACTGGTAGGTTTTGGTATAAAAGACTTAAGGGAAGTAGGTTTGTTCTTATATTTATTTCTGTTTTAAGAACAACAAGAAAGTTGATTTCCAGCATCCCCTGGGGGAAGACAGGGTGGAAAAGGAGAGCAGCATGCTAGAAACCACGGAGAGGCCTTGTCTGAGGCCTCCTGCAAAGAGGAAATACTTTCTCTTGTTGTGCTTGGACAATGTGTTGCTATATGGCCTGCAAATAAGACTCCGCTGTGTGAATAAGCAGATTCTTCTGTTGACCAAAATCATCAGTGTGCTTATTTCTCTCCACAATTAGCATGAAATAGAGTCCAAACTCCTGATCACTGATTATGGCCCTGGGTTATCTGTAGTGCAATGAACTTTTACATACAAGATATTTGCTGTTCTCTTATTTAGAGGCGCCCACCTCTGTTTTTGTCTGCATTGCTTTCTCTGACTGGAATCTCAACTCATTCTTTCCTTTGGCCAGTGCTTTCCGTACTTGCCTGGAAAACCTTCAATTTCATTTCACAACAACCAGGGTATTCCTTTATGAAGCCTTCTTGGCACCCTTTTATCTCCTCCACTGCAACCTATCAACACTCAACCTAGATAGAATTGATCATATTTCTTTAGTGACAAATAGGAGCTCAATCTCAAGATTTCTTACAGAGATTATGAGTGTGGAGTAGAATCATGCATAACTATAAGAAAAATTCTGTATTTCCTCATTATTCTAGAATCAAGGTTCATAGCTCCATCATATTATTGTAAAGATCCATGGGACCTGGTGCAGTGGGAAAGCTGGATAATCCTTTGCCTGCAGTGCCAAGGATCCCATATGGGCACTGATTTTGAGTCTCAGGTGCTCTGTTTTCAATCCAGCTCCCTGCTTATTGCCTAAAGTGGAGGAGGTTGCAAGGTCTTGGGTCCCTGAACCTATGTGAGAGACCCGAAAGAAGCTCCTGGCTTCAGTTGGCCCACCTCTAACAATTGTCGCTATTTGGGGAGTGAACCAGCAGATGGGAGATCTCTCTAGATGTCCTCTCTTCCTCTCTTCCTGTAACTCTGACTTTCAAATAAAATAAATCTATCTATCTATCTATATCTATCTATCTATCTATCTATCTATCTATCTATCTACCTATCTATCTATGTATGTTTGTGTGTAGATACATTTCCTTGATCAAAAAAAGCCAGAAAAAAACTGGACACAGACTGAAACAATCCAGTATAGCCCACGTTTGCTTCCTTCTTGTAAACCATTAACCCCATAAGAATACCATGAATGGTATCTGATTTTGTTACCAAAAGTTCACTTCTGAATTAGCATCTGCTGGGCTTATTTGGTAGACTTGAGATACTTGAGTCCTCTATCAATATAAGAACCTCAGATGTGGAACTTAGAAAGACTGTCCATGCCTATAATATCAGGATACACTTAAAGAACAGAATGATGGACTTATGACTGATTGTGAAGGACTATACTATTATAATGATAAGTGGGGATGGGTGGGTGGGTGGAGATTTGAGGTGGGGAGAAGGCAAATCCTGGAGCCTGTGGAACTGTACCATGGAATAATAAAATTAATGCTAAGAAGAGACATACTTTTTAAATGAACATTCTTATTGAATGTATCTACTATCAAGTTTAGAAGGAACTGGTACAGGTTCAGGGAAACAATAGCAGCATCAACATTTGCTAGCTTGCTAGAGAAGTGAATGGATATTAACCCAAATTTCAAGAGAATTATAATACCTTATAAGAAAATGTTTTTACTAAAGCTATGTATTTGAAAGCAAGCTATATTCCATTAAAGGAGAAATTAACAAGCTAAATGTTGTGTCTATTTTATTATTACTTTCTTTTACTTGCTAGAAATTATATGATAGGAAAATTCTTGCATATTGCTTGCTAGAAAAGGTAAAAGAAACAGGGGCGTCTACACATGAATAAATTGGCAAAGTGATTCTATGCAAGCAGCAACCTGAGAAGATAAATTGCATTCAGAGCAGGGGGAACCCCAGAGTGGAGCAGGTGGACAGGAGGAGGCTGGAATCCCAACCCTGGAGACTTCTGGATCCTCACCAAGGACTATATTCCAACTGCCAAGGAGATTCCAGGGAATTGGAGTGTCTTTGTAGGCTGAGAACTCCGAGGTCAACCATTCCCTATCAGATCTCCATATCTCCAATATGTCTGGACAATGAGATACTGGACTCTGCATGGTCCATGCCCGCAATGAAGGAATCATGACTGGTTATGATCTGTACTAATGTAACAATATGGAGGAATTCAATATGGGGGGAGGAGCTGGGGAGGGGTCAGGGGAATCCCAGAACCTATGAAATTGTGTCATAAAATGAAATAATAAAGAAGAAGATAAATTGCACAGTGTTTTATTAAAAATCTTTCATGAAAATTGCCAAAAATAAACATCTAAAGGCATGTAGGTTATTTATTTATTAAGTAGTGTGCCTTTTCCAAAAACATGGCAAGTATTTTGCAGAGGCCCTTGGCCTAACAGAGGTGAATGTATAATTCCAGCCCTTGGAGTGTGAGGACTGTGATAAAGAGAAGTACACAGAAGGGGTCCTTTACCCACAGAGAAAATCAAAGACTTCAAAGAGAAAATCAGATCAGGAAAAGGCAGTACACTCTTCAAGGATCGGTGTGGAGTTTTATAATGTTGTTTCATTAAATGTCTTGTATGGTGTTGTAGGCATAGTTAACGAGTAAAACAAGTCATAGAAATTGTGAGGAGGGAAAGCAACGTGAGGAGAAGACATTTCAAAGGGACTGCTCTCTGAACGTCCACCAGTATCAGTCCTGTCTTCCACTCGCTGCTAGTTGTCTGCGCCTTTGCTCTTAACTCTCCGTTCATTCCCCTTGGAGCTCTATGTTTAGGTAACACCTGTCTACTTGTAACTTGCCTAACACATCATGCTATGTGATACGTCTAAACCCTTACACAAGCTGCTCCCTCTTCCACTCCAACTCTGAATTTTAATGACTATTTTCGCATCAATTCAGGCCACTGCATGCAAGGTTTCTCAACCTCCTCAAATATGCCAGGGTTCCTTTTCATTTGCATTTTAAAAAGTTGTTATTTAATTTTATGTGTTTGAAAGGTAGAGAAATAGAGGACACACACACACACACACACACACACACACACACACATAGAGTCTTCCTTTTGTTTGCTCACTCCCTAAATCCTTGAAACAGAGCTGGGTCATATGAAACAAGCAGCTTGGATCTCAGACAGGTCTCCCATGTTGGTAGCAGAAACCCAAGTGCCTGAGCTGGCATCCACTTCCTCCCAGCATATCCATTAACAAAAAAGTTGCAATCAGACAAAGAACTCACACTTGAACCCAAACCCTTCAAATGGGAGGTGGGCATCCCAAGTAGCCTCTAACCATTTTGTTAAACGGTTGCCCCATGCTTATCGTTGTTTTTAGGAAACCGTGTTCTTGGCGCTGTGATTACCTGTCTGCTGATGTGCTATCCCCCTGCTCCTCTATCCCGCTGCACACATGCAGCACATACATGAATATACACATACATGAATATACACATATATGACTTTACTGAAATATACGAAGTCATTTTTTTTTCTACAATAACATGTAGTTCAGTGAACCTAGAGTCTCATCTCTTCTGTGGTGGATAGCACCAGGGAACCCACAGCAATGATCACACCACCTCCCTTGCACTTTCTCCTGCAGGCAGTGCTAGCTGGGTAAAGCAATGGAGGCCAACCTGTATGTTTACAGCATAACAGTTCTCTGAGTTTAGCATTACTAATCCTGTACCAGGAAACCTCTGGGAATCCTTAGAGCTAACAAGCTTTTTGTCAGGCTGCAAAATATACAAATTCTGGTAACTGGCATAAGCCTGCTTTCATGTCCAGAGAGTTTCAAAACACTTAGAAGACCTGGGGAAGGTACACAGTGACATTGTAAGACTTTTTCTGTGAAAAAACAGAAAGTGTTTTCCCTCAAGAATATTTAATGTCAGTTAAAAATAGAGTAAAATAAGTGTTGTTAATGTAAAAAAAAGTCTATGTTTTAGAAAGAAGACACAAAATAAATCACGGTCTAAATAAAAATAACACATCTCTCAAACTGGAGAAATTATCTGAAAATAGAAGTCCAAGCTAGATTTTGGGTTGCTCTTGTCCTGCAGGAAAATAATACTGACTGTGGCATCTTACCAGTCAAAATAGGTCCGTGTGGCACCCAGACCTAACGTCCAATAGGTTCTGAAAAGATCAGCTCCACCAACAACCTAATTATATAGGACACCTGGTGTCTCTCTAATCCTGGGACCTGTTCCAACCAGGAGTGGGAGAAAGGTTGCAGAGACATCAGTGCAGCCTCAGCACTTTATCACAGGAGGTGGAGAGTGGTGAGCCAGGGGCTGGGGCTGTGGAGACCACCATGGAAATCTGACATAACAACCCAGACCTGGAACTTGCTGGAGGTTGTGGCACAAGTGGCTGCAAGGAAAAAGTTGTGTACCAACTGCAATAAGTAAAATCGCATTGTAGACCTGTGGCTGACACAGCTTAGAAACCTGCCCCAAGGAGAAGACTCTGCTAACCAGAAGTACAATGATCAAGAGCAAAAGAAGAGACAAAGGCACAATGATTATTACCGAAAACTCCCCTGCAAAGGAGCAAAACCCTATGCCAACCTCAGAGTTAACTGAGGAAGACATCGAGAAAATGGGGGACACAGAATCCATGAGTCATTTTAAAGATTCTGATCAACAATGAGATGCTCATGCAAAGAATGATGTTCAAAGAATTTAAGGAAGCAACAAAGCAAATCAAGGCTGGTGTATCATAAATTAAGAACACAGTAGAGCAAATTAAAGGTACAGTGGAGAGTCTCCAAAACAGAATGAAGCAAGCAAAAGAAAGAATCTCAGAATTGGAAGATATTTCCTGTCATCAGGGGGAAGCAAAGAAAAAGCTGGAGGCAGAGCTAGATCAGGCCAAAAAAAGTATTCAAGAATTGAAAGACACTATTAAGAGGCCAAATATAAGAGTTATGGGAGTCCCAGAAGGTGCAGAAAGAGAAGCTGAGTTTGCAAATGTATTTAATGAAATAATAAAGGAAAATTTCCCTAATCTGGAGAAAGAATTGGGAAACAAGATCCAGGAGGGGCAACAAACTCCCAACAGGCTTGATCAAAAGTGATCTTCACCATGACATATGATAAGCAAGCTCTCTTCAATTGAACATAAGAAAAAGATCCTTAAATGTGCATGTGAAAAAAATCAATTGACATATAAAGGAATGCCAATTAAGCTCACAGGAAACCTCTCACAGGAAACTCTACAGGCAAGAAGAGAATGGAGTGACAAGTTCCAGATTCTAAAAGAAAAAAATTGTCGGCCTAGGATAACATATCCAGCAAAGCTTTCTTTTGTCTTTGAAAATGAAATAAAATTCTTCCACAGTAAAGAAAAGCTAAAAGAATTTGCCTCTTCCAAACCTGCCCTACAAATGATACTTCAAGATGGTCTCTTGACAGAGAAGAGGAATAGCACCTACCAAAACCAAAGGCAAATGTGAAGAACATCCCAGTAAAATGACAACAGAATACTAAACCAATGAACAACGCATTCCTAAAATGACAGGACCAAAGTACCACCCATACATATTAAATTCTGAATGTAAATGGCGTAAGCTCAATCGAATGTCATAGATTGGTAGACTGGATTTAAAAACAAAACCCATCTGTTTATTGTCTGGAAGAGACACACTTCACCAACAAAGATCAGCGGAAACTATATCGCATGGGTTTTGTTGTTTTCTGTTGGTTTCATCTCTTCAAAACACTTTCTTCTGATTAAATCAGTCAATGACTCATAGATTGCAATTATAACACATGCATTATAAATAAATATTATCATTCAACTTAACTAATACAATTTTCTATTAATTAAGGAAAGGCCAATTGTAGTATCTGTGATAAATTATATAATTTAATCAACAGAGTTAAAAGTAATCTTAGGAAACCAACTGAAGAAGAAAATCACATGGAAAATCAACTTCTAATAAAATTAGAAATAGCACTAAGATTTTGTCATTCTAGGATTAAGGAAAAAGTTTTCATTTGGTTTTCTTTTTTAATATACCTAAAAATGGTACAGGAGGCTTCAAAAAGTTAATGAAACTAGGATTAAAAGGTAACTTCAATTTTGCTGAAACCAACTTTGAAATTATGCATAGTTTTTTAAGAACAGAAACTATTCATGAGATTTTTTAACACCTTTCACACAACTAAATTTATTTCCAAATGGTAAATCCTAATTTTTATGACTTAGTGATATGGGGCAGGGGCTAATCCTCTGCCCTGTGGTGCCATCCCATATGGGCACTAGTTCAAGTCACAGCTGCTCTATTTCTGATCTAGCTCTGGTTCTGGCCAGGGCTCTTCTGCACCCATGGGGGAGATGTGTAAGAAACTGCTGTCTCTAAGCTTCAGATCTGCTCAGTTCTAGTCACTGTGGCCACTGGGAAGTGAGCCAGTGAATTAAAGAATCTTAGTGTTTAAGCTGAATTGATCTCCATACCAGTATTCTTGAATCCTTATGTGATGGGCTGCAAACTAATTTCTGTGCATAAAGCCCAATGTTGTAATCTGCCTTTGTAACAATAGTTAAGTCACAGTCAATCACAGCACTGAACATCAATCGTGGGCAGCCACTGTTCGTTTCATCTTCAAATAGAGCAAGCCCCAACCTGGAATGAGTCTGACTTTCTCTCTACTCTGTAGCTGTTTTCTATATATCGCCTCACCTTTCTCAATCCTAAATGCTTTCAACAACACAATGTGTCTGTGATGAATATATATTTTTTTATTCTCTAAGGAAATTTTGAATTATATATATTTTTTCAGACAGAAAGTAATCTATAGAACTCAAGAGAATATAAATATAAAAAAACAATAATGTGAGAGTGTAGTGATATGATAAACATATCATGTGAAAGAATGCACAATCAATGTGAAATTATTAAATATCTCCTCTAGGGAAGTAGTATTATCCAGATACTTGTCATCTAACACCCACACTATTACAGAGATTTCCTGGCTTTATTTGTAGATCTTCCACACTATGGTTGCGTTGATTTTTCCAACAGACTCGATACCTCTTTATGTATTTCAATAATGTTCAAATATCTTGAAGCCAAAGTCTACCATTAAGATCCTTCACAAGCTGACCAATACTTATCCAGTGGATGCAACTTCCAGCTAACTTATCCAAACCTTCCTTGTTGTAATGCTGACTATACTCCATTAATACTTGCATTCCCTGCAAAAACTCCATGAGTATTGATAATATTATTTACACACGTTAAGCCATCACAGGAATATCTCTTAAATTGTTAAGATTCCTACTTGTATCGATGTCACACATGTGAGCATCTAGGATGGACTGCCTTTTCCTGGCCTTGGATTGGGCCATACCTGGTTCTTTCAGCTGTTTGGGGAGTGAACCAGTGGATCAAACTTCTCTCTCATTCTCAGTCTATCTTTCTCTCTCTAGGTAACTCTGCTTTTCAAATCAATAATATATATAATTTTAATTTATACTTTTCTAAATTCAGCTGTGACTCTTAGCAAACTTATCATTGATACAATAAAATTTTGTAAGCCTGCCTGTCCATTTACTGCAGTTACTTTTAATCAGCATGGGTTAAGAGTACTTAAAAAGTTTTATTTTTTACTTTTAAATTAATATTTTTATTTATTTGAGCAACAAAGACAGACACACTGACAGAGACACAAAAAACTCACTAATTTATTCCCCAAATAACCTACAACAACTGAGATAGGGTAATGCTACGGGGAGGTAAAAAAACCACCAGAACTTAGCTTTTCTGTTTCAACCTTTGCTACACTTTCATTGAAAGAGTGAATGGCATAATTTTATAGAAAGCTTACTTTAGCTAATCTTCCACCAGCAGGCCTTACATTTTGATAAGTGCTGACTTCCCAACTGAAGGATGAGTGCCTCATTCTAGAAAAGACTTGTTGGTGAGGATGCAAAATTTCACAGGTATTGGGCATGTTCAGTGGGTCCATGGGCTTTTGTGAACAGGAGGTAAGCTTCCTTCCTCCAGAAGATACTAGGATGGCATTCACACCATACACCCTAAGGTCTAATGAAGAATCCAATCGTCCTTCCAGCCTTGCTCAATAATCTCCATCCCACTACCATTACTGGGGCTTTACACATGTACACACATACAAACATGCACATTTACACACTACACACACACACACACTATGAGAACCAAGAGACATTCTGGAGTGGAACCAAAGCAAATTCTTCAGAAGCCTAGAAAAAGACTAAAGGAATTATTTGCTCATCCTATTGTCAGGATGCCTAACATTAACCAAGTTTCATATAGTTTCAAGTTTCAATTCAAAACATTTACATAAGAGCACCCCCTGATGTTTTACAGTGGTTTTTCCTTGTTATAAAATTCTCAAAATATTGACCTCCTTGGAAACACTTCTTCTTACACTTCATTGCATTTTAGAAATGTCTCTTCTTTGGTTTCTTGAGTTGCCATTAAATATACCGTGGACCCCCCACCCCACCCCACTCCACCCATGAAAGTTCAACTTTTCAGATTTAGTTTTTGTCCTCAATTGTGGTGATATCATCCCTATTTGTCAAGAGAATGATTATTATATCTCGAAGGAGCCAATCCTATACATAAGCAATTAAAATACAATGACTTGTGCCATGAAAAAGACGCAGATAGAAACCGTGAGAGAATTATATGTTGTGAGAAGACAAATAAGCAATAGAAACAACTGAACAAGGAGATAACTACACTGTTGGAAGAAAAACACAAAGCTATGGTTACTATCATCGTAATCTACGTCAGGCACTGTGTTTATAAATCCATAATAGCTACAATATCGAGAGCTAAAGTGAATTATGGCTCTAAATGTACTGATTATGAAACTGAGCTACACAGAGTTAAGGATTTGCCATTTGTAGTAGTTAGTGATACAAAAGCCATTCAAATACATCTCCTAGTCTCAAAGAATGTTGGTCACTTTCTCAGTGACCTGACGGGAAGGTAAGACCAGAGACCTCAACACTGACTGTCAAATAAGCAGTCAGTGCTTAACGGAGTTCCTGGAACAGGGAAGTGCAGAGTGTTTGTGGAATGAGCACCATGCTATTTGCTTAGTCCTATTCCTGTCATTTTTTCCTAATACACAAGCTACTTAATGAGGAAAACAAGAATCAAACATGATTTTGATTGAGTATATAGTTTATTTTTACATCTTTAGTTATGCATTTGAATTTTTGGCCTTCATGTTCATTACCAAATATTGTCTCTAAATGCCTCTCCATCTTCTCTTTCAATTAGATCACTTACAAATACTTAATTTTACTATTGTCACTTTTAAGACATTTGAAAATCTATTTTAAAGGGGCAAGTGAGATGAAAATGAAATTTTGCTTCTAGAAGAGAAAAGTTACTATTTTGAACCAATATCATCTCTGTTATTGCTTGCTATAAATTCCTTGTACTTTCACCATAATAATAGTACCACAAGAACAGTGAAATTAAACTGGATTCCACTTTCTATCCCCTAGAATTTGGGCCAACATGAAAGGGGATCAGTCTATGAAAGCTAAATTTAAAACATTTTAGAAAATTTTGCAGGTTGCTGTTGATCTCTTTGTCATAGGCCTAGACAAAGTAATTTTCATTTTGAAGAATGATTTTTTTTTGTTGCTATTTAATGTTTTCACACCCTTCCCCTAAAATTGTCAAATGGTTAGACCAAAGGTTATTGAGCAGGGCATTTAGACATTACTTACCTGTAGTTTTGCTTCTCATTTCCTATGTGGAACCTGTCATATTGTGAATAGGCCCGGTTTCCTTCCCAATCCATTAACTCAATCCTTAGTGTGTACTGTCTCTGACTGGTTATGGCAAAAATAAACTCATTCCCCAGCCAATATTCACCAGAGGGATTTCCAAAACCCTGGGAAGAAAGAGAGAGATGCAGTTGTTTCTTTAGAGTGAAACTCTTTCTGATTTCAGCATTTAATTTTGTTCCAAATAATAATACAATTTCATGCATTTTTGCCAATTGTTGACTTACTTCAACAATTTTTATGCTATTTTGTCTCTATCACGACTCAGTTTTAACTTTTATCATAATAACAATTTATTATCCAAATCTGCATTAATGTGGCATTTGTGGTTTAAATAAATTTTGATAGTTTTAACCAAGAAACATTCAAAGTTCACTTTTCAAAATGTTTTCTACTAGTTAATGTGATATTGTGAATGTTATTTAAACTTTCCTCTATATATTACTGTCAGAGTACCGTCAAGCAAATCATTTAGCAGTATTGTTAGCATTCACAATTCTAATTATGTTCCTGTAACAACTTTACACTTGACCTTTAACTGTAGCAGCTTCACCATTTATATCTTGAAAGATATTAAAAAGCAAGCTTTTAAATCCGTACCACCATCAGCTAGAATGCCCTACTCACACATTTGACTTTTAGAGCAGAAAAGGGACTTACAAAAGCCAGTTAGTGACCCTGCATTGCCTGCTTTGCGTTTCAGTCTCACCATGATTCTCTTGTTCTCTTGGGCAATTCTAGTCATAACTGTTAAATATTCAAATTGTTCACTTGAGAGATGGCAGGAAGAAAGAAGTCTCCAGGAAAAAAGTTAAATCTGAATGTTGGAGATACTAATGATAGGAAAATTAAAAGCAAAACAAAACTATTAATGGTTGGCATTTTAGAGTTTAGGTATGCACAGTGAATTCAGAAATCACTTCTTGGTAATACCTGGAGTTTAATTCGATTTTTTTAAAAGATTTATTTTATTTATTTGAAAGGAATAGTTACAGAATGAGAGAGAGAGAGAACTCTTTCATCCATTGGTTTACTCTCCCAGATGACTGCAATGACCAGGACTGGGCCATGCCAAAATCAGGAACCAGGAGCTTCTTTTGTGTCTCACATGGTTGCAGGGACACAAATACTAGTGTCATCCTCAGCTGTTTCAGTGCAGTTAACAAACAATTTCATTGTAATGACCAGATTGTGAACTCCCTGATAGTAGTTGTACTGTAGTAGTGAGGCCTCAAAAACTGAACTGGTATACCCTGAGCTTTCAGTGAGTGTTCATGAGGTTCAAAGAAAAAACCAGAGAGGGAGAAGGGGAGTGTGAAGTAGGGAGAGACAAAGATTCGGGTAAGGCAGGCAACACTCCATCAGCTGGCTGTATTATTAAGGGAAGTAACCTAAAAGCCCATAGTGTTGTGCTTAAAGGAAATGTTTCTTAAGAAGTTTAATAATATCATAATAACAGAGTTTTGCTTATAAAACAAATATTTTGGCTCCAAACTAAGTCAAAGCATTTGAGAGTCCTGCATAGTCAATCATGTCAGTATAAGCTGCCAAATTTGTCTTGTGTGCACTAATATCTAGAATACCATGTGCAGTTATCATAGAGTACACTCTGATGACTCACAAAGATGGTCAATTGAGGTACTTTATAATGTAGGTCTTATCTATATTAAGAAACATGAGAGACAGACTGAAATAATTACAGACATCCTTATTTTATCAATTCACATCACAGAATTTTGAAAACCATTGCTTCATTTCAAACCATATATATGTGTCAGTTTTCTAGAATTATAAATATGACATGTTCTTCACTGCTTTCTTCTTTATTGTGTCACCATTCTGTTCTTTATTTCTTCTTTGAAATGTTTAGATGCATAGGCTATACAAAATATGCATTAAGTATACTTACGTACCATTGCTGCTACCTAATGAATTATTTAAGAAAGATATCTAGTGTTTCAAAACAAAATCATTTATGTCCTTATTGCATCTGTGATATGCTATGAGGATTAGTTAACAAACGGGAAAGAAAGGTTTTTTAATTTGAATGCCTAGGCTTACTCAACAAGGTGAACAACTAAAACTTACTCCCATAGAAGGTGGTTACCAGGGAGTACAGAGAAATGGAGAATATTTGATAAATACATACAAAGTTATAATTAGATAAGAGAAAGAATTTCTGGTGCTCTATTGTACAGAGTGAGTACAGATAATGTACTGTGTATTTTTCTTGAAGAAGCTGGAGAAGGAGGAGGAGGAGAAAGACAGAAGAAGGAGGAGGAAGAAAAGGAGGAGGAGGTCAACACCATCACAGAGAGGACAAGTGTCCACTTGTGCTGCCAGCACCCCATATGGGCACCAGTTCATGTTCCAGTGGCTGAACTTCCACTCCAGCTCTCATTATGATCAGAGAAAGCAGCAGAGGACGGCTCAAGTCCTTGGCCCCTCCACCAGTGTGAGAGATCCAAAAGAAGCTCTTGATTCCTGGCTTCAGATCAGCTCAGCTGTAGCCATTGAGGCCATTTGGGAAGTGAACCAACAGATGGAAGAGCCCTCTTTCTTGCTCTCTTTCTCTCTTTCTGTAACTCTGCATTTCGAGTGAAAATAAATAAGTAAATAAATAAATAAGCTTAAACAGCTAGAATAAGGTATTTTAAATATTTCCATCATAAATATAACATCAGTGCTTGAAGAGGCACTGGTTTTGTGCACAGTGGCTTTCAACACCAGTACACCATATATGAGAACCAGTTCTAGACCTAGCATTTCTAGGTCTTTGTCCAGGTTTCTGCTAAGAAACCTGGGCAGGCAGTAAGTAGATGGTGGCCTACATATCTGGGCCCCTGATGCCAATGTGGGAAATTGAGAGGGATTCTGCCCTGCCCAGAGTGTGTTGTAGACAATGGGACTGAACAAGCAGGTCACAGAAATGTCTCTTTGACTCTCCCTTTTTTCTATTGCTCTGCATTGCAAATAGGTACACAAATATATTTTCTAAAATGGGTAAAAAGAAATATTTGTATATTTAAAGCTCAAATAAAATATATTCATATTTGTATGCACACTTTTACTGCAGCACAAGTTTAACTTAGTTCCTTGATTCACTGAAGATGCCTTGTGCAGAATGGACTGGGTATAGATGCTACTGGAGACGAGTCCTGCCGCTCAGCACCAACACGTAGAACTCATTGAAACTGGTCCTCTAGTGGCTGCTTCTTTCCATGTTTCAGATGCTCAAGGCACACTTAGTCAAAATTCCACAGTAGCAGAAAGCAGTACAATTGTGGATGTGTACCTGTGGCAGCTGGTGCTACACACCAGGGAGAAGATCCCTGCGTACAGAGCTGAAAAGTCAGAGTTAGCTCTTTCTCCATCACATCAGCTCTTGGGAGGATAAACACCAGCGGGTTTTTTCCCTGAATCTCTCGGTAGTTTGGACATGTCAAAACTCCCTGTAACCACTTGACAATTCCCTTTTCTATGTGACCACGGACCCGGGAGTCAGCAATTGGACTGAATGTGAATAAAGAGGCTGGGAATGATGAAGTGTTAAGTTTTGGGTCACATATTTCCCTGCTGTTGAAAGCATTGTGTGGATAAAACTCCCAAGCTTCCCCAGGGAGAAGTGTGATCTGAGGCAAACCCCAGGAATGGATCAGCAGCGTAGAGTCATTCTTAGAAACGCCTCCATCCCCAGCTCAGCCTGCAGGCCAGCAATCAAGTGACTGAAAATAAATACTCTTTCCTTATACGTAGCTTTTCATTCTTTCAGGGGGAAAAAAAGAAGCAATTGGAAAGAAAGCAGAAAAATCATCCTCTAGAAACCAAAGTTATGTTTTGTACACTTTCCCAAAGTGCTTTCCCAGAGTGCTTTATGGTAGAGGGAATATGCTTGACTCCAATGAATCAAAATGGTTGTTAGAAGGTTCATGGGGGAAACTCTCTAATAGCCAAGTGCAGTGCTGCAGAAATGTTTCATCATAAAGATGAAAAATATGTGAAGCCAGAGGAAATGGGTTCCCATGTTAGCAAATTGTATTGTATCAGCACGATCACAGAGCTTACGCATAGGAACAAAGGCTTGGCTTGGGTCAAACAACGTTTACTGCTTATCTCTATTCCAAAGCAAAGCCTTACTCTGACATACACATATTTGTTGTGGAACCCACTGCTTCCTTTCTGAGGCTTGATGACCTTCTATGTTAGATGAGCATTAACTATACTACTTCCAATCCCAAGATAGGAGAATAAAATATGTAAGGACCTCAAAAAGTTTTTAGAAAATGAAGTGAAAAGATAAGTTCACTTTTGCAAAAATAGTTTCTGAAATCTATGTACGTGAAGGGTCTTCAAACCCTGTAACAATCTGATGGTAAGCAGCCAGCTTCCTCCTCTGTGTGACAAAGGAAACCAAAAAATTCTACAGGCTTGTCATAACCTGAATCTAATGAGACAATTGATTAAATGCTTTCGGGTTGTAGAGATTCTGTGTTGTAATGACAAGTTGAGTTTAGGTATATAAAAATAGGTATTGCTGTTTTAATCTAAGAAGCTAATTAAGTTAAATAATAAAAGGAACTGCGTGCTAAGTTAAGGTACAAGTAACAGCAGATTACCTTCTTATTCTTAGCTTAGCTTTCTGTTGCTAAAGTGTACCTGTCTCCGTCCATTGCTCCATGTTCTATTATTTTTAATCCCTCTCTTTCTCGCCATATTTCACAAGTTTTAGGATCTACACAGAAGGTAATTTTAAAGGTCTTACTAATGCTACTTAATGAACAGATATGACAGTTTCTTTCAGCAGATAGTTGTGGAGCTTTTAAAAAAAAATGATCCAGAATATGTGGGGTAGTCTTAGAGATCTGTGTATTAAAAAGGTTCAACAAGTGAGACTTAAAGACCAAAGCTAGAAGCCAAGTATAATGTGGACTAGCCATTCCAAGCACAAACCAGAGAGAATGTACTAATCAGATGAAATTGGGGAGCACCTAGGAACAGGATGAACATCTTAAAAACCTAACTTCATAGTGAGGCACACCTCAAACATCTGATGAAACTTTGTTTACTTGAAAAGAAGTATCAAATCCAT
Organism: Ochotona princeps; assembly: GCF_030435755.1. Taxonomy (NCBI): domain Eukaryota; kingdom Metazoa; phylum Chordata; class Mammalia; order Lagomorpha; family Ochotonidae; genus Ochotona; species Ochotona princeps. The sequence continues at coordinate 26,978,161 of NC_080840.1, read as the reverse complement.
ATATAAAAATTGGAAATGTTGAATAAACATCAAAAGCACAGGTTTGCACAGAACAACCTACTACAGGTCTACATTTTATCCTAGAATAACCTGTTTTATCCATAAAAATAAAAGCTTTTGTAAAATTCTGTGCTAAGAATTGAGAGATAGCAACAAATTAATTAAAAGTACAAAAATGTAATGTCTTCATTTTTATGAACAAAATTCAAGGATGCATGCCATATACTTTGTTGGAAACCCCAGGGTTCACTTATTTCAGTCACAGCAACATAATAGATTTTGATTCCACTATTAAGACACGTTGTTAACCAGTTTGGTATTTTCCTCAGTGCTTAAAGGAAAAAAGAGAAATACACCCGAATTTAATACAAATGCTGACTTCAAATTGGTCTAAAAAATACAATTATGTCAACAAATGCAGACAAAGACTAACATTCAATAAGTTTTACCAAAACCTGAAGAAATGTTCAGTTTCACTTTGCACTTCTCCAAATTAATCAAATAATTGTTTCTGATACTTTATTTGTTTTGTCTGTCAATGCTCATGGAAAGTGTTGACTTTGCATGGATGAAGCAAAATTGAAACCAGACACAGGGCATAAATCCTATGGGTTTTATCTTTTCTCCACACAGATAATTTAAAGAAAACATATTTAAATTGAGCATCTCCTTCAAAAGCTGAGAAAGATCACAGAATGATCTATTTCAAAATGTTCACTTTTTACATATCCTCCTCCTTTATGTGTTCTTAACATTTTTCCAGACTCCAAGAGTTCCCTGAAAGTAGGGTGTTCAGACTGAAATGTTTGTTGTGGATAGGAAGCTCTGTTTATAGGGGGTAATTATTTTCTAAACAAAGCCAGTTTGTCTCCAGGGTATTAGTCACTGCCTACTATAAAGTTAGTCCAGTTAGAGTGCTATTTAGAACTTTTGGCTTCATTGATCATTATATGGAAAAGTAATGCTGATAATGTTGTTTCCCCGAGGCCACTAAATACTATCCATGTGGCTTGAAGGAGTTAATATAATTCCCTAAGTGCCTCATTAACCCTCCATCCAGACTTCCCTTAGAGAAAATATCTTTACAAATCCGTAAACCAGATTTTGCAGAAAATCTCATAAGTGAAGCTCCCTGAAAACAAAGCTTAGAAAAAAAGAAGTCTTTTGTAGGCTCAAAGCCAATGTTAAGAATCAAATAAGTTGCAAATCTTCAATGGTGTAAATATTTTTAAACAGTAATGATCATATATATTATGTATTTGTTGTTCTATCTGTTGATACCCTTAACATATTGTTCTGGAAACCTTATGAGGCAAGAGGCAGTCTATACCCGTAGACCAATACGATGAATAGTGGGAAGGGAAAGCCAAAAGAATGAAGTGCTATTTCTATACCAGGGAAGAAGAGTGGCCCTCATGGTATATAACAATACAGAGGTGAAAACTGAGATCATGGCCAGTTCTTCAGAGGCAGGAAATAGGAAGGGGTGTGACTGATAGGCATTGGCATCGAAAGTCTACATCTGTTACTTGTGGAATCATGTCATTTTATTTCCAAAGGAGAGAGAGCTTAGAAGGAAAAACATGAAATATTTTTTACCTTGTGTTTTGCAGAATGTTAAACAAGTAGTAATGTTTGAGGACTTCATAATTTTAAAGAAATTTTTTTTGGCCAGAATGCTTCAGAAATTCAGTTTCTTTAACTCCTGGCCTTGCAGTTGATAAATTTTCCAAGTTTTAATAAAGCATAACTTTTTTCATTTAAAAAGGTTGGAGAGGAAAATTATTAACAAATGATATCAGTCTTGACAAGTAAAGAAAAAAATACTTAAAATGCGCTTACTTGTTAACTACCTCTGAAACATGAATTGGTCCTGTACTCACCAAGTTGGTCTCTTATTAAATGTGTGGCGCTTGCCAATGGAGCACATGCTTGCAGTTAGTAAGTCGTCTATTTGGAAAATCTTCACAATGATAGCTTTATATTCATTTGGATGATGTGATTAATTTTAATTAACAGTATCCTTCAGATTTGTCTGAATCTGTATTTGAAATCTAACTCTCAGATGACCGTCATATCTCATTTTATTTATCATTTCATTATAGGATTATTTATTTATTTATTTATTTGGAAGGCAGAGTTACAAACAAAAACTGAATGAAAGAAACAAAGAGAAATCTTCTTTCACTCTGTAAATTTTTGCAGTGGCCAGTCCCATGCAGGTACAACGACCCAAGATCTCAGCCACCTTCCACTGCTTTCCCAGGTGCATTCGTAGGGAACAGGATCAGAAGTGGAGCAGCTGGACTTGCATCAGTGCCAATATTGCATGCGGGCATCCCAAGCAGTTGTTTAACTTACTGTACCACAAGGCTGATCCCTTCACATCTCATTTTAGTAATGAAAATTATTATGAATTAAGATGGCTTACAAACATTCTTTCAGCACACTTAAGTAAATTTTCTTAGTCTTTGATGTTGAATCTTGGATAATAGTAACTACCATTTATTGACACTGCAGTGTGCCAAAGTGCGTTATGGCTATTATGTCTAATCCTCATGAGGTCCCTGCAAGGCAAGCAAGTTACTCTAATCATTGTCCCTTGTTAGTGACTACAAAGCTAGGGAGTGAGTTAAGTGATTTGAGAAAACATATCCCTCCTGTACTTGGCAGAGTGACATAATTCATATCCCTCTTTGAGATTCTGGACATCCTCCCTTCCCAAATGTTTTTAGGATGACATTGGTAGAATGAGGCCTTAAAATCTATCCTAGCATTCCAATTCTCTATAATAAGCCTGAAGATGATCATTAACCTTCTACTGAGCTGTTTCCACTTAGGGCTCAAAACTTAATAGGCAGATCATTTCTTGTTCGACAAAAATCAGTCGTTACAGAATTTTTGTTCATACCTTGATTCTGCATTTCTGGAATGTTCCTCCAATTATCACAGAAGGTCCCACAGAAGTATTAAAATGCAGATTGTATCTCAGTCAGTCTGGGATGGAATGTAACATTCTCTGTTTCTACAAGTTCCCAAAAGCTTCATTGGAGCATGCTTTGAGTAGACTCCAGGACTGCATCTATCCATCCAGTTAACTGAAACACCCATCACACAAGTCCATGCCTAATTCTCTTTTCCTCCAAATTAACCAGTCTTCAAATTTACCTGCTGCCAACATGAATTCTTCTTTCCTACTTTTCTATTTGTAATCCCTCTATGTTCACTTGAAAACCTCAAGGGAACCTGGTGTGATGGCTCAATGGCTAAATTCTCGCCCTGCAAGCACCAGGCTCCTGCATGGATGCTGGTTCATGTGCTGGCTGTACTACTTCTCATCCAGTTTCTTACAAATGGCCTGGGAAAGCAGCGGAGGGTAATCCAAAGGCTTGGGACCACTAAGCCTACATATAGGTTCCAAAAGAAATTCCTGGCTCCTAGCTTCAGATTGACTTAGCTTGGCTGTTGTGGCCATTTGGGGAATGAATCAGCTGATGGAACATTTTGATCTCTGTATCTCTGTCTGTAAATTTGCCTTTCTAATAAAAATAAATAAAAATAAATAAATGTTAATAAGAGAAAACCTCAAGAATTGAAAGCTTAGTTTTCTAAAAAGTAAATATGTTGTAATCTAACTTTACTATGAAACTATAAAAAATCAACTTTCTCTTCACTTAATTTATTTGAAAGGCAGACAGCTAGAGAGCTTTCCTCATCTATTAATTCATTGCATAAATGCTTGCAACAGCCAAGGTTTGATCAGGCTGAAGCCAAGAGGAAGAAACTCAATCCCAGGATCTCTCATGGGTGGTAGGAATCCAAATACTTGAGTCATCACCTACTGCCTCATTAGAAGCAACTGGAGTCAAGAGCTGAGCTGGAATTCTAACCCAGATACTACCATATGGGTGTGGGTAACCCAAGCTCTGTCTCAGCCACTGTGTTTAAATGCCTAAATATCTGTGCCTAACTATCAAAAGTTTATATCTTTTAAAATATATTTATAATTTTTAATTTTTCTCTTCTTTAAGTTTTAATATTCATTCACTTAATTTATGATGCAGTTCAAAAGGCTCTGGGGCTTCATCTCTTCACCTAATAAATTCCCCTGTTTTATTACAATAGCACAGTCCTTCAGAAAATAGCCATTTATTTTTATTTTATTTTTATTAAGATTTGTTTTATTTTTATTACAAAGTCAGATATACTGAGAGGAGGAGAGACAGAGAGGAAGTGGAGCTGCCGGGATTAGAACCAGCAGCCATATGGGATCAAGGCAAGGACCTTAGCCACTAGGCCACGCTGCCGAGCCCCACTATTCCAAAGCCAGTAGCATCCCCCATAACCTCCCATGTGGGTATACAATCCCAAGGACCTGGGCCATCCTCTACCACTTTCCCTGGGCACAAGAAGGGATCTGAATGGGAAGTGGAACAGCTGGGACACAAGCCAGCACCTACATGGGATCCCAGCAGATGCAAGGTGAGGATTTAGTCACTGGGCCACTGTGCTGGGCTCTATGTGTTTCTTTCTTTTCTTTATTTTTAATGTCAAAAAAAAAAAAGAAAGAAAATAGCCATAAGTCCATTGTTTTGCTATTTAAGTGTATCCTGACATTGTAGTTATGGAGAAAGTCCGAGTCCAGCATCTGATTGTCAAGATATATTTAACAGTTGCTTTGGGAGTCCATCTTTGATGTGGAAGTAGAAATGCATACTGCATGGTATCTTCGCATCTCAATGTGATAGTCTCTTTTATACAGTTCCTCTAGACAACTATATGTACATGTATATTTAGCTATGTATCTATTGATCTGATATCTCACATGAAAGTTGCATTGTATTGGAGAGAACATAGGATATGAAAACCACATTGAGTTTCCACCTAACTCCTGTGAGATTGACCTACATTCAAAACTCTACTAACAATACCTACTAGCATGGATACGGGAAGAAAGGTTCCCTGCTTCACTGTTGGTGGGAGTGTAGTATAATACAACCACTATGGAAGTCAATATGGAGAATGCTAAGAGAACTGAAGTTTGGTTTGCCATAGAACAGAGCTATCTCACTTCTGGGAATATATTCAAAGAAAATGAAATCTGCATATGAGGAAGGGATCGGTAATCTAATATTTACAGCAGCACACACTACAGTAGCAGAGACATGGAAATAACCTTGGTCCTGTCAAAAGAGGAGTGGATAAAGAAACTATGGTACATCTGCTCCTTGGAATACTACTCAGCCATTAAAAAAAAGAAGAAATTGTGCCATTTGCAACCAAACTGTCTGAACTAGAGGCCATTATATTCAATGAAATAAGTCAATCCCAAAAAGACAAATATCAAAAGCTTACATCTTAAAATAACTAGATCATGGCAGTCATCAGGGACATCTAAATTTCTTTAAATCAAAAACTAGTTTAACTTCAACAACAGTGAAGAGGACAATGGTTCTGGGAGGATGAGGATGCCTTTTGCTGTGTTGGAGGCCTCAGTGAAGCATGGCTTATAATTCATAGCCTTATATACTGCTTTCATCTTAGTCTGGTTTGTTCAATATCACACGGTAGGAAAAGTAAACACCTGGCCGTTTTAGAAACTAGCAAATCAGAAAATGTCTGGAAGCTAATAATTCTGTGTTTGGAAGTGCCAATTTCACTTGAGAATTACAATCATAATCAGAGTAGCTCAGGCTAACCATGCAAATAGTCATGTTGAACAGAGCTCAGTCATAGACCACAACAAGAGGCAGTTTTCTCTACAATCTGGATCTTGCAGCGCTCCATATGCCTGGATCTTATAGTCAGTCTGAGTTCTAGCTTTCCCCCATTGAACTAGGAACTAATCCAGATGATAAATAGCAATCAACCAAATAATTACTGTAACACACTTTGCATTCTGGTGCACATATGGAAGTGATTTATGGAAAATTATTTCTAAGCATTTTTTGTCTAATGAAAGTAATATTATTATTATATCACTTTATTTTTCAAGTAGCTAAACACATATAAAACTGCAAAGGTTTATCACACAGTGAAGTTGACCTTTGCAAAATAAACAAACAAGCAAATAACAACAACAACAACAAAACCAACAACAAAACCCTCAAAGCATGTTATAAATTCTTCCATCTCACCATTTTATATTCTTTCCAGCCTCTTTGGAAATCCAGGCTTCCATCTTCACGATGTTGTATGACAGTCCAACCTCCCCCATTAAGATCCATATTGCAAAATACCTGAGAGAAAAAATAGAAATGAAAGTGAAAGCTTTGCCCATTTCAAAGAAACATGTATCTGAGGCTTCAAAATAGAAATAGAATCATAGGCCTACAGATAAGAAGAAAAATTGCTATGCTAGAAAATGATAATTGAAATATGTTATTGATTATTTCTGTCCATGATTCACGTTTGAATGTTTTTGATTAAATCCCACCAATGATATATAAATTACTTAGCAACGTCTAAATCAGTGAGTTTCAAATTAATATTTTTCATATCATATTGTAAGACATTCACAAAAATCTTTGTCCCAAAGGGAGACAATCTCGTGCATATTTACATTTTAGAAACATTAGTTAAAATAGAAGATTCTAAATTTTGATAACTTGGATTGAAATAACAAAGTTAGAAAATATTTAAGACAAATAACTTTTAAAAAAATCACACGTATGTAATTATTTGATATTTTATTGCATATTTACTTCTATATCCTTACACATGATGGTTCGTGGTTATTCAGTGCCACATTAGAAACACAATTTGGGGCCCGGCGGCATGGCCTAGCGGCTAAAGTCCTCGCCTTGAAAGCCCCGGGATCCTATATGGGCGCCGGTTCTAATCCCGGCAGCTCCACTTCCTATCCCGCTCCCTGCTTGTGGCCTGGGAAAGCAGTCAAGGACGGCCCAATGCATTGGGACACTGCACCCGCATGGGAGACCCAGAAGAGGTTCCAGGTTCCCGGCTTCGGATCGGCGCGCATCGGCCCGTTGCGGTTCACTTGGGGAGTGAATCATCGGACGGAAGATCTTCCTCTCTGTCTCTCATTCTCTGTGTATATCTGGCTGTAATAAAATGAATAAATCTTTAAAAAAAAAAAAAAAGAAACACAATTTGGTCCTTAGCATATGGAGAACACATTACTTGCTTGAATTCAAGTCACGAACAATAAGTACAGAGTATGACATACTGTATTCTTTTTAACTGCGACAAGCATTTCTTTCCCTTGTGGAAAAGCTGTCCAAATCATTCAAAGACAGGCTTATTTCAATTATTCTAAATGCAATATTATTCATTTAGAAATTGACTCATTTCCCCCCAGAGTTCACCCAAGGAGAAAAACATATTTGTAATGGGATTATCTTTGGAGAGCAATCACTATAATTGATGGAGCATGAATGTGGCAGCCTGATTATTCAAGGATTGGGCTATGGGGAATCAAACATTAAAGCATTGTGAAAGCTGGCTGAAGGCGTGGATATGATGCGCCGGCAGCAGTCACAGAGCTAGCCTCCGATTAGAGGGAAGGCATCAAGTGTTTTCCCCCAAGGCATCATGTTTGGAGCAGAAATGGCTAAAGGGTATGAAACCAATGGTTAGATTAGTCATTCAGAGGACAAATTGTCCATGTACTTGCTCTAAGTGAAAGAAACTAAGATATTCATGTCTATTTGTGAGCATGTAAAATAGGACAATTGTTCTCCTGAGGTCCCTGCTTCTTATTTGACAACAGCCACCCACCCAGCACATCTTTATTATCCTTATGAACTGTCTCACCTCCAAGATTATAAATTTCTCTTCTCCTCCCTTTCCCAAGGTCCCCCTTCTGTTAATCCTTTAACCCTTCTGTATCTGCTCTTTGTTCTCTCTTCAACACAATCTCTGTTCATCTTTCATCATTCTTAATTCTACTATATTTATTTACTTATTTTTCTCTCAACAAACTTTCTAGTTCATTCAGTGTTTCTCTGGGGGGATATAATAATTAATAAAATACATATCTTGACATCAAAATGATTCAACACTTCAAGAGTGACTGCTCCCATAGGATTAAGGAGACATTGAAGACCATAATTTTAAATTTCAGTTTCCTGAAATATGACAGGCAGTGATCTAAAGGAGAAATTCAAGCAAGAGTTTAAATGTGAGAGAAGAAAATGTTCATGGTTTCACCCTCCTAAAGCTTTGAGGTAGCATTCACATTAGAAATGGGGAGCTTTTCCAACAGAGTTGCTCTACTAGGTCTAGACCAACCAAAACAATACAGGGATAAAAGCCTAAAGCAATACAGAAAGAATGGTTGGGGTGGGCATTTGGCCTAGGAGTTCATTAAGATGCGGGTGAGGTGACCTATCTGTCTTTATCAGAGCGCTTGGCTTCCCAGCTCAGCTCCAGTTCTATGACTGTGGCTCCTTGCTAATGGTGACCTTGGGAGGCAACAGTGAAGTCTTAAACAGGGTAGGTCCTGCCAGCCTTGCTGAGATCTGGATGCAGTTAACGGCTCCTGATTTCTCCAAACCCAATCAACATTTGGGATTGTGAATCTGTATGTGGGAATGCTTTCTCTCCTTCTTCTTCTCTCCTTCTCTCTGTCTCTCATTAAATAGGAATATTTTCCAGAAGAGAGAACGATAATTAATGTGGTGTGCTTGTTAAATACCAGTAATCTAAACATTATGTGCACTTATTATCTTCATCTCATAACAATCCTATGAAGAATGAAGAGTTAGTATTTCCATTCCAAAGATTAAAAATTATGAAGATGAAGATACTTCCATAGTTTACCAATGGCTACATTAAGGGATAAATGCCAAACCCAGGTTTTTATTTAGATTTGAACTAGGTTCAGGATTTGACTCCTGTGGCGGAATTACTGGGAAGAATCTGCTTGACAGTTGTAACCAATGACACGAAGGTGGAAATGCTATTAAAATAAATTTTTTAAAAAGTCATTAAGGAATGAAGGAAGGCAAGTTCACTAATGGGCTTTGGTGAACAACTGAGAAGTGAAATGCAGCACTTTAAATGGGCAACATTTTTTGTTACTGTTATTGATGTTATTGCTATAACCAGTGCTTAGAGTAAGACTTAGCCATGAGTACTGAATAAAGATTTGTTGGTTAAGTGTAAATACAACAAAGTTAAAGTAAGAAAATTGAAATAATGGAAAGCCAGGAAAATTGGAGACATGTAATCAATAAATCCAGGCAAATTGGAGATGTATAATGAGTTGAGGTGATCAGCCTCCTGTTTCCAAAGAGAAGGATGGATAAAGATTAAGAAAAATAAACATGTACATTTGTGATAAAGGAGCCATTAGTGATGATGGTCAGTGAGATTATAGGATTCCTGTGAGAATAATCCAGGTAGTAATCCTTAAGGCAGTTGTGGTGGTGGTTCAGAAGTGGGCAGTGTGAAACTGTTGATAGCTAAACCAGAACACTAGCAAGGGGAAATTTTCAGGAAAATGCTTGGGGGAAATAATGTTATCAGTTATTCAATTGTATTTTATTCTGGCCTGTTTGGTTAATCTTTTCTCCTCTTTTTTAAAGCAGATTTCATGTCTTCCTTGACACTGATTGCTAAAAAGTTTCCTGAATTATGCTCACCAGGTTATAAAGTCTAATTATGTGCCCAGGGAAAACAGCACTGGATTGATAAATAAGGAGTACGTAATGGGAAAAGCATGCTGCAGAGATCTTCTTCATTCCTGTTGCCTGTGTTTTTATTCTCTTTTGAAATTACCCCAGATTTTTAAAGACAATTTTGTTTTCGAAAACTAAGCATTCAGAGCATTGGAAATGTCAAGAAATGACAAGATAGCATCTTAGGTAAAGACACAAAGGGAAGCAGGGCTCTATGAAGAGACAGATGACTGTGTTGGAAGCAGAGGGCAGAGAGGTCAAGGAGCGAAGCCTGCCTGTTGCAGTTCTTATTACCAGCACTGTCATGTGTGAAATAAGAGTCAAACCGAGCTGAATGACACACGGATCCTATTCTAAAATGAGTCAGTGCATATAAAGATTTTAGAGTAGAGTTTGGGCTACAACAAGAATTGGCATTACTCTTAACTTTTGAATACAATATTTTTATTTTATATTAGATTACATTATATAAATTAATATGTATGGCTATTGATATTATTAAGTATTATATACCTATATGAATTTCATCCTATTTATTTGCTTCATAACTCATTATGGAATATACAGAGACAAAACGTGTTGAGGTTCAGTAACTTTTCCTTTTCTTTATTGTTACCAACTTCAGGTTAATGACACTGGCACTACAGTTCTTTAACCATCATGTTTCCTATCACTATCAAATTTAGAAGTTTAATTCACTCTAGAACGCTCCTCCCACCCCACCCCCCAAGAAAAAAACCTTGCTATTTTTTTTTCAGAAGGAAAGTAAAAATCAGATGCTTAACAGATGAAGAAAGTGTTAAAGGACTTGATCAGTTCATTTGCCAATGTTGCATGTTCTGCTACCTGGCAGTGTCCTGCCTATGGAAATTATCTTGCTCCAATTACTATTTGTCTGAGTTGGACTTATCTCTAATCGAGGAGGAAATAACTGGCTCCTATCCCAGGCAAAGTCAACACTTTCAAGCTTTAAACACCTTTTAATATTATACAGAGGATTAAACCCAAACAAGAAGGAGAAATTTGATTCATATAATTTCTGTGCTTTTATTCTCCATACAAATCAAAGTGATTACACTTGTGGATGTAAATTATTTTTCTATAACCTTAAAAGATACACTGATTTCATTTGTTGTAGTCCTTTTCCATGAATTAAGAGAATTCTGAGCCCCAAAGCAAATTAATATCTTACAATACGTAAGTTAAGGCTTGATGATTTGTTCTTTCTGAGGAAATTAGGCTTGTCATAGGGTATGTGATTTTAAAATTATGGAATAAATGGGAAAATCCTGTTTCCTACTACTATTCATTGAAGAGAATCCAGAGAGTAAAGTAACCATGAGCCTTTAATAATACAAAAGCAAAAAGGAGATATTTACAAGATTTAATTCTCATTTTCTGCCTGTTTGAATAATTAACCCTAGAAAGCCATCTTTAGTTTTGACATAAAATTGGAAAAGATATTTTCCTAGGTTTTTCAGACATCCCTTTTGAGGCATGGAACAATGCCAGGCCAACAACTGTGTAACACCTCTGTTACATTTGTAATCCTCTTACTCCTCCCTAATGATGAAAATATCTCTTTATGTTCCAGATGTTTTAAAAAATCCCCAGTTTTATTTTCTGTGTGTATAAAATTTTGATAAAAACGATTTGAACAGGATCTGTCAAACAAAATACTCAATTTCTGAACTAATACATTAATCAGTTTCTAAGTTACTTGGAAGTAATTTTATAGTACTGTTCTTATCAAATAAAATGCTATGTGGTTACAGCAACAGATTTAAAACCAAATTTTAACCTCAAAAACGATGTATGTCAATCGAAAGCACAGATCCATAGCAGAACAATGTGTCTACTTCTGAAACAGTCCATGGTCATGAAAGAGAAGGAAAGAACAAAAAATGAGCAGCAACTCGAGAATGCAGCAAGATCTTCTTTCTGTTCAGCCTTCTACTCCTTCCAACATACTGCTAATATGTCCAGTAAACATCAAGGTAATGATGGTGTGTGATGTTTTCTTTCTTGCTGCAAAAAAGTCATTTTGAGGTGAGTTTTTCCAATGCTTAAATTGGCTTTACACATAGGCATTCTCACCACTGTTAACCCACTTAGGCTGTTATTTTGTTCCTACATCTAAACCTTGGAAATCTTATCCAGGAGATTTTTGACATTGTGGGAATTTAGAATTTTAGATTTCAGTTATTGCAGAACAATGTTGATGTTCCATGATATGAAAAAGTTCTCCTATTGTGGGATATAATTTTAAATCATGCCCTCCTGGTTCATCAACACAGTAGCCACCCAGTACAGTGGAGAACTCTATCCATTAGGCTTCTGTCATATAGGAATGTGAGACACAAATCAACTCAAGATCTCTAGTGAGCAAACAACGATTATGCTGTGACACACGCCATGGTTCCTCAAATTGCTTCTGTCCTAATGTTATCTCAACAGGTTTCAAACTTGAATTGTGTTGTACTTATGTAAGAATCAAATTTCAAGAAGCAGTTACAGCTTTACTTGTGGTGTGTGTCACTGGGAACCATCTGACAGAACTGGAGGCAGAGGGAAAAAAATATGTGAACGCTCTCAATCTGAAAACTTTGACATTGATTTTATTTTATATTTGATCTTGGAATCATTAGAAATCTAAAGGGAAGGTCACATCATATTTTTTTAAAGATCTTTTTTTTATTGGAAAGTCACATCGTATTTTAATTAACTTTTTATAGTCAACTTACAAACAATTAATGTAACTGACAATGACAAGATCTTTAGGATCTTGGGTAGAGTGTAATTAAACTGAGATTATTCATTATTGTTAAGCTGCCACTTAGCTGGGGTGGCTTCTTATCTATTTTATATGATATGTGTGTGGTATGTGCTTGTTTGTGTGTAAGAGTGTTGAATTCAAGTTCAAGTATGATTATAGGTCATGGAACAGACTCCAAGGCAGTAAATTAATCTTGTCTGCTCATCTCCAGACTATTCTATATTTATAGTTTTATTTGTTTTATTTTGTTTCTTAAGTCATGGAACACTTGATTCCATGGTATCTTGCTCAGAAGCCCCAAATGGACAAGCGAAATCAAACTGTTCCGGAAGGCGGCCAAGGTCAGCATGTGATAGAATCGTGACAGTTGCCCTCCCTCCAGCCTTTGTTTGCTTTGTCCCAATTCTTCCTCTATGAGAAGAAAATTAATGATTTCTTTTGAGAAGAGTATGATTCCCCAGCAAAGAAGAAAAAAAAAAGACAATGAACAAACTTAAAACAGTCACTTAAAACACTAGTCCTTAGGAAACCAGGAGACAAAGGACACTGGCTGAAGAATAATCGGATTCGACTAAACATTGAGTTGAATCCAGATTCCCTGTATTGGCAACAAAGTGGCATCTGACAAACTGGTCTGCAAAAATCGTTTCCCTTGCTCGACAAAGATCGACAATCAGGAATTAGGAAGACTAAGTAACGTGGAGTTGTGTGTTACACACAACATAGAAGTATGTACATTTCTATCACTGACAGACTATCCATTTATTCCAACACATGTTTGTTGATGACTTACTAAGTGCTAGAAACTATCCCATACCAAGAAAAATCAGAGTTAAAATTTCAAGGAGAAAACAGAATCCCACCCTGCCTTGCAGTGGGGCAGTCTTTCGTGTTCCTCTGGTTGGGGCCATAGTGGAAAAGACCAGGGAAGGCCTTCTGTCAGCATTGGCAAGGAATCCTGAGGAAGTGGGAGTAATCAGGTCATTTAGGTAGGGTAAAGAGGGAAAAAGCTTTACAGGCTGTCTGCTGAGTATCTTGTGTACTGAGTTAACATTTTTACTTGTGAAGGAGCAGTATTATTGCTTCTAAGCACATTCCTTGTGGCTGTTTTACCTATATGTACGCTGCTTCAAATGGATGGTTGGCATTGCTATGCTTTTCCATCATTTTGAACTAACTATGAAATTGTCTGTTTACTACACTGAGAACAGTATTCATGTGTCTCTGACTTGTAACAGACACAAGCATGGCACTCACTGAATTGTATTAAAATCACAGATGGTTGATTCAATGATTAATATAGGAAAGAAGAGTATTTAAAAGACATGTGAAAAGGAAAATAGGATTTTCTTCCTTCATTTTATCTTGGGGCCTGTTCACCATACATGCAAACCCAATGCTCCAACTCAAAGTATGCATGTAAAGCAAATCCTTCCAAAATTGCAAGTTGCCGTGGGATATTATCTAACACTTGCATAGTGGCAGTATTTTGGCAAATAAGAATAAGTTCCCTACTCCCTGTCCCCAGGTTCTTAGATGGTAGATGATGTACACTCTCTGAGTTCTTTGAAATTCAGAGGATTTCTGCCACAGACCATCCGGGTGGATGTGGCTCTAACGTAATTAGTAAAATGCATGTAATCAGTAAAACGCAAAAACCTATGAGTAATGAGATATCCCAGGAATGACAGAGAATAAAAACCCTTGTTTGAAAAAAGGAGGGGGTGGATAGGGGTTGGGAGATGTCAGTAAATACGGATTTATTGGAAATACAGTGTTTCTGGGATAGAAGAGCTCAGGTATATATCTCTCTCCAGTTTAACAAGCCCACAAATCAATCGGATTCTCCAGCAATCCAGCGAGGATCTGTTTCACATATTGTAAACAAACACTTGTACTTTTACCTTTTTGGGTTCTGGCATATTATTAATATAAATAGTGTAGATTCCACTCTTATTAAAACCAGCTTGGTATACATCTGCACAGTCTCTAAATGGTTTCTCTTCCTCTTTTTTTCCTCCCTTTAGTAAAACTGCAAAAGAAGAGAAAAGGGAAAGCATTGTAATTTGTGAGTAAGGACATCAGTACAATTAGTAGCCAAATGAACTCCAAGCATCTCTAAATGTTTCTTCACTTTCTCCCTATAAAAGTCACTATTGCAATACACACAAAAATCAATTGCAATGACCATTACAAAAGCACAATTACAAAATGAATTATGATCACAATTAGATTTTTAGATGATTTAGAAAATTTAAAAACTAAGGCACAAATTGCCAAGCAATTTCTAACTGAATACTCCTATTTTATGTCTTGCTGATTCTTTTTTTCTATATATCTTTTCCAAGATGCCAAACCAAAAGACAAATGATCTGGTTTGCAGTAGCTCCAAGTGGTAGCAATTATAACACTGTTTCTCATAAGATTTGTGAAACATGCTTAACTACATTTCATAGGAAAGTTTAGAACAGGACATGTATTTTGAAGAAGAAAAAAATTAAGATTAAATTCAAACAGAAAAATAGATAATATATATTTACATATATATTATGTAATATATAATAATTAGTGTACAAGACCAAAAATAAATAGCATTGTTTTCCTGTGAGTTTAGATTGAATAGCTACCTTTTTCACAAAACAATGAAGATAAATAAATAAAATAAATAAATAAAAATCCAAATCGATAACTCTCGTAATGATTAGATTTGAAAAGCAAAAAAGTATTTGTAACCCAACTAACTACCAAGAAAGGAAGTGTTGGTGAACTTGTGTCTTAATTTAGTGCTGTTATGCAAAATTACCAGGCAGGTGATATATGAAAAAAATAAATCTAAAAAATGAATAAAACCTTGAAATTAAATTAGTTAAGTGGAAGTGTCATATTAGTTCTGGGAGTACAATGAAGACTGAAACTTAATTATGCATGATCACCACTTAGCCATTGAGCTCTTAATAATTAAATAAAAGCAGAAATTGACTTACATCTAATATTTCCAAACTACAGATATATGCTGACACTTATTAAAATATTTAAGACATTTTCTGATTAATAAATAGTATCTTGGTAAATGATTTTATTTATTCCTTTTTACAATCTTGCTCTAAAATTTTCCTGTTATTTAATGCATATCTGGCTTTAATCACTTTGAGTCACACCAATCTTTCATAAGAAGATCTAAGGTAAACTATCGATCAATGCTTTCAACTCATTTTAGGTTTTCCACAGTACAAACGGCTGGCTTTCCTTAAACTTCAGTTGCATAATATTCCCTAATCCATGTGCAATACATTTCTATCTCAATCTAAATGTTTTAAATTTTCAAACTATATTTCTTTTTTTTTGTTGAAGTATTTTTTTTGAACTATATTTCAAGAAAGTGAAATATCCATGCCTGTTATGTAAACACAATAGCAAAGTGGGAAAACATTTAATAATAACACAGTTTTTACATATAGTTGAGGTATAAACTCATGGTTTTACCTTGTATATTAATAATCATATCTAAACACCACATACACACACACAAAGATGCAAAGAAACCCCAAAGAAAAATGATGATTCCCTTTAAAGGATAAAAAACAGGAAAATGTGGTCAACAGGAACCCATTGGTGAGCCCATGTTACTTTTTGGGGTGTGATAAATGGAAAAACTCATTTATCTAAGGAGAAAATTCTCCTGTTATGAAATATACCACTTCCTGCCCTCCATGACTTAGCCAAATGAATAGTGTGGGTTTCCTTCTGGTCTTTCTACTCTGGTCCTCTCCTCCTTGCAGGAAAATGCAGTGTTGAATTAGCTATTGAGCAGGAAAAAGGTAACTGCTTACACACGTTTTCAATAACAGAAGAAGGAATAAATTGAATTGTATTATATGGAAAATAACCACAAATGCTTTGTATAAACCACGGATGTAAATTCTACCCCTGAGAAAAGTGGTTTGGAGGTACTGCAATAAAAGCTACAATGACTAATGTGATTATTCTATGTGTTGCAACAGCATATATGATATGCATTATCTGGAAATTTAATTGGATGTTTTTGAAAAACTGAAAATTAGGCACAGATTAGCAGAAGAAGGAATCATCTTTTCATGAACACATACACAAAGATTAGATTGCTTGGTTTTAATCACTTAGTATTAGCAAATATTAGACTTGAAAGTTTTATTGAGGCTGCATTTTATAGTGTTACGCGTCTTCGATCAGTTTGAAAGCTTACACCACAGCCGACCTTTGATATTTTCATTACACTAAGCCTCAAGAAGGCGAGCTATAGAGTCTGGAATTTCTGTAAGGCCTTTTTAAATGGCACCCCTTTCCTTTTTTCTTCTCAGGTATGATCTCACAGTAAGGTATCAAGGAATGGAATTTGCAGGGGTGTCCCCACTCACTGTCCTTGGACAGACAAATCCTCATCCCTGGATTGTCATTCATTCAGTTACTCATCCTCATGCCAACATCAAATAATTTATAAAAGACTTTCTATCACATTTGCTGCAAAGTTCAAATAAATCTTTTAATTTTTCACCTGTCACTTTTCACAAGACTAACCCCTCTTGAATTTTCTCTCACTCTTTCTATCTGATCTTTAGACTTTATTCTAAAGACTAAAGTGATTTAATATGCTTTCTCCACTGCCTTCCTCTATGTTACAGGCAGTATCTTTGCTTATCCTCACACTGATTTGTTTTGGTTTACCTTCCCTAGTTCGTACTCAGTATCATATTTTTTCGTTTCTCTTCCTTTCCTCACTTACCATGGAGGTATTCACCAAGATTCCATTCTTATTTCATTCTTGGGTCGCTATTCTTTATAACTCACATGATTTTTTGTTTTTAGCAAACTACTCATCATGGTTTCACACTTCTGTTTAGAGGATTTCTAAGAAAAATATGCATTCCATCACTATATGTCGATTCAACAAATGTTTATTTAATAGTCTCTATAAAAAATCTGATGTTATAGATGTTAATAAAACCCAGACTCACTCCTAGCATGATCAATCATAATTGAAAAGCCTAATGATTATCTCATGATAGCAATGTTCATGAAAGAGTCTAAGTAAATTCAAACTTACCAAAAGAAAAAGATGATTTTTGAAACATTTAATTGAATAATGCATATTTGAACTTTAGGTACCGTATGAGCAGGTTTCAAACAATGTGACAAGGAATTGATTTCTTTTGCTTGACTTTCTTGTTCTTGGTCTGCTACCTGGTCACGGGATGCTTGGCAACAGCTTCTATAGCTGTAATGTTACCAGTATAAATATAGCACTAAAAGGAGACAATTGTTATCAAAGTTCCTGCAAGGAGAATATTTCCCATCTGCCAGGCAAGAAAGACTTCCTCGAAGAGATAACACTAAAAAAAACCAAAAACAACAACAACAAAAAAACATGTAGAAAACTCCATCTGAGCTAAATTTTCAAAGCCTGGTATGTCAGTTCAAAGAATTCACTAACAGCAGTATCAGCAAATAAATCTAGAAAGTCTTAGGAAGAAAACATTATTCATTCTTTTCATTTAGCCTTATCTGTACAACCCTATCTTTGTCATTTAAGGGGAAAGAATAGAGACACAAGCAGGTGCATGTCTGTCTATCACCAGCCAATATTCAGTTAATAAGCAACCTGAGACCACAGTGCCAGCAGCTGTTGATCGTATCCTTCTCTTTCCTTCATTTAACCAACCAACTGCACTCCAGATTGTGTATCGGGCCACCAAACTGGCTGCAGGGAAGTGACTTGAAGCTGAGGTACAGGGTCACTTCAATTCATGTGAACCCTCAAGAGAAAACTTCCTGGAATGTGGAATTGGTAATTCAGAGTTTCAGCAATCCCAGCAGAGAACACAGATGGCAATTAGCCTTGCTACCAGAGACAATGTGAATAGCTTAAACCCTTGCTCCTATCCATTCCTCAGTCAGTAGCTGGAAGGGATCTATCATTCAAGCATTCTTTTTTAAATTTTGCAAGTGGCTAAGGTTCACAGTTTTCCAGTATTTGACAAACATTAGAATACACATGGATCATGTTATTTTATTCAAGGCTAACCCTTGCAGGATTGGGGGGGGGGGGTGCAGTGAGGGGAGCACCATCATCAGAGAAAACATAGCATTAGGTACCAGTCCTAAATCTGATTTCAATTCAACAGGTGACTGGATATGATGTGAATATAATGCAGCACGCAACGAGACAAAATTGCACATCTGACAAGCTGGAAGCAAACAGCTCATTCAATTTTGCGCTCTTCAGTCAGGTATATGTGTATTTCAAAGCAGGTGATTTTGAAGATACTCTCTAGAATCCTGATTTATTCCCAGGGACGTTCATAGGCCCCAGGTTCTGGGAATGTTTCCATGATACACAGCTACATTTTTCTTTTCTCTATTTCCATTTCAAATAAAAATACTTAAAATCAAAAAATTTTATTTTTATGCAGAAAGTTAAAATTCGTGCATATGAAACTTCAAAATATTCATAGGAAATTTATATTATAAAAATCCATGTTTCAAATGTTTCCATACCTGTATGTATATATATATTATAATATGTAAACATATATATTCCCTTTTTAAGTACTCAATGTGAAGCCCTCAGTTAAGTAGTTAAAGCTTCCTTGTTTGAAAAACTATCATTTCTTTTCCCACAGTGCCCTTAACCCGGATACAACAGAATACCTGAACATCATTTATTTTGTCTACTATTATTATAACTAATTTTATCTTGGAAAAAAAATCTTTGTGTGTATATTTTGTACTTAGTTTGAAAATTCTTAGATGTCCATCAGGTTTTGGGTGCAGTTATAAGAATTATGATCACAAAAGCAGCTAATATTAAATGAACACTTAGAGTGTGCTAAACTCTGAATTTTGTGTG